>NC_143488.1:73284262-73961262 GCF_027475165.1 Benincasa hispida | reverse complement strand
TCAACTATTTATGATATATTTCAATATTAATAAACATAGTAAGGATAATACACAGATAATCGTTAATTTTTTTCTTAATAATTATTAAATTTTGTTTCATACCATTATTTTCTCTTTCAAATAAAGTAAAACAACATCAATCCACAGATTTAATAATATATATTTATATATATGATAATTTCAAATTACCCATATTATTATTTAAAAAGAATATTCCTCAAATTCTTTTGAAGAATAAGCCAAAAGAAGAATAATTAAATCCAAAATATTACAACTCTCACAGTCTCACGTCTCACCGGTTTGTGGAAATGCATGCATGACAGACCACGTGGAAGATTTTTAAATCTATACATATGTGCGTGAGACTAGCTATTCAAGAAACATGTGAAATCATGTTGTCTATAATCTATTTTTGAGAAATTTTCATTTTACATCCCTTAAATTATACCTATTTGAATTTTGAATTTTCATAAATTTACCGATTAATCGTCTTTTTTTAGATTTGATTTCAAAAATATTGTAAGAATTATATAATTTTTTTTAAAAAAATTATCTTTTAAATTATTATAAGTGAATCAATTATTTAACTCTTTATTAAGATTACATTTGAAAATTGTCGATGCATTTCATTCTTATACGTGTGTAGATTTTTCGAGATGTTGAATTAATAAAATAGATGATTAAACTTGATGCATGGATACTTTTCAAAAGAAGTTTTAGATGAGAGTCTAAATTGATTTGTTTATGAAAGTTTAGGAGTTTAGTTGATAAAATTATATGTCTCACACGATATTTACCTAGAAAGAACGTAATGAATGGTGTAAAATTGATATATTTACGAAAATTTAGGATTTAAATTGATATAATTTTTGTATAGAGTTTAATTTAGTGTTTTTTTTTCTAATTTAAAAAGAAAAATTGGTTTTTGTTTGGCATGCAATAAATAAATATGATATAGTCTGTTTTAATAATTATCATTGATTTTTAAAAGTTAGATAATTTAACAAATTTTATTATAATATGTTTATATTATGGCATTCCATCTCAAAGAGTTTGCACCAATGGTACTTATTCGACCTAAATTTTTTTTTTTAAAAAAATATGTTTTGTGAAGATTTGAAACATCTCCTTCATTATTCTTTAAATGAGCACATAAATTTACACGTGAAAGGTTGAGTCCCATAGGTAAAGTGTAACACATAAATTTACTAAAAATATAAGGGCAAAATATATAGGTAAAGAGTTTCTCCTAATAACATTTTTTTCATATATAGGATAGATTTATAAATGTAATATATGAATGGATATTAACAACGACACTAATGAATTAATATATCGTCTAGGCATAACAAACTTTGAGACCCATTCATTAAATATAAAGTTTCTAACTCAACAAAAATTTATCTCAAACATTATTTTAGCTTTCTCAAACTTCATCATAAAAACAAATAAGTGAGGAAAAAAAAGTCTTAAAACATGCTTTAACGCCTAATGAAAATTATTTTTTTCTTAAATAATAAACACTTTAAAAAAATAATTCAAATCATTCTAATTCTTTAACTCCTTGATTTGATTAGGGGTCTTAACAAACTGATCATATTCATTTATATGTATTTTCATAATCTATTGACTTTGCCCTACTTTTTATTATTTATTTATTTCCTCTAATTTAGTTGTTTCTTACATGCATGTATTTCCTCTCATTCTCAATACCCTTTACCCTTTTCAACCATAACAAATTTTTAAAAACTATTTATTATTTTTCAAAATTTGGCTTAGTTTTTTTTAAAAGAAAATTATTTCAAATAGTAAAATTGTTGAAAATATTTACAAGATGGAACAAAATTTTAGAACTATCAATGATAGACACTGATAGAAATATATCAACGTCTATCATTGATAGATCTAAAATTTGCTATATTTTGTAAACATTTTTATTTATTTTTCTATATTTGAAAATAACCATTTTTTAAATTTAAATAACAAAAAAAAAAAATCAATGGGTAGAAAAGTGTTTATTAAATTTAATTTTAAAAATCGAAAATTATAAATTAAATTGGTAGGTCTTAATCTTTTTTCTTTTCTTTTCTTTTTTTTTTAATTTTTAGATTTTGAAAATCAAATCTTAAGAATACTACTCTTATTTATTTCTTTTTTAAAATTGGCTTAGTTTTTTTTTTCTTTTTGAAGTTAAATAACAAAAAAAAGAAATTAATATATAGAAGAATGTTTACTAAGCTTAATGGTAAAAAATGAAAGATCCAAAATCAAATTGGTATAAAAAAAAGATTTTATTTATTTATTTATTGAATTTTTAGATTTTGAAAATCAATAGAAACGCTACTTCCACTTATTTCTTTCTTTATTTTTGTTATCTACTTTAAAATAAAAAAAAAATAAAAGTTTATTTCTTTTTAAAAAAAATTGTTTTAGAAAGTTGACTATGAATCCGTATATTTTATAAGATAGATGAAAATCATCGTAAAGAAATTAGAGAAAGTTGACCTAGGCGACTTAGTCTTAATCCTGAGTATATTATGAACTCTTGTTCACGAGGAAATTTCCTCTGATTTGCATGGGTGATGATGGCCAATTCGCTGACCCAATATGCCTACTATTTTGCGGATAATGAAACCAAGTAGGGAGTTGGGAACATAATAGTACAAGATAGAATTCACTCCTTCCCTCTTTGAGGGTAAGTAGATGAGTGTTCCCTCAAGTGGTGACTCCGGAACTTGAACAAAGAGCCCTACTCTCTTATTGACACACCAAGGGTAAAACGGTAATTTGATCCGGTTGGAGTTACAAACACACGTAAAGGACTACTTGCTAGAATTGATCTATATTGATGGACACAGAAATATATCTTGCTGGTATTAGTCTATATCCATGGACATAGAAATATATCTATAGTGAGAAGACTGCAGCTGTGGGTCTTTAGTGAAGTGTTGATAAATTCTCCCTGTGCTATAAATGCTGACCTTTGTAAATGAGGGGATCTTTTAATAGAGCTCCTTGATGGCTTCATGGGCTTGGGTCTGGCCTTTGGGCCTAATTAATTGGACTTAAACCTAGTCTTTAGGCCCAAATAACTTGGCTTAGGCCTACTTTGCGTTTTAGGCCCACCTTAAGCCCATATTTGGGCGCCCAACACCCAAATTATAACGTCAAATTGGTCGAAATTAATTTTACTTAATCAACGTTTGCGACGAAAACACAGAATTTGTCCTCAATTTCAATTTGAGACACATGCCAACTCTTAATTGGTCACAAATTTGACGAACAATACCCAATGAAAGGGACAACTAATTTGTTTTTACCATAGTGGCTCACCATTTGTAACTGAATTAGAAAAAACAATATTACCTTTGTTTAAATACTCTTCTCTTTTGTGAATTTTATGCTCTCTAATCTTATCTTCAATTTCCAACCCATCCTTATCTTCTCTTTCTTTGCTTTTTTATTTTTTTATTTTACCCTTTTCGTTAGACAATGGTAGGGTCTAGATTATCCATAATTGATTTTAAAAATGGTAATTGATATTTTATCTACATAATTATATTAAAATTAATAGACCGTATTTTTAAATCTATTTTCAATAGATTCACTTTCTCCCAACTACCGGCAAGTTTATATTTGGTGATAAATTAGGAATATTTTCTAATGAATACGTTTGGAAGTAATTTTAGAATGTTTAAAATAACGTATGTTTTAAAATAGTGATTGTTTGGTAATGGTGTATATAGGTGAAGCCCACAGTAATTTAGACCTCGTTCGATAACTATTTAATTTTTTAAAAGTTAGACTCGTTTTCTTCAATTTTCTTTATCATAGTTTTAGTTTTTTCCAACAACAACAAAATATTTGAATTGTTAATTGTTCGCACGAGGTTTCCGGAGAAACGTGTTTCGTGGAGTTGAACTTGAGTTGGTGTTGATCTTGGAGTTGATTTGATGCGATGTGGTTCGATCTCTAATATTTGAACTTCTGATTCTCTCTCAGTTGGGTGAATATGCTTGACTTGGAGAAGGAAAGCACCGAACGTGTAACGACTGGATCCTTACACATTATGATCCGACCGCTACGACATGCATATTTAGACTTTTCTATCATGAAATGAGTTTTGGTGAAAATTTCAAAGAACATATCTAAATTTTTATTAATTAGATAGAAAAACTATATAAAAAGTTTATTTATCAAAACACCAGGATCTATAAAACGTTTGTGTGGTGGTACAAATTGCATATGCCTATGATAGTGAGTTTGATGGTTGGCCATTTGAGCGACGTCCAATTCTGCCATCTACGCTGTATCCATACCTACAAAGTCTGTAAAAATATAGGATGAATATATAATATACCCAGTAAGTAGTTCTCACGTAGGGTAGTGACCAAATGCACAATCACAAGCAACATGTCATGAAAACATATGCTCGGGACTGAAAACGTATAATAACATGTGGTGGCCGGTTATGCTTCCAACATAAATTTCTCCGCCCTAATAGGAAGATAAGGACTTAAGCGAAAACTAACCCATCTGATGATTAGCAGGTCATGCAGTCAGTAGGGCCAGAGTCGTATCCAACATCAACCATTAGCATAAACGTAATATTGGACTAGAGGGGTGCAACCATACATACCCTGCCAGCCCATAAATTTCTCCGCCCTGATAGGAAAATGAGAACTTAAGCGGAAACTAACCCATCTGATGATTAGCGGGTCATGCAGTCAGTAAGGCCAGAGTCGCATCCAACATCAACCATTAGCATAAACGTAATATTAGACTAGAGGGGTGCAACCATACATACCCTACTAGCCCATAAATTTCTCCGCCCTGATAGGAAGATGAGGACTTAAGCGAATACTAATCCATCTGATGATTAGCGGGTCAGGAAGTCAGTAGGGCTAGAGTTGCATCCAACATCAACCATTAACATAAACGTAAGATTAGACTGGAAGCATAACTTACACCTAATTAAAACTTGATTTTAAAGTAATCGTGAACAAACAACATGCATGGGGTCCCTTGTAGAGAAACATGTTCTAAACATGTAATGCAATATAACAATGAACATAACTATGCAACATAATAAAGGTACACTACCATAGAACATTTAAAGAGAGGGTGAGATAAACTACTTACCTTGACTGTGATCTAATTATTCTTTATTATTCTTTATGATTTGATCAGTAGAGCTTTCCTTTTTAAACTAGAAGGAAATTTGGGCAGCACCTTACCCGAGCTTTTCTCTTTTATCCTCACAGAACTTCCTCACTCACACTTACTCTTTCACACGATTCTTTGTTACTGAGATTTGTTTGAGAATGGGTTAAATCTTCAGCAAAGGGTCCTATTTATAGTAGTTTTCAGCTCTTCTCAGTGTGACAAATCATCCTACAGGTGGCTTCTTTAAAATTACTTAGGGTTTAAGGATTCCTCTCAATAAGACACCTAATTCTTGGCTAACGTTTGCCCTTACGTCATCATTCTTTGTTTGTATTCAATTTTAGGGTTTTTCTATGTATAATCTATAAGATCGTGGCCAAATTCAACGCATAATCCACGCTTCTGTCCAAATCTCGCTCTCTCTAGCTTTCTCGCTGGTTTGGCTCTCGCGACTTCCACTCTCGCTAGTCTCGGTCACGCTCTCGCTCTCGCTCTCGCCCGCTCTTGCTCTCGCTTTCGCTCTCGCTCCCGCTCCTACTCTCGCTTCTGCTCCCGCTTTTTCCTACTGTCTCGCTATGAATCTCGCTCTCTTTACTCTTGCTCTCTCCAATGTTCTCTCCAATCTCGCTAGTTATCACGCGTTTTTGCCTTCACTGCTTGTGGATTCCACTTCCTCTTTTTAACTCTTTCAAATTTTAAGAGTATATGGGCAATTAATTCACCTCCAATTCTTCCAATGAGCAGTGCCCAAACAAAAAGTTATCTACTGCTCGTTGTCTCCTGAATTAGCTAGCATTCAACTTCTAATTAATCCTCCATGATTCTGCTCCCTCATTCATTATTTTTGGATAATGAATAAATTTCCAATTAATCCAATAAATTTCCAATTATTCATTTTTTTCCTTCTAAATTTCCACCCCTTTAAATAAAATTTCGTCCTGCTTAATATTTGACATTTAATTTCCTGTATGCGTACAAATCTGGGTCGTTACAAAACGTTCTTGAAGTAGAAGTCTTGGAAGCTTGGAGTAGAAGTCTTGGAAGAGTATTTGTGTCTTCAAAGATCTTCTGCCTTATAGGAGTGCAGCTTCAGGAGTTTTGAAAACTTGAAGTAGAAGTCTTGGAAGAGTATTTGTGTCTTCAAAGGTCTTATGCCTTATAGGAGTGTAGCTTCAAGAGTCTTGGAAGCTTGAAGTAGAAGTCTTGGAAGAGTATTTGTCTTCAAAGGTCTTCTGCCTTATAGGAGTGCAGCTTCAGAAGTCTTGGAAGCTTGGAGTAGAAGTCTTGGAAGAGTATTTGTGAGTGCAACTTCAGGAGTCTTCTGCTTGTTAGTGAATTCTCTCTGGGTCTTCCGAGTGTAGAAAATGTTGCCTTTACAAATGAAGAGAACTTCTCTATTTATAGAGTTCTCAGGTGGGCTTCGTGGGCTTAGTTGGTCTATGGGCCTGACCCTTGGGCCCAATTAATTGGTTTTGGGCCTGATTTGAAATTTGGGTCCAATTCAACTTTTTTTGTAGTTTGGAATTTAAGCCCAAATAGTAATATCAAATTGGACCAATTTAATCTCATCTGATTTATCCGCGTAAGGTCATTGAAACTTGTCTTCAATTCAATTCGGGACATGTGTCAACTTCTAATTGGACCCAAAGCCAATGATTTAGAAATTCGTCGTTAATTTAGCAAACGACGTGGTGACTTGTGATTGGTCCAAAATTTCTCATTCAACAAATGAAACCAAATTATTTTTTAAAAAAAACTATTTCTTTTTTAATTTTTAAAATTTGACTTTATTTCTTAAAACAATACTAAAAAGTAAATAAACCAAACAAAGAAATCAATGAATAAAAGTAGTTCTATAAGTTTAATTTTTAAAAATCAAAATTTAACATAAAATGTAAATGGTTATCATTTGCCTTAATAATTTCTAATCAATAAAGAGGTGATTTTTCGTTCAAGTGATTGACCAAGAAGAACGTGAAAAAAATATTAATTTCTTAGATTTTTTTGGGAGTGATGTGAAGATTATAAAACCAATTTTAAAACTAAATGTCAATAATTCAAAATCACATTTGATTACTTTTTAAGATGAAAACATTAAAATGACTTATCACAAAAAATAATTTTATAAAATCATTTAAATAATTAATAATATGTGGAGTGGAGGACTCTAATCTTCAACTCAAAAATAAAAAAAAGTACAAATTTTATGCTGTTGAGTCATGTTTACCAAACTCATTTTTCTTATATTTCAAAAATTTATCTCAAAGATGATTTTAACTTTCTCAAACTTCATCATAAAAACAAATAAGTGAGGAAAAAACAGTCTTTAATCCATTTTTCAGAAATTTTCATTTTACATTCCTTAAATTATACCTATTTAAATCTTGAATTTTCATAAATTTACTAAAAATATAAAGGCAAAATGTATAGGTAAAGAGTTTCTCCTAATAACATTTTTTTCATATATAGGATAGATTTATAAATATAATATATGAATGGATATTAACAATGACACTAATGAATCGGTATATAATCTAAGCATAAGAAACTTTGAGACCCATTCGTTATAACATAAATAAAATATAAAGTTTCTAACTCAACAAAATTGACATAATTTAATTTATTTTGCTATAATTTAATTATATATATATATATATAATTTCAACCAAAATTTCAAAATCTCACCTTTCAGATGTTGAATATTAAAAAAAAAAAACCAAAGAATTTTTTTTATATTTATATCAACTAAAATTTATAAAAATAAAAAACAATCAATCATGAGAAGCCACAAAAATTTTGTCATGTTCAAATATGATATTCATATGCTTGATAATAATAATAATAATAATAAAAAGAACATATGCTTAATTATATGCTAAAACTACAAATACATTATTTTTTTATTATATATTATTTGATAAAATAAATCTATTTTAACCCTAGCCAATTAATTTGTAGAAATTCCTAATCCTATAGTATTGTATTCTACAACTAGTTTCGCCATATATTGATTTATTTAAAATATATCTGATAACTTTCTATTGACAATAATGTTTTCACCCTTTTATAATACATAAAAAGAAAAAAAAAAATGTTATGAGACCAACTAATTTGATATGCTTATGAAGTGTTATTTGGTTTCTTTTACAATGTTCAAGATTTTTTTTATTGGAAATTAAGCATTTAAATAGAGAGTTTTCATGGAAAAAAAAAACCCAAAACATTTTCATTGAATTTTTTTTATTAACAAAACTGAATGGCCAGCAATTCTTTGCAGAGAACACGATTTTCATAAATTTTTCACGAGAAATCTATTGAATTAAACGAAAACTTTCGTGGAATGAAGAATAAATTAGAGAATGGAGACAAAACTAGGGAAGCTTATCCTTGCCTCCACCTCCATCCCATGAACATCTGTTAAACATGTGAATAGCTCACCTAGTTAGGACACCTACTATCGGTCAAGAAGCTAAAGTTTTGAATCTTTTCACCTCTACATGGTGTTGAGTGAATATCATTCAACAATATCAAATACACTTATTTATAAAAAAAAAAAAAAAAAGAAGATAAATTATACTTTTGATTTTTCGAGCTATTTGAGTTTAATATAGCATTTTGGTCATTTTCCATCTGAAAATGGAAAGGAGAAGTTATATATATGTGTGTGTGTATATGTATGTATATGTATGTGTGTATATGTATGTATGTATGTATAGGTGTGTGTATATATATATATATATGTGTGTATGTATGTATGTATTGAACAAATAAAGACAAATGAGGCCAAAAAAATATATAAAAAAATTAAAATAAAGTTTAAAATGTCAAGTTGGAAAACTTGTGGACCAAAATACTACTAAACTCAAATCATATATTAAATAAAATTAATTTTAAAAAAGAAAAAATAAATTGATTTTTTTTTTTGGTGGGTGTAGATTTATACAAAGTAAACAAGTAAAAAGAAAAAAAAAAAAAAGAACAAAAACTAAGGGTGAAAAATGGAGGAGAATTTAGAGTTGTGGCTAGTTTAGAAAAGACATTTATTGCTATTAAATGCTTTGGATAATTTATTTAAATTTTTATTCTAGAAAGAAGCAAAATGTTCATATGTAAATATTTTTTTGAAGAGGTATTATAATTAAAGTGTGGGGTGGGAGAATCGAATCTCAAACCATGAGGTTGATAGTTTGAATATTATGTTAGTCAAGCTATGCTCTTATTGGCCATATATAAAAATTTAATTTAAATTATAATTGATATTTTGCATATATTGAATTAAAATTAATATCTCAATTTCAATTTATATAATGATTTTTTTAAGTGCTAAAAACAACTATTTTTAGGAGTTTTTACATGCATAATGGTTTTTAAAATTAATATCTCAATTTCAATTTATATAATGGTTTTTACATGCATAATCCACCCCAACGCGTCCAAATACATAGGCGAGGCGTGGGCGTGACGTTCGAATCGGACAAAGCAAGGCTAACAAATAGGCACTCTCGCTCTTTCCGCTCTCGGCAGTGTCCCTTTTTCTTGTTTTCTCGCTGGTCTCGCTCTCTGTAGCAATCTCGCTGGTCAGCTCTCTCCAATCTCGTTGGTCTCATTCTCTCCACTCTCGATCTCTCCAGCTTTCTCGCTTCTCTCGCTCTCTCCCATCTTCTATTCAATCTCGCTCTCTCCCATTTCCTCTCCAATCTCGCTGGTCCCGATCTCAATGATCTCACTCTCAACGATCTCACTGATCTCACTCTCAACGATCTCACTCTTAGCTACTGCGATCATTGTTCTCCGTACACGTTTTGTAACGACCCAGATCTGTACGCATACAGGAAATTAAATATCAAATAATAAGCAGGACGAAATTTTATTTAAAGGGGTGGAAATTTAAAAAAACAATAATAATAATAATAAATAAATTGGAAATTGGAAATTTTAAGGGAGCGAGCGGGAGCGAGAAAGTGAGAGAGAGCGAGAACCACACCAGCGAGAAAACTGGAGAAAACAAGATTCTGAGAGGAGAGATGCGCGATCGAAGGAAGAATTGGAGAGCGAGAAACCCAGCGAGCAATGCTAGCGAGATTGAGACTGGCGAGAGTAGAAAGAGCGAGATCCCTAGAGAGAGTGAGATTGAAGGAAACTTGGAGAGAGCGAGAATTGTAGCAAGGAAGTTGGAGAGAGCGAGAGTAAAAAGAGCTATTCTTAGCGAGACAGTAGAAAAGAGCGGGAGCGAGAGCGAGGGCAGGAGCGGGAGCGGGAGCGGAAGCAGGAGCGGGAGCGAGAGCGAGAGCAAGAACGAGAAAGCTGGAGAGAGCGAGAGCGGGAAAACTGGAGAGAGCGAGACAGAAGATAAAATTTGAGAGCGAGAGTGGAGAGAGCGGGATTTTCAGCAAGAAAGCTCCAGAGTAAATTTATAGCGAGAAAACGGGAGAGAGCGAGATTTTAAGAGCAGCGTGAGCAAGATTTGGACAGAAGCGCGAATTATGCGTTGAATTTGGCCACGATCTTATAGATTATACATGGAAAACCCCTAAAATTGAATACAAACAAAGAATGATGACGTAAGGGCAAACATTAGCCAAAATTAGGTGTCTTATTGAGAGGAATCCATAAACCATAAGTAATTTTAAAGAAGCCACTTGTACGATGATTTGTCACACTGAGAAGAGTTGAAAACTACTATAAATAGTACCCTTTGCCGAAGATTTAACCCATTCTCAAACAAATCTCAGTCACATAGTATCGTGTGAAAAAGTAAGTGTGAGTGAGGAAGTTCTGTGAAGAAGAGAAAAGCTCGGGTAAAGTGCTGCCCAAATTTTTTCTTTTGATTTAAAAAGGGAAAACTCTGCTGATAAAATCATAAAGAAGGAATAATTAGATCACAGTCAAGGTAAGTAGTTTATCTCACCCTCTCTTTAAATGTTCTATGGTAGTGTACCTTTATTATACTGCATTGTTATGTTAATTCTTATATTGCATTACATGTTTAGAACACGTTTCTCTACAAGGGACCCCATGCATTATGTTTGTTCACGATTATGTTAAAACCAAGTTTTAATTAGGTGTAAGTTATGCTTCCAGTCTAATCTTATGGTTATGTTAATGGTTGATGTTGGATGAGATTCTAGCCCTACTGACTTCATGACCCGCTAATCATCATATGGGTTAGTTTCCGCTTAAGTCCTCATCTTCCTATCAGGACGGAAAGATTTATGTTGGAAGATTAACGTTTATGCTAATGGTTGATGTTGGATGCGACTCTGGCCCTACTGACTGCATGACCCGCTAATCATCAGATGGGTTAGTTTCCGCTTAAGTCCTCATCTTCCTATCAGGGCGGAAAGATTTATGTTGGAAGCATAATGTTTATGCTAATGGTTGAGATGTTGGATGCGACTCTGGCCCTACTGTCTGCATGACCCGCTAATCATCAGATGGGTTAGTTTCGCTTAGGTTCTCATCTTCCTATCAGAGCGGAGAGATTTATGTTGGAAGCATAACCGACCACCACATGTTATTATACGTTTTCGGTCCCAATCATATGTTTTCATGACATGTTGCTTGTGATTGTGCATTTGGTCACTACCCTACATGAGAACTACTTACTGGGTATATTATGTACTCATCCTATATTTTTACAGACTTTGTAGGTAAGAACACAGTGTAGAGGGCAGAGTTGGACGTCACTCAAATGGCCTACCATCAAACTCACTATTATAGGCACATGCAATTTGTACCACCATACTAATGTTTTATGGATCCTGGTGTTTTGATAAATAAATTTCTATATAGTTTTTCTATCTAATTAATAAAATTTAGATATGTTCTTTGAAATTTCAACCAAAACTCATCTCATGATAGAAAAGTCTAAGTATGCATGTCGTAGCAGTCGGATCATAAGGTTTAAGGATCCGGGCGTTACACGTTTGCTCACCACTTTATGATACTTTTACACGGATTTTCCAAATTTTTCCAAAGTAATTTCCCATATTTTTCGCATTTCACATAAATTCCATTTTTTCCTCAGTCCTTCAGCCATAACGCATTTCACATAACTTCTCTATATTTAGCCGAAATTTCACAAACTCAATTTCCATATTATTCCACACTAGCTCAACCTACTTATTATTTTTCCCCAACTTTCCCAACTCAATTCCATATTTTTTTTTCTTTTCAAATCCCCATTTTTTCTTCACCATTTCATACTAACTTTCTCATCAATCTACTCAACTTATTTGTACAAATTTAAATAGGGACACACAATTAAGTGGAAAATTAAGACAATTTAAATAAGAAAACACACTTAAGTGTAAAATTGGGATTCGGGGTTCACAGTACATTTATTCAGATACCTTCCTTACCTTCAGTATCCCTATTCATTATGTTTAGAAATACCAACGCATGTACTTTTGCAACCTTAGGTATTTAAAACATAGTACGTCAAGCTTCATTCAACCTTACCTTTAACCCTAACGCATGTTTCATACTTTGTGAAATAAGTTGGCATAAAACATATTGAACTAGCATGTAAAACCACTAGCATGCATTAGACATAGAAAACATACTTGGAAAACTCATATATTAGTAAACATCACGCGTTGATAAACATTCATAAGCATTAGAATTTCAAACTATCCTTCTAGTCTAGAAAAATATACGACTGCCTTTATCCTTAGTTGAGAGTGAACTACTAGTTTTAACCCTCAACGTCAACCTTAGTCGGGGAGAACCCCTTTTGCTCAGTACCTCGACGTTGTATTACCTACGTGCACATGGTTATAACTGAGTACCATCGTACCTTATGTACTTGACTAGGATACCTTCACATTGTCCTTCAGTATCCTCAGGTACTTGACTAGGATACCTTCTCATTGTCCTTCAGTATCCTCAGGTACTTGACTAGGATACCTTCTCATTGTCCTTCAGTATCCTTAGGCACTTCTGCTCAGATACCTTTTCAAAGGTCCTTCAGTATCGAGCTGCTAAGATACCTTCTCAAATGTGCTTCGGTATCAAGTTGGTCCGGTACCTTCTCGAATGTCCTTCGGTACCTAGTTGGTCAGATACCTTCTCAAATGTCCTTCGGTATCTGGTTGGGCGGATACCTTCTCAAATGTCCTTCGGTATTTGGTTGGGCATACCTTCTCAAATGTCCTTCGGTATTGCGTTTTAAGTAAAACTACTCATTAACATTTAGTTGAACACTAAGGCTTAGTGCTCAAATCATCATACTAGTTCATCATAAAAAATGGAGTTACTTAAACATGCTGAAAGTATTTGGACAAAATAACATATTTAAATCATATCAATTCCATGGAAAACATGCTGTACTTAGCATGAGAAACAGTTTTACAAACACGTTGCTTGGCACTTCATTTAAACACTTAGCATGAGAAATATCTTCAAGAAATCACAGTTTCTAAATCATTAAAACAGTAAGTCATCACATAGTCACTCACAGCTCGTTGGCCTCTTAACGGGTTATACGCCTCTCCTAAGTTTTCTTTGCCTGATAGAACATAATTCCCAGTTAAACTACTTAGATTTCTTAGCAAAATACCTCAAATAGTTCATTTACTAATGGAACTTTTATCAACAAAATCAGCATGACTAGCGAGAAAATCATCATGACCGAGATCACCCACATTAGCGAGATCATCCCTATTTGCCAGATTTACCATTCCCAGCGAGATTTGGCACTTTCCAGCGAGTTTTGACGCAAAACCAGCGAGATCTAGTGCAAACCAGCGAGATTCCCGTCCTTAGCGAGATCCACCTCTCGCTCTTGCTCTTAAGCTGCCTGCTTAATCTTCCTAACTAGCTGTCTGCTTATGCCCAGATCCTCTGTGACAACTTCAAAAATTCATAACTCAAAATCTAGCCCTCTTTTGAAGAAACTTCCTTCTACAAACATGGTTAGAATTGAGTCAGCAACTTTATCTTAAAATTTCAGCTCAAAATTCCTCGTTGTTTAATCTGAAGATTCAAAACCTAATCATTGGCCCTAATTCAAGCAGCTGTCTGCTTGTTCAACAATTTCCAGTTCAATGTTCAAAATTATATAACTCGATTTCCAGGCCTCATCTTAAAATGTTTCATTCTATAAAATTGTTTATAACTGAGTTAAAAATATTACCTCAAATTTTTAGCTCAAAATGCTTTGTAATTCGTCCTGGAGCTTCAATTCTTCACTGATGGCCTAGATTCACCCAAGAAACGAACCCTTCATTTTTATTTTGCCCCTCCGGCCTTATTCCGGCGAGTTTTCCTTCCAGCAGCCTAGCCACAGAAGATAGACATACAGAGCTTTCGAATGCCACTGAAATTACACAAATAGCCTAAGTAGTCTGTCCAAACCAACCCAATGAATTCGACCTTCTTGCTTATATTACCGCCCAAAATCCAGCATGAACCCTCCTTGTGTTACCTGGCCCACTATTCGTGATGAAGGGCTAGGATTTAGCAAATTTCCTTTTGTAACTTTACTCATAATATTACTTCAGCACTACTCCTCATTAGATGGCATGGTCTCATTCATATGCTTATTATGCATTCCATCTTCTATCCTTCCCGAGACATGGCATTATTTAACTCATTAGAAGACATCACATTACTTAAAGTAATTAGGGTTCAGGTTTTACATCACGTTTCATCATCTTCCCCAAATGCATGCATGCGAGACCATTGTGGGAGTTACAATAATAATAATAACAACAACAATAAAAACATTTATAATTTTATTAAAATAAACCTAGTTCATGAATTCAAAGCCAGATGTTCTATTCTTCCATTCCAGATATTATAAAAAAATTGGGAGAGATCGAATATGATGTCTCGTTGTGCACGCGCCGTTTGAATATTACAAAATCAATGATCTTATCATGTCATTCAAAACCAACGTACTAGATACGTAAGTTACGTCATTTTTGACTTGTTTAGAATGTCAATTATTGAAATACCATATCGTTTGTTATCAATCAAACGTAATACATAATTGTAATTATTAATAATATATTTTAATATTAATAGAGATAGTAAAAATAACACATGAGTAACCAACAAATATTCTCAAATAATTACTAAATTTTGTTTCGTATCATCATTGTCTCTCTTTATTCCCAAAACAAGATGAGATATACCTCAAAATGAGATTAATTTAAAAAATCAGTCATTCTCATTTTTTAATAATATGTTTATTATTAGATTTCAACAACAACAAATACAACAGAAACATTTATAATTTTATTAAAATAAACCTAGTTCATGAATTCGAAGCCAGATGTTCTATTCTTTCATTCCAGATATATAAAAAAATTGGGAGAGATCGAAAATCGAATTTTCGAATTCACTAAATAATATATATCAATAATATATGAAAAATCTGATATTTAAATTCTTATAAAAAGAGACAATTTAAACTTCACTCAATTAACTTAGACAAACTTGATACAGAATTATTTGGACAAATACTAAAATAGTGATCATTAGCCATGATGATCATACTTTTTTTTTTAATCTCTAGAAAATGCTTAAGTAGACTACTCCAAAAATTTCCATTAATCCACACTTTAAAAAGAGAACTAGATTTTAACTACTCATAAGAAACTAACACATTATTCTATTTTCTTTAGACACTAGATCATAATTCATACCATCATAATATTTTTATATATATATAGAGAGAGAAAATTGGAGTAACCCCCAAATTCCTCCATTATTTAGAGCTTAATTAAGAAGAAGCAATCATGGAGTAAAGTTGTTTTGCCATTCCTTACTTAGAAGATCATCTTCAACGTCTTCACCTTTATTATTCTAATTCTCATTTCCATTTCCATTTTGAATTTCATTTCCATTTCCATTGTTGCAGCTTATTCCACTTCCAAACAATCCTTGAAGCAACATCTCTGCATCATCATTCACATCAATCCCTACACCACCATCGCCGCCGTAGTAGCGGCCATTGGAATACAGGCTTCCCAATAGGTCTCCACCGTTGACGTCACCATCGATTCCAAAACCCACTTGGTGAGTGAAATCCATAGGACTAACAGTAGCCTCAACACCAACGCCATTAATGTCGTTCACAAGCTTCTCAATCTCACTCATTCCAGAATTGTCATTTACCCCAAAATTCCACTCCGATAACAAAATGTTTTCATCACCATCTCCTTCAACAATAATCGTTTCCGTTCCGTCTAATTTTCCGATTCCCACCATCGAATTTCCTCTATTCATCAAATCGCCCATATTCACTTCCGATTGAACAAACCCTAACTCCCCTGCCATACTGCTACTACTTCCACCAATTTTATCATTTGAATTTATCACCATATCAATAAACCATTGATCCATCAAATTCCTTCCATTATCAACCAGATCCATCTCATTGCTCCCTATTTCAAGCAGAGTAGAGTTAGATGGAACAAATTCAGTAGGAGAAGGAGGAAGATGATGAACCTGTTGATGATACTCGATTCGTTTTCGGCAGTCTCTTATCCTCTCTCCGACCATCCAGAACAATGCGAGCAGTTCCTCGGTGGTGAGTTGGGAAATATGACGACCTTGATGCAATTGATGCATCAGAAGATCGAGTTCGAGTTCTTGATTCTTCTTGATGAGTTTCTTTAGCATATCTTGAGCTTTGGTGGCGCGTTCCTTGAGATACGTCTCTTGATTCGTCATTTTCTTCTGGCGTTCGACTTTCGGAAGACTGAGAAAGCGACGGTAGAGGTGTTGAGCGGCAAAGAGAGATGGCCAGATGACGGGATGATCCTCGTCGGGGCCATTGACGATGGCAAAGGCAAAAACGCCGCAGAGAGTGGTGAGTTCACTTACTTTCTTTAACAATCCGAGCCTTCGTTTCTTGAAACTGGCTTTCCTTGCATTATCGCTTGCAATCCAAACCAACTTCACTTTCTTCCTCGTCATTGAGACTCTCTATGGCTTTCTTGTTCTTCTTCTTCTTTCTGGCCTCTGATTTTGAAGTGCAACAATGGAGTTTATTTATAAGCCTTGTGGTTATACTTTTTATTTTTATTTTTCTTTTTCTAAGTTTTTTTTATTCTGTAAATGAATTACTAGGGGCATTTTTGTCCTTTAGTAACTAGTGGTAATTAAAGATGAAAAATACACTAATGCATCCATTCCACCTATCTTTCTATAGCCACTCAATAGTCCAATCACAATTTACCATATGATTAGAAGAGTTGCATCGATATGAGAAATACTCAGATATATCTGGGTCTATATTTATCTTTGTGCATCCACCAAATGATCTTATCACAATTTGTTAGATGATAAATTCTTTTTATATCTTTATTTAAATATTTTAATTCTTATTGTGTGTGATGAAATTAAGATGCATAAAAATGTATACATCCTAAACCACATCGTTTTTTTTTAGTCTTACTCTAACCATAGAAAATAAATAATTCAATATAGATATATGAGTAATATTTTAATTCTTATTGTGTGTGATGAAAGCAAGTGCGGCCACAAGACTATACTCATCTCCATGCACACGTTGATACTCGAGCTAGTTGTAAGAAAATGAGTGCAACACGGGATGCACCTAAGTATGTATATATGTATATATGAGAAGAGTTGATCGTGTGACAAACTATGGTTTTTTTTTTTTTTTTTTGACAATATGTGGGGTAGGGGAGTCAAATCTCTCGCTTTGAGGATAATAATACAAACACTATGCCAGTTGAAGCTATGTTCATTTTGGATAACTATAGTTGGATGATAGAATGAGCTACACAAAATTGGCTATGAATGCAAATTTTTCTTTAGGATAGAAAAAAATTAATGTAAAAAGATTAGGAAAAAAAAAATATAATTTTCAAAGCCCAAAATCCAAAACAAACTAATTAACCAAAACCTAAATTTGATGTCTAATTATAAGTAAAAGTTGTGTAGCCTATATAATTAAACACCTTTAGAGAAATCATTAATTCTACCAAACCTTACTTGAAAAAAATAAAAAAAGAAAAAGAAATAGAATATAACACAAAAGCTATACAAAATTCAAACCCTACAAAGTGATAAAAAAAAAATAAATAAACTTTAAACAATTTATTTTTGAAATAAAAATTCATATTTTTCAACATTCAAATTGTAATTGGTGAATGTTAAAGATGAGTTGTCAAAAGAAAAATCTAGAATAGTAGGGGTAGTTATATAGCAATTAACTCAAAATTAAATATCACTTTATCATCTTAGTTGTCATTTTGACTAAAAAGAAAAAACTTTATTATTATTTATTTTTCCAAAAATATACATTTATATATTATATTAGGTATGAAATGGGAATTACATGTAACCGTTTGAATTGATATTTGAGATGAACTGTTGCTTTTTCTTTTCTTTGTTTTCATGTAAAAAAATTATTATTATTTTTAATTTTTTTTTTTATAATCTATTATTACATTTTCGTTTTCTCTTTTTGTTTTGTTCTTATTGCCATTAATCTTTTATAATTTTAAGGCTATGAGTACCAAAGGTTAAAAAATCTTCTCTTATTTAGTGATGAAATGTAGTGAGATTTGTAATATGTTTCCTTTCCTTTCGTGAATTTCGAGGCATGTATTTTATCTCAGTTAAACGATAGTGAGTTTTATGAAAGTAATAATTTAATCCCTAAATTTTAGTGGATAATGAATTTAAGGGTAATTATTTTATATGGTAAAACTGTTGAAAATATTTTTAGTATAACAAAATATTACTGTCTGTTCGTGATAGATCGCGATAGACATCTATCAATGGACGATAGATCACGATGGACATCAATCTCACAGTCTATCATTGGTAGATAGTAACATTATGTTATATTTGTAAATAAGATGGTTCATTTTCCTTTATCTGAAAACACCCCATGATTTTGTCTCTATATTTTTAGTTTTATAATAATTTAGTACTAGTATTTTAAAATTTGTAATGTTGTCATCCGTATCTTGAACAATCGTTATGTATTTAAAAGTACATAGGCTAGTGGGCATTTGGGGAAAATAGTTGGTTATTACAGTCCTAGGTTATTATAATTAAGTTATAATAGCTTGTTCGTTGAGTATAGATTATTTTAGTTTGTGTTATAATAGTATGTGTTTGAGCTGTAAACTATTTTAATTTGAGAAGGAAATAGTAAATACTATAAAAATGAATAAAAAAGTGATGAATGTAAAATAGTAAAAGCTATAACAAATAGTAAATACTGTAACAAATGAGAGATTGAAATAATTTTTTCTGTAGGTATTTACTATAACAAGAGGTACTTATTATAATCTTATGATAGTCTTCTCTCCAAACACACCCTAAATTGTTATATACTAAAGATCAAGAGACTAAATTGTTACTTTTCATAAATATTCACGATTAAGAATATTTATTTTAACTTTTAAGAGTGTGAATGCTTTGAGTTGTTAGTTTTTAGGGTTACTATTTTTATTGATTTCACTCCCGAAAGACTGATTAAACATATTCTATTTTAGTATGATGTCGTGTTCTGCATGTGACATCTAAATATCATGAAATCAATGTTCTCACCGTATCTTTCAAAACCGATGTACTAGATATGTAATTTACGTCATTTTTGACTTGTTTAGAAGGTCAATTATTAAAATTTCATATCATTATTGTCAAAGAAAGTAATACATATGATCAACTATTTATGATATATTTCAATATTAATAAACATAATAAGGATAATACACAGATAATCGTTAATTTTTTCTTAATAATTATTAAATTTTGTTTCATACCATTATTTCTTTCAAATAAAGTAAAACAACATCAATCCACAGATTTAATATATATATATATATATATATATGATAATTTCAAATTACCCATATTATTATTTAAAAAGAATATTCCTCAAATTCTTTTGAAGAATAAGCCAAAAGAAGAATAATTAAATCCAAAATGTTACAATACAACGCTCACAACCTCACCGGTTTCCAGAATGCATGCATGACAGACCACGTGGAAGATTTTTAATTCTATACATATGTGCGTGAGGCTAGCTATTCAAGAAACATGTGAGATCATGTTGTCTTTAATCCATTTTTCAGAAATTTTCATTTTACATCCCTTAAATTATACTCATTTAAATTTTGAATCTTCATAAATTTACCGATTAATTGTCTTTTTCTAGATTTGATTTAAAAAATATTGTAAGAATTATATAATTTTTTTTTTAAAATTTATCTTTTAAATTATTATAAGTGAATCAATTATTTAACTCTTTATTAAGATTACATTTGAAAATTGTCAATGCATTTCATTCTTATACGTGTGTAAACTTTTCGAGATGTTGAATTAATAAAATAGATGATTAAACTTGATGCATGGACACTTTTCAAAAGAAGTTTTAGATGAGAGTCTAAATTGATTTGTTTATGAAAGTTCAGGAGTTTAGTTGATAAAATTATATGTCTCACACGATATTTACATAGAAAGAACGTAATGAAAGGTGTAAAATTGATATATCTACGAAAGTTTAGGATTTAAATTGATATAATTTTTGTTTAGAGTTTAACTTAGTGTTTTTTTTTTCTAATTTAAAAAGAAAAAATTGGTTTTTGTTTGGCATGCAATAAATAAATATGATATAGTTTGTTTTAATAATTATCATTGATTTTTAAAAGTTAGATAATTTAAGAAATTTTATTATAATATTTTTATATTATGGCATTCCATCTCAGAGAGTTTGCACCAATGGTACTTATTGGACCTAAATTTTTGTTTTTTAAAAAATATGTTTTGTGAAGATTTGAAATATCTCCTTCATTATTCTTTAAATGAACAACTACACGTGAAAAGTTGAGTCCCATACGTAAAGTGTAACACATAAATTTACTAAAAATATAAGGGCAAAATATATAGGTAAAGAGTTTCTCCTAATAACATTTTTTTCATATATAAGATAGATTTATAAATGTAATATATGAATGGATATTAACAACAACACTAATGAATCAATATAACAAAAAATAAAATATAAAATATAAAGTAACAAAATTTGAGACCCATTCATTATAACAAAAAATAAAATATAAAGTTTCTAACTCAACAAAAATTTATCTCAAACATTATTTTGCTTTCTCAACTTCATCATAAAGACAAATAAGTGAGGAAAAAAAGTCTTAAAACATTCTTTAACACCTAATGAAAATTATTTGTTCTTAAATAATAAACACTTTAAAAAGAATAATTCAAATCATTCTAATTCTTTAACTCCTTGATTTGATTATGGGTCTTAACAAACTGATCATATTCATTCATATGTATTTTCATAATCTATTGATTTTGCCCTACTTAAATCTCATGCTTAAACTGAAAGCTTTAAAATATAACACTGGGACTTAAAATATACCAAGCAAACGTGTACATAAAACCTTTTAAACCATTGTATCTGCAACCTGAATCTTAGTTGAAAATGAACATTCACTGCTCTAATTCCCATCATCAAGCCATGACCAGGTGAGACCTCTACTTCAACCTGTTCACATTAAACTATGGCTAGAAGAGATCCCTACGTTGATCTCTTTAAATATACCGACGGCATCTCAAGCAACATCCTTAAAACATAAACGTTGATAACAACTCTTAAACATCAATAATCATCATTAATCCCTAGTTGAGAACGAGCATACACTGCTCTAGATCCCAACGTCTATTATCGGCCAAGAGATCCATACCTTGACCTCTCATTCAGACCCACCTACATACACATGGAGATTGCTATGTACCGTCAACACCTTAGATACATTTATTCAGATACCTTCCCTACCTTCAATATCCCTATTCGTTATGTTTAGAAATACCAACGCATGTACTTTGGCAACCTTAGGTATTTAAAACATAGTACATCTAGCTTCATTCAACCTTAGCTTTAACCCTAACGCACGTTTCATACTTTGTGAAATAAGTTGGCTTAAAACATATTGAACTAGTATGTAAAACCACTAGCATGCATTAGACATGGAAAACATACTTGGAAAACACATACATTAGTAAACATCATGCGTTGATAAATATTCATAAGCATTAGAAATTTCAAACTATCCTTCTAGTCTAGAAGAATATACGACTGCCTTTATCCTTAGTTGAGAGTGAACTACTAGTTCTAACCCTCAACGTCAATCTTAGTCGGGGGTTCTCAGTCCCTCGACGTTGTATTACCTACGTGCACGTGGTTATAATTGAGTACCGTCGTACCTTATGTACCTGACTAGAATACCTTCTCATTGTCCTTCAGTATCCTCAGGTACTTGACTAGGATACCTTCTCATTTTCCTTCAGTATCCTTAGGTACTTGACTAGGATACCTTCTCATTGTCCTTTAGTATCTTTAGGTACTTTTGCTCAGATACCTTCTTAAACATCCTTCAGTATCGAGCTGCTAAGATACCTTCTCAAATGTCCTTCGGTATCAAGTTGGTCCAGTACCCTCTCGAATGTCCTTCGGTACCTAGTTGGTCAGATACCTTCTCAAATGTCCTTCGGTATCTGGTTGGGCGGATACCTTCTCAAATGTCCTTCGGTATTGCGTTTTAAGTAAAACTACTCATTAACATTTAGTTGAACACTAAGGCTTAGTGCTCAAATCATCATAATAGTTCATCATAAAAAATGGAGTTACTTAAACATGCTGAAAGTATTTGGACAAAATAACATATTTAAATCATATCAATTCCATGGAAAACATGCTTTACTTAGCATGAGAAACAGTTTCACAAACACGTTGCTTGGCACTTCATTTAAACACTTAGCATGAGAAATATCTTCAAGAAATCACAGTTTCTAAATCATTAAAATAGTAAGTCATCACATAGTCACTCACAGCTCGTTGGCCTCTTAACGGGTTATACGCCTCTCTTAGCTCTTCTTTGCCTGAAAAAACATAATTCCCAGTTAAACTACTTAGAATTCTTAGCAAAATACCTCAAATAGTTCATTTACTAATGGAACTTTTATCAGCAAAATCAGCATGACTAGCGAGAAAATCATCATGAGCGAGATCATCCCTATGAGCGAGATTTGGCACTTTCCAGCGAGAATTAACGCAAAACCAGCGAGATCTAGTGCAAACCAGCGAGATTCCCGTCCCTAGCGAGATCCACCTCTCGCTCTCGCTTCCTCTTGCTCTCTCTCGCTCTCGCTCTTGAGCTGTCTGCTTATGCCCAGATCCTCTATGACAACTTCAAAAATTCATAACTCAAAATCCAGCCCTCTTTTGAGAAACTTCCTTCTACAAACATGTTTAGAATTGAGTTAGAAACATTACCTTAAAATTTCAGCTCAAAATTTCTCGTCGTTTAATCTGGAGATTCAAAACTTTATCATTGGCCCCAATTCAAGCAGCTGCCTGCTTGTTCAACAATTTCCAGTTCAACCTTCAAAATTATATAACTCGATTTCCAGGCCTCATCTTAAAAAGTTTCTTTCTACAAAGTTGTTTATAACTGAGTTAACAATATTATCTCAAATTTTTAGCTCAAAATGCTTCGTAAGTCGTCCTGGAGCTTCAATTCTTCACTGATGGCCTAGATTCACCCAAGAAAAGAACCCTTCATCTTTATTTTGTTGATCCATCCATTTTTTTCTTGTTTTATTTTCAAATAATACTTTATCTAATTTTTTTTCATACTTATCCTTTTTATTATTTATTATTTTTCCACACTATCATAGTTTATTTCCTCTCCATTTTTTATAATGATTTGCATCTTTCCTTTTTTAAATACTGTTGAATTTTTAGCCGAATTTCAAAAACAAAATCAATCTTTTAGAAACTACTCTTTATAGTTTTCAAAATTTAGATCACAATGTATGAAACTGGGAGATGTAAGTAGTGTTTATAAGCTTAATTTTTAAAAATAAAAATCAAATAGCCTTAATTTTTCATTTGTTTAAATATACGATATTTTCTCCGGATTTCCACAAATATGGAGTAGTATTTAAGGATAATATAATATTTCTCGATTTAATGATTGTTTATTTTTATAATTTTAATTGTTTATTTTTATAATTTAAAACTTTTTTGCAGAGTTACTTTTCAAAAGGTTTTGTACCATGGGTTAATGATTAGGTATTTTTGTGTAACTGTGTTTCATTATAATTCAAGTTTGATTAAAAAAAAAAAATTTTTTTAAATTTTCGAATGAAACATTGATTGTTATGATTGTGAGTTCTAAAATTATTGTATTTTTTTTAATGCTAATAAAATCTGTGTTTGTTTGTTTGTGTATTTTTTTTTTAAATTTTTAACCTTAACAAAATCTTAGTTCTTTTTATTTTTAAAGTTTAACAAAATCTTAGTCCTTTTCAGTTGTAAATTTAATATTTTTTGAATTACTGCATAATTGTTATATGATAATGGTATTTTGGTCATTTAAAAATTCTCGAATAATAATTTAAAAAATCATTTTACGATTTTCTAATTTTGAATTTTTTTTTTTTGCTATTTTTCAAAATGAATCTTCAAAATTTACTATTTCTTTTGTTGACCCAAATTTGAATTCCTTTTCTTTACCATCCATCACTTGATATAGTTTTTGATGTACTAAAGAAAATTACCATATATCCCTAAACTTTTTATGTGTTAGTCAATATACTCCTAAAATTTGTAGTTATATTAGTCAAAAGACTCAAAACCATAATTAGTTTAGACCTTTCATAATTTAGATTTTTAGTTAAAATTTTCTTTGAAAACTGTCCCTATTTTAATTTGAGAAGGAAATAGTAAATACTGTAACAATGAATAAAAAGATGATAGAATGTAAAATAGTAAAATCTATAACAAATAGTAAATACGGTGGCAAATGAGGGTTTTGAAATAATGTTGACGGTAACTAATTGGGGAATACAAAATAGTATTTACTATAACAAGAGGTGGTTATTATAATCTTAGGATAATCTTCGCTCCAAACACATCCTGATTGTTACATACTAAAGATCAAGAGACTAATTATTACTTTTCATAAATATTCACGATTAAGAATATTTATTTTAACTTTTAAGAGTGTGAATTCTTTGAGTTGTAAGATTTTAGGGTTACTATTTTTATCGATGTCACTCCTGGAGTTCTGATTAAAGATATTCTATTATAGTATGATGTAGTGTTCTGCATGTGACATCTGAGCATCATGAAATCAATGTTCTTATCGTATCTTTCAGAACTGACGTACTAGATATATAATTTATGTCATTTTTGACATGTTTAGAAGGTCAATTATGAAAACATCATATCATTATTGTCGATGGAAGTAATACATATGATCAACTATTTATGATATATTTCAATATTAATAAACATAGTAAGGATAATACACAGATAATCGTTAATTTTTTTCTTAATAATTATTAAATTTTGTTTCATACCATTATTTTCTCTTTCAAATAAAGTAAAACAACATCAATCCACAGATTTAATAATATATATTTATATATATGATAATTTCAAATTATCCATATTATTATTTAAAAAGAATATTCCTCAAATTCTTTTGAAGAATAACCCAAAAGAAGAATAATTAAATCCAAAATATTACAACTCTCAGTCTCACGTCTCACCGGTTTCTGGAAATGCATGCATGACAGACCACGTGGAAGATTTTTAAATCTATACATATGTGCGTGAGACTAGCTATTCAAGAAACATGTGAAATCATGTTGTCTATAATCCATTTTTGAGAAATTTTCATTTTACATCCCTTAAATTATACCTATTTGAATTTTGAATTTTCATAAATTTACCGATTAATCGTCTTTTTTTAGATTTGATTTAAAAAATATTGTAAGAATTATATAATTTTTTTAAAAAAATTTATCTTTTAAATTATTATAAGTGAATCAATTATTTAACTCTTTATTAAGATTACATTTGAAAATTGTCGATGCATTTCATTCTTATACGTGTGTAGATTTTTCGAGATGTTGAATTAATAAAATAGATGATTAAACTTGATGCATGGATACTTTTCAAAAGAAGTTTTAGATGAGAGTCTAAATTGATTTGTTTATGAAAGTTTAGGAGTTTAGTTGATAAAATTATATGTCTCACACGATATTTACCTAGAAAGAACGTAATGAATGGTGTAAAATTGATATATCTACGAAAGTTTAGGATTTAAATTGATATAATTTTTGTATAGAGTTTAACTTAGTGTTTTTTTTTTCTAATTTAAAAAGAAAAATTGGTTTTTGTTTGGCATGCAATAAATAAATATGATATAGTCTGTTTTAATAATTATCATTGATTTTTAAAAGTTAGATAATTTAACAAATTTTATTATAATATGTTTTTATTATGGCATTCCATCTCAAAGAGTTTTCACCAATGGTACTTATTCGACCTAAATTTTTTTTTAAAAAAAATATGTTTTGTGAAGATTTGAAACATCTCCTTCATTATTCTTTAAATGAACACATAAATTTACACGTGAAAGGTTGAGTCCCATAGGTAAATTGTAACACATAAATTTACTAAAAATATAAGGGCAAAATATATAGGTAAAGAGTTTCTCCTAATAACATTTTTTTCATATATAGGATAGATTTATGAATGTAATATATGAATGGATATTAACAACGACACTAATGAATTAATATATCGTCTAGGCATAACAAACTTTGAGACCCATTCATTAAATATAAAGTTTCTAACTCAACAAAAATTTATCTCAAACATTATTTTAGCTTTCTCAAACTTCATCATAAAAACAAATAAGTGAGGAAAAAAAAGTCTTAAAACATGCTTTAACGCCTAATGAAAATTATTTTTTTCTTAAATAATAAACACTTTAAAAAAATAATTCAAATTATTCTAATTCTTTAACTCCTTGATTTGATTATGGGTCTTAACAAACTGATCATATTCATTTATATGTATTTTCATAATCTATTGACTTTGCCCTACTTTTTATTATTTATTTATTTCCTCTAATTTAGTTGTTTCTTACATGCATGTATTTCCTATCATTCTCAATACCCTTTACCCTTTTCAACCATAAGAAATTTTTAAAAACTATTTATTATTTTTCAAAATTTGGCTTAGTTTTTTTTAAAAGAAAATTATGTCAAATAGTAAAATTGTTGAAAATATTTACAAGATGGAACAAAATTTTAGAACTATCAATGGTAGACGCTGATAGACACTGATAGAAATATATCAGCGTCTATCATTGATAGATCTAAAATTTGCTATATTTTGTAAACATTTTTATTTATTTTTCTATATTTGAAAATAACAATTTTTTAAATTTAAATAACAAAAAAAAAATCACATTTCTAAGCTTAACGGTAAAAAATGAGGAAATTTTTTAAATTTTTTTCTTTATTCGAAAATTATAAATTAAATTGGTAGGTCTTAATCTTTTTTCATTTCTTTTTTTTTTAATTTTTAGATTTTGAAAATCAAATCTTAAGAATACTACTTTCATTTATTTCTTTTTTAAAATTGGCTTAGTTTTTTTTCTTTTTGAAGTTAAATAACAAAACAAAGAAATTAATATATAGAAGAATGTTTACTAAGCTTAACGGTAAAAAATGAAAGATCCAAAATCAAATTGGTATAAAAAAAAGATTTTATTTATTTATTTATTGAATTTTTAGATTTTGAAAATCAATAGAAACGCTACTTCCACTTATTTCTTTCTTTATTTTTGTTATCTACTTTAAAATAAATAAAAAAATAAAAGTTTATTTCTTTTTAAAAAAATTGTTTTAGAAAGTTGACTATGAATCCGTATATTTTATAAGATAGATGAAAATCATCGTAAAGAAATTAGAGAAAGTTGACCTAGGCGACTTAGTCTTAATCCTGAGTATATTATGAACTCTTGTTCACGAGGAAATTTCCTCTGATTTGCATGGGCGATGGTGGCCAATTCGCTGACCCAATATGCCTACTATTTTGCGGATAATGAAACCGAGTAGGGAGTTGGGAACATAATAGTACAAGATAGAATTCACTCCTTCCCTCTTTGAGGGTAAGTAGATGAGTGTTCCCTCAAGTGGTGACTCCGGAACTTGAACAAAGAGCCCTACCCTCTTATTGACACACCCAAGGGTAAAACGGTAATTTGATCAGGTTGGAGTTACAAACACACGTAAAGGACTACTTGCTAGAATTGATCTATATTGATGGACACAGAAATATATCTTGCTGGTATTAGTCTATATCCATGGACATAGAAATATATCTATAGTGAAAAGACTGCATCTGTGGGTCTTTAGTGAAATGTTGATAAATTCTCTCTGTGCTATAAATGCTGACCTTTGTAAATGAGGGGATCTTTTAATAGAGCTCCTTGATGGCTTCATGGGCTTGGGTCTGGCCTTTGGGCCTAATTAATTGAACTTAAACCTAGTCTTTAGGCCCAAATAACTAGGCTTAAGCCTATTTTTGCGTTTTAGGCCCACCTTAAGCCCATATTTGGGCGCCCAACACCCAAATTATAACGTCAAATTGGTCGAAATTAATTTTACTTAATCAACGTCTGCGACGAAAACACATAATTTGTCCTCAATTTCAATTTGAGACACATGCCAACTCTTAATTGGTCACAAATTTGACGATTTCGGAATTTCGTCATTAATTTAGCAAATGACGTCGGTCCGTGGTTGATCTGAAATTTCTCCTCCAACAAGATGAAAGCAAAGAACGAGATCAAAAGACCAATCCAAATGCGCAAGATTCCATTTTAATAATTTCACACGAATATGATGTAAGCAAAATTCAAAAACCCCTAATTTTGAAAAATAAGACATACAATCGTATTTTCACTTCAATTTTAGGTCATCCATCCATCGGACCTTAAAATCATAGAGTTCGAAAATCCAAAGATTAAGAAAATAACTTAGACCAATATATATATATATAGGGGTGTGTGTGTGTGTGTGTTTAAACATTAAAATAAAGAATTCATAAAGTAAAACTTGTAACATTTATATCCCCATGGTTTAATCACGACCCTAGTGTTGTAACAAGACGAACAATACCCAATGAAAGGGACAACTAATTTGTTTTTACCATAGTGGCCCACCATTTGTAACTGAATTAGAAAAAACAATATTAGCTTTGTTTAAATACTCTTCTCTTTTGTGAATTTTATGCTCTCTAATCTTATCTTCAATTTCCAACCCATCCTTATCTTCTCTTTCTTTGCTTTTTTATTTTTTTATTTTACCCTTTTCGTTAGACAATGGTAGGGTCTAGATTATCCATAATTGATTTTAAAAATGGTAATTGATGTTTTATCTACATAATTATATTAAAATTAATAGACCGTATTTTTAAATCTATTTTCAATAGATTCACTTTCTCCCAACTACCGGCAAGTTTATATTTGGTGATAAATTAGGAATATTTTCTAATGAATACGTTTGGAAGTAATTTTAGAATGTTCAAAATAACATATGTTTTAAAATAGTGATTGTTTGGTAATGGTGTATATAGGTGAAGCCCACAGTAATTTAGACCTCGTTCGATAACTATTTAATTTTTTAAAAGTTAGACTCATTTTCTTCAATTTTCTTTATCATAGTTTTAGTTTTTTCCAACAACAAAAAAATATTTGAATTGTTAATTGTTCGCACGAGGTTTCCGGAGAAACGTGTTTCGTGGAGTTAAACTTGAGTTGGTGTTTATCTTGGAGTTGATTTGATGCGATGTGGTTCGATCTCTAATATTTGATCTTCTGATTCTCTCTCAGTTGGGTGAATATGCTTGACTTGGAGAAGGAAAGCAACAAACGTGTAACGACTGGATCCTTACACATTATGATCCGACCGCTACGACATGCATACTTAGACTTTTCTATCATGAAATGAGTTTTGGTGAAAATTTCAAAGAACATATCTAAATTTTTATTAATTAGATAGAAAAACTATATAAAAAGTTTATTTATCAAAACACCAGGATCCATAAAACATTAGCGTTGTGGTACAAAATGCATGTGCCTATAATAGTGAGTTTGATGGTTGGCCATTTGAGTGACGTCCAACTCTGCCCTCTACACTGTGTTCTTACCTACAAAGCCTGTAAAAATATAGGATGAATATATAATATACCCAGTAAGTAGTTCTCACGTAGGGTAGTGACCAAATGCACAATCACAAGCAACATGTCATGAAAACATATGCTCGGGACTGAAAACGTATAATAACATGTGGTGGCCGGTTATGCTTCCAACATAAATCTCTCCGCCCTGATAGGAAGATAAGAACTTAAGCGAAAACTAACCCATCTGATGATTAGCGGGTCATGCAGTCAGTAGGGCCAGAGTCGCATCCAACATCAACCATTAGAATAAACGTAATATTGGACTAGAGGGGTGCAACCATACATACCCTGCCAGCCCATAAATTTCTTCGCCCTGATAGGAAAATGAGGACTTAAGCGAAAACTAACCCATCTGATGATTAGCGGGTCATGCAGTCAGTAAGGCCAGAGTCGCATCCAACATCAACCATTAGCATAAACGTAATATTAGACTAGAAGGGTGCAACCATACATACCCTGCCAACCCATAAATTTCTCCGACCTGATAGGAAAATGAGGACTTAAGCGAAAACTAACCCATCTGATGATTAGCGGGTCAGGCAGTCAGTAGGGCTAGAGTTGCATCCAACATCAACCATTAACATAAACGTAAGATTAGACTGGAAGCATAACTTACACCTAATTAAAACTTGATTTTAACGTAATCGTGAACAAACATCATGCATGAGGTCCCTTGTAGAGAAACATGTTCTAAACATGTAATGCAATATAACAATGAACATAACTATGCAACATAATAAAGGTACACTACCATAGAACATTTAAAGAGAGGGTGAGATAAGCTACTTACCTTGACTGTGATCTAATTATTCTTTATTATTCTTTATGATTTTATCAGTAGAGCTTTCCTTTTTTAAACTAGAAGGAAATTTGGGCAGCACCTTACCCGAGCTTTTCTCTTTTAGCCTCACAGAACTTCCTCACTCACACTTACTCTTTCACACGATTCTTTGTTACTGATATTTGTTTGAGAATGGGTTAAATCTTCAGCAAAGGGTTCTATTTATAGTAGTTTTCAGCTCTTCTCAGTGTGACAAATCATCCTACAGGTGGCTTCTTTAAAATTACTTAGGGTTTAAGGATTCCTCTCAATAAGACACCTAATTCTTGGCTAACGTTTGCCCTTACGTCATCATTCTTTGTTTGTATTCAATTTTAGGGTTTTTCTATGTATAATCTATAAGATCGTGGCCAAATTCAATGCATAATCCACGCTTCTGTCCAAATCTCGCTCTCTCTAGCTTTCTCGCTGGTTTGGCTCTCGCGACTTCCACTCTCACTCTCGTTCTCGCTGGTCTCGGTCACGCTCTCGCTCTCGCTCTCACTCCTGCTCCCGCTCTCGCCCGCTCTTGCTCTCGCTTTCGCTCTCACTCCCGCTCCTACTCTCGCTTCTGCTCCCGCTTTTTCCTACTGTCTCGCTATGAATCTCGCTCTCTCCAATGTTCTCTCCAATCTCGCTAGTTATCACGCGTGGTTGCCTTCACTGCTTGTGGATTCCACTTCCTCTTTTTAACTCTTTCAAATTTTAAGAGTATATGGGCAATTAATTCACCTCCAATTCTTCCAATGAGCAGTGCCCAAACAAAAAGTTATCTACTGCCCGTTGTCTCCTGAATTAGCTAGCGTTCAACTTCTAATTAATCCTCCATGATTCTGCTCCTTCATTCATTATTTTTGGATAATGAATAAATTTCCAATTAATCCAATAAATTTCCAATTATTCATTTTTTTCCTTCTAAATTTCCACCCCTTTAAATAAAATTTCGTCCTGCTTAATATTTGACATTTAATTTCCTGTATGCGTACAAATCTGGGTCGTTACAGAACGTTCTTGAAGTAGAAGTCTTGGAAGCTTGGAGTAGAAGTCTTGGAAGAGTATTTGTGTCTTCAAAGATCTTCTGCCTTATAGGAGTGCAGCTTCAGGAGTTTTGAAAGTTTGAAGTAGAAGTCTTGGAAGAGTATTTGTGTCTTCAAAGGTCTTATGCCTTATAGGAGTGTAGCTTCAAGAGTCTTGGAAGCTTGAAGTAGAAGTCTTGGAAGAGTATTTGTCTTCAAAGGTCTTCTGCCTTATAGGAGTGCAGCTTCAGAAGTCTTGGAAGCTTGGAGTAGAAGTCTTGGAAGAGTATTTGTGAGTGCAACTTCAGGAGTCTTCTGCTTGTTAGTGAATTCTCTCTGGGTCTTCCGAGTGTAGAAAATGTTGCCTTTACAAATGAAGAGAACTTCTCTATTTATAGAGTTCTCAGGTGGGCTTCGTGGGCTTGGTTGGTCTATGGGCCTGACCCTTGGGCCCAATTAATTAGTTTTGGGTCTGATTTGAAATTTGGGTCCAATTCAACTTTTTTTGTAGTTTGGAATTTAAGCCCAAATAGTAATATCAAATTGGACCAATTTAATCTCATCTGATTTATCCGCGTAAAGTCATTGAAACTTGTCTTCAATTCAATTCGGGACATGTGTCAACTTCTAATTGGACCCAAAGCCAATGATTTAGAAATTCGTCATTAATTTAGCAAACGACGTGGTGAATTGTGATTGGTCAAAAATTTCTCATTCAACAAATGAAACCAAATTATTTTTAAAAAAAAACTATTTCTTTTTTAATTTTTAAAATTTGACTTTATTTCTTAAAACAATACTAAAAAGTAAATAAACCAAACAAAGAAATCAATGAATAAAAGTAGTTCTATAAGTTTAATTCTTAAAAATCAAAATTTAACATAAAATGTAAATGGTTATCATTTGCCTTAATAATTTCTAATCAATAAAGAGGTGATTTTTCGGTCAAGTGATTGACCAAGAAGAATGTGAAAAAAATATTTATTTCTTAGATTTTTTTGGGAGTGATGTGAAGATTATAAAACCAATTTTAAAACTAAATGTCAATAATTCAAAATCACATTTGATTACTTTTTAAGATGAAAACATTAAAATGACTTTATCACAAAAAATAATTTTATAAAATCATTTAAATAATTAATAATATGTGGAGTGGAGGACTCTAATCTTCAACACAAAAATAAAAATAAAGTACAAATTTTATGCTGTTGAGTCATGTTTACCAAACTCATTTTTCTTATATTTCAAAAATTTATCTCAAAGATGATTTTAACTTTCTCAAACTTCATCATAAAAACAAATAAGTAAGGGAAAAAAAAAAGTCTTTAATCCATTTTTCAGAAATTTTCATTTTACATCCCTTAAATTATACCTATTTAAATCTTTAATTTTCATAAATTTACTAAAAATATAAAGGCAAAATGTATAGGTAAAGAGTTTCTCCTAATAACATTTTTTTCATATATAGGATAGATTTATAAATATAATATATGAATGGATATTAACAATGACACTAATGAATCGGTATATAATCTAAGCATAAGAAACTTTGAGACCCATTCGTTATAACATAAATAAAATATAAAGTTTCTAACTCAACAAAATTGACATAATTTAATTTATTTTGCTATAATTTAATTATATATATATATATATATAATTTCAACCAAAATGTCAAAATCTCACTTTTCAGATGTTGAATATTAAAAAAAAAAAACCAAAGAATTTTTTTTATATTTATATGAACTAAAATTTATAAAAATAAAAAACAATCAATCATGAGAAGCCACAAAAATTTTGTCATGTTCAAATATGATATTCATATGCTTAATAATAATAATAATAATAATAATAAATATAGCATATGCTTAATTATATGCTAAAACTACAAATACATTATTTTTTTTATTATATATTATTTGATAAAATAAATCTATTTTAACCCTAGCCAATTAATTTGTAGAAATTCCTAATCCTATAGTATTGTATTCTACAACTAGTTTCGCCATATATTGATTTATTTAAAATATATCTGATAACTTTCTATTGACAATAATGTTTTCACCCTTTTATAATACATAAAAAGAAAAAAAAAATGTTATGAGACCAACTAATTTGATATGCTTATGAAGTGTTATTTGGTTTCTTTTACAATGTTCAAGATTTTTTTTTATTGGAAATTAAGCATTTAAATAGAGAGTTTTCATGGAAAAAAAAAAAAACCCAAAACATTTTCATTGAATTTTTTTTATTAACAAAACTGAATGGCCAACAATTCTTTGCAGAGAACACGATTTTCATAAATTTTTCACGAGAAATCTATTGAATTAAACGAAAACTTTCGTGGAATGAAGAATAAATTAGAGAATGGAGACAAAACTAGGGAAGCTTATCCTTGCCTCCACCTCCACCTCCATCCCATGAACATCTGTTAAACATGTGAATAGCTCACCTAGTTAGGACACCTACTATCGGTCAAGAAGCTAAAGTTTTGAATCTTTTCACCTCTACATGGTGTTGAGTGAATATCATTCAACAATATCAAATACATTTATTTATAAAAAAAAAAAAAAAAAGAAGATAAATTATACTTTTGATTTTTCGAGCTATTTGAGTTTAATATAGCATTTTGGTCATTTTCCATCTGAAAATGGAAAGGAGAAGTTATATATATGTGTGTGTGTGTATATGTATGTATATGTATGTGTGTATATGTATGTATGTATGTATAGGTGTGTGTATATATATATATGTGTATGTATGTTTGTATTGAACAAATAAAGACAAATGAGGACAAAAAAATATATAAAAAAATTAAAATAAAGGTTAAAATGTCAAGCTGGAAAACTTGTGGACTAAAATACTACTAAACTCAAATCATATATTAAATAAAATTAATTTTAAAAAAGAAAAAATAAATTGATTTTTTTTTTTTGGTGGGTGTAGATTTATACAAAGTAAACAAGTAAAAAGAAAAAAAAAAAAAAAGAACAAAAACTAAGCGTGAAAAATGGAGGAGAATTTAGAGTTGTGGCTAGTTTAGAAAAGACATTTATTGCTATTAAATGCTTTGGATAATTTATTTAAATTTTTATTCTAGAAAGAAGCAAAATGTTCATATGTAAATATTTTTTTGAAGAGGTATTGTAATTAAAGTGTGGGGTGGGAGAATCGAATCTCAAACCATGAGGTTGATAGTTTGAATATTATGTTAGTCAAGCTATGCTCTTATTGGCCATATATAAAAATTTAATTTAAATTATAATTGATATTTTGCATATATTGAATTAAAATTAATATCTCAATTTCAATTTATATAATGATTTTTTTAAGTGCTAAAAACAACTAATTTTAGGAGTTTTTACATGCATAATGGTTTTTAAAATTAATATCTCAATTTCAATTTATATAATGGTTTTTACATGCATAATCCACCCCAACGCGTCCAAATACATAGGCGAGGCATGGGCGTGACGTTCAAATCGGACAAAGCAAGGCTAACAAATAGGCACTCTCGCTCTTTCCGCTCTCGGCAGTGTCGCTCTTTCCCGTTTTCTCGCTGGTCTCGCTCTCTTCACTCTCGCTCTCTGTAGCAATCTCGCTGGTCAGCTCTCTCCAATCTTGTTGGTCTCACTCTCTCCACTCTCGCTTTCTCCAGCTTTCTCGCTTCTCTCCCTCTCTCCCATCTTCTATCCAATCTCGCTCTCTCCCATTTCCTCTCCAATCTCGCTGGTCCCGATCTCAATGATCTCACTCTCAACGATCTCACTGATCTCACTCTCAACGATCTCGCTCTTAGCTACTGCGATCATTATTCTCCGTACACGTTTTGTAACGACCCAGATCTGTACGCATACAGGAAATTAAATATCAAATAATAAGCAGGACGAAATTTTATTTAAAGGGGTGGAAATTTAAAATAATAATAATAATAATAATAATAAATAAATAAATTGGAAATTGGAAATTTAAAGGAGCGAGCGGGAGCGACAAAGTGAGAGAGATCGAGAACCACACCAGCGAGAAAACTGGAGAAAACGAGATTCTGAGAAGAGAGATGCGCGATCGAAGGAAGAATTGGAGAGCGAGAAACCCAGCGAGCAATGCTATCGAGATTGAGGCTGGCGAGAGTAGAAAGAGCGAGATCCCTAGAGAGAGCGAGATTGAAGGAAACTTGGAGAGAGCGAGAATTGTAGCAAGGAAGTTAGAGAGAGCGAGAGTAAAGAGAGCTATTCTTAGCGAGACAGTAGGAAAGAGAGGGAGCGAGAGCAAGGGCAGGAGCGAGAGCGAGGGCAGGAGCGGGAGCGAGAGGATCGAGAGGAGCGAGAGGAGCGAGAGAGCGGGAGCGGGAGCGGGAGCGAGAGCGAGAGCGGGAAAGCTGGAGAGAGTGAGACAGAAGAGAAAATTTTAGAGCGAGAGTGGAGAGAGCGGGATTTTCAGCAAGAAAGCTCCAGAGTAAATTTATAGCGAGAAAACGGGAGAGAGCGAGATTTTAAGAGCAGCGTGAGCAAGATTTGGACAGAAGCGCGAATTATGCGTTGAATTTGGCCACGATCTTATAGATTATAGATGGAAAACCCCTAAAATTGAATACAAACAAAGAATGATGACGTAAGGGCAAACATTAGCCAAAATTAGGTGTCTTATTGAGAGGAATCCATAAACCATAAGTAATTTTAAAGAAGCCACCTATACGATGATTTGTCACACTGAGAAGAGCTGAAAACTACTATAAATAGTACCCTTTGCCGAAGATTTAACCCATTCTCAAACAAATCTCAGTCACATAGTATCGTGTGAAAAAGTAAGTGTGAGTGAGGAAGTTCTGTGAAGAAGAGAAAAGCTCGGGCAAAGTGCTGCCCAAATTTCTTCTTTTGATTTAAAAAGGGAAAACTCTGCTGATAAAATGATAAAGAAGGAATAATTAGATTACAGTCAAGGTAAGTAGTTTATCTCACCCTCTCTTTAAATGTTCTATGGTAGTGTACCTTTATTATATTGCATTGTTATGTTAATTGTTATATTGCATTACATGTTTAGAACACGTTTCTCTACAAGGGACCCCATGCATTATGTTTGTTCACGATTACGTTAAAACCAAGTTTTAATTAGGTGTAAGTTATGCTTCCAGTCTAATCTTATGGTTATGTTAATGGTTGATGTTGGATGCGATTCTAGCCCTACTGACTCCATGACCCACTAATCATCAGATGGGTTTGTTTTCGCTTAAGTCCTCATCTTCCTATCAGGGCGGAAGGATTTATGTTGGAAGCATAACGTTTATGCTAATGGTTGATGTTGGATGCGACTCTGGCCCTACTGACTGCATGACCCGCTAATCATCAGATGGGTTAGTTTCGCTTAGGTCCTCATCTTCCTATCAGGGTGGAGAGATTTATGTTGGAAGCATAACCGACCACCACATGTTATTATACGTTTTCGGTCCCAATCATATGTTTTCATGACATGTTGCTTGTGATTGTGCATTTGGTCACTACCCTACGTGAGAACTACTTACTGGGTATATTATGTACTCATCCTATATTTTTACAGACTTTGTAGGTAAGAACACAGCGTAGAGGGCAGAGTTGGACGTCACTCAAATGACCAACCATCAAACTCACTATTATAGGCACATGCATTTTGTACCACCACGCTAATGTTTTATGGATCCTGGTGTTTTGATAAATAAATTTCTATATAGTTTTTCTATCTAATTAATAAAATTTAGATATGTTCTTTGAAATTTCAACCAAAACTCATCTCATAATAGAAAAGTCTAAGTAGCAGTCGGATCATAAGGTTTAAGGATCCGGGCGTTACAGTTTTGGTATCAGAGCGTTTGGGCCAAATAGGCTCTATTGCATTAGAAGAGTCGTGGTGTATGATGGTTCGGCTTGTTAAGTGATGCCCATAGCCATGCCAAATACGCTGGTAAGAGGAATTTTCAAACGAGTAATTTAGTAAATAATTTAGTAAACATAGGTATGAGTTAAAAGAAAAAAAAATATGTATATATTAGATTGCTTCCTTATTATGAAAATAAAATGTGTGCACCAGATGCCACCACGAAGGGCTCCAACACGACGAGGCAGACCTCGAAGTGAATCCACAAGGGATCAAAATCAAGGACATGGACAGATGCCTTATGTGTTACTTACACCAGAGGCACTACAACTACTCGTACAAAATATGAGTAATGGAAACACAACCTCGTCCACCACACCAACAACCAACGATAAAAATGACTCAAAGATCATTCGAGAATTCAGGAAGTTCAACCCTTCAACATTTGATGGATCATTTGTGGATCCAATTATAGCAGAAAATTGGATAACAGAAATGGAAACTATTTTCCGCCATATGAACATCCCAGAAGAACAGAAAGTAAATTGTGCCACCTTCATGTTAAAAGGCGATGCAAAATTCTGGTGGGACTCCACACAAAGAACAATCAAAGGTACAGTCTCATGGCAGCAGTTCAATCAAGCTTTTTACAACAAGTATTTCCCTTTGACAGTGAGATATCAAAAGGAAGTGGAATTTCTTAATCTTCGTCAAGAGAATATGTCAGTGGCAGAATATGAATGGAAATTTGATCGCTTGTCTCACTTTGTTCCTCGACTAGTGGACACAGAAGAAAAGAAGGTGGAAAGGTTTATATGGGGATTAAGAGAAGGCATTTGAGGCATTGTTACTGCTTTCCGACACAAAGAGTATGCTCTTGCCCTCGAGTCGGCCTTATTCATGGAAGTAGATCTTGTTGCCAAAACCTCAACCTCGGAACGAGGATTCATGCTAAATCAAAAGAGGAAACTCACCCAACAAGGCTTCCAACGTTCACAACGGCAAGCAAAAATTTTCCAAAACACTCAGGGCATACAGTCACAACAGGAGAGCCAAACATTTACATATTCTAAGTGTAGAAATTGTGGAAAACACCATCAGGGGCAATGCTTTCAGAACATAAGGGTGTGTTTCAACTGCGGCAGATGGGTCACTATGCAAGGGCTTGCCCAAAGTTCATCAACCAAGTATCAACTGCCCAGACCACCCAGCCTACTAGTAACAAGGTTACTCAACAACAGAAAGGACGGGTGTTTGCTGTTACACGTCAAGAGGCAGAAAATCAAGATGCAGTGGTTACAAGTACATTACTCATCCTCGAGTATTATGCCTTCACTTTATTTGATTCAGGCTCTAGTCATTCATTCATCTCTACAACATTTGCACAACATGCTCAATTAACATCAAAGCCCTTAGGCTGCATTCTATCCGTAGCTACTTCTGCCGGAGTATCTATGTTGGCCCACTTAGTAGTAGAAAACTGTGAATTGTCAGTATCAGGACATAAACTAGAGGTGACCCTTATCATCCTAGACATAAGTGATTTCGACATAATACTAGGTATGGACTGGTTAGCAGCAAACTATGCAAGCATAAATTGCCATAATAAGGAGGTCATATTCACCTTTCCAGCAGGAACCAAGTTTATGTTTAAGAGTTCTAATACACAATCAGTCCCAAGAATAATTTCAACCTTAAAAACTAAGCATTTGCTCAACCATGGAGCTTGGGCATATTTAGCAAGCGTAGTAGATTTACGAAACCAAAAGGATGAAATTAAGGCCATCCCTGTAATAAGAGAATTTGAAGATGTATTCCCAAAAGAGCTACCGGGTTTACCACCGAATCGAGAAATAGAATTTTGTATAGATCTAATTCCTGGAGCTGAACCAATATCTAAAGCACCATATAGAATGGCACCTGCGGAATTAAAAGAACTCAAAATACAATTACAAGAATTGTTAGATAAGGGATTTATACGCCCTAGCGTGTCTCCATGGGGAGCACCTGTTTTATTTGTTAAGAAAAAGGATGGATCAATGCGTTTATGTATAGATTATCGGGAGTTGAATAAGTTGACAATAAAGAATAAGTATCCACTCCCACGCATTGATGACCTATTTGACCAATTACAAGGAGCCTCAGTATTCTCCAAAATAGACTTACGATCTGGATATCATCAATTGCGAATCAAGGAGTCGGATATACCCAAGACTGCTTTCCGAACAAGATATGGACATTATGAATTCGTTGTGATGCCCTTTGGATTAACAAATGCCCCAGCAGCCTTCACGGACTTGATGAATAGAATTTTTAAGGACCATCTTGATAACTTCGTGATCGTATTTATAGATGATATTTTGGTCTATTCCAAGTCTGAGAAAGAACATGAAAAACATCTTAGGGACGTTCTTTCCATATTAAGAAATGAAAAGTTGTATGCCAAATTCTCCAAGTGTGAATTTTGGACGCGACAAGTTGCCTACCTAGGGCATATTGTAAAGCAAGAAGGAATCTCAGTAGATCCTGCTAAAACTGAAACAGTTAGCAAGTGGCCTCGCCCAACAACAGTCACCGAAGTGCGCAGCTTCCTTGGATTAGCAGGATATTATAGACGATTTGTGAAGAATTTCTCAAGTATAGCATTACCCTTAACCAACCTCACCAAGAAGAATAATCCTTTTGTCTGGAACCAAGCATGTGAGCAAAGCTTCCAGGAACTAAAGGAAAGGTTGACCACAGCCCCTATTCTCACTATACCTGACAGATCAGGGGGTTTAACTGTGTACAGTGACGTATCGAAGAAGGGGCTTGGTTGTGTATTGATGCAACACGGAAAGGTAATAACATATGCTTCAAGACAACTAAAACCTTATGAACAAAATTATTCCGTTCATGACTTGGAATTAGCTGCCGTAGTCTTTTCCTTAAAGATATGGAGACATTATTTATATGGGGAAAAGATCCAAATTTATACAGATCATAAAAGCCTTAAGTACTTGTTTACCCAAAAAAAGTTAAATATGAGGCAACGAAGATGGTTAGAATTAGTTAAAGACTATGATTGTGAGATCCTCTATCATCCAGGAAAAGCTAACATTGTTGTTGATGCTCTTAGCAGAAAGTCAGCACATACAGCAGCTCTAAGTACCATTTCCAAACACATAATAGATGATCTTGAAAGAGCTGAGATCTCACTAATGCCAGAAACCTTCACAACTCAAATAGCACAGTTAGTTGCAAGACCTGCATTAAGGCAAAGAATAATTGATGCACAATAAATAGACAAATACCTAAACAAACAACGGCAATCAGAAAATGGATAAACCAATCAATTCTCTACAGCCCCAGACTCTGCACTCTTCTATCATGGACGACTATGTGTACCAGATAATGAAGAAATCAAGAAAGAACTATTGAAGGAAGCTCATGAGTCACGCTTTTCAATACATCCTGGGAGTACCAAAATGTATCGAGACTTGAAAGCACATTACTGATGAGATAACATGAAAAAGGCTATAGCCGATTATGTAAGTAAATGTTTGGTTTGTCAACAGGTGAAAGCTCTACGACAACGACCACAAGGACTCCTCTAGCCTCTAAGTGTTCCAAAATGGAAATGGGAACATATTTCTATGGACTTCATCTCAGGACTCCTGAGAACTGTTAAAGGTCACAACATGATTTGGGTAATTGTAGATCGACTCACCAAATCAGCCCACTTCCTACCATGCAAAACTACTCACACTACGGAAGCACTAGCTCAAATGTACTTATAAGAGGTCATCCGGTTACATGGAATCCCAGTATCAATTGTTTCAGATCGAGATCATCTCCAAGTTCTGGAAAATTTTACAGAAAGCAATGGGCACACAGCTAAATTTCAGTACAGCCTTCCACCCACAAACTGATGGCCAAACAGAACGAGTTAATTAAATCCTAGAAGACATGTTGAGGGCATGTACTTTGGATTTTATTGAAGCATGGGATTCGTAGATACAACTTATAGAATTTGCTTATAATAATAGTTATCAGGCGACAATTGGTATGGCTCCCTTCGATGCCTTATACGGAAAGAAATGCAGATCCCCTGTACACTGGGATGAAATTGGGGAGCGAACACTACTTAGACCTGAATTGGTGCAGCAAACATCAGAGTCTATTAAGCTAATTCGGGAAAGAATGTGAACCGCTCAAAGCAGACAAAAGAATTATGCTGATAACCGTCGAAAAGAGCTGGAATTCAAAGTAGGAGATCACGTATTTCTAAAGGTAGCACCAATGAAGGGCATTATGCGTTTCGGACGAAAAGGCGAGCTTAGCCCTCGCTTCATTGGACCCTTTGAAATATTAGACCGTATTGGCCAAGTAGCTTACTGATTGGCATTACCACTCACACTTTCTACAATACATAATATCTTTCATGTATCGATGCTTCGAAAATACGTGTTTGACCCATCACACATAGTAAATTATGAACCTCTACAAATAAGTGAAAACTTGGAATATGAGGAGACTCCGGTTTGCATCCTGGAAAAAGAGAAGAAATCGCTTCGTAATCGGGAAATAAGTTTAGTGAAGGTTCTCTGGAGAAATCAGCAAGTGAAAGAAGCTACATGAGAACGAGAAGAAGAGATGAAAGACAAATACCCTTATCTTTTTAAGAACCAAGAAACTTTCGAGGACGAAAGTTCTTAAAGGAGGGAAGAATGTAACGACCCAGATCTGTACGCATACAGGAAATTAAATATCAAATAATAAGCAGGACGAAATTTTATTTAAAAGGGTGGAAATTTAGAAAAAAAATATAATAATAATAAATAAATAAATTGGAAATTGGAAATTTAAAGGGGCGAGCGGGAGCGAGAAAGTGAGAGAGAGCGAGAACCACACCAGCGAGAAAACTGGAGAAAACGAGATTCTGAGAAGAGAGATGCGCGATCGAAGGAAGAATTGGAGAGCGAGAAACTCAGCAAGCAATGCTAGCGAGATTGAGGCTGGCGAGAGTAGAAAGAGCGAGATCTCTAGAGAGAGCGAGATTGAAGGAAACTTGGAGAGAGCGAGAATTATAGCAAGGAAGTTGGAGAGAGCGAGAGTAAAGAGAGCTATTCTTAGCGAGACAGTAGAAAAGAGCGGGAGCGAGAGCGAGGGCAGGAGCGGGAGCGAGAGCAAGAGCGGGAGTAGCAGCGAGAGTAGCAGCGGGAGCAGGATCGAGAACGAGAGCGAGAGCGAGAGCGGGAAAGCTGGAGAGAGCGAGACGAAAGAGAAAATTTGAGAGCGAGAGTGGAGAGAGCGGGATTTTCAGCAAGAAAGCTCCAGAGTAAATTCCTAGCGAGAAAACGGGAGAGAGCGAGATTTTAAGAGCAGCGTGAGCGAGATTTGGACAGAAGCACGAATTAAGCGTTGAATTTGGCCACGATCTTATAGATTATACATGGAAAAACCCTAAAATTGAATACAAACAAAGAATGATGACGTAAGGGCAAACATTAGCCAAAATTAGGTGTCTTATTGAGAGGAATCCATAAATCATAAGTAATTTTAAAGAAGCCACCTGTACGATGATTTGTCACACTGAGAAGAGCTGAAAAATACTATAAATAGGACCCTTTGCCGAAGATTTAACCCATTCTCAAACAAATCTCAGTAACATAGTATCGTGTGAAAAAGTAAGTGTGAGTGAGGAAGTTCTGTGAAGAAGAGAAAAGCTCGGGTAAAGTGCTGCCCAAATTTCTTCTTTCGATTTAAAAAGGGAAAACTCTGCTGATAAAATGATAAAGAAGGAATAATTAGATCACAGTCAAGGTAAGTAGTTTATCTCACCCTCTCTTTAAATGTTCTATGGTAGTGTACCTTTATTATACTGCATTGTTATGTTAATTGTTATATTGCATTACATGTTTAGAACACGTTTCTCTACAAGGGACCCCATGCATTATGTTTGTTCACGATTACGTTAAAACCAAGTTTTAATTAGGTGTAAGTTATGCTTCCAGTCTAATCTTATGGTTATGTTAATGGTTGATGTTGGATGCGATTCTGGCCCTACTGACTGCATGACCCGCTAATCATCAGATGGGTTAGTTTCCGCTTAAGTCCTTATCTTCCTATCAGGGCGGAAAGATTTATGTTGGAAGCATAACGTTTATGCTCATGGTTGATGTTGGATGCGACTCTAGCCCTACTGACTGCATGACCCGCTAATCATCAGATGGGTTAGTTTCCGCTTAAGTCCTCATCTTTCTATCAGGGCGGAAAGATTTATTTTGGAAGCATAACGTTTATGCTAATGGTTGATGTTGGATGCGACTCTGGCCCTACTGACTGCATGACCCGCTAATCATCAGATGGGTTAGTTTCGCTTAGGTCCTCATCTTCCTATCAGGGCGGAGAGATTTATGTTGGAAGCATAACCGACCACCACATGTTATTATACGTTTTCGGTCCCAATCATATGTTTTCATGACATGTTGCTTGTGATTGTGCATTTGGTCACTACCTTACGTGAGAACTACTTACTGGGTATATTATGTACTCATCCTATATTTTTACAGACTTTGTAGGTAAGAACACAGCGTAGAGGGCAGAGTTGGACGTCACTCAAATGGCCAACCATCAAACTCACTATTATAGGCACATGCATTTTGTACCACAACGCTAATGTTTTATGGATCCTGGTGTTTTGATAAATAAATTTCTATATAGTTTTTCTATCTAATTAATAAAATTTAGATATGTTCTTTGAAATTTCAACCAAAACTCATCTCATGATAGAAAAGTCTAAGTATGCATGTCGTAGCAGTCGGATCATAAGGTTTAAGGATCCTGGCGTTACACGTTTGCTCACCACTTTATGATACTTTTACACGGATTTTCCAAATTTTTTCAAAGTAATTTCCCATATTTTTCGCATTTCAAATAAATTCCATTTTTTCCTCAGTCCTTCAGCCATACCGCATTTCACATAACTTCTCTATATTTAGCCGAAATTTCACAAACTCAATTTCCATATTATTCCACACTAGGTCAACCTACTTATTATTTTTCCCCAACTTTCCCAACTCAATTCCATATTTTTTTTTCTTTTCAAATCCCCATTCTTTCTTCACCATTTCATACTAACTTTCTCATCAATCTACTCAACTTATTTATACAAATTTAAATAGGGACACACAATTAAGAGGAAAATTAAGACAATTTAAATAAGAAAACATACTTAAGTGTAAAATTGGGATTCGGGGTTCACAGTACATTTATTCAGATACCTTACTTACCTTCAGTATCCCTATTCATTATGTTTAGAAATACCAACGCATGTACTTTTGCAACCTTAGGTATTTAAAACATAGTACGTCAAGCTTCATTCAACCTTACCTTTAACCCTAACGCATGTTTCATACTTTGTGAAATAAGTTGGCATAAAACATATTGAACTAGCATGTAAAACCACTAGCATGCATTAGACATAGAAAACATACTTGGAAAACTCATATATTAGTAAACATCACGCGTTGATAAACATTCATAAGCATTAGAATTTCAAACTATCCTTCTAGTCTAGAAAAATATACGACTGCCTTTATCCTTAGTTGAGAGTGAACTACTAGTTTTAGCCCTCAACGTCAACCTTATTCGGGGAGAACCCCTTTTGCTCAGTCCCTCGACGTTGTATTACCTACGTGCACATGGTTATAACTGAGTACCATCGTACCTTATGTACCTGACTAGGATACCTTCACATTGTCCTTCAGTATCCTCAGGTACTTGACTAGGATACCTTCTCATTGTTCTTCAGTATCCTTAGGCACTTCTGCTCAGATACCTTTTCAAAGGTTCTTCAGTATCGAGCTGCTAAGATACCTTCTCAAATGTCCTTCGGTATCAAGTTGGTCTGGTACCTTCTCGAATGTCCTTCGGTACCTAGTTGGTTAGATACCTTCTCAAATGTCCTTCGGTATCTGCTTAGGCGGATACCTTCTCAAATGTCCTTCGGTATTTGGTTGGGCATACCTTCTCAAATGTCCTTCGGTATTGCGTTTTAAGTAAAACTACTCATTAACATTTAGTTGAACACTAAGGCTTAGTGCTCAAATCATCATACTAGTTCATCATAAAAAATGGAGTTACTTAAACATGCTGAAAGTATTTGGAGAAAATAACATATTTAAATCATATCAATTCCATGGAAAACATGCTTTACTTAGCATGAGAAATAGTTTCACAAACACGTTGCTTGGCACTTCATTTAAACACTTAGCATGAGAAATATCTTCAAGAAATCACAGTTTCTAAATCATTAAAACAGTAAGTCATCACATAGTCACTCACAGCTCGTTGGCCTCTTAACGGGTTATACGCCTCTCCTAGCTCTTCTTTGCCTGAAAGAACATAATTCCCAGTTAAACTACTTAGAATTCTTAGCAAAATATCTCAAATAGTTCATTTACTAATGGAACTTTTATCAACAAAATCAGCATGACTAGCGAGAAAATCATCATGAGCGAGATCATCCCTATTTGCCAGATTTACCATTCCCAGCGAGATTTGGCACTTTCCAGCGAGTTTTGGCGCAAAACCAGCGAGATTCCCGTCCTTAGCGAGATCCACCTCTCACTCCCGCTTGCTCTCGCTCCCTCTCGCTCTTGAGCTGTCTGCTTAATCTTCCTAAGCAGCTGTCTGCTTATGCCCAGATCCTCTGTGACAACTTCAAAAATTCATAACTCAAAATCCAGCCATCTTTTGAAGAAACTTCCTTCTACAAACATGTTTAGAATTGAGTTAGCAACTTTATCTTAAAATTTCAGCTCAAAATTCATTGTTGTTTAATCTAGAGATTCAAAACTTCATCATTGGCCCTAATTCAAGCAGCTGTCTGCTTGTTTAACAATTTTCAGTTCAATGTTCAAAATTATATAACTCGATTTCCAGGCCTCATCTTAAAATGTTTCATTCTATAAAATTGTTTATAACTGAGTTAAAAATATTACCTCAAATTTTTAGCTCAAAACGCTTTGTAATTCGTCCTGGAGCTTCAATTCTTCACTGATGGCCTAGATTCACCCAAGAAACGAACCCTTCATCTTTATTTTGCCCCTCCGGACTTATTCCGGCGAGTTTTCCTTCCAGTAGCCTAGCCACAGAAGATAGACATACAGAGCTTTCAAATGCCACTGGAATTACACAAATAGCCTAAGTAGTCTATTTATAATAATGCGAGACCATTGTGGGAGTTACAATAATAATAATAACAACAACAATAAAAACATTTATAATTTTATTAAAATAAACCTAGTTCATGAATTCAAAGGCAGATGTTCCATTCTTCCATTCCAGATATTATAAAAAAATTGGGAGAGATCGAATATGATGTCTCGTTGTGCACGCGCCGTTTGAATATTACAAAATCAATGATCTTATCATGTCATTCAAAACCAACGTACTAGATACGTAAGTTACGTCATTTTTGACTTGTTTAGAATGCCAATTATTGAAATACCATATCGTTTGTTATCAATCAAACGTAATACATAATTGTAATTATTAATAATATATTTTAATATTAATAGAGATAGTAAAAATAACACATGAGTAACCAACAAATATTCTCAAATAATTACTAAATTTTGTTTCGTATCATCATTGTCTCTCTTTATTCCCAAAACAAGATGAGATATACCTCAAAATGAGATTAATTTAAAAAATCAGTCATTCTCATTTTTTAATAATATGTTTATTATTAGATTTCAACAACAACAAATACAACAGAAACATTTATAATTTTATTAAAATAAACCTAGTTCATGAATTCGAAGCCAGATGTTCTATTCTTTCATTCCAGATATATAAAAAAATTGGGAGAGATCGAAAATCGAATTTTCGAATTCACTAAATAATATATATCAATAATATATGAAAAATCTGATATTTAAATTCTTATAAAAAGAGACAATTTAAACTTCACTCAATTAACTTAGACAAACTTGATACAGAATTATTTGGACAAATACTAAAATAGTGATCATTAGCCATGATGATCATACATTTTTTTTTAATCTCTAGAAAATGTTTAAGTAGACTACTCCAAAAATTTCCATTAATCCACACTTAAAAAAGAGAACTAGATTTTAACTACTCATAAGAAACTAACACATTATTCTATTTTCTTTAGACACTAGATCATAATTCATACCATCATAATATTTTTATATATATAGAGAGAGAGAGAGAAAATTGGAGTAACCCCCAAATTCCTCCATTATTTAGAGCTTAATTAAGAAGAAGCAATCATGGAGTAAAGTTGTTTTGCCATTCCTTACTTAGAAGATCATCTTCAACGTCTTCACCTTTATTATTCTAATTCTCATTTCCATTTCCATTTTGAATTTCATTTCCATTTCCATTTCCATTTCCATTGTTGCAGCTTATTCCACTTCCAAACAATCCTTGAAGCAACATCTCTGCATCATCATTCACATCAATCCCTACACCACCATCGCCGCCGTAGTAGCGGCCATTGGAATACAGGCTTCCCAATAGGTCTCCACCGTTGACGTCACCATCGATTCCAAAACCCACTTGGTGAGTGAAATCCATAGGACTAACAGTAGCCTCAACACCAACGCCATTAATGTCGTTCACAAGCTTCTCAATCTCACTCATTCCAGAATTGTCATTTACCCCAAAATTCCACTCCGATAACAAAATGTTTTCATCACCATCTCCTTCAACAATAATCGTTTCCGTTCCGTCTAATTTTCCGATTCCCACCATCGAATTTCCTCTATTCATCAAATCGCCCATATTCACTTCCGATTGAACAAACCTTAACTCCCCTGCCATACTGCTACTACTTCCACCAATTTTATCATTTGAATTTATCACCATATCAATAAACCATTGATCCATCAAATTCCTTCCATTATCAACCAGATCCATCTCATTGCTCCCTATTTCAAGCAGAGTAGAGTTAGATGGAACAAATTCAGTAGGAGAAGGAGGAAGATGATGAACCTGTTGATGATACTCGATTCGTTTTCGGCAGTCTCTTCTCCTCTCTCCGACCATCCAGAACAATGCGAGCAGTTCCTCGGTGGTGAGTTGGGAAATATGACGACCTTGATGCAATTGATGCATCAGAAGATCGAGTTCCAGTTGTTGATTCTTCTTGATGAGTTTCTTTAGCATATCTTGAGCTTTGGTGGCACGTTCCTTGTGATACGTCTCTTGATTCGTCATTTTCTTCTGGCGTTCGACTTTCGGAAGACTGAGAAAGCGACGGTAGAGGTGTTGAGCGGCAGAGAGAGATGGCCAGATGACGGGATGGTCCTCGTCAGGGCCATTGACGATGGCAAAGGCAAAAACGCCGCAGAGAGTGGTGAGTTCACTTACTTTCTTTAACAATCCGAGCCTTCGTTTCTTGAAACTGGCTTTCCTTGCATTATCACTTGCAATCCAAACCAATTTCACTTTCTTCCTCGTCATTGAGACTCTCTATGGCTTTCTTGTTCCTCTTCTTCTTTCTGGGCTCTGATTTTGAGGTGCAACAATGGAGTTTATTTATAAGCCTTGTGGTTATACTTTTTATTTTTATTTTTCTTTTTCTAAGTTTTTTTTATTCTGTAAATGAATTACTAGGGGCATTTTTGTCCTTTAGTAACTAGTGGTAATTAAAGATGAAAAATACACTAATGCATCCATTCCACCTATCTTTCTATAGCCACTCAATAGTCCAATCACAATTTACCATATGATTAGAAGAGTTGCATCGGTATGAGAAATACTCAGATATATCTGGGTCTATATTTATCTTTGTGCATCCACCAAATTATCCTATCATAATTTGTTACGTGATAAATTCTTTTTATATCTTTATTTAAATATTTTAATTCTTATTGTGTGTGATGAAAGTAAGATGCATAAAAATGTATACATCCTAAACCACATCTTTTTTTTTTAGTCTTACTCTAACCATAGAAAATAAATAATTCAATATAGATATATGAGTAATATTTTAATTCTTATTGTGTGTGATGAAAGTAAGTGCGGCCACAAGACTATACTCATCTCCATGCACACGTTGATACTCGAGCTAGTTGTAAGAAAATGAGTGCAACACGGGATGCACCTAAGTATGTATATATGTATATATGAGAAGAGTTGATCGTGTGACAAACTATGGTTTTTTTTTTTTTTTTTTGACAATATGTGGGGTAGGGGAGTCAAATCTCTCGCTTTGAGGATAATAATACAAACACTATGCCAGTTGAAGCTATGTTCATTTTGGCAAACTATAGTTGGATGATAGAATGAGCTACACAAAATTGGCTATGAATGCAAATTTTGCTTTAGGATAGATGAAAATTAATGTAAAAAGATTAGGAAAAAACAAACATAATTTTCAAAGCCCAAAATCCAAAACAAACTAATTAACCAAAACCTAAATTTGATGTCTAATTATAAGTAAAAGTTGTGTAGCCTATATAATTAAACACCTTTAGAGAAATCATTAAATCTACCAAACCTTACTTGAAAAAAAGAAAAAATAAAAAAAGAAAAAGAAATAGAATATAACACAAAAGCTATACAAAATTCAAACCCTACAAAGTGATAAAAAAAAATAAACTTTAAACAATTTATTTTTGAAATAAAAATTCATATTTTTCAACATTCAAATTGTAATTGGTGAATGTTAATGATGAGTTGTCAAAAGAAAAATCTAGAATAGTAGGGGTAGTTATATAGCAATTAACTCAAAATTAAATATCACTTTATCATCTTAGTTGTCATTTTGACTAAAAAGAAAAAAATTTATTATTATTTATTTTTCCAAAAATATACATTTATATATTATATTAGGTATGAAATGGGAATTACATGTAACCGTTTGAATTGATATTTGAGATGAACTGTTGCTTTTTCTTTTCTTTGTTTTTATGTAAAGAGATTATTATTATTTTTAATTTTTTTTTTATAATCTATTATTACATTTTCGTTTTCTCTTTTTGTTTTGTTCTTATTGCCATTAATCTTTTATAATTTTAAGGCTATGAGTACCAAAGGTTAAAAAATCTTCTCTTATTTAGTGATGAAATGTAGTGAGATTTGTAATATGTTTCCTTTCTTTTCGTGAATTTCGAGGCATGTATTTTATCTCAGTTAAACGATAGTGAGTTTTATGAAAGTAATAATTTAATCACTAAATTTTAGTGGATAATGAATTTAAGGGTAATTATTTTATATGGTAAAACTGTTGAAAATATTTTTAGTATAACAAAATATTACCGTCTGTCCGTGATAGATCGCGATAGACATCTATCAATGGACGACAGATCACGATGGACATCAATCTCACAGTCTATCATTGGTAGATAGTAACATTATGTTATTTTTGTAAATAAGATGGTTCATTTTCCTTTACTAAAAACACCCCATGATTTTGTCTCTATATTTTTAGTTTTATAATAATTTAGTACTAGTATTTTAAAATTTGTAATGATGTCATCCGTATCTTGAACAATCGTTATGTATTTAAAAGTATATAGGCTAGTGGGCATTTGGGAAAAATAGTTGGTTATTACAGTCCTAGATTATTATAATTAAGTTATAATAACTTGTTCGTTGAGTATAGATTATTTTAGTTTGTGTTATAATAGTATGTGTTTGAGCTGTAAACTATTTTAATTTGAGAAGGAAATAGTAAATACTATAAAAATGAATAAAAAAGTGATGAATGTAAAATAGTAAAAGCTATAACAAATAGTAAATACTGTAACAAATGAGAGATTGAAATAATTTTATCTGTAGGTATTTACTATAACAAGAGGTACTTATTATAATCTTATGATAGTCTTCTCTTCAAACACACCCTTCATCTTTATTTTGTTGATCCATCAATTTTTTTCTTGTTTTATTTTCAAATAATACTTTATCTAATTTTTTTTCATACTTATCCTTTTTATTATTTATTATTTTTCCACACTATCATAGTTTATTTCCTCTCCATTTTTTATTATGATTTGCATCTTTCCTTTTTTAAATACTGTTGAATTTTTAGCCGAATTTCAAAAACAAAATCAATCTTTTAGAAACTACTCTTTATAGTTTTCAAAATTTAGATCACAATGTATGAAACTGGGAGATGTAAGTAGTGTTTATAAGCTTAATTTTTAAAAATAAAAATCAAATAGCCTTAATTTTTTATTTATTTAAATATACGATATTTTCTCCTGATTTCCACAAATATGGAGTAGTATTTAAGGATAATATAATATTTCTCGATTTAAGGATTGTTTATTTTTATAATTTAAAACTTTTTTGCAGAGTTACTTTTCAAAAGGTACCATGGGTTAATGATTAGGTATTTTTGTGTAACTGTGTTTCATTATAATTCAAGTTTGATTAAAAAAAAAAAATTTCTTTTAAATTTTCGAATGAAACATTGATTGTTATGATTGTGAGTTCTAAAATTATTGTATTTTTTTTAATGCTAATAAAATCTGTGTTTGTTTGTTTGTGTATTTTTTTTTTAAATTTTTAACCTTAACAAAATCTTAGTTCTTTTTATTTTTAAAGTTTAACAAAATCTTAGTCCTTTTCAGTTGTAAATTTAATATTTTTTGAATTACTGCATAATTTTTATATGATAATGGTATTTTGGTCATCTAAAAATTCTCGAATAATAATTTAAAAAATCATTTTACGATTTTCTAATTTTGATATTTTTTTTTTTTTTGCTATTTTTCAAAATGAATCTTCAAAATTTACTATTTCTTTTGTTGACCCAAATTTGAATTCCTTTTCTTTACCATCCATCACTTGATATAGTTTTTTTATGTACTAAAGAAAATTACCATATATCCCTAAACTTTTTATGTGTTAGTCAATATACTCCTAAAATTTGTAGTTATATTAGTCAAAAGACTCAAAACCATAATTAGTTTAGACCTTTCATAATTTAGATTTTTAGTTAATTTTTTTTTTGAAAACTGTCCCTATTTTAATTTGAGAAGGAAATAGTAAATACTGTAACAATGAATAAAAAGATGATAGAATGTAAAATAGTAAAATCTATAACAAATAGTAAATACAGTGGCAAATGAGGGTTTTGAAATAATGTTGACGGTAACTAATTGGGGAATACAAAATAGTATTTACTATAACAAGAGGTGGTTATTATAATCTTAGGATAATCTTCGCTCCAAACACATCCTGATTGTTACATACTAAAGATCAAGAGACTAATTATTACTTTTCATAAATATTCACGATTAAGAATATTTATTTTAACTTTTAAGAGTGTGAATTCTTTGAGTTGTAAGATTTTAGGGTTACTATTTTTATCGATGTCACTCCTGGAATTCTGATTAAAGATATTCTATTATAGTATGATGTAGTGTTCTGCATGTGACATCTGAACATCATGAAATCAATGTTCTTATCGTATCTTTCAGAACTGACGTACTAGATATATAATTTATGTCATTTTTGACATGTTTAGAAGGTCAATTATGAAAATATCATATCATTATTGTCGATGGAAGTAATACATATGATCAACTATTTATGATATATTTCAATATTAATAAACATAGTAAGGATAATACACAGATAATCGTTAATTTTTTTCTTAATAATTATTAAATTTTGTTTCATACCATTATTTTCTCTTTCAAATAAAGTAAAACAACATCAATCCACAGATTTAATAATATATATTTATATATATGATAATTTCAAATTACCCATATTATTATTTAAAAAGAATATTCCTCAAATTCTTTTGAAGAATAAGCCAAAAGAAGAATAATTAAATCCAAAATATTACAACTCTCACAGTCTCACGTCTCACCGGTTTCTGGAAATGCATGCATGACAGACCACGTGGAAGATTTTTAAATCTATACATATGTGCGTGAGACTAGCTATTCAAGAAACATGTGTCCATTTTTGAGAAATTTTCATTTTACATCCCTTAAATTATACCTATTTAAATTTTGAATTTTCATAAATTTACCGATTAATCGTCTTTTTTTAGATTTGATTTCAAAAATATTGTAAGAATTATATAATTTTTTTAAAAAAATTTATCTTTTAAATTATTATAAATGAATCAATTATTTAACTCTTTATTAAGATTACATTTGAAAATTGTCGATGCATTTCATTCTTATACGTGTGTAGATTTTTCGAGATGTTGAATTAATAAAATAGATGATTAAACTTGATGCATGGATACTTTTCAAAAGAAGTTTTAGATGAGAGTCTAAATTGATTTGTTTATGAAAGTTTAGGAGTTTAGTTGATAAAATTATATGTCTCACACGATATTTACCTAGAAAGAACGTAATGAATGGTGTAAAATTGATATATCTACGAAAGTTTAGGATTTAAATTGATATAATTTTTGTATAGAGTTTAACTTAGTGTTTTTTTTTTCTAATTTAAAAAGAAAAATTGGTTTTTGTTTGGCATGCAATAAATAAATATGATATAGTCTGTTTTAATAATTATCATTGATTTTTAAAAGTTAGATAATTTAACAAATTTTATTATAATATGTTTATATTATGGCATTTCATCTCAAAGAGTTTGCACCAATGGTACTTATTCGACCTAAATTTTTTTTTAAAAAAAATATGTTTTGTGAAGATTTGAAACATCTCCTTCATTATTCTTTAAATGAACACATAAATTTACACGTGAAAGGTTGAGTCCCATAGGTAAAGTGTAACACATAAATTTACTAAAAATATATAGGTAAAGAGTTTCTCCTAAAACATTTTTTTGATATATAGGATAGATTTATGAATGTAATATATGAATGGATATTAACAACGACACTAATGAATTAATACATCGTCTAGGCATAACAAACTTTGAGACCCATTCATTAAATATAAAGTTTCTAACTCAACAAAAATTTATCTCAAACATTATTTTAGCTTTCTCAAACTTCATCATAAAAACAAATAAGTGAGGAAAAAAAAGTCTTAAAACATGCTTTAATGCCTAATGAAAATTATTTTTTTCTTAAATAATAAACACTTTAAAAAAATAATTCAAATTATTCTAATTCTTTAACTCCTTGATTTGATTATGGGTCTTAACAAACTGATCATATTCATTTATATGTATTTTCATAATCTATTGGCTTTGCCCTACTTTTTATTATTTATTTATTTCATCTAATTTAGTTGTTTCTTACATGCATGTATTTCCTCTCATTCTCAATACCCTTTACCCTTTTCAACCATAACAAATTTTTAAAAACTATTTATTATTTTTCAAAATTTGGCTTATTTTTTTTAAAAGAAAATTATTTCAAATAGTAAAATTGTTGAAAATATTTACAAGATGGAACAAAATTTTAGAACTATCAATGGTAGACGCTGATAGACACTGATAGAAATATATCAGCGTCTATCATTGATAGATCTAAAATTTTCTATATTTTGTAAACATTTTTATTTATTTTTCTATATTTGAAAATAACCATTTTTTAAATTTAAATAACAAAAAAAAAATCAATAGGCAGAAAAGTGTTTATTAAATTTAATTTTAAAAATCGAAAATTATAAATTAAATTGGTAGGTCTTAATCTTTTTTCTTTTCTTTTCTTTTTTTTTTTTTAATTTTTAGATTTTGAAAATCAAATCTTAAGAATACTACTTTCATTTATTTCTTTTTTAAAATTGGCTTAGTTTTTTTTCTTTTTGAAGTTAAATAACAAAACAAAGAAATTAATATATAGAAGAATGCTTACTAAGCTTAACGGTACAAAATGAAAGATCCAAAATCAAATTGGTATAAAAAAAAGATTTTATTTATTTATTTATTGAATTTTTAGATTTTGAAAATCAATAGAAACGCTACTTCCACTTATTTCTTTCTTTATTTTTGTTATCTACTTTAAAATAAAAAAAAATAAAAATTTATTTCTTTTTAAAAAAATTGTTTTAGAAAGTTGACTATGAATCCGTATATTTTATAAGATAGATGAAAATCATCATAAAGAAATTAGAGAAAGTTGACCTAGGCGACTTAGTCTTAATCCTGAGTATATTATGAACTCTTGTTCACGAGGAAATTTCCTCTGATTTGCATGGGTGATGGTGGCCAATTCGCTGACCCAATATGCCTACTATTTTGCGGATAATGAAACCGAGTAGGGAGTTGGGAACATAATAGTACAAGATAGAATTCACTCCTTCCCTCTTTGAGGGTAAGTAGATGAGTGTTCCCTCAAGTGGTGACTCCGGAACTTGAACAAAGAGCCCTACCCTCTCATTGACACACCCAAGGGTAAAACGGTAATTTGATCCGGTTGGAATTACAAACACACGTAAAGGACTACATGCTAGAATTGATCTATATTGATGGACACAGAAATATATCTTGTTGGTATTAGTCTATATCCATGGACATAGAAATATATCTATAGTGAGAAGACTGCAGCTGTGGGTCTTTAGTGAAGTGTTGATAAATTCTCTCTGTGCTATAAATGCTGACCTTTGTAAATGAGGGGATCTTTTAATAGAGCTCCTTGATGGCTTCATGGGCTTGGGTCTGGCCTTTGGGCCTAATTAATTGGACTTAAACCTAGTCTTTAGGCCCAAATAACTGGGCTTAGGCCTATTTTTGCGTTTTAGGCCCACCTTAAGCCCATATTTGGGCGCCCAACACCCAAATTATAACGTCAAATTGGTCGAAATTAATTTTACTTAATCAACGTCTGCGACGAAAACACAGAATTTGTCCTCAATTTCAATTTGAGACACATGCCAACTCTTAATTGGTCACAAATTTGACGATTTCGGAATTTCGTCATTAATTTAGCAAATGACGTCGGTCCGTGGTTGATCTGAAATTTCTCCTCCAACAAGATGAAAGCAAAAAACGAGATCAAAAGACCAATCCACATGCGCAAGATTCCATTTTAATAATTTCACACGAATATGATGTAAGCAAAATTCAAAAACCCCTAATTTTGAAAAATAAGACATACAATCGTATTTTCACTTCAATTTTAGGTCATCCATCCATCGGACCTTAAAATCATAGAGTTCGAAAATCCAAAGATTAAGAAAATAACTTAGACCAATATGTATATATATTGGTGTGTGTGTGTGTGTGTGTGTTTAAACATTAAAATAAAGAATTCATAAAGTAAAACTTGTAACATTTATATCCCCATGGTTTAATCACGACCCTAGTGTTGTAACAAGACGAACAATACCCAATGATAGGGACAACTAATTTGTTTTTACCATAGTGGCCCACCATTTGTAACTGAATTAGAAAAAACAATATTACCTTTGTTTAAATACTCTTCTCTTTTGTGAATTTTATGCTCTCTAATCTTATCTTCAATTTCCAACCCATCCTTATCTTCTCTTTCTTTGCTTTTTTATTTTTTTATTTTACCCTTTTCGTTAGACAATGGTAGGGTCTAGATTATCCATAATTGATTTTAAAAATGGTAATTGATGTTTTATCTACATAATTATATTAAAATTAATAGACCGTATTTTTAAATCTATTTTCAATAGATTCACTTTCTCCCAACTACCGGCAAGTTTATATTTGGTGATAAATTAGGAATATTTTCTAATGAATACGTTTGGAAGTAATTTTAGAATGTTCAAAATAACGTATGTTTTAAAATAGTGATTGTTTGGTAATGGTGTATATAGGTGAAGCCCACAGTAATTTAGACCTCGTTCGATAACTATTTAATTTTTTAAAAGTTAGACTGGTTTTCTTCAATTTTCTTTATCATAGTTTTAGTTTTTTCCAACAACAAGAAAATATTTGAATTGTTAATTGTTCGCACAAGGTTTCCGGAGAAACGTGTTTCGTGGAGTTGAACTTGAGTTGGTGTTGATCTTGGAGTTGATTTGATGCGATGTGGTTCGATCTCTAATATTTGATCTTCTGATTCTCTCTCAGTTGGGTGAATATGCTTGACTTGGAGAAGGAAAGCACCGAACGTGTAACGACTGGATCCTTACACATTATGATCCGACCGCTACGACATGCATACTTAGACTTTTCTATCATGAAATGAGTTTTGGTGAAAATTTCAAAGAACATATCTAAATTTTTATTAATTAGATAGAAAAACTATATAAAAAGTTTATTTATCAAAACACCAGGATCCATAAAACGTTTGTGTGGTGGTACAAATTGCATATGCCTATGATAGTGAGTTTGATGGTTGGCCATTTGAGCGACGTCCAATTCTGCCATCTACGCTGTATCCTTACCTACAAAGTCTGTAAAAATATAGGATGAATATATAATATACCCAGTAAGTAGTTCTCACGTAGGGTAGTGATCAAATGCACAATCACAAGCAACATGTCAGGAAAACATATGCTCGGGACTGAAAACGTATAATAACATGTGGTGGCTGGTTATGCTTCCAACATAAATCTCTCCGCCCTGATAGGAAGATAAGGACTTAAGCGAAAATTAACCCATCTGATGATTAGCGGGTCATGCAGTCAGTAGGGCCAGAGTCGCATCCAACATCAACCATTAGCATAAACGTAATATTGGACTAGAGGGGTGCAACCATACATACCCTGCCAGCCCATAAATTTCTCCGCCCTGATAGGAAAATGAGGACTTAAGCGGAAACTAACCCATCTGATGATTAGCGGGTCATGCAGTCAGTAAGGCCAGAGTCGCATCCAACATCAACCATTAGCATAAACGTAATATTAGACTAGAGGGGTGCAACCATACATACCCTGCCAGCCCATAAATTTCTCCGCTCTGATAGGAAGATGATGACTTAAGCGAAAACTAACCCATCTGATGATTAGCGGGTCAGGCAGTCAGTAGGGCTAGAGTTGCATCCAACATCAACCATTAACATAAACGTAAGATTATACTGGAAGCATAACTTACACCTAATTAAAACTTGATTTTAACGTAATCGTGAACAAACATCATGCATGGGGTCCCTTGTAGAGAAACATGTTCTAAACATGTAATACAATATAACAATGAACATAACTATGCAACATAATAAAGGTACACTACCATAGAACATTTAAAAAGAGGGTGAGATAAACTACTTACCTTGACTGTGATCTAATTATTCTTTATTATTCTTTATGATTTGATCAGTAGAGCTTTCCTTTTTTAAACTAGAAGGAAATTTGGGTAGCACCTTACCCGAGCTTTTCTCTTTTAGCCTCACAGAACTTCCTCACTCACACTTACTCTTTCACACAATTCTTTGTTACTGAGATTTGTTTGAGAATGGGTTAAATCTTCAGCAAAGGGTCCTATTTATAGTAGTTTTCAGCTCTTCTCAGTGTGACAAATCATCCTACAGGTGGCTTCTTTAAAATTACTCGGGGTTTAAGGATTCCTCTCAATAAGACACCTAATTCTTGGCTAACGTGCCCTTACGTCATCATTCTTTGTTTGTATTCAATTTTAGGGTTTTTCTATGTATAATCTATAAGATCATGGCCAAATTCAACGCATAATCCATGCTTCTGTCAAATCTCGCTCTCTCTAGCTTTCTCGCTGGTTTGGCTCTCGCGACTTCCACTCTCGCTCTCGCTCTCGCTGGTCTCGGTCACGCTCTCGCTCTCGCTCCCGCTCTCGCTCTCACCCGCTCTTGCTCTCGCTTTCGCTCTCGCTCCCGCTCCTACTCTCGCTTCTGCTCCCGCTTTTTCCTACTGTCTCGCTATGAATCTCGCTCTCTTTACTCTCGCTCTCTCCAATGTTCTCTCCAATCTCGCTAGTTATCATGCGTGGTTGCCTTCACTGCTTGTGGATTCCACTTCCTCTTTTTAACTCTTTCAAATTTTAAGAGTATATGGGCAATTAATTCACCTCCAATTCTTCCAATGAGCAGTGCCCAAACAAAAAGTTATCTACTGCCCGTTGTCTCCTGAATTAGCTAGCGTTCAACTTCTAATTAATCCTCCATGATTCTGCTCCCTCATTCATTATTTTTGGATAATGAATAAATTTTCAATTAATCCAATAAATTTCCAATTTCCAATTATTCATTTTTTTCCTTCTAAATTTCCACCCCTTTAAATAAAATTTTGTGCTGCTTAATATTTGACATTTAATTTCTTGTATGCGTACAAATCTGGGTCGTTACAGAACGTTCTTGAAGTAGAAGTCTTGGAAGCTTGGAGTAGAAGTCTTAGAAGAGTATTGTGTCTTCAAAGATCTTCTGCCTTATAGGAGTGCAGCTTCAGGAGTTTTGAAAGCTTGAAGTAGAAGTCTTGGAAGAGTATTTGTGTCTTCAAAGGTCTTATGCCTTATAGGAGTGTAGCTTCAAGAGTCTTGGAAGCTTGAAGTAGAAGTCTTGGAAGAGTATTTGTCTTCAAAGGTCTTCTGCCTTATAGGAGTGCAACTTCAGAAGTCTTGGAAGCTTGGAGTAGAAGTGTTGGAAGAGTATTTGTGAGTGCAACTTCAGGAGTCTTCTGCTTGTTAGTGAATTCTCTTTGGGTCTTCCGAGTGTAGAAAATGTTGCCTTTACAAATGAAGAGAACTTCTCTATTTATAGAGTTCTCAGGTGGGCTTCGTGGGCTTGGTTGGTCTATGAGCCTGACCCTTGGGCCCAATTAATTGGTTTTGGGCCTGATTTGGAATTTGGGTCCAATTCAACTTTTTTTGTAGTTTGGAATTTAAGCCCAAATAGTAATATCAAATTGGACCAATTTAATCTCATCTGATTTATCCACGTAAGGTCATTGAAACTTGTCTTCAATTCAATTCGGGACATGTGTCAACTTCTAATTGGACTCAAAGCCAATGATTTAGAAATTCGTCGTTAATTTAGCAAACGACGGGTGACTTGTGATTGGTCAAAAATTTCTCATTCAACAAATGAAACCAAATTATTTTTAAAAAAAAACTATTTCTTTTTTAATTTTTAAAATTTGACTTTATTTCTTAAAACAATACTAAAAAGTAAATAAACCAAACAAAGAAATCAATGAATAAAAGTAGTTCTATAAGTTTAATTCTTAAAAATCAAAATTTAACATAAAATGTAAATGGTTATCATTTGCCTTAATAATTTCTAATCAATAAAGAGGTGATTTTTCGGTCAAGTGATTGACCAAGAAGAACGTGAAAAAAATATTAATTTCTTAGATTTTTTTGGGAGTGATGTGAAGATTATAAAACCAATTTTAAAACTAAATGTCAATAATTCAAAATCACATTTGATTACTTTTTAAGATGAAAACATTAAAATGACTTATCACAAAAAATAATTTTATAAAATCATTTAAATAATTAATAATATGTGGAGTGGAGGACTCTAATCTTCAACTCAAAAATAAAAAAAGTACAAATTTTATGCTATTGAGTCATGTTCACCAAACTCATTTTTCTTATATTTCAAAAATTTATCTCAAAGATGATTTTAACTTTCTCAAACTTCATCATAAAAACAAATAAGTGAGGGGAAAAAAAAGTCTTTAATCCATTTTTCAGAAATTTTCATTTTACATCCCTTAAATTATACCTATTTAAATCTTTAATTTTCATAAATTTACTAAAAATATAAAGGCAAAATGTATAGGTAAAGAGTTTATCCTAATAACATTTTTTTCATATATAGGATAGATTTATAAATATAATATATGAATGGATATTAACAATGACACTAATGAATCGGTATATAATCTAAGCATAAGAAACTTTGAGACCCATTCGTTATAACATAAATAAAATATAAAGTTTCTAACTCAACAAAATTGACAAAATTTAATTTATTTTGCTATAATTTAATATATATATATATATATAATTTCAACCAAAATGTCAAAATCTCACCTTTCAGATGTTGAATATTAAAAAAAAAAAAAACCAAAGAATTTTTTTTATATTTATATCAACTAAAATTTATAAAAATAAAAAACAATCAATCATGAGAAGCCACAAAAATTTTGTCATGTTCAAATATGATATTCATATGCTTAATAATAATAATAATAATAATAAAAAGAACATATGCTTAATTATATGCTAAAACTACAAATACATTATTTTTTTATTATATATTATTTGATAAAATAAATCTATTTTAACCCTAGCCAATTAATTTGTAGAAATTCCTAATCCTATAGTATTGTATTCTACAACTAGTTTCGCCATATATTGATTTATTTAAAATATATCTAATAACTTTCTATTGACAATAATGTTTTCACCCTTTTATAATACATAAAAAGAAAAAAAAAATGTTATGAGACCAACTAATTTGATATGCTTATGAAGTGTTATTTGGTTTCTTTTACAATGTTCAAGATTTTTTTTATTGAAAATTAAGCATTTAAATAGAGAGTTTTCATGGAAAAAAAAAACCCAAAACATTTTCATTGAATTTTTTTTATTAACAAAACTGAATGGCCAGCAATTCTTTGCAGAGAACACGATTTTCATAAATTTTTCACGAGAAATCTATTGAATTAAACGAAAACTTTCGTGGAATGAAGAATAAATTAGAGAATGGAGACAAAACTAGGGAAGCTTATCCTTGCCTCCACCTCCATCCCATGAACATCTGTTAAACATGTGAATAGCTCACCTAGTTAGGACACCTACTATCGGTCAAGAAGCTAAAGTTTTGAATCTTTTCACCTCTACATGGTGTTGAGTGAATATCATTCAACAATATCAAATACACTTATTTATAAAAAAAAAAAAAAATAGATAAATTATACTTTTGATTTTTCGAGCTATTTGTGTTTAATATAGCATTTTGGTCATTTTCCATCTGAAAATGGAAAGGAGAAGTTATATATATGTGTGTGTGTATATGTATGTATATGTATGTGTGTATATGTATGTATGTATGTATAGGTGTGTGTATATATATATATGTGTATGTATGTATGTATGTATGTATGTATGTATGTATTGAACAAATAAAGACAAATGAGGCCAAAAAAATATATAAAAAAAATAAAATAAAGGTTAAAATGTCAAGTTGGAAATCTTGTGGATCAAAATACTACTAAACTCAAATCATATATTAAATAAAATTAATTTTAAAAAATAAAAAATAAATTGATTTTTTTTTTTGGTGGGTGTAGATTTATACAAAGTAAACAAGTAAAAAGAAAAAAAAAAAGAACAAAAACTAAGGGTGAAAAATGGAGGAGAATTTAGAGTTGTGGCTAGTTTAGAAAAGACATTTATTGCTATTAAATGCTTTGGATAATTTATTTAAATTTTTATTCTAGAAAGAAGCAAAATGTTCATATGTAAATATTTTTTTTGAAGAGGTATTGTAATTAAAGTGTGGGGTGGGAGAATCGAATCTCAAACCATGAGGTTGATAGTTTGAATATTATGTTAATCAAGCTATGCTCTTATTGGCCATATATAAAAATTTAATTTAAATTATAATTGATATTTTGCATATATTGAATTAAAATTAATATCTCAATTTCAATTTATATAATGATTTTTTTAAGTGCTAAAAACAACTATTTTTAGGAGTTTTTAGAGAAAAAACTATCCAAAAAATAATGAAATCAAATAAAACTAAAATAAATATATGTATATATAATTGTCGTCTATGTAAAAAATGTATAAATTTTAAAGTTATTGATAAGTTTATTGAATTTTCATAAATTTATCGATTAATCAACTATTAATAGCCTTACTTTAAAAATATTAGTAAAAAAACAAATAACAAAGCAAAAAAATTATGGCCTTAATTTTAAAAAACCAAATAGTTATTAAACAGGACCTAAATCGTTAGTCTTCATAAAATTTAATGACTAAAAATGTTTTTTCAACCTTTATGTTTTTAAGTTTAGATGGTTTAAGTCGTTGTTTTTAGGGTTACTATTTTTATCGATGTTGCGTGTGGAGACTCTAACTTGAAATATTCTATAATAATATGATGTCTCGTTGTGCACTCGCCGTTTGTATATTACAAAATCAATGATCTTATCATGTCATTCAAAACCAACGTACTAGATACGTAAGTTACGTCATTTTTGACTTGTTTAGAATGTCAATTATTGAAATACCATATCGTTCGTTATCAATCAAACGTAATACATAATTGTAATTATTAATAATATATTTTAATATTAATAGACATAGTAAAAATAATACATGAGTAACTAACAAATATTCTCAAATAATTACTAAATTTTGTTTCGTATCATCATTGTCTCTCTTTACTCCCAAAACAAGACGAGATATACCTCAAAATGAGATTAATTAAAGAAATCAGTCATTCTCATTTTTTAATAATATGTTTATTATTAGATTTCACATTTGTTCTTGATTCAAATACCCATTATTATTCCTAAGAAAATACCCATTATTATTTAAAAAGAATATTCCTCAAATTCCAAGAATAAGCCAAAAGAAGAATAATTATCCAAAATATTGCCACCCTCATGTTCTCACGTTTCACCATCTTCCACAATTGCATGCATGTGAGATCATTGTGGGAGTTACAACAACAACAACAACAATAACAACAACAATAGAAACATTTATAATTTTATTAAAATAAACCTAGTTCATGAATTCGAAACCAGATGTTCTATTCTTCCATTCCAGATATTATAAAAAAATTGGGAGAGATCAAAAATCGAATTTCCGAATTCACTAAATAAGTATATATCAGTAATATATGAAAAATCTTATATTTAAATTCTTATAAAAAGAGACAATTTAAACTTCACTCAATTAACTTAGACAAACTTGATAGAGAATGATCTGGACAAATACTAAAATAGTGATCATTAGCCATGATGATCATATATTTTTTTTTTAATCTCTAGAAAATGCTTAAGTAGACTACTCCAAATATTTCGATTAATCCACACTTAAAAAGAGAACTAGATTTTAACTACTCATAAGAAACTAACACATTATTCTATTTTCTTTAGACACTAGATCATAATTCATACCATCATAATATTTTTATATATAGATAGAGAGAAAATTGGAGTAACCCTCAAATTCCTCCATTATTTAGAACTTAATTAAGAAGAAGCAATCATGGAGTAATGTTGTTTTGCCATTCCTTACTTAGAAGATCATCTTCAACGTCTTCACCTTCATTATTCTGATTCTCATTTCCATTTCCATGTTGAATTTCATTTCCATTTCCATTTCCATTGCTGCAGCTTATTTCACTTTCAAACAATCCTTGAAGCAACATCTCTGCATCATCATTCACATCAATCCTTACACCACCACTGTCGCCGTAGTAGCAGACATCGGAATATAGACTCCTCATAGGGTCTCCACCATTGACGTCACCACCGATTCCAAAACCCGCTTGGTGAGTGAAATCCATATGACTAACAGTAGCCTCAACACCAACGCCATTAATGTCATTCACAAGCTTCTAAATCTCACACATTCCAGAATTGTCATTTACCCCAAAATTCCACTCCGATAACAAAATGTTCTCACCGCCATCTCTTTTACAGGAATCGTTTTCGTTCCGCCTAATTCGCCGATTCCCACCATTGAAATTCCTCCATTCATCAAATCGCCCATATTCACTTCTGATTGAACAAACCCTAACTCCACTGCCATATTACTACTACTTCCCCCAATTTTATCATTCAAATTCATCACCATATCAATAAACCATTGATCTATCAAATTCCTTCCATTATCAACCAGATCCATCTCATTGCTCCCTATTTCAAGCAGAGGAGAGTTAGAAGGAACAAATTCAGTAGGAGGAGGAGGAAGACGATGAACCTGTTGATGATAATCGATTCGTTTTCGACAGTCTCTTATCCTCTCTCCGACCATCCACAACAATGTGTGCAGTTCCCCGTTGGTGAGTTGGAAAATATAATGACCTTGATGCAATTGATGCATCAGAAGATCGAGTTCGAGTTCTTGATTCTTCTTGATGAGTTTCTTTAGCATATCTTGAGCTTTGGTGGCACATTCCTTGAGATATGTCTCTTGATTCGTCATTTTCTTCTGGCGTTCGACTTCCAGAAGGCTGAGAAAGCGACGGTAGAGGTGTTGAGCGGTGAAGAGAGATGGCCAGATGACGGGATGGTCCTCGTCGGGGCCATTGACGACGGCAAAGGCAAAAACGCCGCAGAGAGTGGTGAGTTCACTTACTTTCTTTAAAATTTCGAGCCTTCATTTCTTGAAACTGGCTTTCCTTGCATTATCGCTTGCAATCCAAACCAACTTCACTTTCTTCCTCATCATTGAGATTCTCTCTGGCTTTCTTGTTCTTTTTCTTCTTTCTAGGCTCTGATTTTGAGGTGTAACAATGGAGTTATAAGCCTTGGGGTTAAATTTTTTTATTTTTCTCAGTTTTTCTATTCTCTTAATAAATGAATTACTAGGGGCATTTTTGTCTTTTAGTAACTAGTGGTAATTAAAGATGAAAAATACACTACTGCATCTTGCATTCCACCTATCTTTCTGTAGCCACCCAATAGTCCAATCATAGTTTACCATATGATTAGAAAAGTTGTATCAGTATGATACTCGAGTGAGTTGTACAGAAGTAAGTGCAACACGGGATGCACCCAATTGTATATATATGTATATATGAGAATAGTTGATCGTGAGACAAACTGTGTTTTTTTTTTTTTTTTTTACAATATGTGTGGTAGGGGAGTTGAACCTCTCACTTTGAGGATAATAATACAAGAACTTTGCTAGTTGAAGCTATGTTCATTTTGGCAAATTATAGTCGGATGATAGAGTGAGCTACACAAAGTTGGCTATGAATGCAATTTTTTCATAAGGATAGATGAAAATTACTATAAAAAGATTAGGAGAAAACAAACACAATTTTCAAAGCCCAAAATCCAAAACAAACTAATTATTAACCAAAAACTAAATTTGATGTTTAATTATAAGAAAAAGTTGTGTAGCCTATATAATTAAACTCCTTTAAAGAAATCATTAAATCTACTAAACCTTACTTGAAAAAAAAAAAAAGGAAATAGAATATATCACAAAAGCTATACAAAATTCAAACCCTACAAATTTTTTTTTTTTTAAAAAAAAGAATTTAATCAATTTATTTTCGAAATAAAAATTCATATTTTTGTGAGTCAACATTCGAATTGTGATTGGTGAATGAAGATGAGTTGTCAAAAGGAAAATCTGGAATAGTGGGGGTAGTTATATAGCAATTAACCCAAAATTAAATATTACTATATCATTATGAGTTGTCATTTTGACTAAAAACGAACTTTATTATTATTTATTATGCCAAAAATATATATTTATATATTATATTAGGTGTGAAATGGGAATTACGGTTAAGTTTGCATTGATATTTGAGACAATTGGTTGAACTATTGCTTTTTTCTTTTCTTTGTTTTTATGTGAAAAAATTATCATTATTTTTAAATTTTTTTATAATCTATTATTACATTTTCTTTTTCTCTTTTTCTTTTGTTCTTATTGCCATTAATCTTTTATAATTTTAAGGCTATGAGTACCAAAGGTTAAAATATCTTCTCTTCTTTAGTGATGAAATGTACCGAGATTTGTAATATGATTTCTTTCCTTTTGTGAATTTCGAGGCAGGTATTTTATCTCAATTAAACGATATTGAATTTTATGAAAGTAATAATTTAATTGCTAAATTTTAGTGGGTAATGAATTTAAGGGTAATTGTTTTAAATGGTAAAACTCTTGAAAATATTTTTAGTATAACGATGGACATCAATCTCCCAGTCTATCATTGATAGATAGTAACGTTTTGTTATATGTGTAAATAAGTTGGTTCATTTTCCTTTATTTAAAAACACCTCATGATTTTGTCTCTATATTTTTAGTTTTATAATAATTTAGTACTTGTATTTTGAAATTTGTAATGATGTCATCTGTATCTTGAACAATCGTTATGTATTTAAAAGTGCATAGACTAAGGGGCGTTTGGGGCAAAGAGTTGATTATTATAGTCCTAAGTTATTATAGTTAAGTTATAATAGTTTGTGTTTGGGGTATAGATTATATTAGTTTGGGTTATAATAGTATGTGTTTGAAGTGTAAACTATTTTAATTTGAGAAGGAAATAGTAAACACTGTAGCAATAAATAAAAAGATATGAATGTGAAATAGTAAAAGCCATAACAAATAGCAAATACAATAGCAAATGAGGATTTAGAAATAATGTTGACTGTAACTAATTGGGGAATACAAAATAGTATTTACTTTAGTAGTTATTATAATCTTAGGATAGTCTTTGCCCCAAACACACCCTAACACACCCTAAATTGTTACATACTAAAGATCAAGAAACTAAATTTTTACTTTCCATAAATATTTATGATTAAGAATATTTGTTTTAACTTTTAAGAGTGTGCATGCTTTGAGTTGTTAGTTTTTAGGGTTACTATTTTTATCGATGTCACTCCTGGAAATTTGATTAAACATATTCTATTAAAGTATGATGTCGTGTTCTGCATGTGACATCTGAATATCATGAAATCAATGGTCTTATCTTTCGAAACCGACGCACTAGATATGTAACTTACGTCATTTTTGACTTGTTTAGAAGGTCAATTATTAAAATATCGTATCATTATTGTCAATAAAAGTATAACATATGATCAACTATTTATGATATATTTCAATATTAATAAAGATAGTAAGGATAATATATAGATAATCGTTAATTTTTTCTTAATAATTATTAAATTGTTTGCTCTTTCAAATAAAGTAAAACAACATCAATCTACAGATTTAATATATATATTTATATATATGATAATTTCAAATTACCCATAATACTTTTGAAGAATAAGCCAAAAGAAGAATAATTAAATCCAAAATATTACAATACAACTCTCACAGTCTCATGCTCACCAGTTTCCAGAATTGCATGCATGACAGACCACGTGGAAGATTTTTAAATCTATACATATGTGTGTGAGAGCTATTCAAGAAACATGTCAGATCATGTTGTCTTTAATCTATTTTGGAGAAATTTTCATTTTAAATTATACCTATTTAAATCTTGAACTTTCATAAATTTATCGATTAATCATTTTTTTATGATTTGGTTTGAAAAATATTGTAAAAATTATATAATTCTTTTTTAAATTTATCTTCTAAATTATTATAAGTGAATCAATTATTTAGACCCTTTATTAAGATTACATTTGAAAATTGTCAATGCATTTTATTCTTATACGTGTGTAGAATTTTTGAGATGTTAAATTAATAAAATAGATGATTAAACTTGATGCATGGACACTGTTCAAAAGTAGTTTTAGTTGAGAGTCTAAATTGATTTGTTTATGAATGTTTAGGAGTTTAGAAAATTATGTCTCATACGATATTTTTCTAGAATGAACACATGGAGGGTGTAAAATTGATATATCTACAAATATTTAGGATTTAAATTGATATAATTATTATTAACTTAGTATTTTTTTTCTAATTTAAAAAGAACAATTGGTTTTTGTTTGGCACAATAAATAAATATGATATAGTTTTTTTTAAATAATGATCATCAATTTTTTTAAAAGTTTGATAATTTAATAAATTTTATTATAATATTTTTATATTATGGCATTCCATCTCAGAGAGTTGCACCAATGGTACCTATTCGACCTAAAAAAATTTTTCTAACATGTTTTGTGAAATGGAATATTTGAATCGTCTCCTTCATTATTCTTTAAATGAACAACTACACATGAAAAGTTGAGTCCCATAGGTAAAGTGTTATACATAAATTTACTAAAAATATAAAGGCAAAATGTATAGGTAAAGAGTTTTTCCTAATAACATTTTTTTTTCATATATAGGATAGATTTATAAATGTAATATATGAATCCATTAACAACACTAATGAATCAGTATATAGTCTAGGCATAACAAACTTTAAGATCCATTTGTTATAACATAAAATAAAATATAAAGTTTCTATCTAAAAAATTTACATAATTTAATTTATTTTGTTATAATTTAATTGATTAAGATATATATATATATATTCAAACATTAAAATAAAGAATTCATAAAGTAAAACTTGTAACATTGATATGTTTCATCACGACTTGTAACAAGACGAACAATTCCCAACGAAAGACACAATTAATTTGTTTTTACCATAGTGGGGCCCATCATTTGTAACTAAAATAGAAAAAACCAAATTAGCTTTGTTTAAATACTCTTCTTTTTTGTGAATTTTATGCTCTCTAATCTTATCTTTAACTTCCAACTCATCCTTATCTTCACTTTCTTTGCTTATTTTTTTATTTTTATTTTACCCTTTTAGTTAGACAATGGTAGGTCTAGATTATCCATAATCGATTTTTAAAATGGTAATCGATGTTTTATCTACATAATTATATTAAAATTAATAGACCATTTTTTAAATAGATTCACTTTCTCCCAACTACCGACAAGTTTATATTTGGTGATAAATTAGGAATATTTTCTAATGAGTACATTTGGAAGTAATTTTACTCATTTTATGAGTGTTAGGAGTGATTATGTAAAAATTTCAGTCGATTTGAGTGTTTGGTAAGACTGATTTGTTCTCATTGTTTTAAAATTTTGTTTTTGACCAACTTTTAAGCAAAATTTCAATTTTATTATTTATAGATTAAGATTTATTTTGTATATTTAGTATATTCCTTACGCAGTGAATTTCTATATCCTAAAATTTTAAATTGGTTAGTGCAATGCGTCATTTTTTTCTTACATAATAGCACATATTTCTCCTATATTTAAAAAATAATCTTATATTTTTTCTTTAAAGAAATTTAGAGCAAAGAATATATAAATTTAAGTTTTCAACATATATGATATAACATCTAAGGAGGCGTTTGGGACAATGAACTAGTTATTATAGTTCGAGGTTGTTATAGTTGGGTTATAATAGTTTGTCTTTGGGTATAGATTTTTTTAGTTTAGGTTATAAAAGTATGTGTTTGAGATGTAAACTATTTTAGTTTGAGAAGGAAATAGTAAATACTGTAGCAAATAAAAAAAATGATGAATGTAAAATAGTAAAAGTTGTAGTAAACCATAAATACTGTAGCAAATGCAGATTTTGAAATAGTGTTAATTGTAGTTAATTGGAGGTTTTGAATTAGTTTTCTTGTAGCAAGAGGTTGTTATTATATTTTGATTATAACCCTTGTCCTAAATGCTCCCTAAATAATTATAAAAAAATATAAATTTTGAAAATGGGTCTATTTAATTTAGGCATTATTATCCATCACGACAATTTACTATTAAAATAGTAAAAGTTGTAGTAAACCATAACCCTTCTCTGTCTTAGGTTTAGTTCCTTTTGATCAAAGATATGCTTTAGACTCTTATGGTCTGTAAATATATGACATCGCTCACCAAACAGGTAATGTCTCCACAATTTTAGAGCTAACACAACTGCTACTAATTCTAAGTCGTGTGTAGGGTAATTACATTCATGCTTCTTTAACTGTCGCGAAGCATAGGCTACTACTTTTCCCTCCTGCATCAGCACACATCCTAATCCTTGTCGGGATGCATCACAATAAACTTCAAACCCCTTACCTGGTGTAGGTAGAGTTAATACTGGTGCTGATACTAACCTTTGTTTCAACACTTGGAAACTATGCTCGCATTCTGGCGACCATTCAAACTTCACATTTTTTCTGGTCAGGTTTGTCAATGGAAGGGCTATCTTAGAGAAACCCTCACCGAATCTCCTATAATAACCTGCTAAACCCAGAAAGCTGCGTACTTCGGTTACATTCAGGGGTCGTTCCCAATTAACTATTGCTTCTATCTTTTGGGAATCAACACTTACTAAATTTGGCATATAACTTCTTTTCTCGTAAAGTTTGTAATACCATCCTTAGATGTTTTTTGTGTTTTTCCACACTACTGAAATACACTAGTATGTCATCTATGAATACTATCACAAACTGATCTAGATAAGAATGGAATATCCTATTCATCAAGTCCATAAATACCGCAGGAGCATTTGTTAATCCAAATGGCATTACTAGGAACTCAAAATGTCCATATCTAGTTCTGAATGCAGTTTTAGGAACATCTGTGTCTTTCACCTTCAACTGGTGATAGCCTGACCTCAAATCTATCTTAGATTATACCTATTTAAATCTTGAATTTTCATAAATTTACCGATTAATCGTCTCTTTTTAGATTTGATTTCAAAAATATTGTAAGAATTATATAATTTTTTTTAAAAAAATTTATCTTTGTTGATAGACACTGATAGACATCTATCATTGATAGTTCTAAAATTTTGCTATATTTTGTAAATATTTTAATTTATTTTTATATAATTGAAAACAACCATTTTTTAAATTTAAATAACAAAAAAAAAAAAAGAAATCAATGGGTAGAAAAGTATTTATTAAATTTAATTTTTTTAAAAAAATTATAAATTAAATTGGTAGGTCTTAATCTTTTTTCTTTTTCTAATTGGCTTAGTTTTTTTTTTTTTTTGAAGTTAAATAACAAAACAAAGAAATTAATATGTAGAAGAATATTTACTAATCTTAATTGTAAAAAATGAAAGATCCAAAATCAAATTGGTATGAAAAAAGGGTTTTAGTTATTTATTTATTTATTTATTGAATTCTTAGATGTTGAAAATCAAATGAAACGCTACTTCCACTTATTTCTTTCTTTATTTTTGTTATCTACTTTAAAACCAAAAAAAGAAAAGTTTATTTCTTTTTTAAAAATTTTTTTTAGAAAGTTAACCATGAATCTGTATATTTTATAAGATAGATGAAAATCATCGTAAAGAAATTAGGGAAAGTTGACCTAGGCGACTTAGTCTTAATCGTGAGTATATTATGAACTCCTTTTTGTGAGGGATTGTCATTTGATTTACATGGGTGAGGGTGGCCAATTCGCTGACCCAATATGCCTATCATTTTGGGATGAGACCGAGTGGGGAGTTGGGAACATAATAATACAAGATGTAATTCACTTATTCCTTCTTTGAGATTAAGTAGATGAGTGTTCCCTCAAGTGGTGTCTCCAAGACTTGAACAAAGGGCCCTACCCTCTCATTGACTCGAAAAGGATTTCTATTTATTGGTTGGATCATAAACTTGTTGTTCATTACAGGAGCACTGGTACTTAAGGAGTCAGAGGTAACCCAAGGGTAAAATAGTAATTTGACCCAGTTGGAGTTACGAACATGCTGCTTGCTGGAGTGTAGCTGTAGGTCTTTATTGAGAGTTGATGAATTATCTCTAGCTCTCGAAATGTAGAAATGCTGACCTTTGCAAAGGAGGGAGCTTCTCTATTTATAGAGCTCCCTAATGGGCTTCATGGGTTTGGGCCTAGCCTTTGGGCCTAATTTAATTGGACTTGAGTCTGGCCTTTAGGCTTAATTAATTGGACTTAAGCCTGATCTTTAGGCCCAATTACTGTAAAATGTTTGGAGAAAACAAATGCAAATTTCAAAGCCCAAAATCCAAAACAAACAAATTATTAACCAAAACCTAAATTGATGTTTATTTATAAGCAAAAGTTGTGTAGCCTATATAATTAAACACCTTTAGAGAAATCACTAAATCTACCAAACCTTACTTAAAAAAAAAAGAAGAAAGAAATAGAATATATCCCAAAATCTATATAAAATTCATACCCTACAAAGTTATGAAAAAAAAAAAAAAAGGAACTTTAAACAATTTATTTTGGTAATAAAAATTTATATTTTTGTCGATCAACATTCGAATTGTGATTAGTGAATGTTAAAATGAGTTGTCAAAAGGAAATCCTAGAATAGTAGGGGTAGTTATATAGCAATTAACCCAACATTAAATATTACTTTATCATTCTTAGTTGTCATTTTGACTAAAAAAAAAAAAAAAACTTTATTATTATTTATTATTCCAAAAATATATATTTATATACTATATTAGGTGTGAAATGGGAGTTACGGTTACATAAGCAGTTTACATTGACATTTGAGATAGTTTGCATTGGTATTTGAGACAATTGGTTGATGAACGGTTGCTTTTTTCTTTCCTTTGTTTTTATGTGAAACAATTATTATTATTTTTAAATTTTTTTATAATCTATTATTACATTTTCTTTTTCTCTTTTATATATATATATATATATGATAATTTCAAATTACCCATATTATTATTTAAAAAGAATATTCCTCAAATTCTTTTGAAGAATAAGCCAAAAAAAGAATAATTAAATCCAAAATGTTACAATACAACTCTCACAATCTCACCGATTTTTGGAATTGCATGCATGACAGACCACGTGGAAGATTTTTAAATCTATACATATGTGCGTGAGGCTAGCTATTCAAGAAACATGTGAGATCATGTTGTCTTTAATCCATTTTTCAGAAATTTTCATTTTACATCTCTTAAATTATACCTATTTAAATCTTTAATTTTCATAAATTTACTAAAAATATAAAGGCAAAATGTATAGGTAAAGAGCTTCTCCTAATAACATTTTTTTCATATATAGGATAGATTTATAAATATAATATATGAATGGATATTAACAATGACACTAATGAATTGGTATATAATCTAGGCATAATAAACTTTGAGACCAATTCGTTATAACATAAAATAAAATATAAAGTTTCTAACTCAACAGAATTGACATAATTTAATTTATTTTGCTATAATTTAATTATTTATATAATATATATATATATATAATTTCAACCAAAATGTCAAAATCTCACCTTTCAGATGTTGAATATTAAAAAAAAAAAAAACCAAAGATTTTTAGTATTGTATTCTACAGCTAGTTTCGCCATATATTGATTTATTTACAATATATTTGATAACTTTCTATTGACAATAATGTTTTCACCATTTTATAATACATAAAAAGAAAAAAAAATGTTATGAGACCAACTAATTTGATATGCTTATGAAGTGTTATTTGGTTTCTTTTACAATGTTCATGTTTTTTTTATTGGAAATTAAGCATTTAAATAGAGAGTAATATATGTATAGGTGTATGTATGTGTATGTGTGTATATGTATGTATGTATGTATGTATGTGTGTGTGTGTACTTGGTGGGTGTAGATTTATACAAAGTAAACAAGTAAAAAGTAAAAAAAAAAAAAAAAAAAAAGAAACAAAAACTAAGGGTGGAAAATGGAGGAGAATTTAGAGTTGTGGCTGGTTTAGAAAAGACATTTATTGTTATTAAATGTTTGGTGTTAGAATCATATCTGAACTTATTAAAGTTAAACCATAGTTTGTTTCACTACTTTAAATTAGTTTGTCTTAATCTTTATTAGTTTTTCATAATCTTTAAAATATATATATATTAGAAAAACAAAATCCATTTCAATAGACAAGCATTTTTGTTTATTACTTTTGGCATGGTATGTTTTTTAGTAGACTGACAGACTAGCTGGGTGAAGTAGTCGAAACTAAGGTTTTCGTAGGTTGGGTTGGGTTGCATGACTTATCAAACCCAATTGTTCGGATTGTAAATATCTTCAACCCAAATAAATTTTATTAAAAAGTGAACTCAACCCAACCTAAAATGAAATATTTGGATTGACGTTCATCGGGTTTCGGATAATTTATTTAAATTTTTATTCTAGAAAGAAGCAAAATGTTCATATGTAATTTTTTTTTTGAAGAGGTATTGTAATTAAAGTGTGGGTGGGGGAATCGAACCTCAAACCATGAGGTTTAAAGTATGAATATTATGCCAGTCGAGCTATGCTCTTATTAGACATATATAAAAATTTAATTTAATTATTTGCATATATTGAATTAAAATTAATATCTCAATTTCAATTTATATAATGAATCTTTTTCTAAAGTGCTAATTCGTTATCAATCAATCAAACGTAAGACAATCTTTTATCAATCAAACGTAATTCGTTATCAATCTTTTATTAGACCAACTAATTCGTTATCAATCAAACGTAAGACATACTTGTAATTATTAATAATATATTTTATATTAATAGACATAGTAAAAATAACACACGAGTAACCAACAAATATTCTCAAATAATTACTAAATTTTGCTTCGTATCATCATTGTCTGTTTTTACTCACAAAACAAGACGAGATATACCTTAAAATGAGATTAATTTAAAAAATCAGTCATTCTATTTTTTAATAATATGTTTATTATTAGATTTCACATTTGTTCTATGATTCAAATACCCATTATTATTTAAAAAGAATATTCCTCAAATTCCAAGAATAAGCCAAAAGAAGAATAATTATCCAAAATATTGCCACCCTCATGTACTCACGTTTCACCATCTTCTGCAATTGCATGCATGCGAGACCATTGTGGGAGTTACAACAATAACAACAACAACAACAACAACAACAATAATAATAACAACAACAATAGAAACATTTATAATTTTATTAAAATAAACCTAGTTCATGAATTCGAAGCCAAATGTTCTATTCCTCCATTCCAGATATTATAAAAAAATTGGGAGAGATCGAAAATTGAATTTTCGAATTCACTAAATAAGTATATATCAATAATATATGAAAAATCAGATATTTAAATTCTTATAAAAAAGAGATGATTTAAACTTCACTCAATTAACATAGACAAACTTGATACAGAATTATCTAGACAAATACTAAAATAGTGATCATTAGCCATGATGATCATACTTTTTTTAAATCTCTAGAAAATGCTTAAGTAGACTACTCCAAATATTTCGATTAATCCACACTTAAAAAAGAGAACTAGATTTTAACTACTCATAAGAAACCAACACATTATTCTATTTTCTTTAGACACTAGATCATAATTCATACCATCATAATATTTTTTTATATATATAGAGAGAGAAAATTGGAGTAAACCCCAAATTCCTCCATTATTTAGAGCTTAATTAAGAAGAAGCAATCATGGAGTAAAGTTGTTTTGAAATTCCTTACTTAGAAGATCATCTTCAACGTCTTCACCTTCATTATTTTGATTCTCATTTCCATTTCCATTTCTATTTCCATTGTTGCAGCTTATTCTAATTTCAAACAATCCTTGAAGCAACATTTCTGCATCATCATTTACATCAATCTCTACACTACCACCGTTGTCGTAGTAGCAGCCATCGGAAAACAGACTCCCCATAGGGTCCCCATCGGTCACCACCGATTCTAAAAACCACTTGGTGAGTGAAATCCATATGACTAACAATAGCCTCAACACTAACGCCATTAATATTGTTCACAAACTTCTCAATCTCACTCATTCTAGAATTGTCATTTACCCCAAAATTCCACTCCGATAACAAAATGTTCTCATCTCCATCTCCTTCAACAATAATCGTTTCCTTTCCGTTCTCCGACCATCCAGAACAAATCGTCGATTCCCACCATTGAATTTCCTCCACTCATCAAATCGCCCATATTCACTTCCAATTGAACAAACCCTAACTCCCCTGCCATATTGCTACTACTTCCCCCAATTTTATCATTCGAATTCATCACCATATCAATAAACCATTGATCCATCAAATTCCTTCCATTATCAACTAGATCCATCTCATTGCTCCATATTTCAAGCAGATGAGAGTTAGAAGGAACAAATTCAGTAGGAGGAGGAGGAAGACGATGAACCTGTTGATGATACTCGATTCATTTTCGGCAGTTTCTTATTCTCTCTCCGACCATCCAGAACAGTGCGAGCAGTTCCCCATTGGTGAGTTGGGAAATATTACGATCTTGATGCAATTGATTCATCAGAAGATTGAGTTCGAGTTCTTGATTCTTCTTGATGAGTTTCTTTAGCATATTTTAAACTTTGGTGGCTCGTTCCTTGAGATATGTCTTGGGGCAGTTTTGTCAGTTTTTTAGAATAAAATTTTTATTTTTATTTTTATTTTTCTCAGTTTTTCTATTCTCTTGGTAAATGAATGACTAGGGGCATTTTTGTCCTTTAGTAACCAATGGTAATTAAAGATGAAAAATACACTACTGCATTCTGCATTCCACTTATCTTTCTGTAGCCACCCAATAGTCCAATCATAGTTTACCATATGATTAGAAAAGTTGTATCAGTATGATACTTGAGTGAGTTGTACAAAAATGAGTACAACACGGGATGCACCCAAGTGTATATATATGTATATATGAAAAGAGTTGATCGTGTGACAAAGTATGGTTTTTAAAGTAAGCTACGCAAAGTTGGCTATGAATGCAAATTTTTCTTAAGGATGGATGAAAATTACTATAAAAAGATTAGGAGAAAACAAACACAATTTTCAAAGTCCAAAATACAAAACAAACTAATTATTAACCAAAACCTAAATTTCATGTTTAATTATAAGCAAAAGTTGTGTAGCCTATCTAATTAAACTCCTTTAGAGAAATCATTAAATCTACCAAACCTTACTTGAAAAAACAAAAAAGAAAAAGAAAAAGAAATAGAATATATCACAAAAGCTATACAAAATTCAAACCCTACAAAGTTATAAAAAAAAAAAAAAAAAGAACTTTAAACAATTTATTTTAGAAATAAAAATTCATATTTTTGTCAGTCAACATTGGAATTGTGATTGGTCAATGAAGATGAGTTGTCAAAAGGAAAATCTGGAATAGTAGGGGTAGTTATATAGCAATTAACCCAAAATTAAATATTACTATATCATTATGAGTTGTCATTTTGACTAAAAACGAATTTTATTATTATTTATTATTTCAAAAATATATATTTATATATTATATTAGGTGTGAAATGGGAATTACGATTAAGTTTGCATTGATATTTGAGACAATTGGTTGAACTGTTGCTTTTTTCTTTTCTTTGTTTTTATGTGAAAAAATTATCATTATTTTTAAATTTTTTTATAATCTATTATTACATTTTCTTTTTCTCTTTTTCTTTCTTTCTTATTGCCATTAATCTTTTATAATTTTAAGGCTATGAGTACCAAAGGTTAAAATATCTTCTCTTCTTTGGTGATGAAATGTACCGAGATTTGTAATATGATTTCTTTCCTTTCGTAAATTTCGAGGCAGGTATTTCACTTCCATTTCCATGTTGAATTTCATTTCCATTTCCATTTCCATTGCTGCAGCTTATTTCACTTTCAAACAATCCTTGAAGCAACATCTCTACATCATCATTCACATCAATCCTTACACCACCACTGTCGCCATAGTACCAGCCATCGGAATATAGACTCCCCATAGGGTCCCCATCGTTGACGTCACCACCGATTCCAAAACCCACTTGGTGAGTGAAATCCAAAGGACTAACAATAGCTTCAACACCAACACCATTAATGTCGTTCACAAGCTTCTCAATCTCACTCATTCCAGAATTGTCATTTACCCCAAAATTCCATTCCGATAACAAAATGTTCTCATCGCCATCTCCTTCAACAATAATCGTTTTCGTTCCGCCTAATTCGTCGATTCCCACCATCAAATTTAAATCTTGAATTTTCTTAAATATACCGATTAATCATCTTTTTTTTAGATTTGATTTCAAAAATATTGTAAGAATTATATAATTTTTTGAAAAATTTATCTTTTAAATTATTATAAGTGAATCAATTATTTAACTCTTTATTAAGATTACATTTGAAAATTGTCGATGCATTTCATTCTTATACGTGTGTAGACTTTTCGAGATGTTGAATTAATAAAATAGATGAATAAACTTGATGCATGGACACTTTTCAAAAGAAGTTTTAGATGAGAGTCTAAATTGATTTGTTTATGAAAGTTTAGGAGTTTAGTTGATAAAATTATATGTCTCACATGATATTTACCTAGAAAGAACGTAATGAAGGGTGTAAAATTGATATATCTACGAAAGTTTAGGATTTAAATTGATATAATTTTTGTTTAGAGTTTAACTTAGTCTTTTCTTTTCTAATTTAAAAAGAAAAATTGGTTTTTGTTTGGCATGCAATAAATAAATATGATATAGTTTGTTTTAATAATTATCATTGATTTTTAAAAGTTAGATAATTTAACAATTTTTATTATAATATGTTTATATTATGGCATTCATCTCAGAGAGTTTGCACCAATGGTTCTTATTCGACCTAATTTTTTTTTTTAAAAAAATATGTTTTGTGAATATTTGAAACGCCTCCTTCATTATTCTTTAAATAAACAACTACACGTGAAAAGTTGAGTCCCATAGGTAAAGTGTAACACATAAATTTACAAAAATATAAAGGCAATATGTATAGGTAAAGAGTTTCTCCTAATAACATTTTTTTCATATATAGGATAAATTTATAAATGTAATATATGAATGTATATTAACACAACACTAATGAATCAATATATCGTCTAGGCATAACAAACTTTGAGACCCATTCATTATAACAAAAAATAAAATATAAAGTTTCTAACTCAACAAAAATTTATCTCAAACATTATTTTAGCTTTCTCAAACTTCATGAGGAAAAAAAAGTCTTAAAACATGCTTTAACACCTAATGAAAATTATTTTTTTCTTAAATAATAAACACTTTAAAAAAAAATTCAAATCATTCTAATTCTTTAACTCCTTGATTTGATTATGGGTCTTAACAAACTGATCATATTCATTCATATGTATTTTCATAATCTATTGACTTTGCCCTACTTTTTATTATTTATTTATTTCCTCTAGTTTCATTGTTTCTTACATGCATGTATTTCCTCTCATTCTCAATACTCTTTACCCTTTTCAACCATAACAAATTTTTAAAAACCATTTATTATTTTTCAAAATTTAGCTTAGTTTTTTTTAAAATAAAATTATTTCAAATAATAAAATTGTTGAAAATATTTACAAGATGGAACAAAATTTTAGAACTATCAATGGTAGACGTTGATAGACACTGATAGAAATATATCAGCGTCTATCATTGATACAAATTTTATGTGTCATGTTCACCAAACTCATTTTTCTTCTATTTCAAAAATTTATCTCAAAGATGATTTTAACTTTCTCAAACTTCATCATAAAAATAAATAAGTGAAGAAAAAAAAGTCTTAAAACATGCTTTTACACCTAATAAAAATTATTTTTTCTTAAACATTAAACACTTTTAAAAAAAATAATTCAAATCATTCTAATTCTTTAACTCCTTGATTTGATTATGGGTCTTAACAAACCGATCATATTCATTCATATGCATTTTCATAATCTATTGATTTTACCCTACTTTTTATTATTTATTTATTTCCTCTAATTTAGTTGTTTCTTACATGCATATATTTTCTCTCATTCTCAATACCCTTTACCCTTTTAAACCTTAACAAATTTTTAAAAATCATTTATTATTTTTAAAAAATTGGCTTAAATTTTTTTAAAAAAAATTATTTCAAATTGTAAAATTGTTGAAAGTATTTACAAGATGGAACAAAATTGCTGATAGACACTGATAAAAGTCTATCAGTATCTATCATTGATAGTTCTAAAATTTTGCTATATTTTGTAAATATTTTAATTTATTTTTATATATGTGAAAACAACCATTTTTTAAATTTAAATAACAAAAAAAAAAAAAGAAATCAATGGGTAGAAAAGTATTTATTAAATTTATTTTTTTTAAAAAAAATTATAAATTAAATTGGTAGGTCTTAATCTTTTTTCTTTTTCTAATTGGCTTAGTTTTTTTTTTTTTTTTTTTTGAAGTTAAATAACAAAACAAAGAAATTAATATGTAGAAGAATGTTTACTAATCTTAATTGTAAAAAATGAAAAATCCAAAATCAAATTGGTATGAAAAAAAGGTTTTACTTATTTATTTATTTATTGAATTCTTAGATTTTGAAAATCAAATGAAACGCTACTTCCACCTATTTCTTTCTTTATTTTTGTTATCTACTTTAAAACCAAAAAAAGAAAACTTTATTTCTTTTTTAAAAAATTGTTTTAGAAAGTTAACTATGAATCTGTATATTTTATAAGATAGATGAAAATCATCGTAAAGAAATTAGGGAAAGTTGACCTAGGCGACTTAGTCTTAATCCTGAGTATATTATGAACTTCTTTTTGTGAGGAATTGTCCTTTGATTTACATGGGTGAGGGTGGCCAGTTCACTGACCCAATATGCCTATCATTTTAGGATGAGACCGAGTGGGGAGTTGGGAATATAATAATATAAAATGGAATTCATTTCTTCCCTTTTTGAGAGTAAGTAGATGAGTGTTCTCTCAAGTGATGTCTTCAGGACTTGAACAAAGGGTCCTACCCTCTCATTGACTCGAAAAAGATTTCTATTTATTGGTTGGATCATAAACATGTGGTTCATTAGAGGAGCACTGGTACTTAAGGAGTCAGAGGTAACCCAAGGGTAAAATAGTAATTTGACCCAGTTGGAGTTACAAACATGCTGCTTGCTGGAATGTAGTTGTGGGTCTTTATTGAGTGTTGATGAATTATCTCTAGCTCTCGGAATGTAGAAATGCTGACCTTTGCAAATGAGAGAGCTTCTCTATTTATAGAGCTCCCTGATGGGCTTCATGGGTTTGGGCCTAGCCTTGATTGGTCATGGGCCTAACCTTTGGGCCTAATTTAATTGGACTTGAGTCTGGCCTTTGGGTCTAATTAATTGGACTTAAGTCTGGTCTTTAGGCCCAATTACCATAAAAATATTTGGAGAAAACAAATGCAATTTTCAAAGTCCAAAATCCAAAACAAACAAATTATTAACCAAAACCTAAATTTGATGTTTAATTAAAACCAAAAGTTGTGTAGCTTAAACACCTTTAGAGAAATCACTAAATATACCAAACCTTACTTGAAAAAAAAAAGAAGAAAGAAATAGAATATATCCCAAAAGCTATAAAAAATTCATACCCTACAAAGTTATGAAAAAAAAAGAACTTTAAACAATTTATTTTCGTAATAAAAATTTATATTTTTGTCGGTCAACATTCGAATTTTGATTAGTGAATGTTAAAATGAGTTGTCAAAAGGAAATTCTAGTATAGTAGGGGTAGTTATATAGTATTAACCCAAAATTAAATATTACTTTATCATTCTTAGTTGTCATTTTGACTAAAAAAAATACTTTATTATTATTTATTATTCCAAAAATATATATTTATATACTATATTAGGTGTGAAATGGGAATTACGGTTACATAAGCCGTTTGCATTGATATTTGAGACAGTTTGCATTGATATTTGAGACAATTGGTTGATGAACGTTGATATTTGAGACAGTTTGCATTGTACTTCAGCATCGCATTTTACCAAAACTATTTATAAACAACTTTTCTATTTAAAGCATGTATAGTATAATATATATACAACATGACTTTAAAGATGGTAACGCATGCTAGATAAAATCAGTACATATATATATGTAAATAGTTTTTCAACAATATGTATGTGTTCAAATCACAATTCAAACTTGCTTGGAAACCACTTTAGAAAACTAGTAGGCATGAGAATTATTTTCGCAAACATGCTTTCTGTAAAACGTTTGTAATCAAAACAGTTTAAAAACGTTTTAGATCGAAAACATTTTAGCCACTCACCTCGAACTCTTAGGAACTTTTCACTCTAGTAGCTCCTCGGGTCCCTTTTTCACCCCTAGACCCCTAGAATCCAGATTCAACTTACAACTTAGATTACTTATAGTTCCGAAAATTATTTGAAAATATCTCCTTCTACAAACGTATTCTAAAATGACTTAGTAATCTTACCCTAAAGTTTCAGCTCAAAATTTCTTATGGTTTGGCCGTAATCTCAAAATCTTCAAGACTGGCCCAGACTGATCTGACAGTCTGACCCTTCTGCCTTCTTCTCAACCTCCAGCCCAGTACCTTTGAGCCTTTTCCTCCGGCAGCCCTACTCTGAAAACTAGACTTCCAGAGCTTTCAGATGGCTTTGAAATCACTCCAAACGCACGAGTATATTGGAAGATCTCCTCGTCTAAAATTGACACATTCCTTTAAACCCTCACTGCCCTCTACTTTCTCTACGAAATTTATGATTTTTGTGTGATTTGAAAATGAAATCCCAACTCCCTATTTATCGGTGTTCAAATTGCTCGTGGGATTGACAGCACCTACTTGGCTACATGGCCAAATGTTTAATCCTCCCTTTATCAACGTAAGTTGACTTCACCTTGGTTCAATGTGTTCTTCCCAAATGCATCCAACACAATTTCTTAGGGTTTAAAAATTTCTCTTAATCGGACACCTAGATTTTAATTGATGTTTGCCCTTACGTCTTAAAGCTTTGTTTGTATTCAATTTAGGGTTTTTACATGCATAATCCACCCCAACGCGTCCAAATACATAGGCGAAGCGTGGGCGTGACGTTCGAATCGAACAAAGCAAGGCTAACAAATAGGCACTCTCGCTCTTTCCGCTCTCGGCAGTGTCGCTCTCTCCCGTTTTCTCGCTGGTCTCGCTCTCTTCACTCTCGCTCTCTCTAACAATCTCGCTGGTCAGCTCTCTCCAATCTCGTTGGTCTCACTCTCTTCACTCTCGCTCTCTCCAGCTTTCTCGCTTCTCTCGCTCTCTCCCATCTTCTATCCAATCTCGCTCTCTCCCATTTCCTCTCCAATCTCGCTGGTCTCAATCTCAATGATCTCACTCTCAACGATCTTACTGATCTCACTCTCAACGATCTCGCTCGTAGCTACTGCGATCATTGTTCTCCGTACACATTTGGTCACCACTTTATGATACTTTTACACAGATTTTCCAATTTTTTCCAAAGTAATTTCCCATATTTTTCGCATTTCACATAAATTCCATTTTTTCCTCAGTCCTTCAGCCATAACGCATTTCACATAACTTCTCTATATTTAGCCGAAATTTCACAAACTCAATTTCCATATTATTTCACACTAGCTCAACCTACTTATTATTTTTTCCCCAACTTTCCCAACTCAATTCCATATTTTCTTTTCTTTTCAAATCCCCATTCTTTCTTCACCATTTCATACTAACTTTCTCATCAATCTACTCAACTTATTTATACAAATTTAAATAGGGACACACAATTAAGTGGAAAATTAAGACAATTTAAATAAGAAAACACACTTAAGTGTAAAATTGGGATTCGGGGTTCATAGTACATTTATTCAGATACCTTCCTTACCTTCAGTATCCCTATTCATTATGTTTAGAAATACCAACGCATGTACTTTTGCAACCTTAGATATTTAAAACATAGTACGTCAAGCTTCATTCAACCTTAGCTTTAACCCTAACGCATGTTTCATACTTTGTGAAATAAGTTGGCTTAAAACATATTGAACTAGCATGTAAAACCACTAGCATGCGTTAGACATAGAAAACATACTTGGAAAACTCATATATTAGTAAACATCACGCGTTGATAAACATTCATAAGCATTAGAATTTCAAACTATCCTTCTAGTCTAGAAAAATATACGACTGCCTTTATCCTTAGTTGAGAGTGAACTACTAGTTCTAACCCTCAACGTCAACCTTAGTCGGGGAGAACCCCTTTTGCTCAGTCCCTCGACGTTGTATTACCTACGTGCACATGGTTATAACTGAGTACCATCGTACCTTATGTACCTGACTAGGATACCTTCACATTGTCCTTCAGTATCCTCAGGTACTTGACTAGGATACCTTCTCATTGTCCTTTAGTATCCTCAGGTAGTTGACTAGGATACCTTCTCATTGTCCTTCAGTATCCTTAGGCACTTCTGCTCAGATACCTTTTCAAAGGTCCTTCAGTATCGAGCTGCTAAGATACCTTCTCAAATGTCCTTCGGTATCAAGTTGGTTCGGTACCTTCTCGAATGTCCTTCGGTACCTAGTTGGTCAGATACCTTCTCAAATGTCCTTCGGTATCTGGTTGGGCGGATACCTTCTCAAATGTCCTTCGGTATTTGGTTGGGCATAACTTCTCAAATGTCCTTCGGTATTGCGTTTTAAGTAAAACTACTCATTAACATTTAGTTGAACACTAAGGCTTAGTGCTCAAATCATCATACTAGTTCATCATAAAAAATAGAGTTACTTAAACATGCTGAAAGTATTTGGACAAAATAACATATTTAAATCATATCAATTCCATGGAAAACATGATTTACTTAGCATGAGAAACAGTTTCACAAACACGTTGCTTGGCACTTCATTTAAACACTTAGCATGAGAAATATCTTCAAGAAATCACAGTTTCTAAATCATTAAAACAATAAGTCATCACATAGTCATCACAGCTCGTTGGCCTCTTAATGGGTTATACGCCTCTCCTAGCTTTTCTTTGCCTGAAAGAACATAATTCCCAGTTAAACTACTTAGAATTCTTAGAAAAATATCTCAAATAGTTCATTTAGTAATGGAACTTTTATCAACAAAATTAGCATGGCTAGCAAGAAAATCATCATGAGTGAGATCACCCACATGAGCGAGATCATCCCTATTTGCCAAATTTACCATTCCTAGCGAGATTTGGCACTTTCCAGCGAGAATTAACGCAAAACCAGCGAGATCCAGTGCAAACCAGCGAGATTCCCGTCCCTAGCGAGATCCACCTCTCGCTCCCGCTCGCTTTCGCTCCCTCTCGCTCTTGAGCTGCCTGCTTAATCTTCCTAAGCAGTTGTCTGCTTATGCCCAGATCCTCTGTGACAACTTCAAAAATTCATAACTCAAAATCCATCCCTCTTTTGAAGAAACTTCCTTCTACAAACATGTTTAGAATTGAGTTAGCAACTTTACTTTAAAATTTCAGCTCAAAATTTCTCGTCGTTTAATCTGGAGATCCAAAACTTCATCATTGGCCTCAATTCAAGCAGCTGTCTGCTTGTTCAACAATTTTCAGTTCAACGTTCAAAATTATATAACTCGATTTCCAGGCCTCATCTTAAAAAGTTTCATTCTATAAAATTGTTTATAACTGAGTTAAAAATATTACCTCAAATTTTTAGATCAAAACGCTTTGTAATTCGTCCTGGAGCTTCAATTCTTCACTGATGGCCTAGATTCACCCAAGAAATGAACCCTTCATCTTTATTTTGCCCCTCCGGCCTTATTCTGGCTAGTTTTCCTTCTAGCAGCCTAGCCACAGAAGATAGACATACAGAGCTTTCGAATGCCACTGAAATTACACAAATAGCCTAAGTAGTCTGTCCAAACCAACCCAATGAATTCGACTTTCTTAGCCTTATATTACCACCCAAAATCCAGCATGAACCCTCCTTGTGCTACCTGGCCCACTATTCGTGATGAAGGGCTAGGATTTAGCAAATTTCCTTTTGTAACTTTACTCATAATATTACTTCAGCACTACTCCTCATTAGATGGCATGGTCTCATGCATATGCTTATTATGCATTCCATCTTCTATCCTTCCTGAGACATGGCATTATTTAGCTCATTAGAAGACATCACATTACTTAAAGTAATTAGGGTTCAGGTTTTACATCACGTTTCATCATCTTCCGCAAATGCATGCATGCGAGACCATTGTGGGAGTTACAATAATAATAATAACAACAACAATAAAAACATTTATAATTTTATTAAAATAAACCTAGTTCATGAATTCAAAGCCAGATGTTCTATTCTTCCATTCCAGATATTATAAAAAAATTGGGAGAGATCGAATATGATGTCTCGTTGTGCACGCGCCGTTTGAATATTACAAAATCAATGATCTTATCATGTCATTCAAAACCAACGTACTAGATACGTAAGTTACGTCATTTTTTACTTGTTTAGAATGTCAATTATTGAAATACCATATCGTTTGTTATCAATCAAACGTAATACATAATTGTAATTATTAATAATATATTTTAATATTAATAGAGATAGTAAAAATAACACATGAGTAACCAACAAATATTCTCAAATAATTACTAAATTTTGTTTCGTATCGTCATTGTCTCTCTTTACTCCCAAAACAAGATGAGATATACCTCAAAATGAAATTAATTTAAAAAATCAGTCATTCTCATTTTTTAATAATATGTTTATTATTAGATTTCAACAACAAAAAATACAACAGAAAAATTTATAATTTTATTAAAATAAACCTAGTTCATGAATTCGAAGCCAGATGTTCTATTCTTTCATTCCAGATATATAAAAAAATTTGGAGAGATCGAAAATCGAATTTTCGAATTCACTAAATAATATATATCAATAATATATGAAAAATCTGATATTTAAATTCTTATAAAAAGAGACAATTTAAACTTCACTCAATTAACTTAGACAAACTTGATATAGAATTATTTGGACAAATACTAAAATAGTGATCATTAGCCATGATGATCATACATTTTTTTTTAATCTCTAGAAAATGCTTAAGTAGACTACTCCAAATATTTCCATTAATCCAGACTTAAAAAAGAGAACTAGATTTTAACTACTCATAAGAAACTAACACATTATTCTATTTTCTTTAGACACTAGATCATAATTCATACCATCATAATATTTTTATATATATAGAGAGAGAGAGAAAATTGGAGTAACCCCCAAATTCCTCCATTATTTAGAGCTTAATTAAGAAGAAGCAATCATGGAGTAAAGTTGTTTTTCATTCCTTACTTAGAAGATCATCTTCAACGTCTTCACCTTTATTATTCTAATTCTCATTTCCATTTCCATTTTGAATTTCATTTCTATTTCCATTTCCATTTTGAATTTCATTTCTATTTCCATTTCCATTTCCATTGTTGCAGCTTATTCCACTTCCAAACAATCCTTGAAGCAACATCTCTGCATCATCATTCACATCAATCCCTACATCACCATCGCCGCCGTAGTAGCAGCCATTGGAATACAGGCTTCCCAATGGGTCTCCACCGTTGACGTCACCATCGATTCCAAAACCCACTTGGTGAGTGAAATCCATAGGACTAACAGTAGCCTCAACACCAACGCCATTAATGTCGTTCACAAGCTTCTCAATCTCACTCATTCCAGAATTGTCATTTACCCCAAAATTCCACTCCGATAACAAAATGTTCTCATCACCATCTCCTTCAACAATAATCGTTTCTGTTCCGTCTAATTTTCTGATTCCCATCATCGAATTTCCTCTATTCATCAAATCGCCCATATTCACTTCCGATTGAACAAACCCTAACTCCCCTGCCATACTGCTACTACTTCCACCGATTTTATCATTTGAATTTATCACCATATCAATAAACCATTGATCCATCAAATTCCTTCCATTATCAACCAGATCCATCTCATTGCTCCCTATTTCAAGCAGAGTAGAGTTAGATGGAACAAATTCAGTAGGAGAAGGAGGAAGATGATGAACCTATTGATGATACTCGATTCGTTTTCGGCAGTCTCTTATCTTCTCTCCGACCATCCATAACAGTGCGAGCAGTTCCTCGGTGGTGAGTTGGGAAATATGACGACCTTGATGCAATTGATGCATCAGAAGATCGAGTTCGAGTTCTTGATTCTTCTTGATGAGTTTCTTTAGCATATATTGAGCTTTGGTGGCGCGTTCCTTGAGATACGTCTCTTGATTCGTCATTTTCTTCTGGCGTTCGACTTTCGGAAGACTGAGAAAGCGACGGTAGAGGTGTTGAGCGGCATAGAGTGATGGCCAGATGACGGGATGGTCCTCGTCGGGGCCATTGACGATGGCAAAGGCAAAAACGCCGTAGAAAGTGGTGAGTTCACTTACTTTCTTTAACAATCCGAGCCTTCGTTTCTTGAAACTGTCTTTCCTTGCATTATCGCTTGCAATCCAAACCAACTTCACTTTCTTCCTCGTCATTGAGACTCTCTATGGCTTTCTTGTTCTTCTTCTTCTTTCTGGCCTCTGATTTTGAGGTGCAACAATGGAGTTTATTTATAAGCCTTGTGCTTATACTTTTTATTTTTATTTTTCTTTTTCTAAGTTTTTTTTATTCTGTAAATGAATTACTAGGGGCATTTTTGTCCTTTAGTAACTAGTGGTTATTAAAGATGAAAAATACACTAATCCATCCATTCCACCTATCTTTCTGTTGCCACTCAATAGTCCAATCACAATTTACCATATGATTAGAAGAGTTGCATCGGTATGAGAAATACTCAGATATATCTGGGTCTATATTTATCTTTGTGCATCCAGCAAATTATCTTATCATATTTTGTTACGTGATAAATTCTTTTTATATCTTTATTTAAATATTTTAATTCTTATTGTGTGTGATGAAAGTAAGATGCATAAAAATGTATACATCCTAAACCACATCTTTTTTTTTTAGTCTTACTCTAACCATAGAAAATAAATAATTCAATATAGATATATGAGTAATATTTTAATTCTTATTGTGTGTGATGAAAGTAAGTGCGGCCACAAGACTATACTCATCTCCATGCACACGTTGATACTCGAGCTAGTTGTAAGAAAATGAGTGCAACACGGGATGCACCTAAGTATGTATATATGTATATATGAGAAGAGTTGATCGTGTGACAAACTATGGTTTTTTTTTGTTTTTTTTGACAATACGTGGGGTAGGGGAGTCAAATCTCTCGCTTTGAGGATAATAATACAAACACTATGCCAGTTGAAGCTATGTTCATTTTGGCAAACTATAGTTGGATGATAGAATGAGCTACACAAAATTGGCTATGAATGCAAATTTTTCTTTAGGATAGATGAAAATTAATGTAAAAAGATTAAGAAAAAACAAACATAATTTTCAAAGCCCAAAATCCAAAACAAACTAATTAACCAAAACCTAAATTTGATGTCTAATTATAAGTAAAAGTTGTGTAGCCTATATAATTAAACACTGTTAGAGAAATCATTAAATCTACCAAACCTTACTTGAAAAAAATAAAAAAAGAAAAAGAAATAGAATATAACACAAAAGCTATACAAAATTCAAACCCTACGAAGTGATAAAAAAAGTAAACTTTAAACAATTTATTTTTGAAATAAAAATTCATATTTTTCAACATTCAAATTGTAATTGGTGAATGTTAAAGATGAGTTGTCAAAAGAAAAATCTAGAATAGTAGGGGTAGTTATATAGCAATTAACTCAAAATTAAATATCACTTTATCATCTTAGTTGTCATTTTGACTAAAAAGAAAAAACTTTATTATTATTTATTTTTCCAAAAATATACATTTATATATTATATTAGGTATGAATGGGAATTACATGTAACCGTTTGAATTGATATTTGAGATGAACTATTGCTTTTTCTTTTCTTTGTTTTTATGTAAAAAAATTATTATTATTTTTAATTTTTTTTTTATAATCTATTATTACATTTTCGTTTTCTCTTTTTGTTTTGTACTTATTGCCATTAATCTTTTATAATTTTAAGACTATGGGTACCAAAGGTTAAAAAATCTTCTCTTATTTAGTGATGAAATGTAGTGAGATTTGTAATATGTTTCCTTTCCTTTCGTGAATTTCGAGGCATGTATTTTATCTCAGTTAAACGATAGTGAGTTTTATGAAAGTAATAATTTAATCACTAAATTTTAGTGGATAATGAATTTAAGGGTAATTATTTTATATGGTAAAACTGTTGAAAATATTTTTAGTATAACAAAATATTACTGTCTGTCCGTGATAGATCGCGATAGACATCTATCAATGGACGACAGATCACGATGGACATCAATCTCACAGTCTATCATTGGTAGATAGTAACATTATGTTATTTTTGTAAATAAGATGGTTCATTTTTCTTTACTAAAAACACCCCATGATTTTGTCTCTATATTTTTAGTTTTATAATAATTTAGTACTAGTATTTTAAAATTTGTAATGATGTCATCCGTATCTTGAACAATCGTTATGTATTTAAAAGTATATAGGCTAGTGGGCATTTGGGAAAAATAGTTGGTTATTACAGTCCTAGATTATTATAATTAAGTTATAATAGCTTGTTCGTTGAGTATAGATTATTTTAGTTTGTGTTATAATAGTATGTGTTTGAGCTGTAAACTATTTTAATTTGAGAAGGAAATAGTAAATACTATAAAAATGAATAAAAAAGTGATGAATGTAAAATAGTAAAAGCTATAACAAATAGTAAATACTGTAACAAATGAGAGATTGAAATAATTTTATCTGTAGGTATTTACTATAACAAGAGGTACTTATTATAATCTTATGATAGTCTTCTCTTCAAACACACCCTAAATTGTTATATACTAAAGATCAAGAGACTAAATTGTTACTTTTCATAAATATTCACGATTAAGAATATTTATTTTAACTTTTAAGAGTGTGAATGCTTTGAGTTGTTAGTTTTTAGGGTTACTATTTTTATTGATTTCACTCCCAAAAGTCTGATTAAACATATTCTATTTTAGTATGATGTCGTGTTCTGCATGTGACATCTAAATATCATGAAATCAATGTTCTCACCGTATCTTTCAAAACCGACGTACTAGATATGTAATTTACGTCATTTTTGACTTGTTTAGAAGGTCAATTATTAAAATTTCATATCATTATTGTCAAAGAAAGTAATACATATGATCAACTATTTATGATATATTTCAATATTAATAAACATAATAAGGATAATACACAGATAATCGTTAATTTTTTCTTAATAATTATTAAATTTTGTTTCATACCATTATTTTCTCTTTCAAATAAAGTAAAACAACATCAATCCACAGATATTAATATATATATATATATATATATATGATAATTTCAAATTACCCATATTATTATTTAAAAAGAATATTCCTCAAATTCTTTTGAAGAATAAGCCAAAAGAAGAATAATTAAATCCAAAATGTTACAATACAACGCTCACAACCTCACCGGTTTCCGGAATGCATGCATGACAGACCACGTGGAAGATTTTTAATCTATACATATGTGCGTGAGGCTAGCTATTCAAGAAACATGTGAGATCATGTTGTCTTTAATCCATTTTTCAGAAATTTTCATTTTACATCCCTTAAATTATACTATTTAAATCTTGAATCTTCATAAATTTACCGATTAATTGTCTTTTTCTAGATTTGATTTAAAAAATATTGTAAGAATTATATAATTTTTTTTTTAAAATTTATCTTTTAAATTATTATAAGTGAATCAATTATTTAACTCTTTATTAAGATTACATTTGAAAATTGTCAATGCATTTCATTCTTATACGTGTGTAAACTTTTCGAGATGTTGAATTAATAAAATAGATGATTAAACTTGATGCATGGACACTTTTCAAAAGAAGTTTTAGATGAGAGTCTAAATTGGTTTGTTTATGAAAGTTTAGGAGTTTAGTTGATAAAATTATATGTCTCACACGATATTTACATAGAAAGAACGTAATGAAAGGTGTAAAATTGATATATCTACGAAAGTTTAGGATTTAAATTGATATAATTTTTGTTTAGAGTTTAACTTAGTGTTTTTTTTCTAATTTAAAAAGAAAAAATTGGTTTTTGTTTGGCATGCAATAAATAAATATGATATAGTTTGTTTTAATAATTATCATCGATTTTTAAAAGTTAGATAATTTAAGAAATTTTATTATAATATTTTTATATTATGGCATTTTATCTCAGAGAGTTTGCACCAATGGTACTTATTCAACCTAAATTTTTGTTTTTTAAAAAATATGTTTTGTGAAGATTTGAAATATCTCCTTCATTATTCTTTAAATGAACAACTACACGTGAAAAGTTGAGTTTCATACGTAAAGTGTAACACATAAATTTACTAAAAATATAAGGGCGAAATATATAGGTAAAGAGTTTCTCCTAATAACATTTTTTTCATATATAAGATAGATTTATAAATGTAATATATGAATGGATATTAACAACAACACTAATGAATCAATATAACAAAAAATAAAATATAAAATATAAAGTAACAAAATTTGAGACCCATTCATTATAACAAAAAATAAAATATAAAGTTTCTAACTCAACAAAAATTTATCTCAAACATTATTTTAGCTTTCTCAACTTCATCATAAAAACAAATAAGTGAGGAAAAAAAGTCTTAAAACATTCTTTAACACCTAATGAAAATTATTTTTTTCTTAAATAATAAACACTTTAAAAATAATAATTCAAATCATTCTAATTCTTTAACTCCTTGATTTGATTATGGGTCTTAACAAACTGATCATATTCATTCATATGTATTTTCATAATCTATTGACTTTGCCCTACTTTTATTTATTTATTTATTTCCTCTAATTTAGTTGTTTCTTACATGCATGTATTTCCTCTCATTCTCAATACCCTTTACCCTTTTCAACCATAAAAAATTTTTAAAAATCATTTATTATTTTTCAAAATTTGGCTTAGTTTATTTTTAAAAGAAAATTATTTCAAATAGTAAAATTTTTGAAAATATTTACAAGATGGAACAAAATTTTAGAACTATCAATGGTAGACGCTGATAGACATTGATAGAAGTATATCAGCGTCTATCATTGATAGATCTAAAATTTGCTATATTTTGTAAACATTTTTATTTATTTTTCTATATTTGAAAATAACCATTTTTTAAATTTAAATAACAAAAAAAAATCAAAGGGTAGAAAAGTGTTTATTAAATTTAATTTTAAAAATCGAAAATTATAAATTAAATTGGTAGGTCTTAATCTTTTTTTTTTCTTTTTTTTTTTAATTTTTAGATTTTGAAAATCAAATCTTAAGAATACTACTTTCATTTATTTCTTTTTTAAAATTGGCTTAGTTTTTTTTTTTTTTTTTGAAGTTAAATAACAAAACAAAGAAATTAATATATAGAAGAATGTTTACTAAGCTTAACTGTAAAAAATGAAAGATCCAAAATCAAATTGGTATAAAAAAAAGTTTTTATTTATTTATTTATTGAATTCTTAGATTTTGAAAATCAAATGAAATGCTACTTCCACTTATTTCTTTCTTTATTTTTGTTATCTACTTTAAAATCAAAAAAATAAAAGTCTATTTCTTTTTTAAAAAAATTGTTTTAGAAAGTTGACTATGAATCCGTATATTTTATAAGATAGATGAAAATCATTGTAAAGAAATTAGAGAAAGTTGACCTAGGCGACTTAGTCTTAATCCTGAGTATATTATGAACTCTTGTTCTTGAGGAATTTTCCTCTGATTTGCATGGGTGAGGATGGCCAATTCGCTGACCCAATATGCCTACTATTTTGGAGATAATGAAATCGAGTGGGGAGTTGAAAACATAATAGTACAAATAGAATTCACTCCTTCCCTCTTTGAGGGTAAGTAGATGAGTGTTCTCTCAAGTAGTGTATCCGGAACTTGAACAAAGGGCCTTATCCTCTCATTGACACACTCAAGGGTAAAACGGTAATTTGACCCAGTTGGAGTTACAAACACACATAAAGGACTACTTACTAGAATTGGTCTATATTCATGGACACAGAAATATATCTTGTTGGTATTAGTCTATATCCATGGACATAGAAATATATCTATAGTGAGAAGACTGCAGTATATTGTCTAGGCATAACAAACTTTGAGACCCATTTGTTATAACATAAAATAAAATATAAAGTTTCTAACTCAACAAAATTGACATAATTTAATTTATTTTGTTATAATTTAATTGATTAAGATATATGTATATATATATATATATATATATATTTAAACATTAAAATAAAGAATTCATAAAGTAAAACTTGTAACGTTGATATCTCTTGGTTTAATCACGACCATAGTGTTGTAACAAGACGAACAGTACCCAATGAAAGACGCAACCAATTTTTTTTTAAACCTGAAATTAGAGAAATTAGAGAAATTATTTTTTATAACAAAGAAAATTGTTGAGTTAGAGACCCATTTGTTATAACAAAGAAATTAGAGAAAGTTGACCTAGGCGACTTAGTCTTAATCCTGAGTATATTATGAACTCTTGTTCTTGAGGAATTTTCCTCTGATTTGCATGGGTGAGGATGGCCAATTCGCTGACCCAATATGCCTACTATTTTGGAGATAATGAAACCGAGTGGGGAGTTGAAAACATAATAGTACAAATAGAATTCACTCCTTCCCTCTTTGAGGGTAAGTAGATGAGTGTTCTCTCAAGTAGTGTATCCGGAACTTGAACAAAGGGCCTTATCCTCTCATTGACACACTCAAGGGTAAAACGGTAATTTGACCCAGTTGGAGTTACAAACACACATAAAGGACTACTTACTAGAATTGGTCTATATTCATGGACACAGAAATATATCTTGTTGGTATTAGTCTATATCCATGGACATAGAAATATATCTATAGTGAGAAGACTGCAGTATATTGTCTAGGCATAACAAACTTTGAGACCCATTTGTTATAACATAAAATAAAATATAAAGTTTCTAACTCAACAAAATTGACATAATTTAATTTATTTTGTTATAATTTAATTGATTAAGATATATGTATATATATATATATATATATATATTTAAACATTAAAATAAAGAATTCATAAAGTAAAACTTGTAACGTTGATATCTCTTGGTTTAATCACGACCATAGTGTTGTAACAAGACGAACAGTACCCAATGAAAGACGCAACCAATTTTTTTTTACCATAGTGGGCCCCATCATTTGTAACTGAAATAGAAAAAACCAAATTAGCTTTGTTTAAATACTCTTCTCTTTTGTGAATTTTATGCTCTCTAATCTTATCTTTAACTTCCAACCTATGAAGCACAGATACTTCATGTGAGGCAAAGAATCAGTATCAAACACATATCAGATACTGATACTTCCAGGTACTTTCCAGATACGTATCTGACACGCGGTTTGACGTATCTATACTTTTAGATACTTTTCAAATACATATCTGACAGGCGATTTGACGTATCTATTTCTATGAGTACTTTTTTTAAAAAAAAAAAAGAAAAAAGACAAGTAACTCATCTAATCTTTCCTAATCTAAAATTAGGAAACCTATTTAAAAAGCTCACTACTCGAGTTTGAAACTAAAAGAAAAATAAATAAATAACGGACCGAACCCTAGACTAGAATCATCTAATCTCCATCTTTACATTTGAGTCCCCACAAAGTTCACAAAAATATAAACCATTTGGATATCTTCAATAATAAGTTCTTCGTTTATCTTCATACTTCTCTATCTAATATTCTTCTTCTTCTTCTTTACAATATGAGTTACTTTTCTATTGCATTTTATTAACTATTGTACTTCAACATCTTAGATGTTTTTTTTTATATTGTATTTCAGTGTTTGTATTCTATTTTGTGCTATTGTTATTAACTTGTATGCTAAATTTATCCCTATCCTAGATTTTTTTAAAGGAAAAAATGTATCTTCAACGTATCAGTATCCTTGTTTTTTAGAAATATATATATTAAAAAAATACTAGTCACTAGTCAGACACATGTGTACTAACTAATACCGATCTTCAATTACGCTTCCTTTAACCTGTTTCTTTGAGTGGCAGAGCAGCAGCAGAATAGTCTTTTAGGAACTAACCGCTACCTGAAAGAAAACATTTGAAAACGTGAGCTAGAAGCCCAGTGAGTGACTTGATAAAATGTAAATCTCATGCTTAAACTGAAAGCTTGAAAACATAACACTAAGACTTAAAATATACCAAGCAAACGTGTACATAAAACCTTTTAAACCATTGTATCTACAACCTGAATCTTAGTTGAAAATGAACATTCACTGCTCTAATTCCCATCGTCAAGCCATGACCAGGTGAGACCTCTACTTCAACCTGTTCACGTTAAACTATGACTAGAAGAGATCCCTACGTCGATCTCTTTAAATATACCGACGACATCTAAAGCAACATCCTTAAAACATAAACGTTGATAACAACTCTTAAACATCAATAATCATCATTAATCCCTAGTTGAGAATGAGCATACACTGCTCTAGATCCCAACGTCTATTATCGACCAAGAGACCCATACCTCGACCTCTCATTCAGACCCACATACATACACATGGAGATTGCTATATACCGTCAACACCTTAGATACATTTATTCAGATACCTTCCCTACATTCAATATCCCTATTCATTATGTTTAGAAATACCAAGGCATGTACTTTGGCAACCTTAGGTATTTAAAACATAGTACATCTAGCTTCATTCAACCTTAGCTTTCACCCTAACGCATGTTTCATACTTTGTGAAATAAGTTGGCTTAAAACATATTGAACTAGTATGTAAAACAACTATCATGCATTAGACATGGAAAACATACTTGGAAAACTCATACATTAGTAAACATCATGCGTTGATAAATATTCATAAGCATTAGAAATTTCAAACTATCCTTCTAGTCTAGAAGAATATACAACTGCCTTTATCCTTAGTTGAGAGTGAACTACTAGTTCTAACCCTCAACGTCAACCATAGTCAGGGGTTCTCAGTCCCTCGACGTTGTATTACCTACATGCACGTGGTTATAATTGAGTACCGTCGTACCTTATGTACCTGACTAGAATACCTTCTCATTGCCCTTCAGTATCCTCAGGTACTTGACTAGGATACCTTCTCATTTTCCTTCAGTATCCTTAGGTACTTGACTAAGACACCTTCTCATTGTCCTTTAGTATCCTTAGGTACTTTTGCTCAGATACCTTCTCAAACATCCTTCAGTATCGAGCTGCTAAGATACCTTCTCAAATGTCCTTCGGTATCAAGTTTGTCCAGTACCCTCTTGAATGTCCTTCGGTACCTAGTTGGTCAGATACCTTCTCAAATGTCCTTCGGTATCTGGTTGGGCGGATACCTTCTCAAATGTCCTTCGGTATTGCGTTTTAAGTAAAACTACTCATTAACATTTAGTTGAACACTAAGGCTTAGTGCTCAAATCATCATACTAGTTCATCATAAAAAATGGAGTTACTTAAACGAGCTGAAAGTATTTGGACAAAATAACATATTTAAATCATATCAATTCCATGGAAAACATGCTTTGCTTAGCATGAGAAACAGTTTCACAAACACGTTGCTTGGCACTTCATTTAAACACTTAGCATGAGAAATATCTTCAAGAAATCACAGTTTCTAAATCATTAAAACAGTAAGTCATCACATAGTCACTCACTGCTCGTTGGCCTCTTAACAGGTTATACGCCTCTCCTAGCTCTTCTTTGCCTGAAAGAATATAATTCCCAGTTAAACTACTTAGAATTCTTAGCAAAATACCTCAAATAGTTCATTTACTAATGGAACTTTTATGAACAAAATCAGCATGACTAGTGAAAAAATCATCATGAGCGAGATCATCCCTATGAGCGAGATTTACCATTCCCAGCGAGATTTGGCACTTTCCAGCGAGAATTAACGCAAAACCAGCGAGATCCACTGCAAACCAGCGAGATTCCCGTCCCTAGCGAGATCCACCTCTCGCTCTCGCTTCCTCTTGCTCTCTCTCGCTCTCGCTCTTGAGCTGTCTGCTTATGCCCAGATCCTTTGTGACAACTTCAAAAATTCATAACTCAAAATCCAGCCCTCTTTTGAAGAAACTTCCTTCTACAAACATGTTTAGAATTGAGTTAGAAATATTACCTTAAAATTTCATCTCAAAATTTCTCGTCGTTTAATCTGAAGATTCAAAAATTTATCATTGGCCCCAATTCAAGCAGCTGCCTACTTGTTCAACAATTTTCAGTTCAACCTTCAAAATTATATAACTCGATTTCCAGGCCTCATCTTAAAAAGTTTCTTTCTACAAAGTTGTTTATAACTGAGTTAGCAATATTATCTCAAATTTTTAGCTCAAAATGCTTCGTAAGTCGTCCTGGAGCTTCAATTCTTCACTGATGGCCTAGATTCACCCAAGAAAGAACCCTTCATCTTTATTTTGTTGATCCATCCATTTTTTTCTTGTTTTATATTCAAATAATACTTTATCTAATTTTTTTTCATACTTATCCTTTTTATTATTTATTATTTTTCCACACTATCATAGTTTATTTCCTCTCCATTTTTTATAATGATTTGCATCTTTCCTTTTTTAAATACTGTTGAATTTTTAGCTGAATTTCAAAAACAAAATCAATCTTTTAGAAACTACTCTTTATAGTTTTCAAAATTTAGATCACACGTATGAAACTGGGAGATGTAAGTAGTGTTTATAAGCTTAATTTTTAAAAATAAAAATCAAATAGCCTTAATTTTTTATTTGTTTAAATATATGATATTTTCTCCTGATTTCCACAAATATGGAGTAGTATTTAAGGATAATATAATATTTCTCGATTTAATGATTGTTTATTTTTATAATTTTAAACTTTTTTGCAGAGTTACTTTTCAAAAGGTTTTGTACCATGGGTTAATGATTAGGGATTTTTGTGTAACTGTGTTTCATTATAATTCAAGTTTGATTAAAAAAAAAAATTTCTTTTAAATTTTCGAATGAAACATTGGTTGTTATGATTGTGAGTTCTAAAATTATTGTATTTTTTTTAATGCTAATAAAATCTGTGTTTGTTTGTTTGTGTATTTTTTTTAAAAAATTTTAACCTTAACAAAATCTTAGTTCTTTTTATTTTTAAAGTTTAACAAAATCTTAGTCCTTTTCAGTTGTAAATTTAATATTTTTTGAATTACTGCATAATTGTTATATGATAATGGTATTTTGGTCATTTAAAAATTCTCGAATAATAATTTAAAAAATCATTTTACGATTTTCTAATTTTGAATTTTTTTTTTTTTTTTTTTGCTATTTTTCAAAATGAATCTTCAAAATTTACTATTTCTTTTGTTGACCCAAATTTGAATTCCTTTTCTTTACCATCCATCACTTGATATAGTTTTTGATGTACTAAAGAAAATTACCATATATCCCTAAACTTTTTATGTGTTAGTCAATATACTCCTAAAATTTGTAGTTATATTAGTCAAAAGACTCAAAACCATAATTAGTTTAGACCTTTCATAATTTAGATTTTTAGTTAAAATTTTCTTTGAAAACTGTCCCTATTTTAATTTGAGAAGGAAATAGTAAATACTGTAACAATGAATAAAAAGATGATAGAATGTAAAATAGTAAAATCTATAACAAATAGTAAATACGGTGGCAAATGAGGGTTTTGAAATAATGTTGACGGTAACTAATTGGGGAATACAAAATAGTATTTACTATAACAAGAGGTGGTTATTATAATCTTAGGATAATCTTCGCTCCAAACACATCCTGATTGTTACATACTAAAGATCAAGATACTAATTATTACTTTTCATAAATATTCACGATTAAGAATATTTATTTTAACTTTTAAGAGTGTGAATTTTTTGAGTTGTAAGATTTTAGGGTTACTATTTTTATCGATGTCACTCCTGGAATTCTGATTAAACATATTCTATTATAGTATGATGTAGTGTTCTGCATGTGACATTTGAACATCATGAAATCAATGTTCTTATCGTATCTTTCAGAACTGACGTACTAGATATATAATTTATGTCATTTTTGACATGTTTAGAAGGTCAATTATGAAAATAGCATATCATTATTGTCGATGGAAGTAATACATATGATCAACTATTTATGATATATTTCAATATTAATAAACATAGTAAGGATAATACACAGATAATCGTTAATTTTTTTCTTAATAATTATTAAATTTTGTTTCATACCATTATTTTCTCTTTCAAATAAAGTAAAACAACATCAATCCACAGATTTAATAATATATATGTATATATATGATAATTTCAAATTACCCATATTATTATTTAAAAAGAATATTCCTCAAATTCTTTTGAAGAATAAGCCAAAAGAAGAATAATTAAATCCAAAATATTACAACTCTCACAGTCTCACGTCTCGCCGGTTTCTGGAAATGCATGCATGACAGACCACGTGGAAGATTTTTAAATCTATACATATGTGCGTGAGGCTAGCTATTCAAGAAACAGGTGAAATCATGTTGTCTATAATCCATTTTTGAGAAATTTTCATTTTACATCCCTTAAATTATACCTATTTAAATTTTGAATTTTCATAAATTTACCGATTAATCGTCTTTTTTTAGATTTGATTTCAAAAATATTGTAAGAATTATATAATTTTTTTAAAAAAATTTATCTTTTAAATTATTATAAGTGAATCAATTATTTAACTCTTTATTAAGATTACATTTGAAAATTGTCGATGCATTTCATTCTTATACGTGTGTAGATTTTTCGAGATGTTGAATTAATAAAATAGATGATTAAACTTGATGCATGGATACTTTTCAAAAGAAGTTTTAGATGAGAGTCTAAATTGATTTGTTTATGAAAGTTTAGGAGTTTAGTTGATAAAATTATATGTCTCACACGATATTTACCTAGAAAGAACGTAATGAAGGGTGTAAAATTGATATATCTACGAAAGTTTAGGATTTAAATTGATATAATTTTTGTATAGAGTTTAACTTAGTGTTTTTTTTTCTAATTTAAAAAGAAAAATTGGTTTTTGTTTGGCATGCAATAAATAAATATGATATAGTCTGTTTTAATAATTATCATTGATTTTTAAAAGTTAGATAATTTAACAAATTTTATTATAATATGTTTATATTATGGCATTTCATCTCAAAGAGTTTGCACCAATGGTACTTATTCGACCTAAATTTTTTTTTAAAAAAAATATGTTTTGTGAAGATTTGAAACATCTCCTTCATTATTCTTTAAATGAACACATAAATTTACACGTGAAAGGTTGAGTCCCATAGGTAAAGTGTAACACATAAATTTACTAAAAATATAAGGGCAAAATATATAGGTAAAGAGTTTCTCCTAAAACATTTTTTTCATATATAGGATAGATTTATGAATGTAATATATGAATGGATATTAACAACGACACTAATGAATTAATACATCGTCTAGGCATAACAAACTTTGAGACCCATTCATTAAATATAAAGTTTCTAACTCAACAAAAATTTATCTCAAACATTATTTTAGCTTTCTCAAACTTCATCATAAAAACAAATAAGTGAGGAAAAAAAAGTCTTAAAACATGCTTTAACGCCTAATGAAAATTATTTTTTTCTTAAATAATAAACACTTTAAAAAAATAATTCAAATTATTCTAATTCTTTAACTCCTTGATTTGATTATGGGTCTTAACAAACTGATCATATTCATTTATATGTATTTTCATAATCTATTGGCTTTGCCCTACTTTTTATTATTTATTTATTTCCTCTAATTTAGTTGTTTCTTACATGCATGTATTTCCTCTCATTCTCAATACCCTTTACCCTTTTCAACCATAACAAATTTTTAAAAACTATTTATTATTTTTCAAAATTTGACTTATTTTTTTTAAAAGAAAATTATTTCAAATAGTAAAATTGTTGAAAATATTTACAAGATGGAACAAAATTTTAGAACTATCAATGGTAGACGCTGATAGACACTAATAGAAATATATCAGCGTCTATCATTGATAGATCTAAAATTTGCTATATTTTGTAAACATTTTTATTTATTTTTCTATATTTGAAAATAACCATTTTTTAAATTTAAATAACAAAAAAAAAATAAATGGGCAGAAAAGTGTTTATTAAATTTAATTTTAAAAATCAAAAATTATAAATTAAATTGGTAGGTCTTAATCTTTTTTCTTTTCTTTTCTTTTTTTTTTTTTAATTTTTAGATTTTTAAAATCAAATCTTAAGAATACTACTTTCATTTATTTCTTTTTTAAAATTGGCTTAGTTTTTTTCTTTTTGAAGTTAAATAACAAAACAAAGAAATTAATATATAGAAGAATGTTTACTAAGCTTAATGGTAAAAAATGAAAGATCCAAAATCAAATTGGTATAAAAAAAAGATTTTATTTATTTATTTATTGAATTTTTAGATTTTGAAAATCAATAGAAACGCTACTTCCACTTATTTCTTTCTTTATTTTTGTTATCTACTTTAAAATAAAAAAAAATAAAAATTTATTTCTTTTTAAAAAAATTGTTTTAGAAAGTTGACTATGAATCCGTATATTTTATAAGATAGATGAAAATCATCATAAAGAAATTAGAGAAAGTTGACCTAGGCGACTTAGTCTTAATCCTGAGTATATTATGAACTCTTGTTCACGAGGAAATTTCCTCTAATTTGCATGGGTGATGGTGGCCAATTCGCTGACCCAATATGCCTACTATTTTGCGGATAATGAAACCGAGTAGGGAGTTGGGAACATAATAGTACAAGATAGAATTCACTCCTTCCCTCTTTGAGGGTAAGTAGATGAGTGTTCCCTCAAGTGGTGACTCCGGAACTTGAACAAAGAGACTTACCCTCTCATTGACACACCCAAGGGTAAAACGGTAATTTGATCCGATTGGAGTTACAAACACACGTAAAGGACTACTTGCTAGAATTGATCTATATTGATGGACACAGAAATATATCTTGCTGGTATTAGTCTATATCCATGAACATAGAAATATATCTATAGTGAAAAGACTGCAGCTGTGGGTCTTTAGTGAAATGTTGATAAATTCTCTCTGTGCTATAAATGCTGACCTTTGTAAATGAGGGGATCTTTTAATAGAGCTCCTTGATGGCTTCATGGGCTTGGGTCTGGCCTTTGGGCCTAATTAATTAGACTTAAACCTAGTCTTTAGGCCCAAATAACTGGGCTTAGGCCTATTTTTGCGTTTTAGGCCCATCTTAAGCCCATATTTGGGCGCCCAACACCCAAATTATAACGTCAAATTGGTCGAAATTAATTTTACTTAATCAACGTCTGCGACGAAAACACAGAATTTGTCCTCAATTTCAATTTGAGACACATGCCAACTCTTAATTGGTCACAAATTTGACGATTTCGGAATTTCGTCATTAATTTAGCAAATGACGTCGGTCCGTGGTTGATCTGAAATTTCTCCTCCAACAAGATGAAAGCAAAGAACGAGATCAAAAGACCAATCCACATGCGCAAGATTCCATTTTAATAATTTCACACGAATATGATGTAAGCAAAATTCAAAAACCCCTAATTTTGAAAAATAAGACATACAATCGTATTTTCACTTCAATTTTAGGTCATCCATCCATCGGACTTAAAATCATAGAGTTCGAAAATCCAAAGATTAAGAAAATAACTTAGACCAATATATATATATATAGGGGTGTGTGTGTGTGTGTGTTTAAACATTAAAATAAAGAATTCATAAAGTAAAACTTGTAACATTTATATCCCCATGGTTTAATCACGACCCTAGTTTTGTAACAAGACGAACAATACCCAATGAAAGGGACAACTAATTTGTTTTTACCATAGTGGCCCACCATTTGTAACTGAATTAGAAAAAACAATATTAGCTTTGTTTAAATACTCTTCTCTTTTGTGAATTTTATGCTCTCTAATCTTATCTTCAATTTCCAACCCATCCTTATCTTCTCTTTCTTTGCTTTTTTATTTTTTTATTTTACCCTTCTCGTTAGACAATGGTAGGGTCTAGATTATCCATAATTGATTTTAAAAATGGTAATTGATGTTTTATCTACATAATTATATTAAAATTAATAGACCGTATTTTTAAATCTATTTTCAATAGATTCACTTTCTCCCAACTACCGGCAAGTTTATATTTGGTGATAAATTAGGAATATTTTCTAATGAATACGTTTGGAAGTAATTTTAGAATGTTCAAAATAACGTATGTTTTAAAATAGTGATTGTTTGGTAATGGTGTATATAGGTGAAGCCCACAGTAATTTAGACCTCGTTCGATAACTATTTAATTTTTTAAAAGTTAGACTCATTTTCTTCAATTTTCTTTATCATAGTTTTAGTTTTTTCCAACAACAAAAAAATATTTGAATTGTTAATTGTTCGCACGAGGTTTCCGGAGAAACGTGTTTCGTGGAGTTAAACTTGAGTTGGTGTTTATCTTGGAGTTGATTTGATGCGATGTGGTTCGATCTCTAATATTTGATCTTCTGATTCTCTCTCAGTTGGGTGAATATGCTTGACTTGGAGAAGGAAAGCAACGAACGTGTAACGACTGGATCCTTACACATTATGATCCGACCGCTACGACATGCATACTTAGACTTTTCTATCATGAAATAAGTTTTGGTGAAAATTTCAAAGAACATATCTAAATTTTTATTAATTAGATAGAAAAACTATATAAAAAGTTTATTTATCAAAACACCAGGATCCATAAAACGTTTGTGTGGTGGTACAAATTGCATATGCCTATGATAGTGAGTTTGATGGTTGGCCATTTGAGCGACGTCCAATTCTGCCATCTACGCCTTATCCTTACCTACAAAGTCTGTAAAAATGTAGGATGAATATATAATATACCCAGTAAGTAGTTCTCACGTAGGGTAGTGACCAAATGCACAATCACAAGCAACATGTCATGAAAACATATGCTTGGGACTGAAAACGTATAATAACATGTGGTGGTCGGTTATGATTCCAATATAAATCTCTCCGCCCTGATAGGAAGATAAAAACTTAAGCGAAAACTAACCCATCTAATGATTAGCGGGTCATGCAGTCAGTAGGGCCAGAGTCGCATCGAACATCAACCATTAGCATAAACGTAATATTGGACTAGAGGGGTGCAACCATACATACCCTGCCAGCCAATAAATTTCTCCGCCCTGATAGGAAAATGAGGACTTAAGCGGAAACTAACCCATCTGATGATTAGCGGGTCATGCAGTCAGTAAGGCCAGAGTCGCATCCAACATCAACCATTAGCATAAACGTAATATTGGACTAGAGGGGTGCAACCATACATACCCTGCCAGCCCATAAATTTCTCCGCCCTGATAGGAAGATGAGAACTTAAGCGGACACTAACCCATCTGATGATTAGCGGGTCAGGCAGTCAGTAGGGCTAGAGTTGAATCCAACATCAACCATTAACATAAACGTAAGATTAGACTGGAAGCATAACTTACACCTAATTAAAACTTGATTTTAACGTAATCGTGAACAAACATCATGCATGAGGTCCCTTGTAGAGAAACATGTTCTAAACATGTAATGCAATATAACAATGAACATAACTATGCAACATAATAAAGGTACACTACCATAGAACATTTAAAGAGAGGGTGAGATAAACTACTTACCTTGACTGTGATCTAATTATTCTTTATTATTCTTTAAGATTTAATCAGTAGAGCTTTCCTTTTTTAAACTAGAAGGAAATTTGGGCAGCACCTTACCCGAGCTTTTCTCTGTTAGCCTCACAGAACTTCCTCACTCACACTTACTCTTTCACACGATTCTTTGTTACTGAGATTTGTTTGAGAATGGGTTAAATCTTCAGCAAAGGGTCCTATTTATAGTAGTTTTCAGCTCTTCTCAGTGTGACAAATCATCCTACAGGTGGCTTCTTTAAAATTACTTAGGGTTTAAGGATTCCTCTCAATAAGATACCTAATTCTTGGCTAACGTTTGCCCTTACGTCATCATTCTTTGTTTGTATTCAATTTTAGGGTTTTTCTATGTATAATCTATAAGATCGTGGCCAAATTCAACGCATAATCCACGCTTCTGTCCAAATCTCGCTCTCTCTAGCTTTCTCGCTGGTTTGGCTCTCGTGACTTCCACTCTCGCTCTCGCTCTCGCTGGTCTCGGTCACGCTCTCGCTCTCGCCCGCTCTTGCTCTCGCTTTCGCTCTCGCTCCTGCTCCCGCTTTTTCCTACTGTCTCGCTATGAATCTCGCTCTCTTTACTCTCGCTCTCTCCAATGTTCTCTCCAATCTCGCTAGTTATCACGCGTGGTTGCCTTCACTGCTTGTGGATTCCACTTCCTCTTTTTAACTCTTTCAAATTTTAAGACTATATGGGCAATTAATTCACCTCCAATTCTTCCAATGAGCAGTGCCCAAACAAAAAGTTATCTACTGCCCGTTGTCGCCTGAATTAGCTAGCGTTTAACTTCTAATTAATCCTCTATGATTCTGCTCCCTCATTCATTATTTTTGGATAATGAATAAATTTCCAATTTCCAATTATTCATTTTTTCCTTCTAAATTTCCACCCCTTTAAATAAAATTTCGTCCTGCTTAATATTTGACATTTAATTTCCTGTATGCGTACAAATCTGGGTCATTACAGAACGTTCTTGAAGTAGAAGTTTTGGAAGAGTATTTTTATCTTCAAAGATCTTCTGCCTTATAAGAGTGTAGCTTCAGGAGTTTTGGAAGCTTGAAGTAGAAGTCTTGGAAGAGTATTTGTGTCTTCAAAGGTCTTATGCCTTATAGAAGTGTAGCTTCAAGAGTCTTGGAAGCTTGAAGTGGAAGTCTTGGAATAGTATTTGTCTTCAAAGGTCTTCTGCCTTATAGGAGTGCAGCTTCAGAAGTCTTGGAAGCTTGGAGTAGAAGTCTTGGAAGAGTATTTGTGAGCGCAACTTCAGGAGTCTTCTGCTTGTTAGTGAATTCTCTCTGGGTCTTCCGAGTGTAGAAAATGTTGTCTTTACAAATGAAGAGAACTTCTCTATTTATAGAGTTCTCAGGTGGGCTTCGTGGGCTTGGTTGGTCTATGGGCCTGACCCTTGGGCCCAAGTAATTGGTTTTGGGCCTGATTTGGAATTTGGGTCCAATTCAACTTTTTTTGTAGTTTGGAATTTAAGCCCAAATAGTAATATCAAATTGGACCAATTTAATCTCATCTGATTTATCCGCGTAAGGTCATTGAAACTTGTCTTCAATTCAATTCGGGACATGTGTCAACTTCTAATTGGACCCAAAGCCAATGATTTAGAAATTCGTCATTAATTTAGCAAATGACGTGGTGACTTGTGATTGGTCCAAAATTTCTCATTCAACGAATGAAACAAATTATTTAAAAAAAAAAAACTATTTCTTTTTTAATTTTTAAAATTTGACTTGATTTCTTAAAACAATACTAAAAAGTAAATAAACCAAACAAAGAAATCAATGAATAAAAGTAGTTCTATAAGTTTAATTCTTAAAAATCAAAATTTAACATAAAATGTAAATGGTTATCATTTGCCTTAATAATTTCTAATCAATAAAGAGGTGATTTTTCGGTCAAGTGATTGACCAAGAAGAACGTGAAAAAAATATTAATTTCTTAGATTTTTTTGGGAGTGATGTGAAGATTATAAAACCAATTTTAAAACTAAATGTCAATAATTCAAAATCACATTTGATTACTTTTTAAGATGAAAACATTAAAATGACTTATCACAAAAAATAATTTTATAAAATCATTTAAATAATTAATAATATGTGGAGTGGAGGACTCTAATCTTCAACTCAAAAATAAAAAAAAAGTACAAATTTTATGCTGTTGAGTCATGTTCACCAAACTCATTTTTCTTATATTTCAAAAATTTATCTCAAAGATGATTTTAACTTTCTCAAACTTCATCATAAAAACAAATAAGTGAGGAAAAAAAAAAGTCTTTAATCCATTTTTCAGAAACTTTCATTTTACATCCCTTAAATTATACCTATTTAAATCTTGAATTTTCAAAAATTTACTAAAAATATAAAGGCAAAATGTATAGGCAAAGAGTTTCTCCTAATAACATTTTTTTCATATATAGGATAGATTTATAAATATAATATATGAATGGATATTAACAATGACACTAATGAATCGGTATATAATCTAAGATTTATACAAAGTAAACAAGTAAAAAGAAAAAAAAAAAAAAAAGAACAAAAACTAAGGGTGAAAAATGGAGGAGAATTTAGAGTTGTGGCTAGTTTAGAAAAGACATTTATTGCTATTAAATGCTTTGGATAATTTATTTAAATTTTTATTCTAGAAAGAAGCAAAATGTTCATATGTAAATATTTTTTTTGAAGAGGTATTGTAATTAAAGTTTGGGGTGGGAGAATCGAATCTCAAACCATGAGGTTGATAGTTTGAATATTATGTTAGTCAAGCTATGCTCTTATTGGCCATATATAAAAATTTAATTTAAATTATAATTGATATTTTGCATATATTGAATTAAAATTAATATCTCAATTTCAATTTATATAATGATTTTTTTAAGTGCTAAAAACAACTATTTTTAGGAGTTTTTAGAGAAAAAACTATCCAAAAAATAATGAAATCAAATAAAACTAAAATAAATATATGTATATATAATTGTCGTCTATGTAATAAATGTATAAATTTTAAAGTTATTGATAAGTTTATTGAATTTTCATAAATTTATCGATTAATCAACTATTAATAGCCTTACTTTAAAAATATTAGTAAAAAACAAATAACAAAGCAAAAAAATTTATGGCCTTAATTTTAAAAAACCAAATAGTTATTAAACAGGACCTAAATCGTTAGTCTTCATAAAATTTAATGACTAAAAATGTTTTTTCAACCTTTATGTTTTTAAGTTTAGATGGTTTAAGTCGTTGTTTTTAGGGTTACTATTTTTATCGATGTTGCGTGTGGAGACTCTGACTTGACATATTCTATAATAATATGATGTCTCATTGTGCACTCGCCGTTTGAATATTACAAAATCAATGATCTTATCATGTCATTCAAAACCAACGTACTAGATACGTAAGTTACGTCGTTTTTGACTTGTTTAGAATGTCAATTATTGAAATACCATATCGTTCGTTATCAATCAAACGTAATACATAATTGTAATTATTAATAATATATTTTAATATTAATAGACATAGTAAAAATAATACACGAGTAACTAACAAATATTCTCAAAATAATTACTAAATTTTGTTTCGTATCATCATTGTCTCTCTTTACTCCCAAAACAAGACGAGATATACCTCAAAATGAGACTAATTAAAAAAATCAGTCATTCTCATTTTTTAATAATATGTTTATTATTAAATTTCACATTTGTTCTTGATTCAAATACCCATTATTATTCCTAAATAAATACCCATTATTATTTAAAAAGAATATTCCTCAAATTCCAAGAATAAGCCAAAAGAAGAATAATTATCCAAAATATTGCCACCCTCATGTTCTGACGTTTCACCATCTTCCACAATTGCATGCATGCGAGATCATTGTGGGAGTTACAACAACAACAACAACAACAACAACAACAACAACAACAACAACAACAACAACAATAATAACAACAACAATAGAAACATTTATAATTTTATTAAAATAAACCTAGTTCATGAATTCGAAGCCAGATGTTCTATTCTTCCATTCCAGATATTATAAAAAAATTGGGAGAGATCGAAAATTGAATTTCCGAATTCACTAAATAAGTATATATCAATAATATATGAAAAATCTTATATTTAAATTCTTATAAAAAGAGACAATTTAAACTTCACTCAATTAACTTAGACAAACTTGATAGAGAATTATCTGGACAAATACTAAAATAGTGATCATTAGCCATGATGATCATACATTTTTTTTTAATCTCTAGAAAATGCTTAAGTAGACTACTCCAAATATTTCGATTAATCCATACTTAAAAAAGAGAACTAGATTTTAACTACTCATAAGAAACTAACACATTATTCTATTTTCTTTAGACACTAGATCATAATTCATACCATCATAATATTTTTATATATATATAGAGAGAGAGAAAATTGGAGTAAACCCCAAATTCCTCCATTATTTAGAGCTTAATTAAGAAAAAGCAATCCTGGAGTAAAGTTGTTTTGAAATTCCTTACTTAGAAGATCATCTTCAACGTCTTCACCTTCATTATTCTGATTCTCATTTCCATTTCCATTTTGAATTTCATTTCCATTTTCATTTCCATTACTGCAGCTTATTCCACTTTCAAACAATCCTTGAAGTAACATTTCTGCACCATCATTTACATCAATCCTTACACCACCACCGTCGCCGTAATACCAGCCATCAGAATACAGACTCCCCATAGGGTCCCCACCGTTGACGTCACCACCGATTCCAAAACCCACTTGGTGAGTGAAATCCATAGGACTAACAATAGCTTCAACACCAACGCCATTAATGTCGTTCACAAGCTTCTCAATCTCACCCATTCCAGAATTGTCATTTACCCCAAAATTCCACTCCGATAACAAAATGTTCTCACCGCCATCTCCTTTAACAATAATCGTTTTCGTTCCGCCTAATTCGCCGATTCCCACCATTGAAATTCCTCCATTCATAAAATCGCCCATATTCACTTCCGATTGAACAAACCCTAACTCCCTTGCCATATTGCTACTACTTCCCCCAATTTTATCATTCCAATTCATCACCATATCAATAAACCATTGATCTATCAAATTCCTTCCATTATCAACCAGATCCATCTCATTGCTCCCTATTTCAAGCAGAGGAGAGTTAGAAGGAACAAATTCAGTAGGAGGAGGAGGAAGACGATGAACCTGTTGATGATACTCGATTCGTTTTCGACAGTCTCTTATCCTCTCTCCGACCATCCAGAACAATGTGAGCAGTTCCCCGTCGGTGAGTTGGGAAATATGACGACCTTGATGCAACTGATGCATCAGAAGATCGAGTTCGAGTTCTTGATTCTTCTTGATGAGTTTCTTTAGCATATCTTGAGCTTTGGTGGCTCGTTCCTTGAGATATGTCTCTTGATTCGTCATTTTCTTCTGGCGTTCAACTTCCAGAAGGTTGAGAAAGCGACGGTAGAGGTGTTGAGCGGTGAAGACAGATGGCCAGATGACGGGATGGTCCTCGTCGGGGCCATTCACGACGGCAAAGGCAAAAACGCCGCAGAGAGTGGTGAGTTCACTTACTTTCTTTAAAAATTCGAGCCTTCGTTTCTTGAAACTGGCTTCCCTTGCATTATTGCTTGCAATCCAAACCAACTTCACTTTCTTCCTCATTATTGAGATTCTCTCTGGCTTTCTTGTTCTTTTTCTTCTTTCTGGGCTCTGATTTTGAGGTGTAACAATGGAGTTATAAGCCTTGGGGTTAAATTTTTTTATTTTTCTAAGTTTTTCTATTCTCTTGATAAATGAATTACTAGGGGCATTTTTGTCCTTTAGTAACTAGTGGTAATTAAAGATGAAAAACACACTACCGCATCCTGCATTCCACCTATCTTTCTGTAGCCACCCAATAGTCCAATCATAGTTTACCATATGATTAGAAAAGTTGTATCAGTATGATACTCGAGTGAGTTGTACAGAAGTGAGTGCAACACGGGATGCACCCAAGTGTATATATATGTATATATGAGAAGAGTTGATCGTGTGACAAACTGTGTTTTTTTTTTATTTTTTTTTACAATATGTGTGGTAGGGGAGTTGAATCTCTCACTTTGAGGATAATAATACAAACACTTTGCCAGTTGAAGCTATGTTCATTTTGGCAAATTATAGTTGGATGATAGAGTGAGCTACACAAAGTTGGCTATGAATGCAAATTTTTCTTAAGGATAGATGAAAATTACTGTAAAAAGATTAGGAGAAAACAAACACAATTTTCAAAGCCCAAAATCCAAAACAAACTAATTATTAACCAAAAACTAAATTTGATGTTTAATTATAAGAAAAAGTTGTGTAGCCTATATAATTAAACTCCTTTAAAGAAATCATTAAATCTACCAAACCTTACTTGAAAAAAAAAAAAGGAAATAGAATATATCACAAAAGCTATACAAAATTCAAACACTACATTTTTTTTTTAAAAAAAAAGAATTTAATCAATTTATTTTCGAAATAAAAATTCATATTTTTGTGAGTCAACATTCGAATTGTGATTGGTGAATGAAGATGAGTTGTCAAAAGGAAAATCTGGAATAGTGGGGGTAGTTATATAGCAATTAACCCAAAATTAAATATTACTATATCATTATGAGTTGTCATTTTGACTATAAACGAACTTTATTATTATTTATTATGCCAAAAATATATATTTATATATTATATTAGGTGTGAAATGGGAATTACGGTTAAGTTTGCATTGATATTTGAGACAATTGGTTGAACTGTTGCTTTTTTCTTTTCTTTGTTTTTATGTGAAAAAATTATTATTATTTTTAAATTTTTTTATAATCTATTATTACATTTTCTTTTTCTCTTTTTCTTTTGTTCTTATTGCCATTAATCTTTTATAATTTTAAGGCTATGAGTACCAAAGGTTAAAATATCTTCTCTTCTTTAGTGATGAAATGTACCAAGATTTGTAATATGATTTCCTTCCTTTTGTAAATTTCGAGGCAGGTTTTATATCTCAATTAAACGATATTGAATTTTATGAAAGTAATAATTTAATTGCTAAATTGTAGTGGGTAATGAATTTAAGGGTAATTGTTTTAAATGGTAAAACTCTTGAAAATATTTTTAGTATAAAGATGGACATCAATCTCCCAGTCTATCATTGATAGATAGTAACTTTTTGTTATATGTGTAAATAAGTTGGTTCATTTTCCTTTATTTAAAAACACCTCATGATTTTGTCTCTATATTTTTAGTTTTATAATAATTTAGTACTTGTATTTTGAAATTTGTAATGATGTCATATGTATCTTGAACAATCGTTATGTATTTAAAAGTGCATAGACTAAGGGGCGTTTGGGGCAAAGAGTTGATTATTATAGTCCTAAGTTATTATAGTTAAGTTATAATAGTTTGTGTTTGGGGTATAGATTATATTAGTTTGGGTTATAATAGTATGTGTTTGAAGTGTAAACTATTTTAATTTGAGAAGGAAATAGTAAACACTGTAGTAATAAATAAAAAGACATGAATGTGAAATAGTAAAAGTCATAACAAATAGCAAATACAATAGCAAATGAGGATTTAGAAATAATGTTGACTGTAACTAATTGGGGAATACAAAATAGTATTTACTTTAGTAGTTATTATAATCTTAGGATAGTCTTTGCCCCAAACACACCCTAAATTGTTACATACTAAAGATCAAGAAACTAAATTTTTACTTTCCATAAATATTTATGATTAAGAATATTTGTTTTAACTTTTAAGAGTGTGCATGCTTTGAGTTGTTAGTTTTTAGGGTTACTATTTTTATCGATGTCACTCCTGGAAATTTGATTAAACATATTCTATTAAAGTATGATGTCGTGTTCTGCATGTGACATCTGAATATCATGAAATCAATGGTCTTATCTTTCGAAACCGACGCACTAGATATGTAACTTACATCATTTTTGACTTGTTTAGAAGGTCAATTATTAAAATATCGTATCATTATTGTCAATAAAAGTATTACATATGATCAACTATTTATGATATATTTCAATATTAATAAAGATAGTAAGGATAATATACAAATAATCGTTAATTTTTTCTTAATAATTATTAAATTGTTTTCTCTTTCAAATAAAGTAAAACAACATCAATCTACAGATTTAATATATATATTTATATATATGATAATTTCAAATTACCCATAATATTATTTAAAAAGAATATTCCTCAAATACTTTTGAAGAATAAGCCAAAAGAAGAATAATTAAATCCAAAATATTACAATACAACTCTCACAATCTCATGCTCACCAGTTTCCAGAATTGCATGCATGACAGACCACGTGGAATGTGTGAGAGCTATTCAAGAAACATGTGAGATCATGTTGTCTTTAATCTATTTTGGAGAAATTTTCATTTTAAATTATATCTATTTAAATCTTGAACTTTCATAAATTTATCGATTAATCATTTTTTTATGATTTGGTTTGAAAAATATTGTAAAAATTATATAATTCTTTTTTAAATTTATCTTCTAAATTATTATAAGTAAATCAATTATTTAGACCCTTTATTAAGATTACATTTGAAAATTGTCAATGCATTTTATTCTTATACGTGTGTAGAATTTTCGAGATGTTAAATTAATAAAATAGATGATTAAACTTGATGCATGGACACTGTTCAAAAGTAGTTTTAGTTGAGAGTCTAAATTGATTTGTTTATGAATGTTTAGGAGTTTAGAAAATTATGTCTCATACGATATTTTTCTAGAATTAACGTATGGAGGGTGTAAAATTGATATATCTACGAATGTTTAGGATTTAAATTGATATAATTATTATTAACTTAGTATTTTTTTTCTAATTTAAAAAGAACAATTGGTTTTTGTTTGGCATGCAATAAATAAATATGATATAGTTTGTTTTAATAATTATCATCAACTGTTTTAAAAGTTAGATAATTTAATAAATTTTATTATAATATTTTTATATTTTGGCATTCCATCTCAGAGAGTTGCACCAATGGTACCTATTCGACCTAAAACTTTTTTTCTAAAATGTTTTGTGAAATGGAATATTTGAATCGTCTCCTTCATTATTCTTTAAATGAACAACTACACATGAAAAGTTGAGTCCCATAGGTAAAGTGTAATACATAAATTTACTAAAAATATAAAGGCAAAATGTATAGGTAAAGAGTTTTTCCTAATAACATTTTTTTTTTCATATATAGGATAGATTTATAAATGTAATATATGAATCCATTAACAACACTAATGAATCAGTATATAGTCTAGGCATAACAAACTTTAAGACCCATTTGTTATAACATAAAATAAAATATAAAGTTTCTAACTCAAAAAAATTGACATAATTTAATTTATTTTGTTATAATTTAATTGATTAAGATATATATATATATATATATATATATTCAAACATTAAAATAAAGAATTCATAAAGTAAAACTTGTAACATTGATATGTTTCATCACGACTTGTAACAAGACGAACAATTCCCAACGAAAGACACAATTAATTTGTTTTTACCATAGTGGGGCCCATCATTTGTAACTAAAATAGAAAAAACCAAATTAGCTTTGTTTAAATACTCTTCTTTTTTGTGAATTTTATGCTCTCTAATCTTATCTTTAACTTCCAACTCATCCTTATTTTCTCTTTCTTTGCTTATTTATTTATTTTTATTTTACCCTTTTAGTTAGACAATGGTAGGTCTAGATTATCCATAATCGATTTTTAAAATGGTAATCGATGTTTTATCTACATAATTATATTAAAATTAATAGACCATTTTTTAAATAGATTCACTTTCTCCCAACTACCGACAAGTTTATATTTGGTGATAAATTAAGAATATTTTCTAATGAGTACATTTGGAAGTAATTTTACTCATTTTATGAGTGTTAGGAGTGATTATATAAAAATTTCAGTCGATTTGAGTGTTTGGTAAGACTGATTTGTTCTCATCGTTTTAAAATTTTGTTTTTGACCAACTTTTAAGCAAAATTTCAATTTTATTATTTATAGATTAAGATTTATTTTGTATATTTAGTATATTCCTTATGCAGTGAATTTCTATATCCTAAAATTTTAAATTGGTTAGTGCAATGCGTCATTTTTTTCTTACATAATAGCACATATTTCTCCTATATTTAAAAAATAATCTTATATTTTTTCTTTAAAGAAATTTAGAGCAAAGAATATATAAATTTAAGTTTTCAACATATATGATATAACATCTAAGGAGGCGTTTGGGACAATGAACTAGTTATTATAGTTCGAGGTTGTTATAGTTAGGTTATAATAGTTTGTCTTTGGGTATAGATTATTTTAGTTTAGGTTATAAAAGTATGTGTTTGAGATGTAAACTATTTTAATTTGAGAAGGAAATAGTAAATACTGTAGCAAATAAAAAAAATGATGAATGTAAAATAGTAAAAGTTGTAGTAAACCGTAAATACTGTAGCAAATGTAGATTTTGAAATAGTGTTAATTGTAGTTAATTGGAGGTTTTGAATTAGTTTTCTTGTAGCAAGAGGTTGTTATTATATTTGATGATAACCCTTGTCCTAAATGCTCCCTAAATAATTATAAAAAAATATAAATTTTGAAAATGGGTCTATTTAATTTAGGCATTATTATCCATCACGACAATTTACTATTATTTATCCAAAAAATGTAACATACTTTTTCATGTTTAAAATTAAAATTTATCAAATACTACTAATTTTCTTCATTTTTATCACACCTCGTCCCAGATCACCCTCTTAGCCTAGAGCAGGGCGTGACTGTAGCAGTTATCAACCCTTAGGCTGACACTTACTGCCTAAAAACTCTTGCGAAATAACTCTAATACCAAATACAAATTATATGTAACGGGATGGTTGTAGGCCCACAATTTATTAACTTAGAAACTTAATATGTTTAGAGTATTTACAACATTAGATTTACAAGTCTCAAAACCCACCAACCCTAGTCCCTATATGAACAATAGCAACATGTGTAAAGAATCCACCTAGCAAACGGTTACAAGTCTTTTGGTCCTTTAGTGGCAGAGCAGATACTGAGCTGTCTTCAGAGGATTTGACCGCTACCTGTGGTGGGGAAAAACAAAAACATTTGAAAACGGGGTGAGCTTACGCCCAGTGAGTGACCGAGAAAACATAGTAAATTATCATGCATAATTTCAGAAAAAAGTTTTATCTGAAATATAAACTTTTGCAGCATAAATATTCTCTCCACTCTCGCTCTCTCCAGCTTTCTCGCTGGTATTGCTCTCTCCAATCTCACTCTTTCTCTCACTCAAAATCTTGCTCTCAATGATCTCACTCTCAACGATCTCGCTGATCTCACTCTTAACGATCTCGCTCTTAGCTACTACGAACATTGTTTGTCTTCGTGTAATTTCTACACGATTGTGCCACTAGTCACTTGCCTTCTAGTGCTTTGTGCACAACACACATTTTACATAAATTTTCCATACTTAGCCAATTTTTCCCAAATTTCCCAAACTCAATGTCCATATTTTTCTTTTCAAATCCCCATTCCTACTCAACTTATTTATACAAATTTAAATAGGGACACACAATTAAGTGAAAAATTAAGACAATTTAAGTAAGAAAACACACTTAAGTGTAAAATTGGGATTCGGGGTTCATATTTACCTCCTCCTTATAAAAATTTCGTCCTCGAAATTTCACCATAAGTCCGTTAGTTAAACAACTGCGGATACTTATTTCTGATTTGCTCCTCAACTTCCCATGTTACTTCTTCTATAGCATGATTCCGCCATAGCACCTTTACTAATTGGATTGTCTTATTTCTCAAGACTTGTTCCTTTCTGTCCAGAATCTCCATTGGTTCCTCCTTATATGACAAATTCTCTTTCAACTGTACCGATTGCTCAGATAATATATGAGTAGGGTCTGGCACATACTTTCTAAGCATTGCCACATGAAACACATCATGAACACGAGATAATTCTGGGGGTAAATCCAATCGATATGCCATTGGTCCAATTCTTTCTATTATCTCATAGGGTCTAATATATCTCGGGCTTAACTTCCCTTTTCTACCGAATCTGAGTATTCCTTTCCATGGAGGTAATTTCAAAAATATTTTATCACCCATTTCAAACTCTAATTCTCTTCTCCGTTTATCAGCATAACTTTTCTGCCTATCTCGAGCCGTCTTAAGATTATCTCTTATAATCTTAATGTTATCTGATGTCTGTTGTACAAGTTCTAGACCTAGTAATTTCCTTTCACCAACTTCATTCCAGCATATCGGAGTCCTACATGGTCTTCCGTATAGGTCTTCATATGGTGCCATTCCGATACTCGAATGGTAGCTGTTGTTATATGCAAATTCAATTAACGACAGATGCGTATCCCAACTGCCTTTGAATTGCAACACACATGCCCTCAACATGTCTTCCAATGTCTGGATTGTTCGCTCAGACTAACCATCCGTCTATGGATGAAAAGCGGTACTGAAATATAACTTGGTCCCTATAGCTTTCTGCAAACTAGGCCAAAACTTTGATGTAAATCTGGAGTCTCGATCTGATACAATTGAAACTGGAGCTCCAAACTGACTTACGGCTCGATCAACATATAGCTTAGCTACTTGGTCCCAGGAATAAGTAGCTTTAATAGGTAAAAACTTAGCTGTTTTTGTCAATCTATCCACAATTACCCATATACCATTATAGCTTCTGGTGTCTTAGGTAATCCATATAAGAAATCCATCGTAATATGTTCCCACTTCCATTATGGTACTAGGAGTGGATTAAGTAATCCTGCTGGTTTCTGTCTCTCTGGTTTAACTTGTGGACATATTAGACACTTGTCAACATACTCCGCAATTTTTTTTCATACCCGGCCACCAGTACGATTTCTTTAATGTTCTGTACATCTTTTTACTGCCTGGGTGCATAGCATATGCCGAACTATGTGCTTCTTCTAGGATAGCTTGTCTAAGAGCTAAGTCCTTAGGTACCCAAATCCTACCCTCCTTTAGTAGTACATTGTCTGCTCTTAGTTGATAGTTCGTCCTCAATCCTTTATCCACTTCTTCAGCTAACTTTTTCAGATCAGAATCCTTTAATTGCTCACGTAGAATATTTTCTACAAGAGTAAGACGCACTTGAAATAAGGCTAATAATCCTCCTTTTCGACCGATTGATAATGCTGCCTTAGCATTATACAACTCATGGATTAATCTACCCTTCACTGAATTAATACTAGCTCCAGCTGATCTAGTTTTTCAACTTAAAGCATCAGCTATCACATTTGCTTTACCTGGGTGATAGTCAATTGTACAGTCATAATCTTTAATCAACTCAAGCCATCTTCTCTGTCTTAGGTTTAGTTCCTTTTGATCAAAGATATGCTTTAGACTCTTATGGTTTGTAAATATATGACATCGCTCACCAAACAGGTAATGTCTCCACAATTTAGAGCTAACACAACTGCTACTAATTCTAAGTCGTGTGTAGGGTAATTACATTCATGCTTCTTTAACTGTCGCGAAGCATAGGCTACTACTTTTCCCTCCTGCATCAGCACACATCCTAATCCTTGTCGGGATGCATCACAATAAACTTCAAACCCCTTACCTGGTGTAGGTAGAGTTAATACTGGTGCTGATACTAACCTTTGTTTCAGCACTTGGAAACTATGCTCGCATTCTGGCGACCATTCAAACTTCGCATCTTTTCTGGTCAGGTTTGTCAATGGAAGGGCTATCTTAGAGAAACACTCACCGAATCTCCTATAATAATCTGCTAAACCCAGAAAGCTGCGTACTTCGGTTACATTCAGGGGTCGTTCCCAATTAACTATTGCTTCTATCTTTTGGGAATCAACACTAACTCCGTCAGCTAAAACTATATGCCCAAGAAATATGACTTGATTTAAGCAACAATCACACTTACTAAATTTGGCATATAACTTCTTTTCTCGTAAAGTTTGTAATACCATCCTTAGATGTTCTTTGCATTTTTCCACACTACTGAAATACACTAGTATGTCATCTATGAATACTATCACAAACTGATCCAGATAAGAATGGAATATCCTATTCATCAAGTCCATAAATACCGCAGGAGCATTTGTTAATCCAAATGGCATTACTAGGAACTCAAAATGTCCATATCTAGTTCTGAATGCAGTTTTAGGAACATCTGTGTCTTTCACCTTCAACTGGTGATAGCCTGACCTCAAATCTATCTTAGATTATACCTATTTAAATCTTGAATTTTCATAAATTTACCGATTAATCGTCTCTTTTTAGGTTTGATTTAAAAAATATTGTAAGAATTATATATATTTTTTAAAAAAAATTTATCTTTGCTGATAGACACTGATAGACATCTATCATTGATAGTTCTAAAATTTTGCTATATTTTGTAAATATTTTAATTTATTTTTATATATTTGAAAACAACCATTTTTTAAATTTAAATAACAAAAAAAAAAATCAATGGGTAGAAAAGTATTTATTAAATTTAATTTTTTTAAAAAAATTATAAATTAAATTGGTAGGTCTTAATCTTTTTTCTTTTTCTAATCGGCTTAGTTTTTTTTTTTTTTGAAGTTAAATAACAAAACAAAGAAATTAATATGTAGAAGAATGTTTACTAATCTTAATTGTAAAAAATGAAAGATCCAAAATCAAATTGGTATGAAAAAAGGGTTTTAGTTATTTATTTATTTATTTATTGAATTCTTAGATGTTGAAAATCAAATGAAACGCTACTTCCACTTATTTCTTTCTTTATTTTTGTTATCTACTTTAAAACAAAAAAAGAAAATTTTATTTCTTTTTTAAAAAATTGTTTTAGAAAGTTAACCATGAATCTGTATATTTTATAAGATAGATGAAAATCATCGTAAAGAAATTAGGGAAAGTTGACCTAGGCGACTTAGTCTTAATCGTGAGTATATTATGAACTCCTTTTTGTGAGGGATTGTCATTTGATTTACATGGGTGAGGGTGGCCAATTCGCTGATCCAATATGCCTATCATTTTGGGATGAGACCGAGTGGGGAGTTGGAAACATAATAATACAAGATGTAATTCACTTATTCCTTCTTTGAGATTAAGTAGATGAGTGTTCCCTCAAGTGGTGTCTCCAAGACTTGAACAAAGGGCCCTACCCTCTCATTGACTCGAAAAGGATTTCTATTTATTGGTTGGATCATAAACATGTTGTTCATTAGAGGAGCACTAGTACTTAAGAAGTCAGAGGTAACCCAAGGGTAAAATAGTAATTTGACCCAGTTGGAGTTACGAACATGCTGCTTGCTGGAGTGTAGCTGTAGGTCTTTATTGAGTGTTGATGAATTATCTCTGGCTCTCGAAATGTAGAAATGCTGACCTTTGCAAATGAGGGAGCTTCTCTATTTATAGAGCTCCCTAATGGGCTTCATGGGTTTGGGCCTAATTTAATTGGACTTGAGTCTGGCCTTTGGGCTTAATTAATTGGACTTAAGCCTGATCTTTAAGCCCAATTACTGTAAAATGTTTGGAGAAAACAAATGCAATTTTCAAAGCCCAAAATCCAAAACAAACAAATTATTAACCAAAACCTAAATTGATGTTTAATTATAAGCAAAAGTTGTGTAGCCTATATAATTAAACACCTTTAGAGAAATCACTAAATCTACCAAACCTTACTTGAAAAAAAAAAAGAAGAAAGAAATAGAATATATCCCAAAATCTATATAAAATTCATACCCTACAAAGTTATGAAAAAAAAAAAAAAAAAGGAACTTTAAACAATTTATTTTGGTAATAAAAATTTATATTTTTGTCGGTCAACATTAGAATTGTGATTAGTGAATGTTAAAATGAGTTGTCAAAAGGAAATCCTAGAATAGTAGGGGTAGTTATATAGCAATTAACCCAACATTAAATATTACTTTATCATTCTTAGTTGTCATTTTGACTAAAAAAAAAAAAACTTTATTATTATTTATTATTCCAAAAATATATATTTATATACTATATTAGGTGTGAAATGGGAGTTACGGTTACATAAGCAGTTTACATTGATATTTGAGATAGTTTGCATTGGTATTTGAGACAATTGGTTGATGAACGGTTGCTTTTTTCTTTCCTTTGTTTTTATGTGAAACAATTATTATTATTTTTAAATTTTTTTATAATCTATTATTACATTTTCTTTTTCTCTTTTATATATATATATATATATGATAATTTCAAATTACCCATATTATTATTTAAAAAGAATATTCCTCAAATTCTTTTGAAGAATAAGCCAAAAAAAGAATAATTAAATCCAAAATGTTACAATACAACTCTCACAATCTCACCGATTTTTGGAATTGCATGCATGACAGACCACGTGGAAGATTTTTAAATCTATACATATGTGTGTGAGGCTAGCTATTCAAGAAACATGTGAGATCATGTTGTCTTTAATCCATTTTTCAGAAATTTTCATTTTACATCTCTTAAATTATACCTATTTAAATCTTTAATTTTCATAAATTTACTAAAAATATAAAGGCAAAATGTATAGGTAAAGAGCTTCTCCTAATAACATTTTTTTCATATATAGGAGAGATTTATAAATATAATATATGAATGGATATTAACAATGACACTAATGAATTGGTATATAATCTAGGCATAATAAACTTTGAGACCAATCGTTATAACATAAAATAAAATATAAAGTTTCTAACTCAACAGAATTGACATAATTTAATTTATTTTGCTATAATTTAATTATTTATATAATATATATATATATATAATTTCAACCAAAATGTCAAAATCTCACCTTTCAGATGTTGAATATTAAAAAAAAAAAAAACCAAAGATTTTTTTTTTTATATTTATATCAACTAAAATTTATAAAAATACAAAATAATAAATTATGAGAAGCCACAAAAACTGTCATGTTCAAATATGATATTCATATGCTTAATAATAATAATAATAATAAAAAGAACATATGCTGAATTATATGCTAAAACTACAAATACATTTTTTTTTTAATTATATATTATTTGATAAAATAAATCTATTTTAACCCTAGCCAATTAATTTGTAGAAATTCCTAATCCTATAGTATTGTATTCTACAGCTAGTTTCGCCATATATTGATTTATTTACAATATATTTGATAACTTTCTATTGACAATAATGTTTTCACCATTTTATAATAGATAAAAAGAAAAAAAAAATGTTATGAGACCAACTAATTTGATATGCTTATGAAGTGTTATTTGGTTTCTTTTACAATGTTCATGTTTTTTTTTATTGGAAATTAAGCATTTAAATAGAGAGTAATATATGTATAGGTGTATGTATGTGTATGTGTGTATATGTATGTATGTATGTATGTATGTATGTGTGTGTACTTGGTGGGTGTAGATTTATACAAAGTAAACAAGTAAAAAGTAAAAAAAAAAAAAAAAAAAAAGAAACAAAAACTAAGGGTGGAAAATGGAGGAGAATTTAGAGTTGTGGCTGGTTTAGAAAAGGCATTTATTGTTATTAAATGTTTGGTGTTAGAATCATATCTGAACTTATTAAAATTAAACCATAGTTTGTTTCACTACTTTAAATTAGTTTGTCTTAATCTTTATTAGTTTTTCATAATCTTTAAAATATATATATATTAGAAAAACAAAATCCATTTCAATAGACAAGCATTTTTGTTTATTACTTTTGGCATGGTATGTTTTTTAGTAGACTGACAGACTAGCTGGGTGAAGTAGTCGAAACTAAGGTTTTCGTAGGTTGGGTTGGGTTGCATGACTTATCAAACCCAATTGTTCGGATTGTAAATATCTTCAACCCAAATAAATTTTATTAAAAAGTGAACTCAACCCAACCTAAAATGAAATATTTGGATTGACGTTCATCGGGTTTCGGATAATTTATTTAAATTTTTATTCTAGAAAGAAGCAAAATGTTCATATGTAAATTTTTTTTTGAAGAGGTATTGTAATTAAAGTGTGGGTGGGGGAATCGAACCTCAAACCATGAGGTTTAAAGTATGAATATTATGCCAGTCGAGCTATGCTCTTATTAGACATATATAAAAATTTAATTTAATTATTTGCATATATTGAATTAAAATTAATATCTCAATTTCAATTTATATAATGAATCTTTTTCTAAAGTGCTAATTCGTTATCAATCAATCAAACGTAAGACAATCTTTTATCAATCAAACGTAATTCGTTATCAATCTTTTATTAGACCAACTAATTCGTTATCAATCAAACGTAAGACATACTTGTAATTATTAATAATATATTTTATATTAATAGACATAGTAAAAATAACACACGAGTAACCAACAAATATTCTCAAATAATTACTAAATTTTGCTTCGTATCATCATTGTCTGTCTTTACTCCCAAAACAAGACGAGATATACCTTAAAATGAGATTAATTTAAAAAATCAGTCATTCTATTTTTTAATAATATGTTTATTATTAGATTTCACATTTGTTCTATGATTCAAATACCCATTATTATTTAAAAAGAATATTCCTCAAATTCCAAGAATAAGCCAAAAGAAGAATAATTATCCAAAATATTGCCACCCTCATGTAATCACGTTTCACCATTTTCTGCAATTGCATGCATGCGAGACCATTGTGGGAGTTACAACAACAACAACAACAACAACAACAACAACAACAACAACAACAACAATAATAATAACAACAACAATAGAAACATTTATAATTTTATTAAAATAAACCTAGTTCATGAATTCGAAGCCAGATGTTCTATTCCTCCATTCCAGATATTATAAAAAAATTGGGAGAGATCGAAAATTGAATTTTCGAATTCACTAAATAAGTATATATCAATAATATATGAAAAATCAGATATTTAAATTCTTATAAAAAAGAGATAATTTAAACTTCAATCAATTAACTTAGACAAACTTGATACAGAATTATCTGGACAAATACTAAAATAGTGATCATTATCCATGATGATCATACTTTTTTTTAATCTCTAGAAAATGCTTAAGTAGACTACTCCAATTATTTCGATTAATCCACACTTAAAAATGAGAACTAGATTTTAACTACTCATAAGAAACTAACACATTATTCTATTTTCTTTAGACACTAGATCATAATTCATACCATCATAATATTTTTATATATATATAGAGAGAGAGAGAAAATTGGAGTAAACCCCAAATTCCTCCATTATTTAGAGCTTAATTAAGAAGAAGCAATCATGGAGTAAAGTTGTTTTGAAATTCCTTACTTAGAAGATCATCTTCAACGTCTTCACCTTCATTATTTTGATTCTCATTTCCATTTCCATTTCTATTTCCATTGTTGCAGCTTATTCCAATTTCAAACAATCCTTGAAGCAACATCTCTGCATCATCATTTACATCAATCTCTACACCACCACCGTCGTCGTAGTAGCAGCCATCGAAAAACAGACTCCCCATAGGGTCCCCATCGGTCACCACCGATTCTAAAAACCACTTGGTGAGTGAAATCCATATGACTAACAATAGCCTCAACACCAACGCCATTAATATTGTTCACAAACTTCTCAATCTCACTCATTCCAGAATTGTCATTTACCCCAAAATTCCACTCCGTTAACAAAATGTTCTCATCTCCATCTCCTTCAACAATAATCGTTTTCGTTCCGCTCTCCGACCATCCAGAACAAATCGCCGATTCCCACCATTGAATTTCCTCCACTCATCAAATCGCCCATATTCACTTCCGATTGAACAAACCCTAACTCCCCTGCCATATTGCTACTACTTCCCCCAATTTTATCATTCGAATTCATCACCATATCAATAAACCATTGATCCATCAAATTCCTTCCATTATCAACTAGATCCATCTCATTGCTCCATATTTCAAGCAGATGAGAGTTAGAAGGAACAAATTCAGTAGGAGGAGGAGGAAAACGATGAACCTGTTGATGATACTCGATTCATTTTCGGCAGTTTCTTATCCTCTCTCCGACCATCCAGAACAATGCGAGCAGTTCCCCGTTGGTGAGTTGAGAAATATTACGTTCTTGATGCAATTGATTCATCAAAAGATCGAGTTCGAGTTCTTGATTCTTCTTGATGAGTTTCTTTAGCATATCTTAAACTTTGGTGGCTTGTTCCTTGAGATATGTCTTGGGGCAGTTTTGTCAGTTTTTGAGAATAAAATTTTTATTTTTATTTTTATTTTTCTCAGTTTTTCTATTATCTTGGTAAATGAATGACTAGGGGCATTTTTGTCCTTTAGTAACTAATGGTAATTAAAGATGAAAAATACACTACTGCATTCTGCATTCCACTTATCTTTCTGTAGCCAAGATGAAAAATACACTACTGCATTCTGCATTCCACTTATCTTTCTGTAGCAACCCAATAGTCCAATCATAGTTTACCATATGATTAGAAAAGTTGTATCAGTATGATACTCGAGTGAGTTGTACAAAAATGAGTACAACACGGGATGCACCCAAGTATATATATATGTATATATGAAAAGAGTTGATCGTGTGACAAACTATGGTTTTTAAAGTAAGCTACGCAAAGTTGGCTATAAATGCAAATTTTTCTTAAGGATGGATGAAAATTACTATAAAAAGATTAGGAGAAAACAAACACAATTTTCAAAGTCCAAAATACAAAACAAACTAATTATTAACCAAAACCTAAATTTCATGTTTAATTATAAGCAAAAGTTGTGTAGCCTATCTAATTAAACTCCTTTAGAGAAATCATTAAATCTACCAAACCTTACTTGAAAAAAAAAGAAAGAAAAAGAAATAGAATATATCACAAAAGCTATACAAAATTCAAACCCTACAAAGTTATAAAAAAAAAAAAAAAAAGAACTTTAAACAATTTATTTTTGAAATAAAAATTCATATTTTTGTCAGTCAACATTGGAATTGTGATTGGTGAATGAAGATGAGTTGTCAAAAGGAAAATCTGGAATAGTAGGGGTAGTTATATAGCAATTAACCCAAAATTAAATATTACTATATCATTATGAGTTGTCATTTTGACTAAAAACGAATTTTATTATAATTTATTATTTCAAAAATATATATTTATATATTATATTAGGTGTGAAATGGGAATTACGATTAAGTTTGCATTGATATTTGAGACAATTGGTTGAACTGTTGCTTTTTTCTTTTCTTTGTTTTTATGTGAAAAAAATTATCATTATTTTTAATTTTTTTTATAATCTATTATTACTAGTTCTTTTTCTCTTTTTCTTTCTTTCTTATTGCCATTAATCTTTTATAATTTTAAGACTATGAGTACCAAAGGTTAAAATATCTTCTTTTCTTTAGTGATGAAATGTACCGAGATTTGTAATATGATTTCTTTCCTTTCGTGAATTTCGAGGCAGGTATTTCACTTTCATTTCCATGTTGAATTTCATTTCGATTTCCATTTCCATTGTTGCAGCTTATTTCACTTTCAAATAATCCTTGAAACAACATCTCTGCATCATCATTCACATCAATTCTTACACCACCACCGTCATCGTAGTAGCATACATCGGAATATAGACTCCCCATAGGGTCTCCACCATTGACGTCACCACCGTTTCCAAAACCCACTTGGTGAGTGAAATCCATATGACTAACAGTAGCCTCAACACCAATGCCATTAATGTCGTTCACAAGCTTCTCTATCTCACTCATTCCAGAATTGTCATTTACCCCAAAATTCCATTCCGATAACAAAATGTTCTCATCGCCATCTCCTTTAACAATAATCGTTTCCGTTCCACCTAATTCGCCGATTCCCACCATCAAATTTCCTCCATTCATCAAATCGCCCATATTCACTTCTTATTGAACAAACCCTAACTCCCGTGCCATATTGCTACTACTTCCCCCAATTTTATTATTCGAATTCATCACCATATCAATAAACCATTGATCCATCAAATTCCTTCCATTATCAACTAGATCCATCTCATTGCTCCCTATATCAAGCAAATGAGAGTTAGAAGGAACAAATTCAGTAGGAGTAGAAGGAAGACGTTGAACCTGTTGATGATACTCGATTCGTTTTCGGCAATCTCTTATCCTCTCTCTGACCATCCAGAATAATGCGAGCAGTTCCCCATTGGTGAGTTGGGAAATATGACGACATTGATGCATTTGATGCATCAGAAGATCGAGTTCGAGTTCTAGATTCTTCTTGATGAGTTTCTTTAGCATATCTTAAACTTTGGTGGCTAGTTCCTTGAGATATGTCTCTTGATTCGTCATTTTCTTTTGGCGTTCGAGTTCCAGAAGACTGAGAAAGCGACGGTAGAGGTGTTAAGCGGCGGGGAGAGATGGCCTGATGACGAGATGGTCCTCGTGGGGGCCATTGACAACGACAAAGGCGAAAATGGCGCAGAGACTGGTGAGTTCACTTACTTTCTGGGCTCTTATTTTGAGGTGCAACAATGGAGTTATAAGCTTTGGGGTTAAACTTTTTATTTTTCTCAATTTTTCTATTCTCTTGGTAAATGAATGACTAGGGGCATTTTTGTCCTTTAGTAACTAGTGGTAATTAAAGATGAAAAATACACTACTTCATCTTGCATTCCACTTATCTTTCTGTAGCCACCCAATAGTCCAATCATAGTTTACCATATGATTAGAAAAGTTGTATTAGTAACATACTCGAGTGAGTTGTACAAAAATGAGTACAACACGGGATTCACCCAAGTGTATATATATGTATATATGAGAAGAGTTGATCGTGTGACAAACTATGGTTTTTTTTTTTTTTTACAATATATGCGGTAGGGGAGTCGAATCTCTCACTTTGAGGATATTAATACAAACACTTTGTCAGTTGAAGCTATGTTCATTTTGGCAAATTATTGTTGGATGATAAAGTGAGCTATACAAAGTTGGCTATGAATGCAAATTTTTCTTATGGATGGATGAAAATTACTGTAAAAAGATTAGGAGAAAACAAACACAATTTTCAAAGCCCAAAATCCAAAACAAACTAATTATTAACCAAAACCTAAATTTCATGTTTAATTATAAGCAAAAGTTGTGTAGCCTATATAATTAAACTCCTTTAGAGAAATCCTTAAATCTACCAAACCTTACTTGAAAAAAAAGAAAGAAAAAGAAAAAGAAATAGAATATATCACAAAAGCTACACAAAATTCAAACCATACAAAGTTATATATATATATATATAAAAAAAAAAAGAACTTTAAACAATTTATTTTCGAAATAAAAATTCATATTTTTGTCAGTCAACATTGGAATTGTGATTGGTGAATGAAGATGAGTTGTCAAAAGGAAAATCTGGAATAGTAGGGGTAGTTATATAGCAATTAACCCAAACTTAAATATTACTATATCATTATGAGTTGTCATTTTGACTAAAAACAAACTTTATTATTATTTATTATGCCAAAAATATATATTTATATATTATATTAGGCGTGAAATGGGAATTACGGTTAAGTTTGTATTGATATTTGAGACAATTGGTTGAACTGTTGCTTTTTCTTTTCTTTGTTTTTATGTGAAAAAATTATCATTATTTTAAAATCTTTTTTTCTTTTTCTCTTTTTCTTTTGTTCTTATTGCCATTAATCTTTTATAATTTTAAGGCTATGAGTACGAAAGGTTAAAATATCTTCTCTTCTTTAGTGATGAAATGTATCGAGATTTGTAATATGATTTCTTTCCTTTCATGAATTTTGAGGCAGGTATTTTATCTCAATTAAACGATAGTGAATTTTATGAAAGTAATAATTTAATTGCTAAATTTTAGTGGGTAATGAATTTAAGGGTAATTGTTTTAAATGGTAAAACTCTTGAAAATATTTTTAGTATAACAAAATATTACTGTCTATCAGTGATAGATCGCGATAGACATCTATCAATGGACGACAGATCATGATGGACATCAATCTCGCAGTCTATCATTGATAGATAGTAACGTTTTGTTATTTTTATAAATAAGTTGGTTCATTTTCCTTTATTTGAAAACACCTCATGATTTTGTCTCTATATTTTTAGTTTTATAATAATTTGAAATTTGTAATGATGTCATCTGTATCTTGAACAATCGTTATATCATGACTAAGGGGCGTTTGGGGCAAAGAGTTGATTATTATAGTCCTTGGTTATTATAGTTAAGTTATAATAGTTTGTGTTTGGGGTATAGATTATATTAGTTTGGGTTATAATAGTATATGTTTGAAGTGTAAACTATTTTAATTTGAGAAGGAAATAGTAAACACTGTAGCAATGAATAAAAAGATATGAATGTGAAATAGTAAAAGCCATAACAAATAGTAAATACTATAGCAAATGAGGGTTTGGAAATAATGTTGACTGTAACTAATTGGGGAATACAAAATAGTATTTACTTTAGTAGTTATTATAATCTTAGGATAGTCTTCGCCCCAAACACACCATAATTTGTTACAACCAAAGATCAAGAGACTATATTTTTACTTTCCATAAATATTCATGATTAAGAATATTTGTTTTAACTTTTAAGAGTGTGAATGCTTTGAGTTGTTAGTTTTTAGGGTTACTATTTTTATCGATGTCACTCCTGGAGATCTGATTAAACATATTCTATTAAAGTATGATGTCGTGTTCTGCATGAGACATCTGAATATCATGAAATCAATGTTCTTATTGTATCTTTTGAAACCGACGCACTAGATATGTAACTTACGTTATTTTTGACTTGTTTGGAATGTCAATTATTAAAATATCATATCATTATTGTCAATGAAAGTATTACATATGATCAACTATTTATGATATATTTCAATATTAATAAAGATAGTAAGGATAATATACATATAATCATTAATTTTATCTTAATAATTATTAAATTGTTTTCTCTTTCAAATAAAGTAAAACAGCATCAATCTAGAGATTTAATATATATATTTATATATATGATACTTTCAAATTACCCATAATATTATTTAAAAAGAATATTCCTCAAATACTTTTGAAGAATAATCGAAAAGAAGAATAATTAAATCCAAAATATTATAATACAACTCTCACAGTCTCACGTCCCACCAGTTTTCGGAATTGCATGCATGACAGGTCACGTGGAAGATTTTTAAATCTATACATATGTGTGTCAGGGCTATTCAAGAAACATGTGAGATCATGTTGTCTTTAATCCATTTTGGAGAAATTTTCATTTTAAATTATACCTATTTAAATCTTGAACTTTTATAAATTTATCGATTAATCATTTTTTTTTTTAAGATTTGGTTTGAAAAATATTGTAAAAATTATATAATTTCTTTTTAAATTTATCTTCTAAATTATTATAATGAATCAATTATTTAGACCCTTTATTAAGATTACATTTGAAAATTGTCGATGCATTTTATTCTTATACGTGTGTAGACTTTTCGAGATGTTGAATTAATAAAATAGATGATTAAACTTGATGCATGGACACTCTTCAAAAGAAGTTTTAGTTGAGAGTCTAAATTTATTTGTTTATGAATATTTAGGAGTTTAGAAAATTATATGTCTCACACGATATTTACCTAGAAAGAACGTATGGAGAGTGTAAAATTGATATATCTATGAAAGTTTAGGATTTAAATTGATATAATTATTATTAACTTGGTATTTTTTTTTTCTAATTTAAAAAGAACATTTGGTTTTTTTTTTTTTTTTTTTGCATGCAATAAATAAATATGATATAGTTTGTTTTAAAAGTTAGATAATTTAATAAATTTTATTGTAAGATTTTTATATTATGGCATTCCATCTCAGAGAGTTGCACCAATGGTACCTATTCGACCTAAAACTTTTTTTCTAAAATGTTTTGTGAAATGGAATATTTGAATCGTCTCCTTCATTATTCTTTAAATGAACAACTACACATGAAAAGTTGAGTCCCATAGGTAAAGTGTAATTCATAAATTTACTAAAAATATAAAAGCAAAATGTATAGGTAAAGAATTTTTCCTAATAACATTTTTTTTCATATATAGGATAGATTTATAAATGTAATATATGAATCCATTTGGCCACTACCCTACGTGAGAACTACGTACTGGGTATATTATATACTCATTCTATATTTTTACAGACTTTGTAGGTAAGGACACAGCGTAGATGGCAGAGTTGGACGTCGCTCAAATGGCCAACCATCAAACCCACTATTATAGGCATATGCATTTTGTACCACCACGCTAATGTTTTATGGATCCTGGTGTTTTGATAAATATATTTTTATATAGTTTTTCTACCTAATTAATAAAATTTAGATATGTTCTTTGAAACTTCAACCAAAACTCATCTCATGATAGAAAAGTCTAAGTATGCATGTCGTAGCGGTTGGATCATAAGGTGTAAGGATCCGGGCGTTACACGTTATGTATTTAAAAGTGTATAGACTAAGGGGCGTCTGGGGCAAAGAGTTGATTATTATAGTCCTAGGTTATTATAGTTAAGTTATAATAGATTGTGTTTGGGGTATAGATTATATTAGTTTGGGTTATAATAGTATGTGTTTGAAGTGTAAACTATTTTAATTTGTGAAAGAAATAGTAAACACTATAGCAATGAATAAAAAGATATGAATGTGAAATAGTAAAAGCATAACAAATAGTAAATACTATAGCAAATGAGGGTTTAGAAATAATGTTGACTGTAACTAATTGGGGAATACAAAATAGTATTTACTTTAGTAGTTATTATAATATTAGGATAGTCTTCGCCCCAAACACACCCTAAATTTTTACATACTAAAAATCAAGAGACTAAATTTTTACTTTCCATAAATATTCATGATTAAGAATATTTGTTTTAACTTTTAAGAGTGTGAATGCTTTGAGTTGTTAGTTTTTAGGGTTACTATTTTTATTGATGTCACTTCTGGAAATCTAATTAAACATATTCTATTAAAGTATGATGTCGTGTTCTTCATGTGACATCTGAATATCATGAAATCAATGTTCTTATCGTATCTTTCGAAACCGACGTACTAGATATGTAACTTACGTCATTTTTGACTTGTTTAGAAGGTCAATTATTAAAATATCATATCCTTATTGTCAATGAAAGTATTACATATGATCAACTATTTATGATATATTTCAATATTAATAAAGACAGTAAGGATAATATACAGATAATTATTAATTTTTTCTTAATAATTATTAAATTGTTTTCTCTTTCAAATAAAGTAAAATAGCATCAATCTAGAGATTTAATATATATATTTATATATATGATACTTTCAAATTACCCATAATATTATTTAAAAAGAATATTCCTCAAATACTTTTGAAGAATAAGCTAAAAGAAGAATAATTAAATCCAAAATATTATAATACAACTCTCACAGTCTCACGTCTCACCAGTTTCCGGAATTGCATGCATGACAGGCCACGTGGAAGATTTTTGAATCTATACATATGTGTGTCAGGCCTATTCAAGAAACATGTGAGATCATGTTGTCTTTAATCCATTTTGGAGAAATTTTCATTTTAAATTATACCTATTTAAATCTTGAACTTTTATAAATTTATCGATTAATCATTTTTTTTTTTAAGATTTGGTTTGAAAAATATTGTAAAAATTATATAATTTCTCTTTAATTTTATCTTCTAAATTATTATAAGTGAATCAATTATTTAGACCCTTTATTAAGATTACATTTGAAAATTGTCGATGCATTTTATTCTTATACGTGTGTAGACTTTTCGAGATGTTGAATTAATAAAATAGATGATTAAACTTGATGCATGGACACTCTTTAAAAGAAGTTTTAGTTGAGAGTCTAAATTTATTTGTTTATGAATGTTTAGGAGTTTAGAAAATTATGTCTCACACGATATTTACTTAGAAAGAACGTATGGAGGGTGTAAAATTGATATATCTACGAAAGTTTAGGATTTAAATTGATATAATTATTATTAACTTAGTATTTTTTTTTCTAATTTAAAAAGAACATTTGGTTTTTTTTTTTGGCATGCAATAAATAAATATGATATAGTTTGTTTTAATAATTATCATCAATTTTTTTAAAAGTTAGATAATTTAATAAATTTTATTATAAGATTTTTATATTATGGCATTCCATCTCAGAGAGTTGCACCAATGGTACCTATTTGACCTATAACTTTTTTTTCTAAAATGTCTTGTGTAATGGAATATTTGAATCGTCTCCTTCTTTATTCTTTAAATGAACAACTACACATGAAAAGTTGAGTCCCATAGGTAAAGTGTAACACATAAATTTATTAAAAATATAAAAGCAAAATGTATAGGTAAAGAATTTTTCCTAATAACATTTTTTTTCATATATAGGATAGATTTATAAATGTAATATATGAATCCATTAACAAGACTAATGAATCAGTATATAGTCTAGGCATAACAAACTTTAAGACCCATTCGTTATAACATAAAATAAATATAAAGATTCTAACTCAACAAAATTGACATAATTTAATTGATTAAGATATATATATACACATCAAAATAAAGAATTCATAAAGTAAAACTTGTAACGTTGATATGTTTCATCACGTCTTGTAACAAGACGAACAATTCCCAACGAAAGACACAACTAATTTGTTTTTACCATAGTGAGGCTCATTATTTGTAACTAAAATAGAAAAAACCAAATTAGCTTTGTTTAAATACTTTTCTTTTTTGTGAATTTTATGCTCTCTAATCTTATCTTTAACTTCCAACACATCCTTATCTTTTCTTTCTTTGCTTATTTATTTATTTTTATTTTACCCTTTTGGTTAGACAATGGTAGGTCTAGATTATCCATAATCGATTTTTAAAATGATAATCGATGTTTATCTACATAAATATATTAAAATTAATAGACCATTTTTTAAATCTATTTTCAATAGATTCACTTTCTCCCAACTACCGACAAGTTTATATTTGGTGATAAATTAGGAATATTTTCTAATGAGTATGTTTGGAAGTAATTTTAGAATGTTCGAAATTACGTGTGTTTTAAAATAGTGATTATTGGGTAATGGTGTGTACAGGTGAAGCCCACAATTATTTAGACCTCGTTCGGTAACTATTTAATTTTTTTAAAAGTTAGACTCGTTTTCTTCAAATTTCTTTAAAATAGTTTTAGTTTTTTTCCATCAACAACAAAATATTTGAATTGTTAACCAAATTATTAAAAAAAAAAAGCTATTTATTTTTTAATTTTTAAAATTTGACTTGATTTTTTAAAACAACACTAAAAAGTAAATAAACCAAACAAAGAAATCAATGAATAAAAGTAGTTCTATAAGTTTAATTCTTAAAAATCAAAATTTAACCTAAAATGTAAATGGTTATCATTTGCCTTTATAATTTCTAGTCAATAAAAAGGTGATTTGTCTGTCAAGTGATTGACCAAAAAGAACTTGAAAAAAATATTAATTTCTTAGATTTTTATTTGGGAGTGATGTGAAGATTTGATTATTTTTAAGATGAAAAATTAAAATGATTTGTCACAAAAAAATAATTTTATAAAATAATTTTAAATAATTAATAATACTGGAGTGAAGGACTCGAATCTTCAACTTTAAAATTAAGAAAATATATATACAAATTTTATGCAGTTGAGTCATGTTCACCAAACTCATTTTTCTTCTATTTCAAAAATTTATCTCAAAGATGATTTTAACTTGCTCAAACTTCATCATAAAAACAAATAAGTGAGAAACAAAAAGTCTTAAAACATGCTTTTACACCTAATGAATTTTTTTTCTTTCTTAACATTAAACACTTTAAAAAAAAAAAAATCAAACATTCTAATTCTTTAACTCCTTGATTTGATTATGGGTCTTAACAAACTGATCATATTCATTCATATGCATTTTCATAATCTATTGACTTTGCCCTACCTTGTATTATTTATTTATTTCCTATAATTTAGTTGTTTTTTACTTGCATGTATTTCCTCTTATTCTAAATACCCTTTACCCTTTTCAACCATAACAATTTTTTAAAAACCATTTATTATTTTTGGCTTAGTGTTTTTTTTAAAGAAGAAATATTTCAAATGGTAAAATTGTTGAAAATATTTATAAGATGCAACAAAATTTTAGAACTATCAATGATAGACGCTGATAGACTTCTATCAGTGTCTATCAACGTCTATTATTATAGTTATTATAGTTCTAGGTTGTTATAGTTGGGTTATGATAGTTTGTCTTTGGATATAGATTATTTTAGTTTAGGTTATAAAAGTATGTGTCTGAGATGTAAACTATTTTAGTTTGAGAAGAAAATAGTAAATACTGTAGCAAATGATAAACAAAATGATGAATGTAAAATAGTAAAATTTGTAGTAAATATTAAATACTGTAGCAAATGTGGGTTTTGAAATAGTGTTGATTGTAGTTAATTGGAGGTTTTGATTTAATTTTCTTGTAGTAAGAGGTGGTTATTATATTTTGATGATAACCCTTGTCCTCAATGCTCCCTAAATAATTATAAAAAAAATATAAATTTTGAAAATAGGTCTATTTAATTTAGGCATTATTATCCATCACGACAATTTACTATTATTTATCCAAAAAATGTAACATACTTTTTCATGTTTAAAATTAAAATTTATCAAATACTACTAATTTTCTTCATTTTACAATTGTTTTTTAGAACTACAATGACGAGAAATTATTTTAGAAGCTACAACTCCAAACTAAGCCTCAACATCTCTCTCTCTCTATTTTTTATTTTGTAATAAATTAGGTCTCATTTCGTAATCGTTTTGTTTTTTGGTTTTGGTTTTTTGACAATTAACATATTTCATCTTAATTTCTTACAATCATTTGCATCTTTCTCAAGTACAAGAATTGATTTTTTAGCGGAATTCTAAAAACAAAAACAAGCTTTTAAAACTATTTTTTTAGTTTTTTTTCCAAATTTGGCTTGATTTTTGAAAACACAAGTAAAAAGTAGATAACAAATTAAAAGGTTAGAGGTGGAAGAACTATAGGCTTAATTTTTTTAAAAAAAACTAAATGATTATCAAATGAGGTCTTAGTCATCAATTTTATTATGTAACAATTTAGTATATGTATTTTAACATTTGTCATGATGTAGTCCCTGCCCTGTACAATTGTTAAAAATTTGAAAGTGTATATGGACTAAATTGTTGCAAAATTAAAAATATAAAAATATGTGTTTGTTATATATTATAATCAAAAGAGACTAATACTTCATTTGGTAACCATTTGATTTTTTACTTTTAAAAATTAAGCCTAATTCTTCGTAATTTTTTTTTTCAATTGTTTGCATATTTCTTAGGTAAAGAGTTAAATTCTTAGTCAAATTAAAAAAAAAAAAACTAAAAATGATTTTTTTTTAATTTTCAAAACTTGGCTTGATTTTTAAAAATATTAGTAAAAAGTAAAAAACAAAGGCAAAAAAAAAAAATTATAGGCTTAATTTTAGAAAATCAAATAGTTACTAAACGGGACCTAAATCGTTAAAAGTTAATGACTAAAAATTTTTTTTTAACCTTTATGTTTTTAAGTTTAGATGGTTTAAGTCGTTGCTTTTTAGGGTTACTATTTTTATGGATGTCGCATGTGAAGACTCTAACCCGACATATTCTATAATTATATGATGTCTCGTTGTGCACGCATCATTTGAATACCACAAAATTAATGATCTTATCATGTCATTCAAAACCAACGTACTAGATACGTAAGTTACGTCATTTTTTACTTGTTTAGATTTTCAATTATTGAAATACCATATCGTTCGTTATCAATCAAACGTAATACAAAATTGTAATTATTAATAATATATTTTAATATTAATAGACATAGTAAAAATAACACATGGCTAACCAACAAATATTCTCAAATAATTACTAAATTTTGTTTCGTATCAGTATTGTCTCTCTTTACTCCCAAAACAAGACGAGATATACCTCAAAATGAGATTAATTTAAAATATCATTATTGTCTCTCTTTACTCCCAACACAAGACGAGATATACCTCAAAATGAGATTAATTTAAAATATCAGTCATTCTCATTTTTTAATAATATGTTTATAAGATTTCAAATATGATCAATGATTCAAATACCCATTATTATTCCTAAAAAAAATATACCCATTATTATTTAAAAAGAATATTCATCAAATTCCAAGATTAAACCAAAAGAAGAATAATTATCCAAAGTATTGCCACCCTCATGTACTCCCGTTTCACCATCTTCCGCAATTGCATGCATGCGAGACCATTGTGGGAGTTACAACAACAACAACAACAACAACAACAATAATAATAACAACAACAATAGAAACATTTATAATGTTATTAAAATAAACCTAGTTTTTGAATTCAAAGTCAGATGTTCTATTCTTCCATTCCAAATATTATAAAAAATTTGCGAGAGATCGAAAATCGAATTTTCGAATTCACTAAATAAGTATATATCAATAATATATGAAAAATCATATATTTAAATTCTTATAAAAAGAGACAATTTAAACTTCACTCAATTAACTTAGACAAACTTGATATAGAATTATCTGGACAAATACTAAAATAGTGATCATTAGTCATGATGATCATACATTTTTTTTTTAATCTCTAAAAAATTCTTAAGTACACTACTCCAAATATTTCAAGTAATCCACACTTAAAAAAGAGAACTAGATTTTAACTACTCATAAGAAACTAACACATTATTCTATTTTCTTTAGACACTAGATCATAATTCATACCATCATAATATTTATATATATATAGAGAGAGAGTGAGAGAGAGAGAAAATTGGAGTAACTCCCAAATTCCTCCATTATTTAGAGCTGAATTAAGAAGAAGCAATCATGGAGTAAAGTTGTTTTGCCATTCCTTACTTAGAAGATCATCTTTAACGTCTTCACCTTCATTATTCTGATTCTCATTACCATTTCCATGTTGAATTTTATTCCCATTTCCATTTCCATTGTTGCAGCTTATTTCACTTTCAAACAATCCTTGAAGCAACATCTCTGCATCATCATTCACATCAATCCTTACACCACCACTGTCGCCGTAGTAGCAGACATCGGAATATAGACTCCTCATAGGGTCTCCACCATTGACGTCACCACCGATTCCAAAACCCGCTTGGTGAGTGAAATCCATATGACTAACAGTAGCCTCAACACCAACGCCATTAATGTCGTTCACAAGCTTCTCAATCTCACTAATTCCAGAATTGTCATTTACCCCAAAATTCCACTCCGATAACAAAATGTTCTCATCGCCATCTCCTTCAACAATAATCGTTTTCGTTCTACCTAATTCGCCGATTCCCACCATCAATCTTCCGGAAGGCTGAGAAAGCGACGGTAGAGGTGTTGAGCAGCGGAGAGAGATGGCCAGATGATGGGATGGTCCTCGTTGTGCACGCGTGTGAAGACTCTAACCTGACATATTCTATAATAATATGATGTCTCGTTGTGCACGCGTCATTTGAATACCACAAAATCAATGATGTTATCATGTCATTCAAAACTAACGTACTAGATACGTAAGTTATGTCATTTTTGACTTGTTTAGATTTTCAATTATTGAAATACCATATCGTTCGTTATCAATCAAACGTAATACAAAATTGTAATTATTAATAATATATTTTAAGTTTAATAGACATAGTATAAATAACACATGGCTAACCAACAAATATTCTCAAATAATTACTAAATTTTGTTTCGTATCAATATTGTCTCTCTTTACTCCCAAAACAAGACGAGATATACCTCAAAATGAGATTAATTTAAAATATCAGTCATTCTCATTTTTTAATAATATGTTTATAAGATTTCAAATATGTTCTATGGTTCAAATACCCATTATTATTCCTAAAAAAAATATACCCATTATTATTTAAAAAGAATATTCCTTAAATTCCAAGAATAAGCCAAAAGAGAATAATTATCCAAAATATTGCCACCCTCATGTACTCACGTTTCACCATCTTCTATAATTGCATGCATGCGAGACCATTGTGGGAGTTACAATAATAATAATAATAATAATAATAATAATAATAATAATAATAATAATAATATTTATAATTTTATTAAAATAAACCTAGTTCATGCATTCGAAGCCCTTCTATTCTTCCATTCCAAATATTATAAAAAAATTGCGAGAGATCGAAAATCGAATTTTCGAATTCACTAAATAAGTATATATCAATAATATATGAAAAATCAGATATTTAAATTCTTATAAAAAGAGACAATTTAAACTTCACTCAATAAACTTAGACAAACTTGATACAGAATTATCTGGACAAATACTAAAATAGTGATCATTAGCCATGATGATCATATTTTTTTTTTTAATCTCTAAAAAATGCTTAAGTAGACTACTCAAATATTTCAATTAATCCACACTTAAAAAAGAGAACTAGATTTTAACTACTCATAAGAAACTAACACATTATTCTATTTTCTTTAGACACTAGATCATAATTCATACCATCATAATATTTTTATATATAGATAGAGAGAAAATTGGAGTAACCCTCAAATTCCTCCATTATTTAGAACTTAATTAAGAAGAAGCAATCATGGAGTAATGTTGTTTTGCCATTCCTTACTTAGAAGATCATCTTCAACGTCTTCACCTTCATTATTCTGATTCTCATTTCCATTTCCATGTTGAATTTCATTTCCATTTCCATTTCCATTGCTGCAGCTTATTTCACTTTCAAACAATCCTTGAAGCAACATCTCTGCATCATCATTCACATCAATCCTTACACCACCACTGTCGCCGTAGTAGCAGACATCGGAATATAGACTCCTCATAGGGTCTCCACCATTGACGTCACCACCGATTCCAAAACCCGCTTGGTGAGTGAAATCCATATGACTAACAGTAGCCTCAACACCAACGCCATTAATGTCATTCACAAGCTTCTAAATCTCACACATTCCAGAATTGTCATTTACCCCAAAATTCCACTCCGATAACAAAATGTTCTCACCGCCATCTCTTTTACAGGAATCGTTTTCGTTCCGCCTAATTCGCCGATTCCCACCATTGAAATTCCTCCATTCATCAAATCGCCCATATTCACTTCTGATTGAACAAACCCTAACTCCACTGCCATATTACTACTACTTCCCCCAATTTTATCATTCAAATTCATCACCATATCAATAAACCATTGATCTATCAAATTCCTTCCATTATCAACCAGATCCATCTCATTGCTCCCTATTTCAAGCAGAGGAGAGTTAGAAGGAACAAATTCAGTAGGAGGAGGAGGAAGACGATGAACCTGTTGATGATAATCGATTCGTTTTCGACAGTCTCTTATCCTCTCTCCGACCATCCACAACAATGTGTGCAGTTCCCCGTTGGTGAGTTGGAAAATATAATGACCTTGATGCAATTGATGCATCAGAAGATCGAGTTCGAGTTCTTGATTCTTCTTGATGAGTTTCTTTAGCATATCTTGAGCTTTGGTGGCACATTCCTTGAGATATGTCTCTTGATTCGTCATTTTCTTCTGGCGTTCGACTTCCAGAAGGCTGAGAAAGCGACGGTAGAGGTGTTGAGCGGTGAAGAGAGATGGCCAGATGACGGGATGGTCCTCGTCGGGGCCATTGACGACGGCAAAGGCAAAAACGCCGCAGAGAGTGGTGAGTTCACTTACTTTCTTTAAAATTTCGAGCCTTCATTTCTTGAAACTGGCTTTCCTTGCATTATCGCTTGCAATCCAAACCAACTTCACTTTCTTCCTCATCATTGAGATTCTCTCTGGCTTTCTTGTTCTTTTTCTTCTTTCTAGGCTCTGATTTTGAGGTGTAACAATGGAGTTATAAGCCTTGGGGTTAAATTTTTTTATTTTTCTCAGTTTTTCTATTCTCTTAATAAATGAATTACTAGGGGCATTTTTGTCTTTTAGTAACTAGTGGTAATTAAAGATGAAAAATACACTACTGCATCTTGCATTCCACCTATCTTTCTGTAGCCACCCAATAGTCCAATCATAGTTTACCATATGATTAGAAAAGTTGTATCAGTATGATACTCGAGTGAGTTGTACAGAAGTAAGTGCAACACGGGATGCACCCAATTGTATATATATGTATATATGAGAATAGTTGATCGTGAGACAAACTGTGTTTTTTTTTTTTTTTTTTACAATATGTGTGGTAGGGGAGTTGAACCTCTCACTTTGAGGATAATAATACAAGAACTTTGCTAGTTGAAGCTATGTTCATTTTGGCAAATTATAGTCGGATGATAGAGTGAGCTACACAAAGTTGGCTATGAATGCAATTTTTTCATAAGGATAGATGAAAATTACTATAAAAAGATTAGGAGAAAACAAACACAATTTTCAAAGCCCAAAATCCAAAACAAACTAATTATTAACCAAAAACTAAATTTGATGTTTAATTATAAGAAAAAGTTGTGTAGCCTATATAATTAAACTCCTTTAAAGAAATCATTAAATCTACTAAACCTTACTTGAAAAAAAAAAAAAGGAAATAGAATATATCACAAAAGCTATACAAAATTCAAACCCTACAAATTTTTTTTTTTTTAAAAAAAAGAATTTAATCAATTTATTTTCGAAATAAAAATTCATATTTTTGTGAGTCAACATTCGAATTGTGATTGGTGAATGAAGATGAGTTGTCAAAAGGAAAATCTGGAATAGTGGGGGTAGTTATATAGCAATTAACACAAAATTAAATATTACTTTATCATCTTAGTTGTCATTTTGACTAAAAAGAAAAAACTTTATTATTATTTATTATGCCAAAAATATATATTTATATATTATATTAGGTGTGAAATGGGAATTACGGTTAAGTTTGCATTGATATTTGAGACAATTGGTTGAACTGTTGCTTTTTTCTTTTCTTTGTTTTTATGTGAAAAAATTATTATTATTTTTAAATTTTTTTATAATCTATTATTACATTTTCTTTTTCTCTTTTTCTTTTGTTCTTATTGCCATTAATCTTTTATAATTTTAAGGCTATGAGTACGAAAGGTTGAAATATCTTCTCTTCTTTAGTGATGAAATGTACCGAGATTTGTAATATGATTTCTTTCCATTTGTGAATTTCGAGGCAGGTATTTTATCTCAATTAAACGATATTGAATTTTAAGAAAGTAATAATTTAATTGCTAAATTTTAGTGGGTAATGAATTTAAGGGTAATTGTTTTAAATGGTAAAACTCTTGAAAATATTTTTAGTATAACGATGAACATCAATCTCCCAGTCTATCATTGATAGATAGTAACGTTTTGTTATATGTGTAAATAAGTTGGTTCATTTTCCTTTATTTAAAAACTACTCATGATTTTGTCTCTATATTTTTAGTTTTATAATAATTTAGTACTTGTATTTTGAAATTTGTAATGATGTCATCTGTATCTTGAACAATCGTTATGTATTTAAAAGTGCATAGACTAAAGGGCATTTGGGGCAAAGAGTTGATTATTATAGTCCTAAGTTATTATAGTTAAGTTATAATAGTTTGTGTTTGGGGTATAGATTATATTAGTTTGGGTTATAATAGTATGTGTTTGAAGTGTAAACTATTTTAATTTGAGAAGGAAATAGTAAACACTATAGCAATAAATAAAAAGATATGAATGTGAAATAGTAAAAGCCATAACAAATAGCAAATACAATAGCAAATGAGGATTTAGAAATAATGTTGACTGTAACTAATTGGGGAATACAAAATAGTATTTACTTTAGTAGTTATTATAATCTTAGGATAGTCTTTGCCCCAAACACACCCTAAATTGTTACATACTAAAGATCAAGAAACTAAATTTTTACTTTCCATAAATATTTATGATTTAGAATATTTGTTTTAACTTTTAAGAGTGTGCATGCTTTGAGTTGTTAGTTTTTAGGGTTACTATTTTTATCGATGTCACTCCTGGAAATCTGATTAAACATATTCTATTAAAGTATGATGTCGTGTTCTGCATGTGACATCTGAATATCATGAAATCAATGGTCTTATCTTTCGAAACTGACACACTAGATATGTAACTTACGTAATTTTTGACTTGTTTAGAAGGTCAATTATTAAAATATCGTATCATTATTGTCAATAAAAGTATTACATATGATCAACTATTTATGATATATTTCAATATTAATAAAGATAGTAAAGATAATATACAGATAATCGTTACTTTTTTCTTAATAATTATTAAATTGTTTTCTCTTTCAAATAAAGTAAAACAACATCAATCTACAGATTTAATATATATATTTATATATATGATAATTTCAAATTACCCATAATATTATTTAAAAAGAATATTCCTCAAATACTTTTGAAGAATAAGCCAAAAGAAGAATAATTAAATCCAAAATATTACAATACAACTCTCACAGTCTCATGTCTCACCAGTTTCCAGAATTGCATGCATGACAGACCACGTGGAAGATTTTTAAATCTATACATATGTGTGTGAGAGCTATTCAAGAAACATGTGAGATCATGTTGTCTTTAATCTATTTTGGAGAAATTTTCATTTTAAATTATACCTATTTAAATCTTGAACTTTCATAAATTTATCGATTAATCATTTTTTTATGATTTGGTTTGAAAAATATTGTAAAAATTATATAATTCTTTTTTAAATTTATCTTCTAAATTATTATAAGTGAATCAATTATTTAGACCCTTTATTAAGATTACATTTGAAAATTGTCAATGCATTTTATTCTTATACGTGTGTAGAATTTTCGAGATGTTAAATTAATAAAATAGATGATTAAACTTGATGCATGGACACTGTTCAAAAGTAGTTTTAGTTGAGAGTCTAAATTGATTTGTTTATGAATGTTTAGGAGTTTAGAAAATTATGTCTCATACGATATTTTTCTAGAATGAACGTATGGAGGGTGTAAAATTGATATATCTACGAATGTTTAGGATTTAAATTGATATAATTATTATTAACTTAGTATTTTTTTTTTCTAATTTAAAAAGAACAATTGGTTTTTGTTTGGCATGCAATAAATAAATATGATATAGTTTTTTTTAATAATTATCATCAATTTTTTTTAAAAGTTAGATAATTTAATAAATTTTATTATAATACTTTTATATTATGGCATTCCATCTCAGAGAGTTGCACCAATGGTACCTATTCGACCTAAAACTTTTTTTCTAAAATGTTTTGTGAAATGGAATATTTGAATCGTCTCCTTCATTATTCTTTAAATGAACAACTACACATAAAAAGTTGAGTCCCATAGGTAAAGTGTAATACATAAATTTACTAAAAATATAAAGGCAAAATGTATAGGTAAAGAGTTTTTCCTATTTTTTTTTTATATATAGGATAAATTTATAAATGTAATATATGAATCCATTAACAACACTAATGAAACAGTATATAGTCTAGGCATAACAAACTTTAAGACCCATTTGTTATAACATAAAATAAAATATAAAGTTCATCTCCATGCATGCGTTGATAGTCGAGTGAGTTATATAAAAATGAGTGTTATAACAAGAATATACTCATCTCCATGTATGCGTTGATAGTCGAGTGAGTTATATAAAAATGAGTGCAACACGGGATGCACCCTAGTGTGTATATACGTCTCTTGATTCGTCATGTTCTTCTGGCGTTCGACTTTCGGAAGACTGAGAAAGCGACGGTAGAGGTGTTGAGCGGCAGAGAGAGATGGCCAGATGATGGGATGGTCCTCGTCGGGGCCATGGACGACGCAAAGGCGAAAACGCCGCAGAGAGTGGTGAGTTCACTTACTTTCTTTAACAATCCGAGCCTTCGTTTCTTGAAACTGGCTTTCCTTGCATTATCGCTTGCAATCCAAACCAACTTCACTTTCTTCCTTATCATTGAGACTCTCTCTAGCTTTCTTGTTCTTCTTCTTATTTCTGGCCTCTGATTTTGAGGTGCAACTATGGAGTTTATTTATAAGCCTTGTGGTTATAGTTTTTATTTTTATTTTTTTTTCTAAGTTTTTTTTATTCTCTTGGTAATTGTATTACTAGGGGAATTTTTGTCCTTTAGTAACTAGTGGTAATTAAAGATGAAAAATATACTAATGCATCCATTCCACCTATCTTTCTGTAGCCACTCAAATTATCTTATCATAATTTATTACGTGATAAATATGTCAAATTATCTTATCATAGTTTACCATATGATTAGAAGAGTTGCATCGGTATGAGAAATACTCAGATATATCTGGGTCTATATCTATCTTTGTGCATCCACCAAATTATCTTATCATAATTTATTACGTGATAAATTCTTTTTATATCTTTATTTAATTATTTTAATTCTTATTGTGTGTGATGAAAGTAAGATGCATAGAAATGTATATATCCTAAACCACATCTTCTTTTTTAGTCTTACTTTAACCATAGAAAATAAATAATTCAATATAGATATATGAGTAATATTTAAGTGCGGCCACAAGACTATACTCATCTCCATGCACGTGTTGATAATCGAGTGAGTTGTACGAAAATGAGTGCAACACGGGATACACCCAAGTGTGTATATATGTATATATGAGAAAAGTTGATCGTGTGACAAACTATGGTTTTTTTTTTTTTTTTTTGACAATATGTGGGGTAGGGAAGTCGAATCTCTCACTTTGAGGATAATAATACAAACACCATGCCAGTTGAAGCTATGTTCATTTTGGCAAACTATAGTCGGATGACAGAGTGAGCTACACAAAATTGGCTGTGAATGCAAATTTTTTCTTTACAATAGAGGAAAATTACTGTAAAAAGATTAGGAAAAAACAAACATAATTTTCAAAGCCCAAAATCCAAAACAAACTAATTAACCAAAACCTAAATTTGATGTCTAATTATAAGCAAAAGTTGTGTAGCCTATATAATTAAACACCTTTAGAGAAATCATTAAATCTACCAAACCTTACTTGAAAAAGAAAAAGAAAAAGAAAAAGAATATATCACAAAAGCTATACAAAATTCAAACCCTACAAAGTGATAAAAAAAATGAACTTTAAACAATTTATTTTCGAAATAAAAATTCATATTTTTGTGAGTCAACATTCGAATTGTGATTGTGAATGTTAAAGATGAGTTGTCAAAAGGAAAATCTATAATAGTAGGGGTAGTTATATAGCAATTAACCCAAAATTAAATATCACTTTATCATCTTAGTTGTCATTTTGACTAAAAAGAAAAAACATTATTATTATTTATTATTCCAAAAATATATATTTATATATTATATTAGGTATGAAATGGGAATTACATGTAACCGTTTGAATTGATATTTGAGATGAACTGTTGCTTTTTCTTTTCTTTGTTTTTATGTGAAAAAATTATTATTATTATTATTATTTTTTTATAATCTATTATTACATTTTCGTTTTCTCTTTTTGTTTTGTTCTTATTGCCATTAATCTTTTATAATTTTAAGGCTATGAGTACCAAAGGTTAAAAAATATTCTCTTATTTAGTGATGAAATGTAGTGAGATTTGTAATATGTTTCCTTTCCTTTCGTGAATTTTGAGGCATGTATTTTATCTAAGTTAAACGATAGTGAGTTTTATGAAAGTAATAATTTAATCACTAAATTTTAGTGGATAATGAATTTAAGGGTAATTATTTTGTATGGTAAAACTGTTGAAAATATTTTTAGTATAACAAAATATTACTACCTATCCGTGATAGATCACGATAGACATCTATCAATGGACGACAGATCATGATGGACATCAATCTTGCAGTCTATTGTTGGTAGATAGTAACATTATGTTATATTTGTAAATAAGTTGGTTCATTTTCCTTTATCTGAAAACACCCCATGATTTTGTCTCTATATTTTTAATTTTATAATAATTTAGTACTAGTATTTTAAAATCTGTAATGATGTCATCTGTATCTTGAACAATCGTTATGTATTTAAAAGTACATAGGCTAGTGGGCATTTGGGGAAAATAGTTGGTTATTATAGTCCTAGGTTATTATAATTAAGTTATAATAGTTTGTGCGTTGAGTATAGATTATTTTAGTTTGGGTTATAATAGTATGTGTTTGAGGTGTAAACTATTTTAATTTCAGAAGGAAATAGTAAATACTATAGAAATGAATAAAAAAGTAATGAATGTAAAATAGTAAAAGTTATAACAAATAGTAAATACTGTAACAAATGAGAGTTTTGAAATAATTATAACTGTAGGTATTTACTATAACAAGAGGTACTTATTATAATCTTATGATAGTCTTCTCTCCAAACACACCCTAAATTGTCACATACTAAAGATCAAGAGATTAAATTGTTACTTTTCATAAATATTCATGATTAAGAATATTTATTTTAACTTTTAAGAGTGTGAGTGCTTTGAGTTGTTAGTTTTTAGGGTTACTATTTTTATCGATTTCACTCCCGAAAATCTGATTAAACATTTTCTATTTTAGTATGATGTCGTGTTCTGCATTTGACATCTAAATATCATGAAATCAATGTTCTCATCGTATCTTTCAAAACCGACGTACTAGATATGTAATTTACGTCATTTTTTTACTTGTTTAGAAGGTCAATTATTAAAATATCATATCATTATTGTCAATGAAAGTAATACATATGATCAACTATTTATGATATATTTCAATATTAATAAACATAGTAAGGATAATACACAGATAATCGTTAATTTTTTCTTAATAATTATTAAATTTTGTTTCATACCATTATTTCTTTCAAATAAAGTAAAACAACATCAATCCACAGATTTAATATATATATATATATATATATATGATAATTTCAAATTACCCATATTATTATTTAAAAAGAATATTCCTCAAATTCTTTTGAAGAATAAGCCAAAAGAAGAATAATTAAATCCAAAATGTTACAATAAACTCTCACAACCTCACCAGTTTTCGGAATGCATGTATGACAAACCACGTGGAAGATTTTTAAATCTATACATATGTGCGTGAGGCTTGCTATTCAAGAAACATGTGAGATCATGTTGTCTGTAATCCATTTTTCAGAAATTTTCATTTTACATCCCTTAAATTATACCTATTTAAATCTTGAATTTTCATAAATTTACCGATTAATCGCCTTTTTTTAGATTTGATTTCAAAAATATTGTAAGAATTATATAATTTTTTTTTTCAATTTAACTTTTAAATTATTATAAGTGAATCAATTATTTAACTCTTTATTAAGATTACATTTGAAAATTGTCAATGCATTTCATTTTTATACGTGTGTAGACTTTTCGAGATGTTGAATTAATAAAATAGATTATTAAACTTGATACATGGACACTTTTCAAAAGAAGTTTTAGATAAGAGTCTAAATTGATTTGTTTATGAAAGTTTAGGAGTTTAGTTGATAAAATTATATGTCTCACACGATATTTACCTAGAAAGAACGTAATGAAGGGTGTAAAATTGATATATCTATGAAAGTTTAAGATTTAAATTGATATAATTTTTGTTTAGAGTTTAACTTAATCTTTTTTTTTTCTAATTTAAAAAGAAAAATTGGTTTTTGTTTGGCATGCAATAAATAAATATGATATAGTTTTTTTTAATAATTATCATCGATTTTTAAAAGTTAGATAATTTAACAAATTTTATTATAATATTTTTTATTATGGCATTCTATCTTAGAGAGTTTGCACCAATGGTACATATTCGACCTAATTTTTTTTTTTTTTTTTTTTTGTAAAAAAATATGTTTTGTGAAGATTTGAAATGTCTCCTTCATTATTCTTTAAATGAAAACTACACGTGAAAAGTTGAGTCCCATAGGTAAAGTGTAACACATAAATTTACTAAAAATATAAAGGCAGGTAAAGAGTTTCTCCTAATAACATTTTTTTTCATATATAGGATAGATTTATAAATGTAATATATGAATGGATATTAACAACGACACTAATGAATCAATATATCGTCTAGGCATAACAAAATTTGAGAGCAATTCATTATAACAAAAAATAAAATATAAAGTTTCTAACTCAACAAAAATTTATCTCAAACATTATTTTAGCTTTCTCAAACTTCATCATAAAAACAAATAAGTGAGGAAAAAAAGTCTTAAAACATTCTTTAACACCTAATGAAAATTATTTTTTTCTTAAATAATAAACACTTTAAAAAGAATAATTCAAATCATTCTAATTCTTTAACTCCTTGATTTGATTATGGATCTTAACAAATTGATCATATTCAATCATATGTATTTTCATAATCTATTGACTTTGCCCTACTTTTATTTATTTCCTTTAATTTAGTTGTTTCTTACATGCATGTATTTCCTCTCATTCTCAATATCCTTTACCCTTTTCAACCATAAAAATTTTTTAAAAACCATTTATTATTTTTCAAAATTAGGCTTAGTTTTTTTTAAAAGAAAATTATTTCAAATAGTAAAATATTTGAAAATATTTACAAGATGGAACAAAATTTTAGAACTATCAATGGTAGACTCTGATAAACACTGATAGAAGTATATCAGCGTCTATCATTGATAGATCTAAAATTTGCTATATTTTGTAAATATTTTTATTTATTTTTCTATATTTGAAAATAACCATTTTTTAAATTTAAATAACAAAAAAAAAAGAAATCAATGGGTAGAAAAGTGTTTATTAAATTTAATTTTAAAAATCGAAAATTATAAATTAAATTGGTAGGTCTTAATCTTTTTTCTTTTCTTTTTTTTTTTTCAATTTTTAGATTTTGAAAATCAAATCTTAAGAATACTACTTTCATTTATTTCGTTTTAAAATTGGCTTAATTTTTTTTCTTTTTGAAGTTAAATAACAAAAAAAACGAAATTAATATGTAGAAGAATATTTACTAAGCTTAACTGTAAAAAATGAAATATCCAAAATCAAATTGATATAAAATAAAAGGTTTTATTTATTTATTTATTGAATTCTTAGATTTTGAAAATCAAATGAAACACTACTTCCACTTATTTATTTCTTTATTTTTGTTATCTACTTTAAAATAAAAAAATAAAAGTTTATTTCTTTTTAAAAAAATTGTTTTAGAAAGTTGACTATGAATCCGTATATTTTATAAGATAGATGAAAATCATCATAAAGAAATTAGAGAAAGTTGACCTAGGCGACTTAGTCTTAATCCTGAGTATATTATGAACTCTTGTTCACGAAGAACTTTCCTCTGATTTGCATGGGTGAGGGTGGCCAATTCGCTGACCCAATATGCCTACTATTTTGGGGATAATGAAACCGAGTGGGGAGTGGGAACATAATAGTACAAGATAGAATTCACTCCTTCCCTCTTTGAGGGTAAGTAGATGAGTGTTCCCTCAAGTGGTATATCCGGAACTTGAACAAAGGGCCCTACCCTCTCATTGACACACCCAAGGGTAAAACGGTAATTTGACCCAGTTGGAGTTACAAACACACATAAAGGACTACTTACTAGAATTGGTCTATATTCATGGACATAGAAATATATCTTATTGGTATTAGTCTATATCCATGGACATAAAAATATATCTATAGTGAGAAGACTGCAGCTGTGGGTCTTTAGTGAAGTGTTGATGAATTCTCTCTGTGCTATAAATGTTGACCTATGAAAATATGGGGATCTTCTAATAGAGCTCATTGATGGGCTTCATGGGCTTGGGCCTGGCCTTGATTGGCCATGGGTCTGACATTTGGGCCAATTTAATTGGACTTGGGCCTGGCCTTTGGGAATAATTAATTGGATTTAAGACTGGTCTTTAGGCCCAATTAACTGGGCTTAGGCTTATTTTTGTGTTTTAGGCCCACCTTTAGCCCATATTTAGGCGCTAACGTCGGTCGAAATTAATTTTACTTAATCAACGTCTGCGACGAAAACACAGAATTTGTCCTCAATTTCAATTTGAGACACATGTCAACTCTAAATTGGTCACAAATTTGACAATTTCGGAATTTCGTCATTAATTTAGCAAATGACGTGGCGGTCCGTGATTGATCCGAAATTTCTCCTCCAACAAGAGGAAAGCAAAGAACGAGATCAAAAGACCAATCCATATGCGCAAGATTCCATTTTAATAATTTCACACGAATATGATGTAAGCAAAATGTCAAAAACCCCTAATTTTGGAAAATAAGACATACAATCGTATTTTCACTTCAATTTTAGGTCATCCATCTATAGGACCTTAAAATCATAGAGTTCGAAAATCCAAAGATTAAGAAAATAACATAGACCAATATATATATATATATGTGTGTGTGTGTGTGTGTGTTTAAACATTAAAATAAAGAATTCATAAAGTAAAACTTGTAACATTTATATCCCCATGGTTTAATCACGACCCTATTATTGTAACAAGACGAACAATACCCAATGAAAGGGACAACTAATTTGTTTTAACCATAGTGGGCCCACCATTTGTAACTAAATTAGAAAAAACAATATTAGCTTTGTTCAAATACTCTTTTCTTTTGTGAATTTTATGCTCTCTAATCTTTTCTTCAACTTCCAACCCATCCTTATCTTCTCTTTCTTTGCTTTTTTATTTTTTTTATTTTATTCTTTTCATTAGACAATGGTAGGGTATAGATTATCCATAATCGATTTTAAAAATGGTAATCGATGTTTTATCTACATAATTATATTAAAATTAATAGACCGTTTTTTTAAATCTATTTTCAATAGATTCACTTTCTCCCAACTACTGGCAAGTTTATATTTGGTGATAAATTAGGAATATTTTCTAATGAATACATTTGGAAGTAATTTTAGAATGTTCGAAATTACGTATGTTTTAAAATAGTGATTATTTGGTAATGGTGTATATAGGTGAAGCCCATAGTTATTTAGACCTCGTTCGATAACTATTTAATTTTTTAAAAGTTAGACTCGTTTTCTTCAAGTTTCTTTATCATAGTTTTAGTTTTTTCCAACAACAACAAAATATTTGAATTGTTAACTGTTCGCACGAGGTTTCCAGAGAAACGTATTTCGTGGAGTTGAACTTGAGTTGGTGTTGATGTTGGAGTTGATTTGTTGTGATGTGGTTCGATCTCTAATATTTGATCATCTGATTCTCTCTCAGTTGGGTAAAAATGCTTGACTTGGAGAAGGAAAGTACAGAACGTTCTTGAAGTAGAAGTCTTGGAAGAGTATTTGTATCTTCAAAGGTCTTCTACCTTATAGGAGTGCAGCTTCAGGAGTCTTGGAAGCTTGAACTAAAAGTCTTGGAAGAGTATTTATGTCTTCAAATGTCACACCCCGCCCCAGATCACCCTTTTAGCCTAGAGAAGGGTGTGATTGCAGCAGTTATCAACCCTTAAACACACTTACTACCTTAAAACTCTCGCGGAATAACTCTGATACCAAATACAAATTATATGCAACGGGACAACTGTAGGCCCACAATTTATTAAGTTAGAAGTTAATATGTTTAGAATATTTATAAGATTAGATTTACAAGTCCCAAAACCCACAAACCCTAGTCCCTATATGAACAATAGTAACATGTATACAATATTAACAGTAAACACCTAGCAAACGGTTACAAGTTTTTTCGTCCTTTAGTGGCAGAGTAGATACTGAGCTGTCCAGAGGATTTGACCGCTACCTGTGGGGGGGGGCGGAGGGGGGGAACAAAAACATTTAAAAACGGGGTGAGCTTACGCTCAGTGAGTGACCGAGAAAACATAGTAAATTCTCATGCATAATTTCAAAAAATAGTTTTATCTGAAATATAAACTTTTGCAGCATAAATAATTTCCAAGCGTAATGTATATAAAACTATTTTAAACATAAAATAGTAAAATCATTTCTCAAATCAAAGTACTATATAACTGGTAAAATAATCCCAACACCAACTACTAGTCCAGAGAGAACCCTTTTGCTCAATCTCTGACTTTATTCACCTGTGGCCACACTAAGTACCTTCACACATTAGGTACTACTGCTCAGATACCTTCTCCAACGTACTTCAGTATCCTGTTGGTTTGGTACCTTCTCAAACGTACTTCAGTACCAATAGATACCTTCTCCTTGTACTTCAGTATCTAGTTGGGTGGATGCATTCTCTTTGTACTTCGGTATCGCATTTTACCAAAATTATTTATAAACAACTTTTCTCTTTAAAGCATGTATAGTATAACACATATACAATATCGCTTTAAAGATGGTAACACATGCTAGATAAAATCAATACATTTACATATGTAAATAGTTTTTCAACAATATGCATGCGTTCAAATCACAATTCAAACTTGCTTAGAAACCACTTTATAAAACTAGTAAGCATGAGAATTATTTTCGCAAACATGCTTTCTGTAAAGCATTTGTAATCAAATTAGTTTAAAAACGTTTTAGTTCGAAAACATTTTAGCCATTCACCTCGAACTCTTAGGAACTTTTCACTTTAGTAACTCCTCGGGTCTCTTTTTCACCCCTAGAATCCAGATTCAACTTACAACTTAGATTACTTATAGTTTCAAATCTTATTTGGAAATACTTCCTTCTACAAACTTATTCTAAAACGTCTTAGAAATCTTACCCTAAACTTTCAGCTCAGAATTCTTCGTGGTTTGGCCGAAATCTCAAAATCTTCAAGTCTGGCCCAGACTGATCCGATAGTCTGACCCTTTTGCCTTCTTCTCAACCTCCAGCCCAATTCCTTTGAGCCTTTTCCTCCGGCAGCCCTACTCTAAAAACTAGACTTCTAGAGCTTTCAGATGGTTTTATAATAACTCCAAACGCACGAGTAGATTGGATGATCTTCTCATCCAAAGTTGACACATTCCTCTGAACCCTCACTATCCTCTACTTTTTCTACGAAATTTATGATTTTTGTGTGATTTGAAAATGAAATCCCAACTCCCTATTTATAGGCATTCAAATTGCTCGTGGGATTGACAGCACCTACTTGGCTGCATGGGCAAATGTTTAATCCTCCCTTTATCAACGTAAGCTGACTTCACCTTGGTTCAATGTGTTCTTCCCAAACGCATCCAACACAATTTCTTATGGTTTAAGAATTTCTCTTAATCGGACACCTAGATTTTAATTGACGTTTGCCTTTACGTCTTCAAGCTTTATTTGTATTCAAATTAGGGTTTTTACATGAATAATCCACCCCAACGCGTCCAAATACATTGCCCAGAAGCTTGCTCGACTGTTCAATGCATAGGCGAGGCATGGGCGTGACGTTCGAATCCGAGAAAGCAAGGCTACCATAGGTGCTCTCGCTCTTTTCGCTCTCGGCAGTGTCACTCTTTCCCACTTTCTCGCTAGTCTTGCTCTCTGCACTTTTGCTCTCTCCAGCAATCTCGCTGGTCTTGCTCTCCCCAATCTCGCTCTCCCTCTCGCTCTCTCCAGCTTTAACTTTTCTCTCCATTCTCGCTCTCTTCAGCTTTCTCGCTGGTCTTGCTCTCTCCACTCTCGCTCTCCTCAACTTTCTCGCTGGTCTCGCTCTCTCCCATTTCCTCTCCAATCTCGTTGGTCTCGATCTCAATGATCTCACTTTCAACGATCTCGCTCTTAGCTACTGTGAACATTGTTACCCGTACACGTTTGCTCACCACTTTGTGATACTTTTACACGGATTTTCCAAAGTTTTCCAAAGTAATTTCCCATATTTTTCGCATTTCACATAAATTCTATATTTTTCTCAGTCCTTCAGCCATAACGCATTTCACATAACTTCTCTATACTTAGCCGAAATTTCACAAACTCAATTTCCATATTATTCCACACTAGCTCAACCTACTAATTATTTTTCCCCAACTTCCCAACTCAATTCCATATTTTTCTTTTCAAATCCCCATCCCTTCTTCACCCTTTCATACTAACTTTCTCATCAACCTACTCAACTTATTTATACAAATTTAAATAGAGACACACAATTAAGTAGAAAATTAAGACAATTTAAATAAGAAAACACACTTAAGTGTAAAATTGGGATTCGGGGTTCACATTTACCTCCTCCTTATAAAAATTTCGTCCTCGAAATTTCGCCACAAGTCCATCAGTTAAACAACTGCGGATACTTATTTCTGATTTGCTCTTCAACTTCCCATGTTGCTTCTTCTATAGCATGATTCCGCCATAGCACCTTTACTAATGGGATTGTCTTATTCCTCAAGACTCGTTCCTTTCTGTCCAGAATCTCCACTAGTTCCTCCTTATACGACAAATTCTCTTTCAACTATATTGGTTGCTTAGATAATATATGAGTAGGATCTGGCACATACTTTCTAAGCATTGCCACATGAAACACATCATGAACACGAGATAATTCTGGGGATAAATCCAATCGATATGCCATTGGACCAATCCTTTCTATTATCTCATAAGGTCTAATATATCTCGGTCTTAACTTCCCTTTTCTACCGAACCTGAGTATTCCTTTCCATGGAGATAATTTTAGAAATAATTTATCACCCATTTCAAACTCTAATTATCTTCTCCGCTTATCAGCATAACTTTTCTGCCTATCTCGAGCCGTCTTAAGATTATCTCTTATAATCTTAATGTTATCTGATGTCTGTTGTACAAGTTCTGGACCTAGTAATTTCCTTTCACCGACTTCATTCCAGCATATCAAAGTCCTACATGGTCTTCCGTATAGGGCTTCATATGGTGCCATTCCGATACTCGAATGTAGCTCTTGTTATACGCAAATTCAATTAACAACAGATGCGTATCCCAACTGCCCTTGAATTGCAACACAAATTCCCTCAGCATGTCTTCCAATGTCTGGATTGTCCGCTCAGACTGACCATCTATCTGTGGATGAAAAGCGGTACTGAAATATAACTTGATCCCCATAGCTTTCTGCAAACTAGGCCAAAACTTTGATGTAAATCTGAAGTCTCGATCTGATACAATTGAAACTGGAGCTCCAAACTGACTTAGCTTAGCTAGTTGGTCCCGGGTATAAGTGGCTTTAATAGGTAAAAACTTAGCTATTTTTGTCAATCTATCCACAATTACCCATATACCATCATAGCTTGCTGGTGTCTTAGGTAATCCATACAAGAAATCCATCGTAATATGTTCCCACTTCCATTCTGGTACTGGGAATGGATTAAGTAATCCTGCTAGTTTCTATCTCTCTGGTTTAACTTGTTGACATATTAGACCCTTGTCAACATACTCCGCTATTTCTTTTTTCATACCCAGCCACCAGTACGATTTCTTTAATGTTCTGTACATCTTTGTACTGCCTGAGTGCATAGCATATGCAAACCTATGTGCTTCTTCTAGGATAGCTTGTCTAAGAGCTAAGTCCTTAGGTATGCAAATCCTACCCTCCTTTAGTAGCACTTTACCTGTTCTTAGTTGATAGTCTGTTCTCAATCCTTTATTCATTTCTTCAGCTAACTTTTTCATATCAGAATCCTTTAATCTCTCACGTAGAATATTTTCTACAAGAGTAGGACGCACTTGAAATAAGGCTAGTAATCCTCCTTTTCGACCGATTAATAATGCTGCCCTAGCATTATACAACTCATGGATCAATCTACCCTTCACTGAATTAATACTAGCTTCAGCTGATCTAGTTTTTCGACTTAAAGCATCAACTACCACATTTGCTTTACCTGGGTGATAGTCAATTGTACAGTCATAATCTTTAATCAATTTAAGCCATTTTCTCTGTCTTAGGTTTAGTTCCTTTTGATCAAAGATATGCTTTAGACTCTTATGATCTGTAAATATATGACATCGCTCACTAAACAGGTAATGTCTCCCAAATTTTAGAGCTAACACAACTGCTTCTAATTCTAAGTCGTGTGTAGGGTAATTACATTCATATTTCTTTAACTGTCTCGAAGCATAGGCTACTACTTTTCCCTCCTGCATCAGCACACATTCTAATCCTTGTCGGGATGCATCACAATAAACTTCAAACCCTTTACCTAGTGTAGGTAGAGTTAATAGTGGTGCTGATACTAACCTTTGTTTCAGCACTTGGAAACTATGCTCGCATTCTGGCAACCATTCAAACTTCGCATCTTTTCTGGTCAGGTTTGTCGATGGAAGGGCTATCTTAGAGAAACCCTCCACGAATCTCCTATAATAACCTGTTAAACCCAGAAAACTGCGTACTTCGGTTACATTCAGGGGTCATTCCCAATCAACTATTGCTTCTATATTTTGGGAATCAACACTAACTCCATTAGCTGAAACTATATGCCCAAGAAATATGACTTGATTTAACCAAAAATCACACTTACTAAATTTGGTATATAACTTCTTTTCTCTTAAAGTTTGTAATACCATCCTTAGATGTTCTTTGTGTTTTTCCGCACTACTGGAATGCACTAGTATGTCATCTATGAATACTATCACAAACTGATCTAGATAAGAATGGAATATTCTATTCATCAAGTCCATAAATACTGCAGGAGAATTTGTCAATCCAAACGGCATTATTAGGAACTCAAAATGTCCATATCTAGTTTTGAATGCAGTTTTAGGAACATCTGTGTCTTTCACCTTCAACTGGTGATAACCTGACCTCAAATCTATCTTAGAGAACATCGTTGCTCCCTTTAATTGATCGAAGAGATCATCTATACGAGGCAATGGGTAATTATTCTTAATGGTCACCTTATTCAACTGTCTATAGTCTATGCATAATCTAAAAGTACCGTCTTTCTTCTTAACAAACAAGACTGACGCTCCCCCAAGGTGATACACTAGGTCGAATGTACCCCTTATCCACAAGTTCATGTAATTGAACTTTTAACTCTTTCAACTCCGTTGGGGCCATCCTATATGGTGCTTGGGATATAGGTGCAGTACCAGGAATTAACTCAATAGTAAATTCCACTTCCCTATCTGGCGGTAAGCCTAGTAATTCTTCAGGGAACACATCTAAGAATTCTTGTACTACAGGTACATCCTCAGGTTTTAGTTTATTATCTTGGGAAACTATTACAGATGCTAAATAAGCTTCACATCCTTTACTCAACAGTTTTCTAGCTTTTATCGCTGATATTAAACTTCCTGGGAGTATTCTTTTACTTCCTACCAGAGTTATTTCTTTTTCACCGGGTTTCCTAAACACTATTTCTCTTCTAAAGCAATCTATAGTGGAATAGTGTTTACTTAGGAAATCCATACCTAAGATAACATCAAATTCTAGTAATTTTAATGGAATTAAGTCGACCTAAAAACTTTGGTCTTGAAGAATTACTTCACAATTCCTATAATACTCATGTACCACTGGAGTATCTTCTACGGGCGTAGAGATAAATAATTCCTCATCCATACGTTCAGGTATTTTATCTATATGTAATGCACACATACTAGATATGAATGAGGGTGTAGTACCATGATCAAATAATGCATAAGCGGATTGATTACATAAAGTTATCGTACCAGTTACGACATTTGGAGCCTCTTCCGCTTCCTGGTGTGTCATAGCGTACATTCTACCTTTCTGCTGCTGTTGTTGCTATTGGAGTCGTCCAACTACCCCTTTCTGCTTAGCTACATCGAATCCCTCACCTCTAGTTTCGGTCGTTCTAGGTTGGTTCCCCGTCTGTGTTACTTGTCTTTGTTCATTTTGTGTTCCACGACTTAGCTAAGGAAAATTTCTTCTGAAATGCCCAGCTTGTCCGCACTGGAAACATACATTCCTATTACCGTAGCATACCCCTGTATGAGGCCTACCACAGTTTACACATAGTGGTTTCCTCTCTATACTAGCCACCGACTCACTAGCACGACCTGATACTAATCTACCACTTTGTTTAGCTACAGGTCTGGACTTCTTTCGACTCAAAATTTGTTGGCTCATGCCTCCAAAGCTCCTTATACCTCACTTTTCAGAGAACGACGATCTAAATTTTTTACTTCTTGTTTCTCCAGGCACTCTAAACTGTCATTCTTCTGGTTGAAGTTCATCCTCCTTCGCTACACTCTACTCTACTCGGATAGTGGTCTCAACTAACTGAGTGAAATTCACCCAATTAGATGTAGAGGTAACAGGTGTACGTATTTTTCTTCTTAGGCCACTCTCAAATCTCCTACACCTCTCATTCTCTTCTGCGATGATCGGGAGGGCATACTGAGATAACTCAGTAAATTTTTGCTCATACTCAGCAACCGTCATTACTCCCTGAGTTAGCCTAAGGAATTCCTCCCTCTTCGCATCTCTAAAAGAACTAGGGTAGTATTTATCCTTAAATACTTGCCTAAACACAGACCAAGTCATAGTTTCTAAACTACCTCGTCTAGCCTCTATTACTTTCCACCACTTCTCAGCCCATTTTTGCAGCATGAATGCCGCTAACTTGACCTTATGGTCCTTAGGGCATCTCATAACTTTAAAACACTTTTCAATCAAATCCAACCAGATTTCAGCATTAAATGGATCTGTGGTTCCATTGAACTTCGTGGCTCCTAAAGCTTTCAGCTTCTCGACGCCGAACTTCTTTTCTGGATCGTTTTGAATCGATCCTACACTCACCGCTAATCTTTGAGTGATTCTATCGAACACTCGATCCTCCATCTCAGGATCTACACCTACCTTTGGTGTACTAGACTTGTTTTCAGAAGTTGCCTCCTGTTCTCCTGAGTCTCTAACTCTTTTCCCCTTCGGATCTGGGTCTGACGAGACCTCAAGACCTCCACTGGTAGGGTCAAAATTCCTCTTCTCAATCTGCTTGCTCGGTTTGCCTCTTTCCCTCAGCATCTTTGCCTAGCTATTAAGTACACATGTTAGGGACTTATTTATAGGACTTTAATTTAATGCATGAACTCTCTCTTTCACCCAAAGCCTTATGTTTTAGTATTAAGCTAGTTTAAATCTTTCCCAAACTTACGTATAACCCATCCTTTAATACCAAGTTGGTATCAACTAATTCCTCAATTGTCCCAAAAACTTATGCTCTGATACCAAACTATCACACCCAGCCCCAGATAACCCTCTTAGCCTAGAGAAGGGCGTGACTGCAGCAGTTATCAACCCCTAGGCTGACACTTACTGCCTAAAAACTCTCGCGGAATAATTCCGATACCAAATACAAATTATATGCAACGGGACGACTGTAGGCCCACAATTTATTAACTTAGAACTTAATATGTTTAGAGTATTTACAACATTAGATTTACAAGTCCTAAAACCCACAAACCCTAGTCCCTATATGAACAATAGTAACATGTGTACAATATTAACAGTAACCACCTAGCAAACGGTTACAAATTTTTTCGTCCTTTAGTGGCAGAGTAGATACTAAGCTGTCTTTAGAGGATTTGACCGCTATCTATGTGTGGGGTGGGGACAAAAACCTTTGAAAAAGGGGTGAGCTTACACCCAGTGAGTGACCGAGAAAACATAGTAAATTCTCATGCATAATTTCAAAAAAAAGTTTTATCTGAAATATAAACTTTTGCAGCATAAATAATTTCCAAGCATAATGTATATAAAACTGTTTTAAACATAAAACAGTAAAATCATTTCTCAAATCAAAGTACTGTATAACTGGTAAAATAATCCCAACACCAACTAGTAGTCCTAAGAGAACCCTTTTGCTCAATCTCTGACTTTATTCACCTATGGCTACACTAAGTACCTTCACATATTAGGTACTACTGCTTCGATACCTTTTCCTTGTACTTCAGTATCGAGCTACTATCCTTCTCCAACATACTTTAGTATCCTGTTGGCTTGGTACCTTCTCAAACGTACTTCAGTACCAATAGATACCTTCTCCTTGTACTTCAGTATCTAGTTTGGTGGATGCCTTCTCCTTGTATTCGGCATTGCATTTTACCAAAATTATTTATAAACAACTTTTCTCTTTAAAGCATGTACAGTATAACACATATACAACATGGCCTTAAAGATGGTAACGCATACTGGATAAAATCAATACATTTACATATGTAAATAGTTTTTCAACAATATGCGTGCGTTCAAATCACAATTCAAACTTGCTTGGAAACCACTTTATAAAACTAGTAGGCATGAGAATTATTTTCGCAAACATGCTTTCTATAAAGCGTTTGTAATCAAAACAGTTTAAAAATGTTTTAGTTCGAAAACATTTTAGCCACTCACCTCGAACTCTTAGGAACTTTTCACTCTAGAAGCTCCTCGGGTCTCTTTTTCACCCCTAGAATCCAGATTCAACTTACAACTTAGATTACTTATAGTTTCGAACCTTATTTGGAAATACTTCATTCTACAAACTTATTTAAAACGTCTTAGGAATCTTACCCTAACTTTCAGCTCAGAATTCCTCGTGGTTTGGCCAGAATCTCAAATTTCAAGTCTGGCCCAGACTAATCCGACTGTCTGACCCTTTTGCCTTCTTCTCAACCTCTAGCCCAGTTCCTTTGAGCCTTTTCCTCCGGCAACTCTACTCTGAAAACTAGACTTTTAGAGCTTTCAGATGGCTTTATAATCACTCCAAACGCACGAGTAGATTGGAAGATCTCCTCATCAAAAGTTGACATATTTCTCTAAACTCTCACCGTCCTTTACTTTTTCTACGAAATTTATGATTTTTGTGTGATTTAAAAATGAAATCCCAACTCCCTATTTATAGGCATTCAAATTGCTCGTGGGATTGACAGCACCTACTTGGCTGCATGGCCAAATGTTTAATCCTCCTTTTATCAACTTAAGCAGACTTCATCTTGGTTCAATGTGTTCTTTCCAAACGCATCCAACACAATTTCTTAGGGTTTAAGAATTTCTCTTAATCGGACACCTAGATTTTAATTGATGTTTGCCCTTACGTCCTCAAGCTTTGTTTGTATTCAAATTAGGGTTTTTACATGCAGAATCCACCCCAACGCGTCCAAATACGTTGCCCAGAAGCTTGCTCGGCCGTTCAATGCATAGACGAGGCGTGGGCGTGACGTTCGAATCGGACAAAGCAAGGCTAGCATAGGCGCTCTCGCTTTTTCCGCTCTCGACAATGTCTCTCTCTCCACTCTCGGCAGTGTCGCTCTCTCCCACTTTCTTGCTATTCTCGCTCTCTTCACTCTCGCTCTCTCCAGCAATCTCGCTGGTCTTGCTCTCTCCAATCTCGCTCACCCTCTCTCTCTCTCTCCAGCTTTAACTTTTCTCTCCACCATCGCCCTCTTCAGCTTTCTCGCTGGTCTCACTCTCTTCACTCTCGCTCTCTCCAGCTTTCTCCTTGGTCTCACTCTCTCTTATCTTCTATCCAATCTCGCTCTCTCCCATTTCCTCTCCAATCTCGCTAGTCTCGATCTCAGTGATCTCGCTGATCTCACTCTCAACGATCGCGCTCTTAGCTACTACGAACATTATTCTCCGTACACGTTTGCTCACCACTTTGTGATACTTTTACACGGATTTTCCAAATTTTTCCAAAGTAATTTCCCATATTTTTCGCATTTCACATAAATTCCATATTTCTTTCAGTCCTTCAGCCATAACGCATTTCACATAACTTCTCTATACTTAGCCAAAATTTCACAAACTCAATTTCCATATTATTTCACACTAGCTCAACCTACATATTATTTTTCCCCAATTTCCCAACTCAATTCCATATTTTTCTTTTCAAATCCCCATCCCTTCTTCACCCTTTCATACTAACTTTCTCATCAACCTACTCAACTAATTTATACAAATTTAAATAGAGACACACAATTATATGGAAAATTAAGACAATTTAAATAAGAAAATACACATAAGTGTAAATTTGGGATTCGGGGTTCACATCAAAGGTCTTCTACCTTATAAGAGTGCAGCTTCAGAAGTCTTGGCAGTTTTGAGTAGAAGTCTTGGAAGAGTATTTGTGTCTTCAAAGGTCTTTTGCCTTATAGGAGTGCAGCTTCGGGAGTCTTGGAAGCTTGAAGTAGAAGTCTTGGAAGAGTATTTGTGTCTTCAAAGGTCTTCTGCCATATAGGAGTGCAGCTTCATGAGTCTTGAAAGCTTGAAATAGAAGTCTTGGAAGAGTATTTGTGTCTTCAAAGGTCTTCTACCTTATAGGAGTGCAGCTTCAGGAGTCTTGGAAGCTTGGAGTAGAAGTCTTGGAAGAGTATTTGTGTCTTTAAAGGTCTTCTGCCTTATAGGAGTGCAGCTTCAGAAGTCTTGGAAGCTTGGAGTAGAAGTCTTGGAAGAGCATTTGTGTCTTCAAAGGTCATCTGCCTTATAAGAGTGTAGCTTCAGGAGGTGTGGCAGCTTGGAGTAGAAGTCTTGGAAGAGTATTTATGTCTTTAAAGGTCTTCTGCCTTATAGGAGTGCAGCTTCAGGAGTCTTGGTAGCTTGAAGTAGAAGTCTTGGAAGAGTATTTGTGTCTTCAAAGGTCTTCTGCCTTATAGAAGTGTAGCTTCAGAAGTCTTGAAAGCTTGAAGTAGAAGTTTTGGAAGAATATTTGTGTCTTCAAAGGTCTTCTGCCTTATAGAAGTGCAGTCTCATGAGTCTTGGAAGCTTGAAGTAGAAGTCTTGGAAAAGTATTTGTGTCTTCAAATGTCTTTTGCCTTATAGGAGTGCAGCTTCAGGAGTCTTGGAAGCTTAGAGTAGAAGTTTTGGAAGAGTATTTGTGTCTTCAAAGGTCTTCTGCCTTGTAGAAGTGCAACTTCAGTAGTCTTGGAAGCTTGGAGTAGAAGTATTGGAAGAGCATTTGTGTCTTCAAAGGTCTTCTACCTTATAGGAGTACAGCTTCAGGAGTCTTGGCAGTTTGGAGTAGAAGTTTTGGAAGAGTATTTGTGTCTTCAAAGGTCTTCTGCCTTGTAGGAGTACAACTTCAGTAGGCTTGGAAGCTTGGAGTAGAAGTCTTGGAAGAGCATTTGTGTCTTCAAAGGTCTTCTACCTTATAGGAGTGCAGCTTCAGGAGTCTTGGCAGTTTGGAGTAGAAGTCTTGGAAGAGTATTTGTGTCTTCAAAGGTCTTCTGCCTTATTGGAGTGCAGCTTCAGGAGTCTTGGAAGCTTGAAGTAGAAGTCTTGGAAGAATATTTGTCTTCAAAGGTCTTCTGCCTTATAGGAGTGCAACTTCCTGAGTCTTGGAAGCTTGAAGTAGAAGTCTTGGAAGAGTATTTGTGTCTTCAAAGGTCTTCTACCTTATAGGAGTGCAGCTTCAAGAGTCTTGGAAGCCTAGAGTAGAAGTCTTGGAAGAGTATTTGTGTCTTCAATGGTCTTCTGCCTTATAGGAGTGCAGCTTTAGGAGTCTTGGAAGCTTGGAGTAGAAGTCTTGGAAGAGCATTTGTGTCTTCAAAGGTCTTCTACCTTATAGGAGTGCAGCTTTAGAAGTCTTGGCAGCTTGATGTAGAAGTCTTAGAAGAGTATTTGTGTCTTCAAAGGTCTTCTGTCTTATAGGAGTGCAACTTCAGGAGTCTTGGCAGCTTGAAGTAGAAGTCTTGGAAGAGTATTTGTGTCTTCACAGGTCTTCTGCCTTATAGGAGTGCAGCTTCAGGAGTCTTGGAAGCTTGAAGTAGAAGTCTTGCAAGAATGTTTGTGTCTTCAAAGGTCTTCTGCCTTATAGGAGTGCAACTTCAGGAGTCTTGGAAGCTTGGAGTAGAAGTCTTGGAAGAGTATTTGTGTCTTCAAAGGTCTTGTGCCTTCTAGGAGTGTAACTTCAGGAGTCTTCAGGAGTCCTATTCTTGTTAGTGAATTCTCTCTGGGTCTTCTGAGTGTTGAAAATGTTGCCCTTATAAATGAAGAGAACTTATCTATTTATAGAGTTTTCAGGTAGGCTTCGTGGGCTTGGTTGGTCCATGGGTCTGACCCTTCGGCCCAATTAGTTGGTTTTGAGCCTGATCTGAAATTCGGGTCCAATTCAATTTTTTTTTTTTTTTTGTAGTTTGGACTTTAAGCCCAAATAGTAATACCAAATTGGACCAATTTAATCTCATCTGATTCATCCGCGTGACGTCATCGAAACTTGTCTTCAATTCAATTTGGGACATGTGTCAACTTCTAATATGACCCAAAGTCAATGATTTAGAAATTTGTCGTTAATTTAGCAAACGACTTGGCGACTTGTGATTGGTCCAAAATTTCTCATTCAACAAATACCCCTTTTTCGAGATTTATGCACGTATATGGGTGGATGAATCTTGAAAAAAAATGTAATTTAAGATCAAAGTATGATTTTTTTATTCTTTTTATTTGATGCATCATCATGATCAAAATATGAGAATTTAGCTCAAAATTTTGATTTGAAATCTTGTTCGTTTGACACACTTTCGCTAAGTAAACTTTAATTTGAACTAAAGTAGAATTTATGTTCCACTTTAATTGCAAATTTAATTTAATTCGAATCCGGAATAGAATTTGGGGTGAAATTGAATCTTGATCAATTTTGATTTGAGATAAAAATTTGGGATATGCTAAATTTTACTTGGAAATGAGTATAGAAACTAAGGTTGATTTAAATTTTAGATAAAATTTTGACTCGACATTTTATTCATAACTCAATATCAATGTTAACCATTCAAATATTGATAAAATTTGGGATATGGCCAAATTTTAATTTGGGACGGATTTGACATTTATCTCACCCGATTTGGCTGGCTTGAATTTAGAATAAAAATTTGGATTAGAAGCTTTAGACTGAGATTTGGAATAACAATTGATTTTAATTCCAATTTGAATGGAATATGAATTTGAACTTAAATAGAAGAGATTTTGGAGAGTCAACGTATTGGAAGACTGCCTTACTAGCGAGATCAGGCCATTACCAATGATACCAGGCCATTATTAGCGAGATCAGGCCATTACCAGTGATACCAAACCATTACCAGCGATACCAAGCCATTACCAGCGATACCAAACCATTTCCAGCGAGATCGTGGGAGAGAGCGAGATCAGCGAGAGAATTTCGATCGAGATTGTGGGAGAGAGCGACCCCAGCGAGAGCAAGATTTTGAAGAGAGTGACACTGGAGAGAGCGAGATCGTGGAAGAGAGCAAGATTGTGAGCGAGAAAGTGGGAGAGAGCGAGATTTTGGAGAGAGTGGCATTGGAGAGAGCGAGATCGTGGGAGAGAGCGAGATCAGCGAGAGCATTTTGAGCGAGATTGTGGGAGAGAGTGACACCAGCGAGAGGATTTCGAGCGAGATTCTCCCTTATTATTTTTTTTTTTATTAATATTTTTTTTTTATCTCAGGCAGTCGTCTGCTTTGTGGCTAGCGATACCAGTCTTAGTGAGATTTCCTTCTCCATACTGTTGGCTTATGCCAGATTCTCTCAAGTCTTAAGCTCAAAACTCCTCGCCGTTGAATCTGGGGATTCAAAACTCCACCGTGACCCCTAATTCAGGCAGCCTCCAATCGAGCATGATCTTTTTTTTGTTGACTCTTAACTAATTTCAGCAAGAATCGGAGTTCCACAACAAAATAAACAGTATTCAGTTCGAGTAACCCGTGATTTTATCAGATTTCAACTAATTAGTATAAAAAAATCCCATCGAACTTAGCTATATAAATACTGGCAGGATGCATGCTCTTCTTCATCTTTTAGTGTGATCTCCTTTGTTCTTACGTCCTTTGTAGTTTTAATTGTGATTCTCTTTCGATCTTACGTTCTTTACATCCTTTGTCAATCGGATTCGAATTGCAAATCAACCTTGAATTGCAGTAGGAAGCTGTAAGTGGGGAGAAGGGAGAAAGAAGGAAAGATGGGGAATTAGGGCTTCCCTTCCTTTTTTGTTTTCATATATATATTCTTTTCTTTTCTTTTCTTTCTTTATTTTTTTTTTGCTCTCTTTGTTTTTTTTTTATTATTATTTTTTTACTAACTTGCCCCTACTATTATTTTTAGGAGTTACGGTGCAACCAAAGGAGCACAACAAAATAAGTTTTTTTTTTTTTAATCTCATCGACCCATCTTTGGTGCGCTCGTGTATCCTAATCGTCATGGGAGGGGCCCTGCAAAGGTTTACAACTCTCCCATTCGATCACCCTAGGTGGATCCCAAAAAGGTCTACTTTGTAGCACCGTTCATACATCCTGATCGTCATGGGAGGGTCCCCGCAAAGGCTTACAACTCTCCCGTTTGATCACCCTAAGGAGGATCTCAGAAAGGTCTACCTTGTAGCGTCGCTCGTGTATCCTAATCGTCATGGGAGGGGCCCTGCAAAGGCTTACAACTCTCCCAATCGATCACCTTATGGAGGATCTCGGAAAGATCTACCTTGTAGCGCCGCTCGTATATCCTGATCGTCATGGGAGGGGCCTGTAAAGGCTTACAACTCTCCCATTCGATCACCCTCGGGAGGATCTCGGAAAGGTCTACCTTGTAGCGCCGCTCGTATATCTTGATCGTCATGGGAAGGAGCCACGCAAAGGCATACAACTCTTCCATTCGATCACCTTAGGGAGGATCCTCGAAAGGTTTGCCTTGTTATGTTACTCCTTGATCAAAATTTGAAGATAAGGGAAATATGCCATTGAGTATTTGAAGATGAGGCAAATATGCCATCAAACCTTGAAGATGAGAAGAATGTGCCATCAAGATTTTGAACGGAGTCCGGTTGGCTAGAGTCGATCTCGCGTACAAGGCGGAGCCAGATGGACCAGAGTTTTCCTCGAATATGAGGTGGAACCACACCCACATTTTTGGAGAGGAAGCGAAGCTACACCAATTTTGGAGAAGGGGTGAAGTTGTACTAATATTTTGGAGAGGAAACGAAACCGCACCACGAATTTGAAGATGGAGTGAAGCCGCGTCATCAGTTTGGAGATGAAGTGAAACTGTGTCATCAGTTCGAAGATGAAACGAAGCCACGCCACGACTTTAGAGATGAAGCGAAGTCGCGCTAACATTTTGGAGAGGAAACGAAACCGCACCACGACTTTAGAGATAAGCAAAACTACGTCATGATTTTGTAGATCGAGTCATTCAAGATGGAGCCGAGCCATGCACATCAACCTTAAACTTGAAGATGGAGAAGCATCAACGGGACCTTCGCATTTTAGTTTGACAAAGCATCGACAAATCCTCTACATTTGAGTTTGATGAGGCATCGATGAATCTTCACATTGAGCTCAACTTCGCAACTTTGAGCGTGAAGATGGTGCATCGATGGAGCCTCTAAACTGGAAGATGGAGGAGCGTATAAGTTTACTTTTAAAGAGGAAGCGAAGCGCATTCCACGTGTGTGCCTTTTATTTACTATGTTGGCTCCTTACGAGGGATGAACATCTTTAACCCATTGTGTTGCCCCCAATAGGGATGAATATCTTCAATCTAAAGTGTCATTCTTTGACGGGGATGATCAGCATCAATCTTGTAGTATTATACTTAGGTGGTTGTGGTACCTCTTCTGATGGACTAAACTTAAATTTCTTTAAGTTTCTTTCACGTAGTTCAAGTTTTTTTTTTTAACTGGACTGAACTTGAAGTTTCTTTCAAGCTGCCTACATACTCTTTTTAATGATAGGAGTCATAATGTAGTTCGAAGAGAATTTTTTTTTCTTTTTATGTGCGACTGAACTTAAATTTTTTTAAGTTGCCTACGTACCCTTTATAATGAAAGGGATCAAGTCGTAATGTAGTGCATACAATTTCTTTTTTTTTTTTGGCACCGTTCACATAGTAAGCTCATGCAGGTTAGGAGCATCGTGCAGTTTAGGCTCTTGCGATGAGAAGCTTCTTCATTTAAACTTCAGAAGCTCTTATTTCATCATGGTTTTGATTATCCTCTTCATTTGTAGGATTTTTCAATATGATGAGTTTTGGCTTCACTATCAAGGAACCTTCTGTACTTATGTCAACAGAAAATTTCCTCTTCATGCGTGAAGGGACACGACTGTGAATCTTTTCGTCGTTGTTTTCTTCATGGAATGACGTTGGCTTCAAGATTTTCATCCTTCCTTTATGTTGATCGCTTGTTGTCTTGAGATGATTAAAAGCAGATGCTGGAGGTTGATCTTTCTTTGATGTGGATATACTTAGCGTTTTGAAGGCTGAAGTTCGACTGGACATTGGTCCTCATCTTCTACCGTGGTCATACTAAATCTTGAAAAACTAAAATATATATATATAAGAAAAACAAAATCCATTTCAATAGACAAGCATTTTTGTTTATTACGTTTGGCATGGTATTTTTTTTAGTAGACTGGTAGACTGGCTGGGTGAAGTAGTCGAAACTAAGGTTTTCGTAGGTTGGGTTGGGTTGCATGACTTATCAAACCCAATTGTTCGGATTGTAAATATCTTCAACCCAAATAACTTTTATTAAAAAGAGAACTCAACCCAACCTAAAATGAAATAGTTGGATTGAGTTAGTTCTTTGAGTTAATCGGATAATTTATTTGAATTTTTATTCTAGAAAGAAGCAAAATGTTCATATTGTATTTTAAGTGTGGGATGGAGGAACCAAACCTCAAACCATGAGGTTTATAGTATGAACATTATGCCAGTCAAGCTATGCTCTTGTTGGCCATATATAAAAATTTAATTTAATTAGTTGCATATATTGAATTAAAATTAATATCTAAATTTCAATTTATATAATGATTTTTTTCTAAAGTGCTAAAAAAAAACTATTTTTAGGAGTTTTTAGAGAAAAAACTATCCAAAAAATAATGAAATCAAATAAAACTAAAATAAATATATGTATATATAATTGTCATCTATGTAAAAAATGTATAAATTTTAAAATTAATGATAAGTTTATTGAATTTTCATAAATTTATCGATTAATCAACTATTAATAGCCTTACTTTAAAAATATTAGTAAAAAAAAATAATAATAAAGTAAAAAAATTTATAGCCTTAATTTTAAAAACAAAATAGTTATTAAACGAGACCTAAATCGTTAGTCTTCATAAAATTTAATGACTAAAAATGTTTTTTCAACCTTTATGTTTTTAAGTTTAGATGGTTTAAGTCGTTGCTTTTTAGGGTTACTATTTTTATCGATGTCGTGTGTGGAGGCTCTAACTAGACATATTCTATAATAATATTATGTCTCGTTGTGCACGCGCCATTTGAATATTATAAAATCAATGATCTTATCATGTCATTCAAAACCAACGTACTAGATACGTAAGTTACGTCATTTTTTACTTGTTTAGAATGTCAATTATTGAAATACCATATCGTTCGTTATCAATCAAACGTAATACATAATTGTAATTATTAATAATATATTTTAATATTAATAGACAGTAAAAATAACACATGAGTAACCAACAAATATTCTCAAATAATTACGAAATTTTGCTTCGTATTATCATTGTTTCTCTTTACTCCCAAAACAAGACAAGATATACCTCAAAATGAGATTAATTTAAAAATCAGTCATTCTCGTTTTTTAATAATATGTTTATTATTAGATTTCACATTTGTTCTATGATTCAAATATACATTATTATTCCTAAAAACAATACCCATTATTATTTAAAAAGAATATTCCTCAAATTCCAAGAATAAGCCAAAAAAAGAATAATTATCCAAAATATTGCCACCGTCATGTACTCACGTTTCACCATCTCTCGCAATTGCATGCATGCGAGACCATTGTGGGAGTTACAACAACAACAACAACAACAACAATAATAATAATAACAACAACAATAGAAACATTTATAATTTTATTAAAATAAACCTAGTTCATGAATTCGAAGCCAGATGTTCTATTCTTCCATTCCAAATATTATAAAAAAATTGCGAGAGATCGAAAATAGAATGTTCGAGATCACTAAATAAGTATATATCAATAATATATGAAAATTCAGATATTTAAATTCTTATAAAAAGAGACAATTTAAACTTCACTCAATTAACTTGGACAAACTTGATACAAAATTATCTGGACAAATACTAAAATAGTGATCATTAGCCATGATGATCGTACTTTTTTTTTTAATCTCTAAAAAATGCTTAAGTAGACTACTCCAAATATTTCAATTAATCCATACTTTAAAAAGAGAACTAGATTTTAACTACTCATAAGAATCTAACACATTATTCTATTTTCTTTAGACACTAGATCATAATTCATACCATCATAATATTTTTATGTATATAGAGAGAGAGAAAAAATTGGAGTAACTCCCAAATTCCTCCATTATTTAAAGCTTAATTAAGAAGAAGCAATCATTGAGTAAAGTTGTTTTGCCATTCCTTACTTAAAAGATCTTCTTCAACGTCTTCACCTTCATTATTCTGATTCTCATTTCCATTTCCATTTTGAATTTCATTTCCATTTCCATTACTGCAGCTTATTCCACTTTCAAACAATCCTTGAAGTAACATCTCTGCACCATCATTTACATCAATCCCTACACCACCACCGTCTCCGTAGTAGAAGCCATCGGAATATAGACTCCCCATAGGGTCCCCACCGTGGCGTCACCACCAATTCCAAAACCTACTTGGTGGGTGAAATCCAAGGACTAACAAGAGCCTCAACACCAACGCCATTAATGTCGTTCACAAGCTTCTCAATCTCACTCATTCTAGAATTGTCATTTACCCCAAAATTCTACTCCGATAACAAAATGTTCTCATCGCCATTTCCTTCAGTAAGAGGAGGAAGAAGACGATGAACCTGTTGATGATACTCGATTCATTTTCGATAGTTTCTTATCCTCTCTCCGACCATCCCGAACAATGCGAGCAGTTCCCCGTTGGTGAGTTGGGAAATATGACGTCCTTGATGCAATTGATGCATCAGAAGATCGAGTTCGAGTTCTTGATTCTTCTTGATGAGTTTCTTTATCATATCTTGAGCTTTGGTGGCTCGTTCCTTGAGATATGTCTCTTGATTCGTCATTTTCTTCTGGCGTTCGACTTCTAGAAGGCTGAGAAAGCGATGGTAGAGGTGTTGAGCGGTGGAGAGAGATGGCCTGATGACGGGATGGTCCTCGTCGGGGCCATTGACAACGGCAAAGGCGAAAACGCCGCAGAGGGTGGTGAGTTCACTTACTTTCTTTAACAATCCGAGCCTTCGTTTCTTGAAACTGGCTTTTCTTGATTTACCGCTTGAAATCCAAACCAACTTCACTTTCTTCCCCATCATCGAGGCTCTCTTGCTTTCTTGTTCTTCTTGTTCTTTCTGGATTCTGATTTTGAGTTGCAACAATGGAGTTTATTTATAAGCCTTGGGGTTAAACTTTTTCTTTTTCTTTTTCTTTTTCTAAGTTTTTTTATTCTCTTGGTAAATGAATTACTAGGGGCATTTTTGTCCTTTAGTAACTAATGGTAATTAAAGATGAAAAATACACTACTGCATCTTGCATTCCACCTATCTTTCTATAGCCACCCAATAATCCAATCATAGTTTACCATATGATTAGAAAAGTTGTATCAGTATGATACTCGAGTGAGTTGTACAAAAATGAGTACAACATGGGATGCACCCAAGTGTATATATATGTATATATGAGAAGAGTTGATCATGTGACAAACTATGGTTTTTTTTTTTTTTTTTTTTTTTTTTTACAATATATGCGGTAGGGGAGTCGAATCTCTCACTTTGAGGATAATAATACAAACACTTTGCCAGTTGAAGCTATGTTCATTTTGGAAAATTATAGTTGGATGATAGAGTGAGCTACACAAAGTTGGCTATGAATGCAAATTTTTCTTAAGGATGGATGGAAATTACTGTAAAAAGAAAACAAACACAATTTTCAAAGCCCAAAATCCAAAACAAACTAATTATTAAACAAAACCTAAATTTTATGTTTAATTACAAGCAAAAGTTGTGTAGCCTATATAATTAAACTCCTTTAGAGAAATCATTAAATCTAACAAACCTTACTTGGAAAAAAAAAAAACAGAAAAAGAAATAGAATATATCACAAAAGCTATACAAAATTCAAACCCTAGTTTTCTTGCTGGTTTAGCCCTTGTGGATCTCGCTCCAGCTTTCTCATTGGTTTGGCTCTTGTGACTCTCGCTCTCGCTGGTTTAGCTCTCGTGGATCTCGCTCTCACTCTCGTGTCTTCTGCTCTCTCCTACTGTCTCGCTGAGAATCTCGCTCTCACCACTCTCGCTCTCTCCAATTTTCTCTCAAATCTCGCTAGTTTTCACGCGTGGGTTGCCTTCACTGCTTGTGGTTTCCACTCCCCCTTTTTAACTCTTTCAAATTTTAATAGTATATGGGCAATTAATTCACCTCCAATTCTTCCAATTAGCAGTGCCCAAACAAAAAGTTATCTATTGCCCTTTGTCTCCTGAATTAGCTAGCATCCAACTTCTAATTAATCCTCCTTGATTCTACCCCCTTATTCATTATTTTTGGATAATTAATAAATTTCTCTTTTTTTTTCCAATTCTAAATTTCCACCCGATTTTCCTATTAAGTTTATATATTTTTCATTCATAATTATATATTTTATTTTTTTTCCTGCTTTCTAAATTAGGGTTAGTCTTTAAATAAAATTTCGTCCTGCTTAACATTTGACATTTAATTTCCTGTAGTGTATGCGTACAAATTTGGGTTGTTACACGCAAGATTCCATTTTAATAATTTCACACGAATATGATGTAAGCAAAATGTCAAAAACCCCTAATTTTGAAAAATAAGACATACAATCGTATTTTCACTTCAATTTTAGGTCATCCATCCATAGGACCTTAAAATCATAAAGTTCGAAAATCCAAAGATTAAGAAAATAAATTAGACCAATATATATATGTGTGTGTGTGTGTTTAAACATTAAAATAAAGAATTCATAAAGTAAAACTTGTAACATTTATATCCCCATGGTTTAATCACGACCCTAGTGTTGTAACAAGACGAACAATACCCAATGAAAGGGACAACTAATTTGTTTTTACCATAGTGGGGCCACTATTTGCAACTGAATTAGAAAAAACAATATTAGCTTTGTTCAAATACTCTTTTCTTTTGTGATTTTTATGCTCTCCAATCTTATCTTCAACTTCCAACCCATCCTTATCTTCTCTTTCTTTGCTTTTTTATTTTTTATTTTACCCTTTTCGTTAGACAATGGTAGGGTCTAGATTATCCATAATCGATTTTAAAAATGGTAATCGATGTTTTATCTAAATAATTATATTAAAATTAATAGACCGTTTTTTAAAATCTATTTTCAATAGATTCACTTTCTCCCAACTACCGACAAGTTTATATTTGGTGATAAATTAGGAATATTTTCTAATGAATACGTTTAGAAGAAATATTAGAATGTTCGAAATTAAGTATGTTTTAAAATAGTGATTGTTTGGTAATGATGTATATAGGTGAAGCCCACAGTTATTTAGACCTCGTTCGATAACTATTTAATTTTTTAAAAGTTAGACTCATTCAACAACAAAATATTTTAATTGTTAACCAAATTATTTAAAAAAAAAAAACTATTTCTTTTTTAATTTTTAAAATTTTACTTGATTTCTTAAAACAATATTAAAAAGTAAATAAACCAAACAAAGAAATCAATGAATAAAAGTAGTTCTGTAAGTTTAATTCTTAAAAATCAAAATTTAACATAAAATGTAAATGGTTATCATTTGCCTTAATAATTTCTAGTCAATAAAGAGGTGATTTTTCGGTCAAGTGATTGACCAAGAAGAACGTGAAAAAATACTAATTTCTTAGATTTTTTTGGTAGTGATGTGAAGATTATAAAACCAATTTTAAAACTAAATGTCAATAATTCAAAATCACAATTGATTACTTTTTAAGATGAAAACATTAAAATGACTTATCACAAAAATTAATTTTATAAAATCATTTAAATAATTAATAATATGTGGAGTGGATGACTCTAATCTTCAACTCTAAAATAAAAAAAATACAAATTTTATGTTGTTGAGTCATGTGAAAAAAATTATTATTATTTTTAATTTTTTTTATAATCTATTATTACATTTTCGTTTTCTCTTTTTGTTTTGTTCTTATTGTCATTAATCTTTTATAATTTTAAGGCTATGAGTACCAAAGGTTAAAAAATCTTCTCTTATTTAGTGATGAAATGTAGTGTAATATGTTTCCCTTTCTTTCGTGAATTTCGAGGCATGTATTTTATCTCAGTTAAACGATAGTGAGTTTTATGAAATTAATAATTTAATCACTAAATTTTAGTGGATAATGAATTTAAGGGTAATTATTTTATATGGTAAAGCTGTTGAAAATATTTTTAGTATAAAAAAATATTACTGTCTATCCGTGGTAGATCACGATAGACATCTATTAATGGACGACAGATCACGATGGACATCAATCTCGCAGTCTATCGTTGGTAGATAGTAACATTATATTATATTTGTAAATAAGTTGGTTCATTTTCCTTTATCTGAAAACACCCCATGATTTTGTCTCTATATTTTTAGTTTTATAATAATTTAGTACTAGTATTTTAAAATTTGTAATGATGTCATCCGTATCTTGAACAATCGTTATGTATTTATAAGTCAATAGGTAGTGGGCGTTTGGGAAAAATAGTTGGTTATTATAGTCCTAGGTTATTATAATTAAGTTATAATAGCTTGTTCGTTGAGTATAGATTATTTTAGTTTGTGTTATAATAGTATGTGTTTGAGCTGTAAACTATTTTAATTTGAGAAGCAAATAGTAAATACTATAGAAATGAATAAAAAAGTGATGAATGTAAAATAGTAAAAGCTATAACAAATAGTAAATACTGTAACAAATGAGAGTTTTGAAATAATTTTAACCGTAGGTATTTACTATAACAAGAGGTACTTATTATAATCTTATGATAGTCTTCTCTCCAAACACACCCTAAATTGTTACATACTAAAGATCAAGAGACTAAATTGTTACTTTTCATAAATATTCACGATTAAGAATATTTATTTTAACTTTTAAGAGTGTGAATGCTTTGAGTTGTTAGTTTTTAGGGTTACTATTTTTATCGATTTCACTCCCGAAAATCTGATTAAACATATTCTATTTTAGTATGATGTCGTGTTCTGCATGTGACATCTAAATATCATGAAATCAATGTTCTCATCGTATCTTTCAGAACCGACGTACTAGATATGTAATTTATGTCATTTTTGACTTGTTTAGAAGGTCAATTATTAAAATATCATATCATTATTGTCAATGAAAGTAATAAATATGATCAACTATTTATGATATATTTCAATAATAATAAACATAATAAGGATAATATACAGATAATCGTTAATTTTTTCTTAATAATTATTAAATTTTGTTTCATACCATTATTTTCTCTTTCAAATAAAGTAAAACAACATCAATCCACGGATTTAATATATATATATATATATATATAATTTCAAATTACCCATATTATTATTTAAAAAGAATATTCCTCAAATTCTTTTAAAGAATAAGCCAAAAGAAGAATAATTAAATCCAAAATGTTACAATACAACTCTCACAACCTCACCGGTTTCCGGAATGCATGCATGACAAACCACGTGGAAGATTTTTAAATCTATACATATGTGCGTGAGGCTAGCTATTCAAGAAACATGTGATATCATGTTGTCTTTAATCCATTTTTCAGAAATTTTCATTTTACATCCCTTAAATTATACCTATTCAAAAAAATTATAGGCTTAATTTTAGAAAATCAAATAGTTACTAAACGGGACCTAAATCATTAAAAGTTAATGACTAAAAATGTTTTTTCAACCTTTATGTTTTTAAGTTTAGATGGTTTAAGTCGTTTCTTTTTAGGGTTACTATTTTTATTGATGTCGCATGTGAAGACTCTAACCAAACATATTCTATAATAATATGATGTCTCATTGTGCACGCGTCATTTGACTACCACAAAATAAATTATCTTATGATGTCATTCAAAACCAAATTTGTTCTATGATTCAAATACCCATTATTATTCCTAAAAAAATATACCCATTATTATTTAAAAAGAAAACTCCTCAAATTCTAAGAATAAGCCAAAAGAGAATAATTATCCAAAATATTGCCACCCTCATGTTCTCACGTTTTACCATCTTCCGTAATTGCATGCATGCGAGACCATTGTGGGAATTACAATAATAATAATAATAAAACATTTATAATTTTATTAAAATAAACCTAGTTCATGAACTCGAAGCCAGATGTTCTATTCTTCCATTCCAAATATTATAAAAAAATTACGAGAGATCGAAAATCGAATTTTCGAATTCACTAAATAAGTATATATCAATAATATAGGAAAAATCAGATATTTAAATTCTTATAAAAAGAGACAATTTAAACTTCACTCAATTAATTTAGACAAACTTGATACACTATTATCTGGAAAAATACTAAAATAGTGATCATTAGCCATTATGATCATACATTTTTTTTTTAATCTCTAAAAAATGCTTAAGCAGACTACTCCAAATATTTCCATTAATCTACACTTAAAAAAGAGAATTAGATTTTAACTACTCATAAGAAACTAACACATTATTCTATTTTCTTTAGATACTAGATCATAATTCATACATCATAATATTTTTATATATAGAGAGAGAAAATTGGAGTAACCCCCAAATTCCTCCATTATTTAGAGCTTAATTAAGAAGAAGCAATCATGGAGTAAAGTTGTTTTGCCATTCCTTACTTAGAAAATCATCTTCAACGTCTTCACCTTCATTATTCTGATTCTCATTTCCATTTCCATGTTGAATTTCATTTCCATTTCCATTTTCATTGCTGCAGCTTATTCCACTTTCAAACAATCCTTGAAGCAACATCTTTGCATCATCATTCACATCAATCCTTACAACACCACTAAGGATTGATGTGAATGATGATGCAGTTACCCGTTGGTGAGTTGGGAAATATGATGATCTTGATGCAATTGATGCATCAGAAGATCGAGTTCGAGTTCTTGATTCTTCTTGATGAGTTTTTTTAGCATATCTTGAGCTTTGTCGGCGCAATCCTTGAGATATGTCTCTTGATTCGTCATTTTCTTCTGGTGTTTGACTTCCGAAAGGCTGAGAAAGCGACGGTAGAAGTGTTAAGCGGCAGAGAGAGATGGCCAGATGACGGGATGGTCCTCGTCGGTCAGATACATTCTCGAATATCTTTCGATACCTCGTTGGTCAGATACCTTCTCAAATGTCCTTTGGTATCACATTTTAAGTAAAACTAGTCATTAACATTTAGTTGAACACTAAGGCTTAGTGCTCAAATCATCATACTAGTTCATCATAAAAAATGGAGTTACTTAAACATGCTGAAAGTATTTGGACAAAATAACATATTTAAATCATATCAATTCCATAGAAAACATGCTTTACTTAGCATGAGAAACAGTTTCACAAACACGTTGCTTGGCACTTCATTTAAACACTTAGCATGAGAAATATCTTCAAGAAATCACAGTTTCTAAATCATTAAAACAATAAGTCATCACATAGTCACTCACAGATCGTTGGCCTCTTAATGGGTTATACGCCTCTTCTAGCTTTTCTTTGCCTGAAAGAACATAATTCCCAGTTAAACTACTTAGAATTCTTAGCAAAATACCTCAAATAGTTCATTTACTAATGGAAATTTTATCAACAAAATTAGCATGACTAGCGAGAAAATCATCATTGAGCGAGATCACCCACATGAGCGAGATCATCCCTATGAACCAGATTTATCATTCCCAGCGAGATTTGGCACTTTCCAGCGAGATTTAACGCAAAACCAGCGAGATTCCCGTCCCTAGCGAGATCCACCTATCGCTCTCGCTCTCGCTTCCTCTTGCTCTCTCTCGCTCTCGCTCACTCTCGCTCTTGAGCTGTCTGCTTAATCTTCCTAAGCAGCTGTCTGCTTATGCCCAGATTCTCTGTGACAACTTAAAAAATTCATAACTCAAAATCCAGCCCTCTTTTGATGAAACTTCCTTCTACAAACATGTTTATAATTGAGTTAGAAACATTACCTTAAAATTTCAGCTCAAAATTTCTCGTCGCTTAATCTGGAGATTCAAAACTTCATCATTGGCCCCAATTCAAGCAGCTGCCTACTTACTTGTTCAACAATTTCCAGTTCAACCTTCAAAATTATATAACTCGATTTCCAGGCCTCATCTTAAAAAGTTTCATTCTACAAAGTTGTTTATAATTGAGTTAAAAATATTATCTCAAATTTTTAGCTCAAAATTCTTCGTAAGTCGTCCTGGAGCTTCAATTCTTCACTGATGGCCTAGATTCACCCAAGAAACGAACCCTTCATCTTTATTTTGTTGATCCATCCATTTTTTTCTTGTTTTATTTTCAAATAATACTTTATCTAATTTTTTTTCATACTTATCCTTTTTATTATTTATTATGTTTCCACACTATCATAGTTTATTTCCTCTCCATTTTTTATAATGATTTGCATCTTTCTTTTTTTAAATACTGTTGAATTTTTAGCCGAATTTCAAAAACAAAATAAATTTTTTAGAAACTACTCTTTATAGTTTTCAAAATTTAGATCACAATGTATGAAACTGGGAGATGTAAGTAGTGTTTATAAGCTTAATTTTTAAAAATAAAAATCAAATAGCCTTAATTTTTCATTTGTTTAAATATACGATATTTTCTCCTGATTTCCACAAATATGGAGTAGTATTTAAGGATAACATAATATTTCTCAATTTAATGATTGTTTATTTTTATAATTTTAATTGTTTATTTTTATAATTTTAAACTTTTTTGCAGAGTTACTTTTCAAAAGTTTCTGTACCATGGGTTAATGATTATGTATTTTTGTGTAACTGTGTTTTATTATAATTCAAGTTTGATTAAAAAAAAAGTTTCTTTTAAATTGTCGAATGAAACATTGATTGTTATGATTATGAGTTCTAAAATTATTGTATTTTTTTTAATGCTAATAAAATCTTTGTTTGTTTGTTTTTTTTTTTAATTTTATTTTTAACATTAACAAAATCTTAGTTTTTTTTATTTTTAAAGTTCAACAAAATCTTAGTTCTTTTCAGTTGTAAATTTAATATTTTTTGAATTACTGCATAATTGTTATATGATAATAGTATTTTGGTCATTTAAAAATTCTCGAATAATAATTTAAAAAATCATTTTACGATTTTCTAATTATGATTTTTTTTTCCTATTTTTCAAAATGATTCTTCAAAATTTACTATTTCTTTTGTTGACCCAAATTTGAATTCCTTTTCTTTACCATCCATCACTTGATATAGTTTTTGATGTACTAAAGAAAATTAACATATATCCCTAAACTTTTTATGTGTTAGTCAATATACTCCTAAAATTTGTAGTTATATTAGTCAAAAGACTCAAAACCATAAGTTAATGATTGTATTAGTTTAGGCCTTTCATAATTTAGGATAATCTTTGCTCCAAACACATCCTGATTGTTACATACTAAAGATCAAGAGACAAAATTGTTACTTTTCATAAATATTCACGATTAAGAATATTTATTTTAACTTTTAAGAGTGTGAATGCTTTGAGTTGTTAGATTTTAAGGTTTCTATTTTTATCGATGTCACTTCTGGAAATCTGATTAAACATATTCTATTATAGTATGATGTCGTGTTCTGCATGTGACATCTGAATATCATGAAATCAACATTCTTATCGTATCTTTCAGAACTGACGTACTAGATATGTAATTTATGTCATTTTTGACTTGTTTAGAAGGTCAATTATGAAAATATCATATCATTATTGTCGATGGAAGTAATACATATGATCAACTATTTATGATATATTTCAATATTAATAAACATAGTAAGGATAATACACAGATAATCGTTAATTTTTTTCTTAATAATTATTAAATTTTGTTTCATACCATTATTTTCTCTTTCAAATAAAGTAAAACAACATCAATCCACAGATTTAATAATATATATGTATATATATGATAATTTCAAATTACCCATATTATTATTTAAAAAGAATATTCCTCAAATTCTTTTGAAGAATAAGCCAAAAGAAGAATAATTAAATCCAAAATATTACAACTCTCACAGTCTCACGTCTCGCCGGTTTCTGGAAATGCATGCATGACAGGCCACGTGGAAGATTTTTAAATCTATACATATGTGCGTGAGGCTAGCTATTCAAGAAACATGTGAAATCATGTTGTCTATAATCCATTTTTGAGAAATTTTCATTTTACATCCCTTAAATTATACCTATTTAAATCTTGAATTTTCATAAATTTATCGATTAATCGTTTTTTTTAGATTTGATTTCAAAAATATTGTAAGAATTATATAATTTTTTTTAAAATTTATCTTTTAAATTATTATAAGTGAATCAATTATTTAACTCTTTATTAAGATTACATTTGAAAATTGTCGATGCATTTCATTCTTATACGTGTGTAGACTTTTTGAGATGTTGAATTAATAAAATAGATGATTAAACTTGATGCATGGACACTTTTCAAAAGAAGTTTTAGATGAGAGTATAAATTGATTTGTTTATGAAAGTTTAGGAGTTTAGTTGATAAAATTATATGTCTCACACTATATTTGGCTAGAAAGAACGTAATGAAGGGTGTAAAATTGATATATCTATAAAAGTTTAGGATTTAAATTGATATAATTTTTGTTTAGAGTTTAACTTAGTGTTTTTTTTTCTAATTTAAAAAGAAAAATTGGTTTTTGTTTGGCATGCAATAAATAAATATGATATAGTTTGTTTTAATAATTATCTTTGATTTTCAAAAGTTAGATAATTTAACAAATTTTATTATAATATTTTTATATTATGGCATTCCATCTCAGAGAGTTTGCACCAATGGTACTTATTCGACCTAAATTTTTGTTTTTATAAAAATATGTTTTTGAAGATTTGAAACATCTCCTTCATTATTCTTTAAATGAACAACTACATGTGAAAAGTTGAATCCCATAGGTAAAGTGTAACACATAAATTTACTAAAAATATAAAGGCAAAATGTATAGGTAAAGAGTTTCTCCTAATAACATTTTTTTCATATATAAGATAGATTTATAAATATAATATATGAATGGATATTAACAACGACACTAATGAATCAATATATCGTCTAGGCATAACAACTTTGAGACCCATTCATTAAATATAAAGTTTCTAACTCAACAAAAATTTATCTCAAACATTATTTTAGCTTTCTCAAACTTCATCATAAAACCAAGTAAGTGAGGAAAAAAAGTCTTAAAACATGCTTTAACACCTAATGAAAATTATTTTTTTCTTAAATAATAAACACTTTAAAAAAAATAATTCAAATCATTCTAATTCTTTAACTCCTTGATTTGATTATGGGTCTTAACAAACTGATCATATTCATTCATATGTATTTTCATAATCTATTGACTTTGCTCTACTTTTTATTATTTATTTATTTCCTCTAATTTAGTTGTTTCTTACATGCATGTATTTCCTCTCATTCTCAATACCCTTTACCCTTTTCAACCATAACAAATTTTTAAAAACCATTTATTATTTTTCAAAATTTGGCTTAATATTTGTAAAAGAAAATTATTGAAAATAGTAAAATTGTTGAAAATATTTACAAAATGTAACAATATTTTAGAACTATCAATGGTAGACGCTGATAGACACTGATAGAAATATATCAGCGTCTATCATTGATAGATCTAAAATTTGCTATATTTTGTAACCATTTTTTAAATTTAAATAAAAAAGAAATCAATGGTTAGAAAAGTGTTTATTAAATTTAATTTTAAAAATCGAAAATTATAAATTAAATTGGTAGGTCTTAATCTTATTTGTTTTCTTTTTTTTTTTTTTAATTTTTAGATTTTGAAAATCAAATCTTAAGAATACTACTTTCATTTATTTCTTTTTTTAAAATTGGCTTAGTTTTTTTTCTTTTTGAAGTTAAATAATATGTAGAAGAATGTTTACTAAGCTTAACTGTAAAAAATGAAATATCCAAAATCAAATTGGTATAAAAAAAAGGTTTTATTTATTTATTTATTGAATTCTTAGATTTTGAAAATCAAATGAAATGCTACTTCCACTTATTTCTTTCTTTATTTTTGTTATCTACTTTAAAATCAAAAAAATAAAAGTTTATTTCTTTTTAAAAAAATTGTTTTAGAAAGTTGACTATGAATCCGTATATTTTATAAGATAGATGAAAATCATCGTAAAGAAATTAGAGAAAGTTGACATAGGCGACTTAGTCTTAATCCTGAGTATATTATGAACTCTTGTTCACGAGGAATTTTCCTCTGATTTGCATGGGTGATGGTGGCCAATTCGTTGACCCAATATGCCTACCATTTTGGGGATAATGAAACCGAGTAGGGAGTTGGGAACATAATAGTACAAGATAGAATTCACTCCTTCCGTCTTTGAGGGTAAGTAGATGAGTGTTCTCTCAAATGGTGTCTCTGAAACTTCAACAAAGGGCCCTACCCTCTCATTGACACACCCAAGGGTAAAATGGTAATTTGATCCAGTTGGAGTTACAAACATACGTAAAGTACTACTTGCTAGAATTGGTCTATATTGATGGACACAGAAATATATCTTGCTGGTATTAGTTTATATCCATGGACATAGAAATATATCTATAGTGAGAATACTGCAACTATGGGTCTTTAGTGAAGTGTTGATGAATTCTCTCTGTGCTATAAATGCTGACCTTTGCAAATGAGGGGATCTTTTAATAGAGCTCCTTGATGGGCTTGGGCCTGGCCTTGATTGGCCATGAGTCTGACTTTTGGGCCTAATTTAATTGAACTTAAGCCTGGCCTTTGGGCCTAATTAATTGGAATTAAGCCTGGTCTTTAGGCCCAATTAACTGGGCATAGGCCTATTTTTGGGTTTTAGGCCCACCTTAAGCCCATATTTGGGCGCCCAATGCCCAAATTATAACGTCAAATTGGTCGAAATTAATTTTACTTAATCAACATTTGCGACGAAAACATAGAATTTGTCCTCAATTTTAATTTGACACACATGCCAACTCTTAATTGGTCACAAATTTGATGATTTCGAAATTTCATCATTAATTTAGAAAATGACGTGGCGGTCCATGGTTGATCCAAAATTTCTCCTCCAACAAGATGAAAGCAAAGAACGAGATCAAAAGACCAATCCACATGTGCAAGATTCCATTTTAATAATTTCACACGAATATGATGTAAGCAAAATGTCAAAAACCCCTAATTTTGAAAAATAAGACATACAATCGTATTTTCAATTCAATTTTAGGTCATCCATCCATCGGACCTTAAAATCATAGAGTTCGAAAATCCAAAGATTAAGAAAATAACTCAATATATATATATATATATATGTGTGTGTGTGTGTGTGTGTGTTTAAACATTAAAATAAAGAATTCATAAAGTAAAACTTGTAACATTTATATTCCCATGGTTTAATCACGACCCTAGTGTTGTAACAAGACGAACAATACCCAATGAAAAGGACAACTAATTTGTTTTTACCATAGTGGGCCCACCATTTGTAACTGAATTAGAAAAAACAATATTAGTTTTGTTCAAATACTCTTCTCTTTTGTGAATTTTATGCTCTCTAATCTTATCTTCAACTTCCAACCCATCCTTATCTTCTCTTTCTTTGCTTTTTTAATTTTTAATTTTACCCTTTTCGTTAGACAATGGTAGGGTCTAGATTATCCATAATCGATTTTAAAAATGGTAATCGATGTTTTATCTACATAATTATATTAAAATTAATAGACCGTATTTTTAAATTATTTTCAATAGATTCACTTTCTCCCAACTACCGACAAGTTTATATTTGGTGATGAATTAGGAATATTTTCTAACGAATACGTTTGGAAGTAATTTTAGAATGTTCAAAATTACGTATGTTTTAAAATACTGATTGTTTGGTAATGGTGTATATAGGTGAAACCCACAGTTATTTAGACCTCGTTCGATAACTATTTAATTTTTTAAAAGTTAGACTCGTTTTCTTCAATTTTCTTTATCATAGTTTTAGTTTTTTCCAACAACAACAAAATATTTGAATTATTAACCAAATTATTAAAAAAAAAACTATTTCTTTTTTAATTTTTAAAATTTGACTTGATTTCTTAAAACAACACTAAAAAGTAAATAAACCAAACAAAGAAATCAATGAATAAAAGTAGTTCTGTAAGTTTAATTCTTAAAAATCAAAATTTAACCTAAAATGTAAATGGTTATCATTTGCCTTAATAATTTCAAGTCAATAAAGAGGTTTGACCAAGAAGAACTTGAAAAAAATATTAATTTCTTAGATTTTTCTTTGGGAGTGATGTGAAGATTGTAAAGCCAATTTTAAAACTAAATGTTTAATTTAAAATCACATTTGATTATTTTTTAAGATTAAAAAATTAAAATGATTTATCACAAAAAAAGAATTATAAAATAATTATAAATAATTAATAATATTGGAGTGAAGGACTCGAATCTTCAACTTTAAAATTAAAAAAAAAAAAAAAAATTATGCAGTTGAGTCATGTTCACCAAACTCATTTTTATTCTATTTCTAAAATTTATCTCAAACATTATTTTAACTTTCTCAAACTTCATCATAAAAACATATAAGTGAGAAAAAAAAGTCTTAAAACATGCTTTTACACCAAATGAATTTTTTTTTTCTTAAACATTAAACACTTTAAAAAACATAATTCAAATCATTCTAATTCTTTAACTCTTTGATTTGATTATGGGTCTTAACAAACTGATCATATTCATTCATATGTATTTTCATAATCTATTGACTTTGCCCTACTTTGTATTATTTATTTATTTCCTCTAATTTAGTTGTTTCATACCTGCATGTATTTCCTCTCATTCTCAATACTCTTTACCCTTTTCAACCATAACAAATTTTTAAAAACCATTAATTATTTTTCAAAAATTGGCTTAGTTTTTTTTTTAAAAGGAAAAATATTTCAAATGGTAAAATTGTTGAAATATTTATAAGATGAACAAAATTTTAAAACTATCAATGATAGACGTTGATAGACTTCTATCAGAGTCTATCGGAGTCTATCATTGATAATTCTAAAATTTGCTACATTTTGTAAATATTTTGATTTATTTTTATATATTTGAAAACAACCATTTTTTAGATTTAAACAACAAAATAAAGAAATCAATGGGTAGAAAAGTGTTTATTAAATTTAATTTTCAAAAACAAAAGATTATAAATTAAATTGGTAGGTCTTAATCTTTTTTCTTTTTTTTTTTAATTTCTAGATTTCGAAAATCGAATCTTAAGAATACTACTTTCTTTTATTTTATTTTTTTTTTTAAATTGGCTTAGTTTTATTTATTTATTGAATTCTTAGATTTTGAAAATCAAATGACACGCTATTTCTACTTATTTCTTTCGTTATTTTTGTTATCTACTTTAAAACCAAAAAATAAAAGTTTATTTTTTTAAAAAAAAATTTTTTTTAGAAAGTTCACTATGAATCCGTATATTGTATAAGATAGATGAAAATCATCATAAAAAAATTAGGAAAAACGAACACAATATTTTTCAAAAATAAGAAATTTAAAATTAAATAATTATTAAATAAAACTAAATTAGACATTTAATTATACGCAAAAGTACTTTGTTTCTTTTGAGAAATTATAGGAGCTTGCACATTTTTAATATCCCAAAAACAACACAAAATTCATACATTAAAAAGTTAGGAGAAAAAAAGTTAAGAATATAAAATATTTGAACTTTGAATAAATTCTTTAGAAAAACTTATATTTTTGTCTGTAAACCGACGAATTATTGTGATAGGTGAACGTTAAGGATGAGTTATCACATCGGAAAATCTGGAACATAAGTGGTTTTTATTGTTTTTATTTATTATTATTTTTTAAAATAAAGCCAAATTTAAATATTTTACAATATCATTCTTAGTTGTCATTTATTTAAAAAACTATATTATTATCTAACAATAAAAGGTGTGAATTGAGAACTGCGGTTACAAAAACAGTTGGAATTGATATTTGAAACAATTGGTTGATGACTTATTATTTTTTATTTTGTAATAATCAATTATTACAGTTTTATTTTTCTCTTTTTGTTTTGTTCTTATGGCCAGTTATTAATTCTTTTTGTTTTATAATTTTCTAAGGATTTAACTTTTATCTCTTCTTAGAGATAAAATGTATGATACTTGAGATTTGTAATATGATTCCTTTTTTCTTTTGTTGATTTCGAGATTTTGTATTTTTATCTATGGTTAAAAAACACTTTTTGTCACTAAATTTTATAAAATTAATTATTTCGTCTATAAATTTTAGTTAATGATGATTTAAATTCCTCTTTAAAAGTGATTTTGAAATAGTTAAAATCATCTTAAAATATATGTTAATCACTCGAGGTCAATTCAATATTTAGTATTACACTTTTAAATACATTTTTTAATTTTTTTAAATTGATTTTGAATGATTATATGATTTTGAAAATAAAAAGTGATTTTAATAATTTAAGAATCAATTTCAAACATGCTATTAAAATTGCTTGAAATTACTCATTTTATGAGTGTTAGGAGTGATTATGTAAAAATTTCAGTCGATTTGAGTGTTTGGTAAGGCTGATTTGTTCTCATCGTTTTAAAAATTTGTTTCTGACCAACTTTTAAGCAAAATTTCAATTTTATTATTATAGATTAAGATTTATTTTGTATATTTAGTATATTCCTTACGCAGTGAATTTCTATATTCTAAAATTTTAAATTGGTTAGTGCAATGCTATCATTTTTTTCTTTACATAATAGCACATATTTCTCCTATATTTAAAAAATAATCTTATATTTTTTCTTTAAAGAAATTTAGAGCAAAGAATATATAAATTTAAGTTTTCAACACATATGATATAAAATCTAAGGAGGCGTTTGAGACAATAAACTAGTTATTATAGTTTGAGGTTGTTATAGTTGGATTATGATAGTTTGTCTTTGGGTATAGATTATTTTAGTTTAGGTTATAAAAGTATGTGTTTGAGATGTAAACAATTTTAGTTTGAGAAGGAAATAGTAAATACTGTAGCAAATAATAAAAAAAATGATGAATGTAAAATAGTAAAAGTTGTAATAAATAGTAAATACTGTAGCAAATGCGGGTTTTGAAATAGTGATGATTGTAGTTAATTGGAGGTTTTAAATTAGTTTTCTTGTAGCAAGAGGTGGTTATTATATTTTGATGATAACCCTTGTCCTAAATGCTCCCTAAATAATTATAAAAAAATATAAATTTTGAAAGTGGGTCTATTTAATTTAGGCATTATTATCCATCACGACAATGTACTATTATTTATCCAAAAAATGTAACATACTTTTTCATGTTTAAAATTAAAATTTATCAAATATACTAATTTTCTTCATTTTTATCACACCCCGCCCCAGATCACCCTCTTAGCCTAGAGCAGGGCATGACTGCAGCAGTTATCAACCCTTAGACTGACACTTACTGCTTAAAAACTCTTGCGGAATAACTCTGATACCAAATACAAATTATATGCAACGGCATGGCTGTAGGCCCACAATTTATTAACATAGAAACTTAATATATTTAGAGTATTTACAACATTAGATTTCCAAGTCCCAAAACCCATAAACCCTAATCCCTATATGAACAATAGCAACATGTGTACAGAATCCACCTAGCAAACGGTTACAAGTCTTTTGGTCCTTTAGTGGCAGAGCAAATACTGAGCTGTCTTCAAAGTATTTGACCGCTACCTGTGGGAGGGGGAAACAAAAACATTTGAAAACAGGGTGAGCTTACGCCCAGTGAGTGACCGAGAAAACATAGTAAATTCTCATGCATAATTTCAGAAAATAGTTTTATCTGAAATATAAACTTTTGTAGCATAAATATTTTCCAAGCGTAAATTATATAAAGTTATTTTAAACATAAAACAGTAAAATCATTTCTCAAATCAAAGTACCGTATAACTGGTAAAATAATCCCAACACCAACTACTAGTCCAGAGAGAACCTTTTTGCTCAATCTCTGACTTTATTCACCTGTGGCCACATTAGGTACTACTGCTCAGATACCTTCTCCTTGTACTTTAGTATCGAGCTACTAGGATACCTTCTCCAACGTACTTCAGTATCCCATTGGCTTGGTTCCTTCTCAAACGTACTTCAGTACCAATAGATACCTTCTCCTTGTACTTCAGTATCTAGTTGGGTGGATGCCTTCTCCTTGTACTTCGGCATTGCATTTTACCAAAACTATTTATAAACAACTTTTCTCTTTAAAGCATGTACAGTATAACACATATACAACATGGCTTTAAAGATGGTAACACATGCTAGATAAAATTGACATATGTAAATAGTTTTTCAACAATATGCATGCGTTCAAATCACAATTCAAACTTGCTTGGAAACCACTTTATAAAACTAGTAGGCATGAGAATTATTTTTGCAAACATGCTTTCTATAAAACGTTTGTAATCAAAACAGTTTAAAAACATTTTAGTTCGAAAACATTTTAGCCACTCACCTCGAATTCTTAGGAACTTTTCACTCTAGTAGCTCCTCGAGTCCCTTTTTCACCCCTAGAATCTAGATTCAACTTACAACTTAGATTACTCATAGTTCCGAACCTTATTTGGAAATACTTCCTTCTACAAACTTATTCTAAAATGTCTTAAGAATCTTACCTAAAATTTCAGCTCAGAATTTCTCGTGGTTTGGCCGGAATATCAAAATATTCAAGACTGGCTCAAACTGATCCGACAATCTGACCCTTCTGCTTTCTTCTCAACCTCCAGCCCAGTTCCTTTGAGCCTTTTCCTCCGGCAGCCCTACTATCAAAACTAGACTTCTAGAGCTTTCAGATGGCTTTAAAATCACCCCAAATGCATGAGTATATTAGAAGATCTTCTCGTCCAAAGTTGACACATTCCTCTGAACCCTCACTGCCCTCTACTTTCTCTACGAAATTTATGATTTTTTTGTGATTTGAAAATGAAATCCAAACTCCCTATTTATAGGCGTTCAAATTGCTCGTGGGATTGAAAACACCTACTTGGCTACATGGCCAAATGTTTAATCCTCCCTTTATCAACGTAAGCTGACTTCACCTTGGTTCAATGTGTTCTTCCCAAACGCATCCAACACAGTTTCTTAGGGTGTAAGAATTTCTCTTAATCGGACACCTAAATTTTAATTGACGTTTGCCCTTAAGTCTTCAAGCTTTGTTTGTATTCAAATTAGGGTTTTTAAATGCATAATCCACCCCAACGCGTCTAAATACATCGCCCAGAAGCTTGCTCGGCCGTTCAATGCATAGGCGAGGCATGGGCATGACGTTCGAATCGGACAAAGAAAGGCTAACGCATAGGCGCTCTCGCTCTTTCCGCTCTCGGCAGTGTCGCTCTCTCCAACTTTTTCGCTAGTCTTGCTCTCTCCACTCTCGCTCTCTCCCCCCTTCTCGCTCAAAATCTCGCTTTCTTCACTCTCGCTCCAACAATCTCGCTGGTCTTACTCTCTCCAATCTCGCTCTCTCGCTTGCTCTCTCCAGCTTTCTCTTTTTCTCTCCAGTCTCGCTCTCTCCAGCTTTCTCATTGGTCTCGCTCTCTCCAGCTTTCTCGCTGGTCTTGCTCTCTTCAATCTCACTCTTTCTCTCGCTCAAAATCTTGCTCTCAATGATCTCGCTCTCAACGATCTCGCTGATCTCACTCTCAATGATCTCGCTTTTAGCTACTGCGAATATTGTTTTTCTCCATGCAATTTCTACACGATTATGCCACTAGTCACTTGCCTTCCAGTACTTTGTGCACAACACGCATTTCACATAAATTTTCCATACTTAGCCAATTTTTCCCAAATTTCCCAAACTCAATGTCCATACTTTTCTTTTCAAATCCCCATTCCTTCTTCACCATTTCACATTAACTTTCTCATCAACCTACTCAGCTTATTTATACAAATTTAAATAGGGACACACAATTAAGTGGAAAATTAAGACAATTTAAGTAAGAAAACACACTTAAGTGTAAAATTGGGATTCGGGGTTCAGAATTTCACAATTTTTTTTTTAGAACTACAAGAAATTATTTTAGAAGCTACAACTCCAAACTAAGCCTCAATATCTCTCTCTCTATATTTTTTATTTTGTAATAAATTAGGTCTCATTTGGTAATCGTTTCGTTTTTTGGTTTTGGTTTTTTGACAATCAAACATATTTCATCTTAATTTCTTATAATCATTTGCATCTTTCTCAAGTACAAGAATTGATTTTTTAGTGGAATTCTAAAAAGAAAAACAAGCTTTTAAAACTATTTTTAAAATTTTCAAAATTTGGCTTGATTTTTGAAAACACAAGTAAAAAGTAGATAACAAATTAAAAACTTAGAGGTGGAAGAACTGTTTATAGGCTTAATTTTTTTTAAAAAAACTAAATGATTATCAAATGAGGTCTTAGTCATCAATTTTATTATGTAACAATTTAGTATATGTATTTTAACATTTGTCATGATGTAGTCCTTGCCCCGTACAATTGTTAAAAATTTGAAAGTGTATATGGACTAAATTGTTGCAAAATTAAAAATATAAAAATAAGTGTTTGTTATATATTAAAATCAAAAGAGACTAATACTTCATTTTGTAACCATTTGATTTTTTGTTTTTAAAAATTAAGCATAATTCTTCGTAATTTCTTTTTTGCAATTGTTTGCATATTTCTTAGGTAAAGAGTTGAATTCTTAGCCAAATTAAAAAAAAAAAATTAAAAATGATTTTTTTTAGTTTTCAAAACTTGGCTTGATTTTTAAAAATATTAGTAAAAAGTAAAAAACAAAGGCAAAAAAAAAAAATTATAGGCTTAATTTTAGAAAATCAAATAGTTACTAAACGGGACCTAAATCGTTAAAAGTTAATGACTAAAAATGTTTTTTCAACCTTTATGTTTTTAAGTTTAGATGGTTTAAGTCGTTGCTTTTTAGGGTTACTATTTTTATTGATGTCGAATGTGAAGACTCTAACCAGACATATTTTATAATAATATGATGTCTCGTTGTGCACGTGTCATTTGAATACCATAAAATCAATGATCTTATGATGTCATTCAAAACCACGTACTAGATACGTAAGTTACGTCATTTTTGACTTGTTTAGATTGTCAATTATTGAAATACCATATCGTTTTTTATCAATCAAACGTAATATATAATTGTAATTATTAATAATATATTTTAATATTAATAGACAGTAAAAATAACACATGGGTAAACAACAAATATTATCAAATAATTACTAAATTTTGTTTCGTATCATTATTGTCTCTCTTTACTCCCAAAAAAGGACCAGATATACCTCAAAATGAGATTAATTTAAAATATCAGTCATTCTCATTTTTTAATAATATGTTTATAAGATTTCAAATTTGTTCTATGATTCAAATACCCATTATTATTCTTAAAAAAATATACCCATTATTATTTAAAAAGAATATTCCTCAAATTCCAAGAATAAGCCAAAAGAGAATAATTATCCAAAATATTGTCACCCTCATGTTCTCACGTTTCAACAACAATAACAACAACAACAACAACAACAATAAAAAAATTTATAATTTTGTTAAAATAAACCTAGTTCATGAATTCGAAGCCAGATGTTCTATTCTTCCATTCCAGATATTATAAAAAAAATGCGAGTGATCGAAAATTGAATTTCCAAATTCACTAAATAAGTATATATCAATAATATATGAAAAATCTGATATTTAAATTCTTATAAAAAGAGACAATTTAAACTTCACTCAATTAACATAGACAAACTTGATGCAGAATTATTTGAACAAATACTAAAATAGTGATCAATAGCCATGATGATCATACATTCTTTAATCTCTAGAAAATGCTTAAGTAGACTACTCCAAATATTTCCATTAATCGACACTTAAAAAAGGGAACTAGATTTTAACTACTCATAAGAAACTAACACATTATTCTATTTTCTTTAGACACTAGTTCATAATTCATACCATCATAATATTTTTATTGAGAGAGAGAGAAAATTGGAGTAACCCCCAAATTCCTCCATTATTTTGAGCTTAATTAAGAAGAAGCAATCATGGAGTAAAGTTTTTTTGCCATTTCTTACTTAGAAGATCATCTTCAACGTCTTCACCTTTATTATTCTGATTCTCATTTCCATTTCCATTTTGAATTTCATTTCATTTCCATTTCCATTTCCATTGCTGCAACTTATTCCACTTTCGAACAATCCTTGAAGCAACATCTCTACATCATCATTCACATCAATCCCTACACCACCACCGTCATTGTAGTAGCAGCCATCAGAATACAGACTCCCCATAGGGTCTCCACCGTTGACATCACCACCGATTCCAAAACCTACTTGGTGAGTGAAATCCATAGGACTAACAGTAGCCTCAACACCAATGCCATTAATGTCGTTCATATGCTTCTCAATCTCACTCATTCCAGAATTGTCATTTACCTCAAAATTCCACTCCTATAAAAAAATGTTCTCATCGCCATCTCCTTCAACAATAATCGTTTCCGTTCTGTCTAATTTGCCGATTCCCACCATCGAATTTCCTCCATTCATCAAATCGCCCATATTCACTTCCGATTGAACAAATGCTAACTCCCCTGCCATATTGCTACTACTTCCCCCAATTTTATCATTCAAATTCATCACCATATCAATAAACCATTGATCCATCAAATTCCTTCCATTATCAACCAGATCCATCTCATTGCAACATATTTCAAGCAAAGGAGAGTTAGAAGGAACAAATTCAGTAGGAGGAGGAGGAAGATGATGAACATGTTGATGATACTCGATTCGTTTTCAATAATCTCTTATCCTCTCTCCGACCATCCAGAACAATGAGAGCAGTTCCCCATTGTGAGTTGGAAAATATGACGACCTTGATGCAATTGATGCATCAAAAGATCGAGTTCGAGTTCTTGATTCTTCTTGATGAGTTTCTTTAGCATATCTTGAGCTTTGGTGGTGCGTTCCTTGAGATACGTCTTTTGATTCATAATTTTCTTCAAGCATTCGACTTCCAGAAGGTTGAGAAAGCGACGGTAGACGAGTTGAGCGGCGGAGAGAGATGGCCAGATGACGGGATGGTCCTCATCGGGGCCATTGACGACGGAAAAGGCAAAAACGTCGCAGAGAGTGGTGAGTTCACTTACTTTCTTTAACAATCCGATTCTTCGTTTCTTGAAACTGGCTTTCCTTGCATTGTCGCTTGCAATCAAACCTAATTCACTTTCTTCCTCATCATTGAGACTCTCTCTGGCTTTCTTGTTCTTCTTCTTCTTTATGGGCTCTAATTTTGAGGTGCAACAATGGAGTTTATTTATAGGCCTTGGGATTATACTTTTTATTTTTATTTTTCTTTTTCTAAGCTTTTTTATTCTCTTGGTAAATGAATTACTAGGGGCATGTTTGTCTTTTAGTAACTAGTGGTAATTAAAGATGAAAAATACACTAATGCATCCTGCATTCCACCTATCTTTCTGTAGCCATCCAATAGTCCAATCACAGTTTATAGTATGAAAAATACTCAGATACATCTGAGACTATATCTATCTTTGTGAATCCCACTAAATTATCTTATCATAATTTGTTATGTGACAACTTCTTTTTATATCTTTATTTAAATATTTTAATTCTTATTGTGTGTGATGAAAGTAAGATGCATAGAAATAGGATGCATCCAAATATTAATCACCAAGTATTACTCATTATGGTCTATTTCATGGAAACTCCTTTAGAGAAATCATTAAATCTACCAAACCTTACTTGAAAAAAAAAAGAAAAAGAAATAGAATATATCACAAAAGCTATACAAAATTCAAACCCTACAAAGTTATAAAAAAATGAACTTTAAATTTATTTTCGAAATAAAAATTCATATTTTTGTGAGGCAACATTAGAATTGTGATTGGTGAATGAAGATGAGTTGTCAAAAAGGAAAATCTGGAATAGTAGGAGTAGTTATATAGCAATTAACCCAAAATTAGATATTACTATATCATTATGATTTGTCATTTTGACTAAAAACAAACTTTATTATTATTTAATATGCCAAAAATATATATTTATATATTATATTAGGTGTGAAATGGGGATTACGAGTTTGCATTGAATTATTGTTATGGTTACGGTGTCATATTTCTCTTTTTCTTTTGTTCTTATTGCCATTAATCTTTTATAATTTTAAGGCTATGAGTACCAAAGGTTAAAATATCTTCTCTTCTTTAGTGATGAAATGTACTGAGATTTGTAATATGATTCCTTTCATTTCGTAAATTTTGAGGTAGATATTTTATCTCAATTAAACGATAGTCAGTTTTATGAAAGTAATAATTTAATCGATAAATTTTAGTGGGTAATGGATTTAAGGGTAATTATTTTAAATGGTAAAATTGTTGAAAATATTTTTAGTATAACAAAATATTAGATCACGATAGACATCTATCAATGGACGACAGATCACGATGGACATCAATCTCGCCGTCTATCATTGATAAATAGTAATGTTTTGTTATATTTATAAATAAGTTGGTCCATTTTCCTTTATTTGAAAACACCTCATGATTTTTTCTCTATATTTTTAGTTTTATAATAATTTAGTACTTGTATTTGGAAATTTGTAATGATATCATCTGTATCTTGAAGAATCGTTATGTATTTTAAAGTGTATAGACTAAGGGACGTTTGGGGAAAATAGTTAATTATTATAGTACTAGGTTATTATAGTTAAGTTATAATAGTTTGTGTTTGGGGTATAGATTATTTTAGTTTGGGTTATAATAGTATGTGTTTGAAGTGTAAACTATTTTAATTTGAGAAGGAAATAGTAAACACTGTAGCAATGAATAAAAAGATGATGAATGTAAAATAGTAAAAGCCATAACAAATAGTAAATACTATAACAAATGAGGATTTTGAAACAATATAAAAGCCATAACAAATAGTAAATACTATAGCAAATGAGGGTTTTAAAATAATATTGACGGTAACTAATTCGGGAATACAAAATAGTATTTACTGTAGTAAAAGGTGGTTATTATAATCTTAGGATAATCTTTGCCCCAAATACACCCTAAATTGTTACACACTAAAGATCAAGAGACTAAATTGTTACTTTCTATAAATATTCATGATTAAGAATATTTGTTTTAACTTTTAAGAGTGTGAATACTCTGAGTTGTTAGTTTTTGGGTTACTATTTTTATCGATGTCACTCCTGGAAATCTGATTAAACATATTCTATTATAGTATGATGTCGTGTTCTGCATGTGACATCTGAATATCATGAAATCATGAAATCAATGTTCTTATCGTATCTTTGAAAACCGACGTACTAGATATGTAACTTACATCATTTTTGACTTGTTTAGAAGGTCAATTATTCAAATATCATATCATTATTGTCAATGAAAATAATACATATTATAAACTATTTATGATATATTTCAATATTAATAAACATAGGAAGGATAATACACAGATAATCGTTAAGTTTTTTCTTAATAATTATTAAATTTTGTTTCATACCATTATTTTCTCTTCCAAATAAAGTAAAACAACATCAATCCACAACTTTAATATATATATGATAATTTCAAATCACCCCATATTATTATTTTAAAAAAATATTTCTCAAATTCTTTTGAAGAATAAGCCAAAAGAAGAATAATTAAATCCAAAATATTACAATACAACTCTCACAGTCTCACGTCTCACCAGTTTCCGGAATTGCATGCATGACAGACCACGTGGAAGATTTTTAAATCTATACATATGTACGTGAGGGCTATTCAAGAAACATGTGAGATCATGTTATCTTTAATCCATTTTTCAGAAATTTTCATTTTAAATTATACCTATTTAAATCTTGAATTTTCATAAATTTATCGATTTATCATTTTTTTTTTAGATTTGGTTTGAAAAATATTGTAAAAATTATATAATTCTTTTTTAAATTTATCTTTAAATTATTATAAGTGAATCAATTATTTAGACCCTTTATTAAGATTACATTTGAAAATTGTTGATACATTTCATTCTTATATGTGTGTAGACTTTTCGAGATGTTGAATTAATAAAATAGATGATTAAACTTGATGCATGGACACTTTTCAAAAGAAGTTTTAGTTGAGAGTCTAAATTGATTTGTTTATGAATGTTTAGGAGTTTAGAAATTTATATCTCACATGATATTTATCTAGAAAGAACATATCGTTTTTGTATATCTACGAAAGTTCAGGATTTAAATTGATATAATTATTATTAACTCAGTATTTTTTTCTAATTTAAAAAGAACAATTGGTTTTTGTTTGGCATGCAATAAATAAATATGATATAGTTTGTTCTAATAATTATGATGATTTTTAAAAGTTAGATAATTTAATAAATTTTATTATAAGATTTTTATATTATGGCATTCCATCTCAGAGAGTTGCATCAATGGTACCTATTTGACCTAAAACTTTTTCTTTTAAAATGTTTTGTGAAATGGAATATTTGAATAGTCTCCTTCATTATTCTTTAAATGAACAACTACACATGAAAAGTTGAGTCCCATAGGTAAAGTGTAACACATAAATTTACTAAAAATATAAAGGCAAAATGTATAGGTAAAGAATTTTTCCTAATAACATTTTTTTTTTTCATATATAGGATAGATTTATAAATGTAATATGAATCCATTAACAACACTAATGAATCAGTATATAGTCTAGGCATAACAAACTTTGAGACCCATTTGTTATAACATAAAATAAAATATAAAGTTTTTAACTTAACAAAATTGACATAATTTAATTTATTTTGTTATAATTTAATTGATTATATATATATATATATATATATATATATATATATATATATATATAAACATTACAATAAAGAATTCATAAAGTAAAACTTGTAACGTTGATATGTTTAATCACGACCATAGTATTGTAACAAGACGAACAATACCCAATGAAAGACACAACTAATTTATTTTTACCATAGTGGGACCCATCATTTGCAACTGAAACAGAAAAAACAAAATTAGCTTTGTTTAAATACTCTTCTCTTTTGTGAATTTTATGCTCTCTAATCTTATCTTTAACTTCCAACCCATCCTTATCTTCTCTTTTTTTGCTTATTTATTTATTTTCATTTTACCCTTTTAGTTAGACAATGGTAGGTCTAGATTATTCATAATCGATTTTTAAAATGGTAATCGATGTTTTATCTACATAATTATATTAAAATTAATAGACCATTTTTTAAATCTATTTTCAATAGATTCACTTTCTCCCAACTACTGACAAGTTTATATTTGGTGATAAATTAGGAATATTTTCTAATGAGTAGGTTTGGAAGTAATTTTAGAATGTTCGAAATTATGTGTGTTTTAAAATAGTGATTGTTGGGTAATGGTGTGTAGAGGTGAAGCCCACACTTATTTAGACCTCGTTCAGTAACTATTTAATTTTTTAAAAGTTAAGCTCGTTTTCTTCCAATTTCTTTATCATAGTTTTAGTTTTTTCCACCAACAACAAAATATTTGAATTGTTAACAAAATTATTAAAAAAAACTATTTCATTTTTAATTTTTAAAATTTGACTTGATTTCTTAAAACAACCCTAAAAAGTAAATAAAGCCAACAAAAAAATCAATAAATAAAAGTAGTTCTGTAATTTTAATTCTTAAAAACCAAAATTTAACCTAAAATGTAAATGGTTATCATTTGCCTTAATAATTTCTAGTCAATAAAGAGGTAATTTTTCGGTCAAGTGATTGACCAAGAAGAACTTGAAAAAAAAATTAATTTCTTAGATTTTTGTAAGGAGTGATGTGAAGATTGTGAAACCAATTTTAAAACTAAATGTCAATAATTCAAAATCACATTTGATTACTTTTTAAGATGAAAATATCAAAATGATTTATCACAAAAAATAATTTTATAAAATCATTTAAATAATTAATAATATGTGGAGGGAGGACTCAAATCTTCAACTTTAAATTTGTTTTTTAAAAAAAATACAAATTTTATGCAGTTGATTCATGTTCAACAAACTCATTTTTCTTCTATTTCAAAAATTTATCTAAAACATTATTATAGCTTTCTCAAACTTCATCATAAAAACAAATAAGTGAGGAAAAAAAGTCTTATAACATGCTTTTACACTTAATGAAAATTATTTTTTTCTTAAACATTAAACATTTTTTAAAAAAATAATTCTAATTATTCTAATTCTTTAACTCCTTGATTTGATTATGGGTCTTAACAAACTGATCATATTCATTGATATGCATTTTCATAATCTATTGACTTTGCCCTACTTTTTATTATTTATTTATTTCCTCTAATTTAGTTGTTTCTTATATTTCCTCTCATTCTCAATATCCTTTACTATTTTCAACCATAAATTTTTTTTAAAAACCCTTTATTATTTTTCAATTGCTTAGTCTTTTTTAAAAGAAAATTATTTCAAATAGTAAAATTATTGAAAATATTTATAAGATGGAACAAATTTTAGAACTATCAATGATAGATGCTGATAGACTTCTATCAGTGTCTATCAGTGATAAGTCTATCAACGTCTATCATTGGTTGTTCTAAAATTTTGCTATATTTTGTAAATATTTTGATTTATTTTTCTATATTTTAAAACAACTCTTTTCTAAAATTTAAATAACAAAATAAATAAGTCAATGGATAGAAAAGTATTTATTAAATTTAATTTTAAAAAACGAAAGATTCTAAATTAAATTGGTAGCTCTTAATTTTTTCCTTAATCTTTTTTTTTTTAATTTTTAGATTTTGAAAATCAAATCTTAAGAATACTAATTTCATTTATTTCTTTTTTAAAATTGGATTAGTTTTTTTTTTTTTTTAAAAAAAAAGTTAAATAACAAAACAAAGAAATTAATATGTACAAGAATGTTTATTAAGCTTAATTGTAAAAAAATAAAAGATCCAAAATCAAATTGGTATAAGAAAAGGGTTTTATTTATTTATTTATTGAATTCTTAGATTTTGAAAATCAAATGAAACGCTACTTCCACTTATTTCTTTCTTTATTTTTGTTATCTACTTTTAAACCAAAAAACTAAAAGTTTAATTTTTTTTAAAAAAATTGTTTTAGAAAGTTGATTATGAATACGTATATTTTATAAGATATATTGTAATCATCGTAAAGAAATTAGGGAAAAACGAACATAATATTTATGTATGTGTGTGTGTGTATATATATATATATATGATATTAAGCGTCCAAACAGACCCTATGTGTGTGTATATATATATATGTATGTATATAAGCTTGAACAAATAAAGATAGACGAGGCCATAAAATTAAAAAAAAATTAAAAAATCAAGGTTAAAATGTCAAATTGTAAAACTTAAGGATCAATACCACTAAACTCAAATCATATATTAAATAAAATTAATTTTAAAAAAGAAAAAAATAATTTTTTTTAGTGGGTGTATATTTATACGAAGTAAACAAGTAGAAAAGAAAAAAGAAAAAGAAACAAAAACTAAAGGCGAAAAATGGAGGAGAATTTAGAGTTGTTGCTGGTTTAGAAAGGACATTTATTGCTATTAAATGTTTGGTGTTATAATCATATCTGGACCTATTTTAGTTAAACTATAGTTTGTTTCACTGCTTTAAATTAATTTTTCTTAATCTTTTTTAGGTTTTCATAATTTTAAAATCCATTTCAATAGTCAAGCATTTTTGTTTATTACTTTTGGCATGATATTTATTTAGTAGACGGGTAGATTGGCTGGGTGAAATAGTCGAATCTAAGGTTTACGTGGGTTGGGTTGGGTTGCATGAAATATTTGGATTAAGTTACTGGGTTAATTGAATAATTTATTTAAATTTTTATTCTAGAAAGAAGCAAAATGTTCCTATGTAAAAATTTAATTTAATTATTTGCATATATTGAATAAAATTAATATCTCAATTTCAATTTATATAATGAATTTTTTTCTATAGTGCTAAAAACAACTATTTTTAGGAGTTTTTAGAGAAAAACTATCCAAAAAATAATAAGATCAAATAAAATTAAAATAAATATATGTATATATAATTGTCGTCTATGTAAAAAATGTATAAATTTTAAAGTTAATGATAAGTTTGGCTTGGTTTGGGTTATTTTAGGTAAACCCATAAACCAAACCAACCCAAATTTTAAACCCAACTCAACACATATGAGTTGATAACCCAACCTAAATTACACAGGTTGGATTGAGTTGATCGATTTTTTCGAATAGTTTTTTAATGCCTCTAGTCGTACCTTTTTAACCTTTGGATTGATGATAAACCCTATTATGTTCATAAATACTATACTTATAAATTTTAAAAAAACATTTTTTTCTATGTTGTCTAATTTTTACAAATATTTTAAAAATGCCTAAGTTTTGAAAATTATAGAATTTAAGAAATTTGTGAGAACCTGTTTTGAAAACAGAAAATAAAAAAAAAAAAAAGAAAAAAAAAAGACAATCAAATTAGGCATATTGGAATGATAAAATAATATTAAAAATAATAAATGTAACAATGGACATAGTAGTGATTTAATATTTAAGTTTACAAATAAGAGGGAGTGGGCTAATAATACATTGACACATTTAACTTGAGCACAATCAGTTGGTTAAGATATACATTGTTGATCAATAGGTCCAATGTTTTAATTTCACCATTCTACACGTGGAGCTGACAAAACAAAAACAAAACAAAAAAGAATATATTAATTAGATTCTTAGATTCTTGTAGAAAATTTGTTTGAATTAACATAACTAATTATCATATATAATATATAAAATTTAAGTCAACATCGAAATCAACTTTGAATGGAAAAAACTCGTCAACTAAGATCAATTAAACTTAACATGTCACAATTCGTTAATGCGTGTCTTATAACTTTGAGTCTCGATTAGATTCAAATCTTCTTGTCATACTGATTTAGATATGGTATTCATTTCTCCACTTCACTTTATTCTCTTAGATCAATTTAAAACTTTAAATAAGTAAATTTAATTCCATACTATAGATTAGTAAATATTTTATTTTTATCATAATTAAATTCCATCATTATCTGAATAAAAAAACAACTGAAAATTTATTTTCCCTTTATTTTAACAAAGTTTGTATACTTTATAAAAAATACATTACATGGCTAAGAAGGATAGGATTTCGAACAAAAATTTATTGGGAATAATAAGTAGAAATCCATGACCATTCGAATAGATATTTATTAAAAACAAAAATGTTAATATATAGTTGATATAATGAATCAGTATATAGTCTAGATATAACAAATTTTGGGATCCATTGGTTATAACATAAAATAAAATATAAAGTTTCTAATTCAACAAAATTGGCATAATTTAATTTATTTGGCTATAATTTAATTTATATATATATATATATATATATAACCAAAATGTCAAAACCTCACATTCAGATGTTGAATATTAAAAAAAAAAAAAAAAAGACAAAGAAAAATGCTTTATATTTATAGCAACTAGAATTTATAAAAATACAAAATAATAAATTATGAGAAGCCACAAAAACTTTATCATGTTCAAATAGGATATTCATATAATAATAATAATAATAATAATAATAATAATAATAATAATAATAATAAAAAGGAACATATGCTTAATTATATGCTAAAACTACAAATACATTATTTTTTTATTATATATTATTTGATAAAATAAATCTATTTTAACTCTAGCCAATTAATTTGTAGAAATTCCTAATCCTATGGTATTTCATTCTACGGCTAGTTTCGTCATATATTGATTTATTTACAATATATCCGATAACTTTCTATTGACAATAACGTTGTCACCATTTTATAATATATATATATATATATATAAAAAGAAATGCTATGAAACCGACTAATTTGATATTCTTATGAAATGTTATTTGGTGTCTTTTACAATGTTCAAGATTTTTTTCTAATCGAAAAGCATTTAAATAGAGAGTTTAAAAAAAAAAACCCAAAACATTTATTGATTTTTTTTTATTAACAAAACTAAATGGCCAGTAATTCTGTGCGGAGACACAATTTCCATAAATTTTTCAGGAGAAATCTATTGAATTAAATGAAAACTTTAAGGAAGCTTATCCTTGCCTCCACCTCCATCCCATGAACATCTATTAAACATGAGAATAGCTCACCTAGTTAGGAGACCTATCATCGATCAAGAGGACAAAGTTTTGAATCTTTTTTTACCTCTATATGGAAAATTTCACGAAATGACCCCAAACCCCAAAACTTTTCTATCAATGACCTCTTTCTAAAAACTTTTCTACCACTGATCTTTTTTCCATGCGAATTTTCAAAATTACCCCAGTTTTTAAAAAGACTTTAGACCACACGGTGAACGTGTCTCTACGAATACTTTAAGCGAGTATTTAGATATTACTAAGCGATCGAATAGATATTACTAAGCGATCTTTTACTATCCACTATAGTTTTTATTAAGCGAACGTGTAGAGAATACTGAGCGATCGTCTAGCTATCCACTATAGTTTTTATTAAACGATCGTTTAGAGAATACTAAGCGATCGTTTAGCTAACTGTTCGGCGATTGTTTAGATATCCATTATGCGGTCGTTTAGATTTTGTTAAGCGATTGTTTAGATAATACTAAGCGATCGTTTAGCTAACTATTACGTGATCGTTTAGTTTTCGTTTAGATAAACGTGTGCTAAATTTGTAGAATACAACTGGTGTTGTACATTTAACTAAGCAAATAAATAACTAAGCGATCATTTAGATAAATTTGTGCTAAAATTACATATTGTATAGTATAATTGATGTTGTACATAATATAATTTGTGCTAAAATTACCTGTTGTATAGTGTAAATTTGTACAGAATAATTGGTGTTATACAAAATATAATTGGTGCTAAAATTACATATTGTATAGTGTAAATTTGTACAAAATAATTGGTGTTGTACAGAAAAATCGAAGCGAAAGCGAAAATTACATATTGTTTAGTCTAGATGGGTTAGTGCCAAGTGTTATCAACGTTTGTCTGCACGTTTTCTTGTTATGTTCTGTCTGACCACATCGTGTACACCTGTGTATTTGTCGTGGCTCCTCTCCAATTGAAGTTATCCTAATGGTTTGACGTCGACCTACACTTACTACCTTTTGCAGTGGTAGAATTGGTTCAAAATCTCCAATCCATTCTTGACTGTGTCCAACTGGGAAGATTGGTTTGTCGTAAGCAGCAAGCACACACTCAACTATAAACCACTTTGCACATAATGTTTGAACATTAATGTTTCTCAGGGTCGCTGCAGATATTGCATGGGAGCATGGGATCTTGAGGCAATTAAACTTCATACACGTACATGTTCGTGAATGAAGATCAACCCCCCCCCCCCAAATATTCATCGTCCACATTAATTATATGCATATCCACCGGAGAAACACGATATATTCTAGATATCAATTCTGATTCCTTAAGGATACTCATTGCATAATCAGTTACAATGTTTGTACATGCCATTGCGTGTGTATGTCGGATATAGAACAAACCTTGTAGCCACTCAAAGATATGCTCTAATAGCTTTGTTATTGGTAGTTCTCGGACAACTTTCAACACTCCATTGAGGCATTCTACTATATTTGTCGTCATCTTGTTATATCTACAATGGACTTGATAAACCCTTGCCCACCGTTGCAATCCAACCTCCTCAAGATAGGCCATCACACTAGGATATTGATGGAGCTTAGCCCAATACATCTGAAATTCAAACATTCTATATGTTTTCGCCGCTAGGTAGAAATGTGAGATTATGTCATTATTCTTGAACTTGTCCACCAAATTATACCGAATATGGTATATACACAGGGCATGAAATGCATAAGAGAATATCCTTGCAATCGCCTATGCAATTGAGATGTGACGATCTGATATAATCACTAGATTGGGAACGTCTCCTATTGAAGCTTTCATATGAGTCGTGAACCAAATCCATTATGCTTCGTTCTCACCATCTACAATACTGAAGGCTATAGGATATATGTTGTTATTTCCATCAATACACGTTGCTATTAACAACATACTTTTGTATTTCTCATGCAAATGGGTCCGATCAACAACGATTACTGGGTGGATGCAGTTTAGAAAACCCCTGATACACGGACCAAGTGCCATGAAGACGTACTTAAAGTATTGTCCGTCTTTTACTTCAACCTCAAATATGGTACCTAGATTTGCAAGATTAAGTGCCTCGCCGTATGCACTAACAACAACATATGATCCTTCTGGCCACCCTCGTGCATACACCAATCTGTACTCTCTAGCACGATAAGCCCGTCTGTAGGTAATGTTCACTCCATATTCTCATCGGACGTCCTCAATTATATCTTTTAGGCTGTAGGTTCGGCCAACTTGTTCGTATTTGGACTTTATTAACTGTCCAATAACCCAACTTTTTGCTTGTCGATGATTACCAGTTCTCATTTTAAGAGAACATGTATGTTCGCTGAGATATTTGGTCACTTTGAAGGAATCGTTTTCTTTCATTTTTTTGGCATGGACCCTCCACTTGCATTCCTCCACCGAACACCGGACAGTTAGCAAGCTCCTCGTTGACTTTTTTGCATGGTAGTCAAAGTTCTTTCTTATTGAAAACATCGATAATTTAACTGACAAGTCATATTTCGAAAAGAAAATTTTACCGACCTATATATCCTCGTCATTTAGATAGTCATGAGGTATTGTGACGAGGTTTTCATATGATGGGCCCTCTAATGGTCCGGGTATATCAATAAATGGATCGGTTGGAACAGTGGAATGCATAAGAACCGAAGGCATCACAAACAGTGGAACGAGAGCAGGTAAGTTGGAACATGGATGTTAAGTGTTGAAGAAGTTTGTCCATATCCTTGTTTAGTATTGAATTGTGAAGTACATCTAGGTTCACTGTTCCGACCAAACCAAGCTTCACTTCGATCATCCCCTAAGTTACATGGCTCAATATGATCATCAATTGAAGACATGGTATGAATTGAATTGGATTGATCGATTGGATTGCAATGTTGTTGTACTCCATGATTGCTAGTAGGTGTCATTGATACAAATAATGGCATCCGGGATGCCTCACTACTTTCTAAAAAGAAGCTAAGATCTTCATCGTCGACTATGTCAATTGGGGGAGTCAGGAACAACAGAGTGTAACAACATTTGATGTGTATATCAAACATATCCAAATTGATATTCAGTCGTTGGTGCATCATACTCGCTAATTCATGGACTGTTATATCATTTCTGACTTTCATACCTTTCATATGACCACCAACATAATTTCTTCCGGACTCATTCCAATCTCCACCAAATCCTACAAAGATGCGAACTAATGTCATTGATCTACAATTGCATAAACAAATCATTGATAAGTAAGCGATCGTGTATAAGTTACTACGTGATCGTTAGTAATTTACTAAACAATCACATAGTATTTGACTAAACGATCGCATAGTAATTGACTAAACGATCGCATAGTAAATTACTAAACGATCATTTGTAATTTATTAAACGATCTCATAGTAGTTACTAAATGATCGTTTATATTTTACTAAACGATGGAGTATAATTACTACTCATTGCATATATTACTAAACGATCTTTTATAATTTACTAAACGATCATGTATAAATTACTACACGATTGTTTATAATTTACTAAACGACATTTATTATGAAAGTGATCTGAGAGAAGAAATCGTACATTGAATGAAGAGCTGAAGAAACCATTGAAGGAAGAAGAAATGCGGAAGAAATCTGGCGATGAAAGCTACGAGAGAAAGCTACCAGAGAATCCGAAGGGCTGAGGAAATTTGAGAGAAAGCTACGAGATGAGAGATACGTTTGACGACCAGCAGTGAATAATGAGAGAGACGTTCCATTCTCTTCAGAATATTAGTTGGGAATAAATGTTTTGGTGGAATGTTGGTGGTGTATTGAGTGCATATTGAATGAGGGGCTGAGGAAATCGTAAAAGGAAGAAGAAAAATATGGCAGTCTGAAGGCTTTTTAAAAATTAGGGGTAATTTTGATATTTCACATAGGGAAAAGGTCCGTAGTAGAAAAGTTTTTAGAAAGAGGTCATTGGTAGAAAAGTTTTTGGGTTTTGGGTTATTTTGTGAAATTTTCCCCTCTACATGATGTTGACTAAATATCGTTCAACGATATAAAATACACTTATTTATATATATATATAAAAAAAGATAAATTACACTTTTGATTTTCCTAATATAGCATTTTGTTCACTTTCCATCTGAAAATGGGAAGGAGAAGTTATGTGTGTGTATGTATGTATGCATGTTATGTATGTGTATCTATCTATCTATCTATACATATATATATGTGTGTGTGTATATATGTTGGAGAGGTACCAGCACACAGCGGAAAGAAATCAGGATCCATAAGTACTTTAATTGATTAATTTTGGCATAAACAGAAACATGCTTAAACAGAGTTTAATGGGTTTCAAGAATATACCTTTGAAGAACCGTTGAAATCTTGATTTTCAGCTGCTAAATCCTCCAAATCTTTGTGCAGACCACCCAAAGATCTTCCCTACTATTCTCTTGGTGCTCTAGATTGAGTTGTGGGACTCAAAATAAGCTAGAATCAAAGGGAATTTGGAGGAACTTCACTGCAACAACCCAAATGAAGAACATCTTCTTCTACCTGAATTTTTTAGAAAAATTCAGTCGGTTGCATTACTTCAACTTCACTTCAATCTCTTCAATATATAGTAGACTATCATGCAAAAAGATTTGTTACATGTGATGCAGCTCATGCTTGGAGTTAATGAAGGTTGAAGAGGTGGGTTCTTTGTGAGCAACTTGAAGATGAGGATGGAAAAACCATTTTTCTTTTTGTGTTTTTCTATTTCCAAAATCTATTTTGATTTTAAAATATCACTTTTGATTTCTAAAATGAAATTTATTAATTTTTACAAATTAATTTCATAAATTATTTTTCTAATAAAATTATAAATAATTATTTAAACAATTTAAATAATCCTAATTAATTTAATATCCAATATTAAATTAATTTTTACACGATTTCATCTTCATATATTTAAATCATATTTAAATATAAATTCTCCAATTCCGTTTGATTATAATTTGAACGTTTCAAATCAACTTATCACATTACTCTAGAGCTAAACCATTTTCGAGCTAGTAGGGGGACCTCGTGGACCTACAGATCATGGGTTCCAACGATCCGAGATTAATTGGCTAAACTCATTAGACCGATCTAACTCCCATTTGTTAACTAATGAGCCACTCCACTAAAGCTCATAGTTGAACTCCCCTCACTATAGATATATTATGTCTACTCGATATAACCATGATTAGTAAGTCAAACCTTCACAAGTTGTTCGTAATAACGGCTGGGTTGAATCTCTGTTTTACCCCCGAAATTACCTCTTGTTCCTTAAGTCCCACTGATCCTTAATGAACAATTATTTTGTGATCCAGTCAACAAAAGGGTGTCCCTCTTGGGCCAATGAGAGGGTGGGGTCCCTTGTTCAAGACCCAGAATCAGCACTTAAGAAAACAACCTCTCTACTATTCCTAAAGTGAGTAGGAGTGAATTTCATCATGCATCCTATGACCTCAGCTATCTATCCAGTCTTACCCCTGAAATAGGAGTCTTATTGAGTCGGCACTGTTGAGCCAACCATCACCTATGCAAATATAAGAGTAATCCCGAATAAACAAAAGTTCATAGTTAGCTTAGAATTAAGGTCAAGTTACCTAGGTCATCGCTATGAAATAGTCAGTCTTAAACAATAAAAAGCGTTATAAAGTAAGAGTAACTTATTTTGTGGTCCGATCTTGTACAAACCCTTTTGCACAATGACACCACCACTCCTCATGTCCCAACATGAACGAATTAGGATCACTTTGTTTGTAGCACTTTACAACTCCTTGCAACAACTACAGAGCAGGTCACATCCAATAGTGTTCCAGAATAAGGTACCCATACCTTATTCTGATACTATAGATCATTTTGACTATTCACTTGAACCTGATCCACTTTTATGTCTCCACATAAAGTTCAAGTACTCATCCAATAGTCAAGGGACTTTTAGGTTTATTAGATTTCTATTCAAGCAATAAATCTATTCAATAACACCTTATTGAATTTTTCAGAATAAGTTCTATTGTTTACATACCATGAGTTTTAGGACATAAAACCCAACAATATATATATGTATGTATGTGTATATATATGCATGTTTGTGTATGTATGTATATCTATATATGTATGTATATGTATGTATGTATGTATACTTGAAGAAATAAAAAAGTAAGTGGGCCATAGGAAAAGAGGAGAGAGTGAGGATCGGGTATGAGAAGGGAGGAAACATAGGAAGTGGGGTAGAAAAGCTGAGAGAGTTGTTAAATGAGGGTTACTGTGCACATGTTGAAGGAAGTGAAAAGGGGAGATGGTATATCAGTGGGCCAAACGATGATATAGGGGTTATATGATCTCCCTACATAGGATATTAAGCCCTCAAACAAGCCCTATGTGTTATATATATATATATATATATATGTATGTATGTATGTACATATATATGTATGTATGTATGTATGCTTGATCAAATAAAGACAGACGAGGCCAAAAAATAAAAAAAAAATAAAATCAAGGTTAAAATGTCAAGTTGGAAAACTTATGGACCGACCAAAATACCACTAAACTCAAATCATATATTAAATAAAATTAATTTTAAAAGAACAAATAAATTGATTTTTTTTTTGGGTGTAGATTTATACGAAGTAAAGAAGTAAAAAGGAAAAAAGAAAAGAAAAGAAAAACAAACAAAAACTAAGGGTGGAAAATGGAGGAGAATTTAGAGTTGTTGCTGGTTTAGAAAGGACATTTATGGCTACTAAATGCTTGGTGTTAGAATCATATCTGAACCTTTTGGCATGGTATTTTTTTTAGTAAACAGGAAGACTGGCTGGGTGAAGTAGTTGAATCTAAGGGTTTTCATGGGTTGGGTTGAGTTGGGTTGCATGACTTATCAAACCCAATTATTCGGTTGTAAATATCTTCAACCCAAATAACCCTTATTGAAAAGGAACTCAACCCAACCCAACCCAACCATGAAATATTTGGATTGAGTTAGTTCGAATTAATCGGGTAATTTATTTAAATTTTTATTCTAGAAAGAAGCAAAATGTTCCTATGTAAAAATTTAATTTAATTATTTGCATGTATTGAATTAAAATTAATATCTCAATTTCAATTTATATAATGAATTTTTTTTCTAAAGTGCTAAAAACAACTATTTTTAGGAGTTCTTCCTCAACCACGGTACGACTTCTTCCTCGATTTTGTTCTTTGATTTTCTACGAGTGTAGGCCTATGGTTCTTCCTTAATTCTCTTCTTTGATTTTCTACATGCATCTTTCTATGGCTTCTTCCTCGTCCATAGCATCGCGGTTCATCGACCATGCTATTTGTCTAGTAAAGTTCGTCTCATGAAGTCACTTCACGAGACGAACTTCATGAGACAAAAGACAAAAATGACGTGAAGTTGAGTTTGTTGAGTTCATTTCTCGTGAAATTCATCCCGTGGAGTAACTTCACGAGACAAAAGACAGAAATGATGTGAAGTTGAGTTCATTTCTCGTGAAGTAACTTCACGAAACGAACTTCACGAGACAAAAGACAGAAATGACGTGAAGTTGCGTTCATTAATGAGATGCATCTAATTTCTTTTTTATAGTTTCTATTACATCTAATGAGATGCATGTTGGGTTTCATGCTCTAAAACTCATAGATAGTAAATGTTATTAATTGATCGTCATCAATAAAGAGTTATAGATGTTAAATCAATAAATGTTATTGTTTGTATTGTTGTATATTTTGTCTAAATAACCCTAAATCCAATAAACTAACATCCAAGGCTGCCTTATAAATCTTGAACTGTATGTGGAGACATACATGGATTAATGTTTAAGATATAACCTAAAGGGTCTATAGTATATGGATAAGGCTGGATACCTTATCCTAGTAACACTATGGATACGACTCACTTTGTATTTGATACAAATGTAATGATCCAAAGCATTCATGTAGGTGACACGTGAGTGGGGGTATCCTATGTAATGAGTTTGCATAAAACTAGACTGTGAAATAGTAACCACTAGATGTAATACCATTGACTACTTAGGTTTCTATTTCAATAGGATGACCTAGGTGACTTAGTCTTAATCCTGAGTATATTATGAACTCTTGTTCATGAGGAGTTGTCCTTTGATTTGCATGGGTGAGGGTGGCCAGTTCACTGACCCAATATGCCTACCATTTTGGGGATGAGACTGAGTGGGGAGTTGGGAACATAATAGTACAAGATGGAATTCACTCATTCCCTCTTTGAGGGTAAGTAGATGAGTGTTCCATCAAGTGGTGTCTTCGGAACTTGAACAAAGGGCCCTACCCTCTCATTGACTCGAGAAGGATTTTTGTTTATTGGTTGGATCATAAATAAGTTGTTCATTAGAGGAGTACTAGTACTTAAGGAGTCAGAGGTAACCCAATTGTAAAACGGTAATTTGACCCAGTTGGAGTTACGAACACTCGTAAATGACCACTTATTGGCATTAGTCTATATCCATGGACACAAAAACATATCTATAGTGAGAATAGTACAGCTGTGGTTCTTTAGAATTCTATCTAGGCTCTCTGACTGTAGAAATGCTGACGTTTGCAAATGAGGGAAGTTTCTCTATTTATAGAGCTCCCTAATGGGCTTCATGGGCTTGGGCCTTGATTGGCCATGGGCCTGAACTTTGGGTCTAATTTAATTGGACTTGGGTTTGCCCTTTGAACCTAATTAATTGGACTTGAGCCTGGTCTTTAGGCCCAATTAATAGGGTTTAGGTCTATTTTGACATTTTTGGGCCCACTTTAAGCCCATATTTGGGCGTAACTAGGCCAAACGCCCAAATTATAACGTCAAATTGGTCGAAATTAATTTTACTCAATCGACGTCTACGACGAAAACATAGAATTTGTCCTCAATTTCAATTTGAGACACATGTCAACTCTTAATTGGTCACAAATTTGACGATTTTGGAATTTCGTCATTAATTTAGCAAATGACGTGGCGGTCTGTGGTTGGTCCAAAATTTCTCCTCCAATAAGAGAAAAGCAAATAACGAGATCAAAAGACCAATCTACATGCACAAGATTCTATTTTATTAATTTCAGATGAATATGATGTAAGCAAAATATAAAAAACCCTCAATTTTGAAAAATAAGACATACAATTTTATTTTCATTTCAATTTTAGGTCATCCATCCATCAAACCTTAAAATCATTGAGTTCGAAAATACAAAGATTAAGAAAATAACTTGAACCAATATATATATATATATATATATATATATATACACATTGAAATAAAGAATTCATAAAGTAAAACTTGTAACGTTGATATCCCCATGGTTTAATCACGACCATAGTGTTGTAACAAGGTGAACAATACCCAATGAAAGAGACAACTAATTTGTTTTTACCATAGTGGGGCCCACCATTTGTAACTGAAATAGAAAAAACCAAATTAGCTTTTCTCCAAATACTCTTCTCTTTTGTGAATTTTATGCTCTCTAATTTATCTTTTAACTTCCAACCCATCCTTATCTTCTCTTTCTTTTCTTTTTAATTTTTAAAATTTTTTTATTTTACCCTTTTAGTTAAGCAATTGTAGGGTCTAGATTATCCACAATCAATTTTTAAAATGGTTATCGATGTTTTATCTACATAATTATTAAAATTAATAGACCATTTTTTAAAATCTATTTTCAATAGATTCAGCTTCTCCCAACTACTGGCAAGTTTATGTTTGATGATAAATTAGGAATATTTTCTAATGAGTATGTTTGGAAGTAATTTTAGAATGTTCAAAATTATGTGTGTTTTAAAATAGTGATTATTGGGTAATGGTATGCATAGGTGAAGTCTACATTTATTTAGACCTTGTTTGATAACTATTTAATTTTTTTAAAAGTTAGGCTCGTTTTCTTCAAATTTCTTTATCATAGTTTAAGTTTTTTCCAACAACAACAAAATATTTGAATTGTTAACCAAATTATTTTAAAAAAATATATTTCTTTTTTAATCTTAAAAATTTGACTTGATTTCTTAAAACAACACTACAAAGTAAATAAACCAAACAAAGAAATCAATGAATAAAAGTAGTTCTGTAAGTTTAATTCTTAAAAATCAAAATTTAACATAAAATGTAAATGGTTATCATTTGCCTTAATAATTTCTAGTCAATAAAGAGGTGATTTTTCGGTCAAGTGATTGACCATGAAGAACTTGAAAAAAATACTAATTTCTTATATTTTTTTGGGAGCAATGTGAAGATTGTAAAACTAATTTTAAAACTAAATGTCAATAATTCAAAATCACATTTGATTACTTTTTAAGATGAAAACATTAAAATGATTTATCACAAAAAATAATTTTAGAAAATCATTTAAATAATTAATAATATGTGGAGTGGAGGACTCAAATCTTCAACTTTAAAATATATATTCAAAAAAAATACAAATTTTATGTAGTTGAGTCATGTTCAACAAACCCATTTTTCTTCTATTTCAAAAATTTTTCTCAAACATTATTTTAGCTTTCCCAAACTTCATTATAAAAATAAATAAGTGAGGAAACAAAAGTCTTAAAACATGCCTTTACACCTAATGAAAATTATTTTCTTCTTAAACATTAAACACTTAAAAAAAAAAATAAATCAAATCATTCTAATTCTTTAACTCTTTTATTTGATTATAGGTCTTAACAAACTGATCATATTAATTCATATGCATTTTTATAATCTATTGACTTTGCCCTACTTTTTATTATTTATTTATTTCCTCTAATTTAGTTGTTTCTATTTACTCTCATTCTCAATACCCTTTACCCTTTTCAACCATAACAAATTTTTAAAAACCATTTATTATTTTTCAAAAATTGGCTTAGTTTTTTTTTCAAAGGAAAATTATTTCAAATAGTAAAATTGTTGAAAATATTTATAAGATGGAACAAAATTTTAGAACTATCAATGATAGACATTGATAGACACTAATTGACTTCTATCAGTGTCTATCAATGTCACTAATAGAAGTCTATCGGCGTCTATCATTGATACTTCATAAATTTTGCTATATTTTGTAAATATTTTGATTTAATTTTCTATATTTGAAAAAATTATTTTTTAAATTTAAATAACAAAATAAAGAAATCAATGGGTAGAAAAGTGTTTATTAAATTTAATTTTCAAAAACGAAAGATTAAAAATTTAATTGGTAGCTCTTAATCTTTTTTTTTTTTTTAATTTTTAGATTTTGAAAATCAAATCTTAAGAATACTACTTTCATTTATTTCTTTTTTAAGATTGGCTTAGTTTTTTTTTTAAAAGTTAAATAACAAAACAAAGAAATTGATATGCAGAAGAACGTTTACTAAGTTTAATTGTAAAAAATGAAAGATCCAAAATCAAATTGGTATAGAAAAGGGTTTTATTTATTTATTGAATTCTTAGATTTTGAAAATCAAATGAAACACTACTTCCACTTGTATCTTTATTTATTTTTGTTATCTACTTTAAAACCAAAAAAATAAAAAGTTTATTTTTTTTAAAAAAAATTATTTTAGAAAGTTGACTATGAATTCGTATATTTTATAAGATAGATGAAAATCATCGTAAAAAAATTAGGGAAAAACGAACACAATATTTATGTATGTATATATATATATTAAGCCCTCAAACAGGCTTATGTGTGTATGTGTGTATGTATGTATATCTATATATATGTGTATGTATATATATGTACGTATGTACGTATATAAGCTTGAACAAATAAAGACTGGCGAGGCCATAAAATTAAAAAATAAAATAAAATCAAGGTTAAAATGTCAATTTGGAAAAAATAAATTGATTTTTTTTTTTGGTGGGTGTAGATTTATATGAAGTAAACAAATAAAAAGGAAAAAAAGAAAAACAAACAAAAACTAAAGGTGGAAAATGGAGGAGAATTCAGAGTTGTTGCTGGTTTAGAAAGGATATTTATGGCTATTAAATGCTTGGTGTTATAATCATATCTGGACCTATTAAAGTTAAACCATAGTTTGTTTCACTGTTTTAAATTAATTTGCTTAATCTTTTTTAGGTTTTCATAATCTTTAAATATATATATATATAAAAGGAAAACAAAATCCGTTTCAATAGTCAAGCATTTTTCTTTATTACTTTTGGCATGGTATTCTTTTAGTAGACGGGCAGACTGGCTGGATGAAGTAGTCGAATCTAAGGGTTTTCGTGGGTTGGATTGGATTGGGTTGTAGGAATAATCAAACCCAATTGTTCGATTGTAAATATCTTCAATCCAAATAACCCTTATAAAAAGGGAACTCAACCCATCCCAACCATGAAATATTTAGATTGAGTTAGTTTGGGTTAATTGGAAAATTTATTTAAATTTTTATTCTAGAAAGAAGCAAAATGTTCCTATGTAAAAATTTAATTTAATTATTTGCATATATTGAATTAAAATTAATATCTCAATTTCAATTTATATAATGATTTTTTTTCTAAAGTGCTAAAAATAACTATTTTTAGGAGTTCTATAAACAACAATTTTTTGGTTTTTTTTTTTATAGTGAATTTTGCTTCTACACAAATATAATATTTACCATTTTCATATGATTAAGATGCATTGATAAGATTTAATGCTTTGAATGTTTTTAATGATGTAATGTTCACATGACCTATCTACTATGCCACAAATTGATCGATTCGACGATATAAGCAGAACTAAAAGCAATTTCATTCATCTTAGAATCAATGTTAGTGATGTTTGAAACAAAAAGACCATCAGTTAAGTACCCTTACCAACAAAGTTACATTTTTTATTTTTCCTTTTATAAGTTTTTTTATTCTCTTGGTAAATGAATTATTAGGGGCATTTTTGTACTTTAGTAACTAGTGGTAATTAAAGATGAAAAATACACCTACATTCCACCTTTCTATAGCCACCTAATAGTCCAATCACAATTTACCATATAATTAGAAGAGTTGCATCAGTATGAAAAATACTCAGATATATCTGAGACTATATCTATCTTTGTGTATCCCACCAAATTATCTTATTATAATTTGTTACGTGACAAACTCTTTTTATATCTTTATTTAATATTTTAATTCTTATTGTGTATGGTGAAAGTAAGATGCATAGAAATAGGATGCATCCAAATATTAATCACCAATTATTACTCATTATGGTTTATTTCATGGAAAGCCATATTTAGGTTCAATGGATTGCATTTATCCTATTGCATCATTCAAAAATCACATAAATATATATATATATTTTTTGGGAAAAAAAGTTTGTCACATCACAAACCGATGAACTATACAAAAATGTATATATCTAAAATCACATCCTTTTTTTTAGTCTTTCTTTAACCATAGAAAATAAATAATTCAATATAGATATATAAGTAATATTTGAGTGGAGCCACAAGACTATACTCATCTCCATACATGTGTGGATACTCGAGTGAGCTGTACAAAAATGAGTGCAACACAGGATGCACCCAAATATGTGTGTCTATATATATATATGAGAAGAGTTGATCGTGTGACAAACTATGATTTTTTTTTTTTTTGACAATATGTGGGGTAGGGGAGTTGAATCTCTCACTTTGAGGATTATAATACAAATACTATACCAGTTGAAGTTATGTTTATTTTGGCGAACTATAGTCGGATGATAGAGTGAGCTACATAAAGTTGGCTATGAATGCAAATTTTTCTTAAGGATAGATGAAAATTACTGTAAAAAGATTAGGAGAAAACAAACACAATTTTCAACGCCAAAAATTCAAAACAAACTAATATTAACCAAAACCTAAATTTGATGTTTAATTATAAGCAAAAGTTGTGTAGCCTATATAATTAAACTCCTTTAGAGAAATCATTAAATCTACAAAACCTTACTTAAAAAGAAAAGAAATAGAATATATCCATAAAGCTATACAAGATTCATACCATACAATTATGAATAAAAATGAACTTTAAATAATTTATTTTCGTAATAAAATATCATATTTTTGTCAGTCAACATTCGAATTGTGATTGGTGATGAAGATGAGTTGTCAAAAGGAAAATCTGGAACAGTAGGGATAGTTATATAGCAATTAACCCAAAATTAAATATTACTTTATCATCTTAGTTGTCATTTTGACTAAAAAGAAAAAAATTTATTATTATTTATTATTCCAAAAATATATATTTATATATTATATTAGGTGTAAAATGGGAATTGCGGTTACATAAGTAGTTTGCATTGTTTGATTTTTTTTAAATAATGTTTTTTTAATATATAATGACAAAAATAGGTTTTTAAGTCGTGTATCGGGTACATGATTACACCTTAATTGTGTACTGGGTACACGAGTCCCTGTCCCGTTAGAAATAGCGGGGCCACTGATACTATTACAAGTATGGGCTTATGATCGATTTCCAATTATAGCACCACAAGTCCAGCTACAGGCCCCAGATCATCGTCCACTTCGTGTCATACATTATTTCATTTATATATTTATTTCGTTACCAGTTTATGTAAGAATATAAATTAATTGTATTTTTTATAATTTTAGATGGAGTGGTATATTAGCTGCCTCTGAACAGTCAGCAAATATGTCGTTCGTGTACAGAAAAATATTTCACATACTAATGCACAATCAGGTAGCAAATGTATATATAAATGAATATTTAAAACATTTTATATGCATACTTATTTTTTTTTTGTTAGATTATTTGGACGTCATACACACAACAGATTTAGTCATCCTTACCTGATTATTGTCCAGATGGTGAAGATATCTGGTTGACCGTCAACCCTCTTATATGCTTCCATATAGTAAAGTGACATCATCCAGATCGTGTATTGAGACACTTCGGTCTGTGACAAACGATACCTTCGTTGTCTTATACACTCCCAGCACTACAGCAGATCGATTTGAGAGGTAAGCACGACCAAGACTGCCGTCGAATCCATGCGGAATATTTATCCTACTGGCATGGACAACATGATCGTTGTGCATAGGGAGAATTAACAAATGGGTCAACTATATCAAACAACTACTTTTCCTGGTACAATTTGATCACGAGGCGATTTATCACACCTGATGACGCTTACTATTACTGCATAGTAAGAGATTTAAAATCAGACATTTTCCAATATATGATATGAATATTGTTTAATATTTATTTTTTTATTGTACAGAATAATTTTATCAGTGATGTTCAACAATATTTAGTGCAGAACAACTTACCAGAATTGGGTTCAATGTGTCAACAAACATTGGTCAACGTAGAAGGTATTATTCAACAAATAAGACAACTCAATGTTTCTGACATCGATTGAAGATGTATTCGTCGTAGACGACAGCGACAACAGGGTGAACCTAATTTAGAGAGACATGAAGACAACCTCATGAGGGGAAAGGTCCAGGGGGGTCGTTTTTAAATTTCATGTAAACTTTCATTTTCAAATTGTAAATTAAAGAACTAATTGTAAATATTCTTTAATATCATGATATATATATATATATATATTAATATGAGTCCAAGATGTTTTCATTGTAGATTAAATATATAATTAAATTTAATAATGAAGGAATTTGTGGACCAATTCCTAAAGTTTTAATATTGTTGTACATCTACAATTAAAAAAATAGTAAACAAACTTAAAAAAAAAAAAAAAAAAAAAGCAAATCATGGACCGAGTTTACGACTGATCGGTCAACCAGTTAGCCGACGTGGTACTAACTGGATGTGTATGGGGTACACGAGTTTGCCACATGGCAATCGTATATCCGATACATGATTTCACTACCTCAATTTTGTCAATACTTTTCCAAAACACCTATTCTAAGAAAAAGTTTCCCCCAACCCTATTTTTGTCATTATATTTTTTTAAAAAAACATTATTTAAAAAAAATATATTCATATTTGAGACAATTGGTTGATGAACGATTGCTTTTTTTCTTTTCTTTGTTTTTATGTGAAAAAATTATTATTATTTTTAATTTTTTTTTATAATCTATTATTACATTTTCTTTTTCTCTTTTTCTTTTGTTCTTATTGCCATTAATCTTTTATAATTTTAAGGCTATGAGTACCGAAGGTTAAAAATCTTCTATTCTTTAGTGATGAAATGTACTGAGATTTGTAATATGATTCCTTTACTTTCGTGAATTTCGAGGCAGGTATTTTATCTCAATTAATTGATAGTGAGTTTTATGAAAGTAATAATTTAATTGCTAAATTTTAGTGGATAATGAATTTAAAGGTAATTATTTTAAATGGTAAAACTGTTGTTATATCGTGATAGATATAACAATGGACGACAGACGATAGACATCAATCTCGCAGTCTATCATTAGTAGATAGTAACATTTTGTTATATTTTGTAAATAAGTTGGTTCATTTTCCTTTATTTGAAAACACCTCATGATTTTGTCTCTATATTTCTAGTTTTATAATAATTTAGTACTTATATTTTGAAATTGGTAATGATGTCATCTGTATCTTGAACAATCATTATGTATTTAAAAGTGCATAGACTAAGGGTGTTTGGGGCAAAGAGCTGATTATATAGTCCTAGGTTATTATAGTTAAGTTATAATAGTTTGTGTTTGAGGTATAGATTATTTTAGTTTGGGTTATAATAGTATGTGTTTGAGGAGTAAACTATTTTAATTTGAGAAGAAAATAGTAAACACTATAGCAATGAATAAAAAGATGATGAATGTGAAATAGTAAAAGCCGTAATAAATAATAAATACTATAGTAAATGAGGGTTTTGAAATAATGTTGACTGCAACTAATTGGGAATACAAAATAGTATTTACTGTAGCAAAAGGTCGTTATTATAATCTTAGGATAGTCTTCGCTCCAAACACATCCTAAATTGTTACATACTAAAGATCAAGAGACTAAATTGTTACTTTCCATAAATATTCATGATTAAGAATATTTGTTTTAACTTTTAAGAGTGTGAATGCTTTGACTTGTTAGTTTTTAAGGTTACTATTTTTATCGATGTCACTCCTGAAAATCTGATTAAACATATTCTATTGTAGTATGATGTCGTGTTCTGCATGTAACATCTGAATATCATGAAATCGATGTTCTCATCGTGTCTTTCAAAACTGACGTACTAGATATGTAACATACGTCATTTTTTACTTGTTTAGAAGGTCAATTATTAAAATATCATATGAAAGTAATACATATGATCAACTATTTATGATATATTTCAATATTAATAAACATAGTCAGGATAATACACAGATAATTGTTAATTTTTTCTTAATAATTATAAATTTTGTTTCATACCATTATTTTCTCTTTCAAATAAAGTAAAACAACATCAATCCACATATTTAATATATATAAATATGAGAATTTCAAATTACCCATATTATTATTTAAAAAGAATAAGCCAAAAGAAGAATAATTAAATCCAACTCTCACAATCTCACGTCTCACCGGTTTCCGGACTTGCATAAATGACAAACCACGTGGAAGATTTTTAAATTTATACATATATGCGTGAGTCTAGCTATTCAAGAAACATGTGAGATCATGTTGTCTTTAATCCATTTTTCAGAAATTTTTATTTTACCTCCTTTAAATTATACCTATTTAAATCTTGAATTTTTATAAATTTATCGATTAATCATCTTTTTTTTTTTTTTAAATATTTGATTTCAAAATATTGTAAGAATTATATATATTTTTTAAAATTTATCTTTTAAATAATTATAAGTGAATCCATTATCTAGACTCTTTATTAAGATTACATTTGAATATTGTCGATGCATTTCATTCTTATACGTGTGTAGACTTTTCGAGATCTTGAATTAATAAAATAGATGATTAAACTTGATACATGGACACTTTTCAAAAGAAGTTTTAGTTGAGAGTCTAAATTGATTTGTTTATGAAAGTTTAAGAGTTTAGTTGATAAAATTATGTCTCACACGATATTTACCTAGAAAGAACGTAATAGAAGGTGTAAAATTGATATACCTACGAAAGTTTAGGATTTAAATTGATATAATTATTAGTCTAGAGTTATAGAAGGTCTATTATCGACCAAGAGACCCATACCTCAGCCTCTCATTCAGACCTACCTACATACACATGGAGTTTGCTATGTACGTCAACACCTTAGGTACATTTATTCAGATACCTTCCCTACCTTCAGTATCCCTATTCATTATGTTTAGAAATACCAACGCATGTACTTTGGCAACCTTAGGTATTTAAAACATAGTTCGTCAAGCTTCATTCAACCTTAGCTTTAACCATAACGCATGCTTCATACTTTGTGAAATACGTTGGCTTAAAACATATTGAACTAGCTTGTAAAACCACTAGCATGCGTTAGACATGAAAAACATACTTAGAAAAACTCATACATTAGTAAACATCAAGCGTTGATAAACATTCATAAGCATTAGCAATTCCAAACTATCCTTCTAGTCTATGAGAAGATACGACTGCCTTTATCCTTAGTTGAGAGTGAACTACTAAATCTAACCCTCAACGTCAACCTTAGTCGGGGAGAACTCTTTTGCTCAATCCCTCAACGTCGTATTACCTACGTGTACGTGGTTATAACTGAGTACCGTCGTACCTTATATACCTGACTAGGATACCTTTTCATTGTCCTTCAGTATCCTCAGGTACTTGACTAGGATACCTTCTCATTGTCCTTCAGTATCCTTAGGTACTTCTGCTCAGATATCTTCTCAAATGTCCTTCAGTATCGAGCTGTTAAGATACCTTCTCATATGTCCTTCGGTATCAATTTGGCCGGATACCTTCTCAAAAGTCCTTCGGTATCAAATTGGCCAGGTACCTTCTCAAGTGTTCTTCGATACCTAATTGGTGAGATACCTTCTTAATATTCTTCGGTGTCAAATTGGCCGGGTACCTTCTCAAAAGTCCTTCGGTATCAAATTGGCCAAGTACCTTCTCAAGTGTCCTTCGGTACCAAATTGGTTAGATACCTTCTCAACGTCCTTCGGTATCAAATGTGTATTTTGTAACAACAAATTAAGTTCCATAGCCTTGTATTACACAAGAGCTATTCCATTGTCACTCATTTACACAAAAATTCGTTCTCCCGTAACCTTCCTTTAGAAAGCATATATCAAATTAGAACATAGCTTTTGTAACGGTTAAACAACATACCTTGGCCTGTGCTACACATATACAATCCGGGAGATATGCACTAAATTATTCTTCAACAATTTGTTGCTTGAAGAAGTGTAAATACATTGTTAATGTCACTGTGCTTTACTTGATCATATATGCGTGAATATTAAAAAACTTAAAGTTTACTTAGTCACTCACAGTTCAGTCACTCACAGTTCGTTGGCCTCTTAACGTGTTATACGCCTCTCCTAGCTCTTCTTTGCCTGAAAGAACATAATCCCCAGTTAAACTACTTAGAATTCTTTGCAAAATACCTCAAATAGTTCATTTACTAATGGTACTTTTATCAACAAAAATAGTATTTCTAGCGAGAAAATCATCATGAGCGAGACCACCCTTATGAGCGAGATTTGGCAGTTTCCAGCGAGATTTAGTGCAAACCAGCGAGATTCAGTGCAAAACCAGCGAGATTTCCGTCCCTAGCGAGATCCACCTCTCGCTCTCGCTTGCTGTCGCTCTCGCTTCCTCTTGCTTGCTCTCGCTCACACTAGCTCTTGACCTGCCTGCTTAATCTTCCTAAGCAGCTGTCTGATTATGCCCAAATCCTCTGTTACAATTTCAAAAATTCATAACTCTAAATCCAGCCCACTTTTGAAGAAACTTCCTTCTACAAACATGTTTAGAGTTGAGTTAGCAACATTACCTTAAAATTTCAATACAAAATATCTTGTCGTTTAATATGGAGATTCAAAACTTCATCATTGGCCCCAATTCAAGCAACTGCCTGCTTGTTCAACAATTCCTATTTCAACATTCAAAATTATATAACTCGATTTTCAGGCCTCATCTTAAAAAGTTTCATTCTCCAAAGTTGTTTATAACTGAGTTAATAATATTACCTCAAATTTTTAGCTCAAAACGCTTCGTAATTCGCCTTGGACCTTCAATTCTTCACTGATGGCCTAGATTCACCCAAGAAACGAACCCTTCATCTTTATTTTGCCCCTCCGGCCTTATTCCAGCGAGTTTTCCTTCCAGCAGCCCAGCCACAGAAAATAGACAAACAGATATTTGTGAAATGGAATATTTGTATCGTCTCCTTCATTATTCTTTAAATGAACAACTACACATGAAAAGTTGAGTCCCATAGGTAAAGTGTAACACATAAATTTACTAAAAATATAACGGAAAAATGTGTAGGTAAAGAGTTTCTCCTAATAACATTTTTTTCATATATAGGATATATTTATGAATGTAATATATGAATGGATTTTAACAACGACACTAATGAATCAATATATAGTCTAGGCATAACAAACTTTAAGATCCATTCGTTATAACATAAAATAAAATATAAAGTTTCTAACTCAACAAAATTGACATAATTTAATTTATTTTGCTTAATTTAATTGATTAAGATATATATATAATCTCAACCAAAATGTCAAAATCTCACCTTTCGAAAATCGAAAGTTAAGAAAATAACTTAAACCAATATATATAAACATTAAAAAAAAGAATTCATAAAGTAAAACTGTAAGCTAGTTGATCTTCTTGAACGATCGGCCTTTGGGCTTGTTGATCTTCTTGGGTGATCGGTCTTTGGGCTCGTTGATTTTCTTGGGTGATCGGCCTTTGGGCTTGTTGATCTTCTTGGGTGATCGGCCCTTGTTGATCTTCTTGGATAATCGGCCTTTGGGCTTGATGCTCTTCTTGGATGATCGACCTTTAGGCTTGTTGATCTTCTTGAAGGATCGGCCTTTGGACTTGTTGATTTTCTTGAATGATCGGCCTTTGGGCTTGTTGATCTTGTTGGATGATCGGTCTTTGGACTTGTTGATTTTCTTGAAGATCGACCTTTGGGCTTGTTGATCCTCTTGGAGGATTAGTGTTCGCACGAGGCTTCCGGAGAAACTTGTTTCGTGGAGTTGAACTTAAGTTAGTGTTGATGTTGAAGTTGATTTGATGCGATGTAGTTCGATCTCTAGTACTTGATACCTGATTCCCTCTCAGTTCAATGCGTACGCTTGATTTGAGGAAGCGAAGTGCGTGATGATCGTGAAGTTGAAGTCTTGGAAGAATACTTGTATCTCCGAAGGACTTCAGTCTTTAAGAGTCTTCTATCTTCTAAGAGTGCAACTTTAGGAGTCTTGGGAGTCTTCTGCTTATTGATGAATTCTCTTTGGACTCTCTAAATGTAGAATTGCTTGTATCTTCAGAGGGCTTCAGTCTTCAAAGGACTTTAGTCTTCAGAATGCTTGCATCTTCAAAGGACTTCAGTCTTCAGAATACTTGTATCTTCGAAGGACTTCAGTTTTCAGGTGTGGTCAGCCTCAGGAGTCAAAGGAGTCTTTTGATTGTAAAGAATTCTCTATAAGCTCTCTGGAGTATAGAATTGCTAACCCTCACAAATGAGGAGAACTCCTCTATTTATAGAGTTCTCTGCCAGAATTCATGGGCTTGGGCTTGGTCGGTCCATGAGTCTGACTAATTAGATTTGGGCCTTATTTGACATTTCGGTCAAATTAAGCTTATTTATGGGCTAAATTGGACTTTTAGTCCAATTAATAATATCAAATTGGACCGAAGTAATTTTATTCAATCCAACGGTTACGAAGAAAACATGTGGCATCATCAGACTTCGCCAATTTATGCCTGCAACTTCAGTTTGGGATAAATGTCAACTTCTAATTAGTCTCGACTCCAATTATTTGGAATTTCGTCATTAATTTAGTAAATGACGTGGCAATTTGCGATCGGTCCAAAATTTCTCATTCAACAAATGCCCCACTTTTCGAGATTTATGCACGGTGGGTGGATCTCGAAAAAGATAATTCAAAATCAAAGTATGATTTTAACTCCCTTAATTTGATGCATCATTTTGATCAAAATATGAGAATTTAGCTCAAATTTTGATTTGAAATTTGTTTGCTTGACACACTTTCGCCAAGTAAACAAAAGATGAATTTTAGTTCTTGACTTTCTTGCTCCCAAGTGAACTTTAATTTGAACTAAAGTAGAATTTATGTTCCACTTTAATTTCAAATTTAATTTAATATTCCAAATTCTAACAATCATTTTTTTTTAGATTTCACGTGAATTTGAAGTAGAATTTGTCATCTTGTCTTTATCTTTCCTTCAACTTTGATTTGGTGGATACTTGGAGTGTGCCTATATTTTGACTTGAGACAACACTTAGATTATGCCAAAGTCTTGACATTAGGATGAAATTTTGTTGGTACCCAAATATTGGCTTGAATTTTGGAATAGAATTGGAATTGAATCTCGATCAATTTTGGTTAGAGATAAAAATTTGGGATATACCCAAATTTTAATAAGAGACTAATTGAGACTTTTTTTATCCGCAATTTATTTTGATTGAAGATAAAAACTCAAGGTTGAATAATTTGAATTTAAAATAAAATTTGGAATATGACCAAATTTCAATTTGGGATAAATTTTAGATCTTTCCTGCAATTTGATTTGAAAATAAGGATGAGAGAACCTAAACTTGGATGAATTTGATATAAAATTTGGAAGATGCTCAAATTTGAGATTTTATCCATAATTAATCTCAAAATTGAAAATTTGATCTTGAATAAAATTTGAAATATGGCCAAATTTTTAATTTGAGTGAAGTTTTAGATCTTACCACAATTTGATTTGGAACTAAGGATATGAACCTAGATGAAATTGAAATAAAATTTGGAATATGCGCAAATTTGAATTTTAATCGAAATTGAAATCCAGATTTGATTTGGATAGAATTATAATCTTAAACTAATTTTAATTTGAAGCTTGGATAATCTAGGACTTTGAACTTGATATTTGGATAAATATGGATTCGAATCTTATTCCGACCTATATTATTATTATTTAGTGAAGTTGAATATGAGCCTTCAAACATGCCGAAAATAAAACCACATTCTTTTGTTAAATTGGATAAATCCCAAAAAATAAAAATAAAAATAAATTTAACCCAAAATTTGTTAGATCTTCTCAAATTCTATGTATTTAGTCAATCTAAAATCTAAACTTCTCCAAATTTGACTTTTAAATCTTAACCACCTTTGATTATTCATCTAAACCTCATAGAATTCACATTGAGTGAATCACCTCCCTTGCATCTCTAAAAACTTCTTCAAGACCTTTTTATTATTTCTTCAGCTTTGTTTTTATGCTTCTGGTTTTACTTCACCGAGTCGATGGATGGAAACAGAGCACTCTCTCGTGATCGGTCTTTTTTTTTTTTTTTTTTTTTACTCTCTCATGACCGATCTTCTCTTGTTTTCTTTTTTTTTTTTCTTTTCTAATTTCTTCAACATGCTTTCAACTTTTCTTTTTCCTCACTTTTTTTTAAGGATTTTGTGGTTGATCATCTTTAGAACCCATTAGCATTATGTTGCATTTGGTGTGTGGTCACCGATAACATCGACTTTTGCTTCTACTAGATTTTTTTTTACCACTTGTTTCTCATGGTTCTAAGAGGATGTGTGAGAGAGGAAGAGAATAGAGCCTTTTTTCTTTTTTTTTTTTTAATTTTAAGGACAGGGTCGGCTCACATGAGCTCAGTGACATAGTAGAGAGAGATTTAATGGGAAGTGAGAGAAATTTTAGGGGGGTTGGATGTGTAGAAGAAGAAGATTTAAGTTTTTTTTTTCTAATAAAGATTTGGTTTTATCTTTTAACCAAATTTTTTTTGTATTATTTTTCATTCTTAATTTCCTTTTTTTTATTCAGAATTTTCTTTTTACACATTTTTACTTTTTTTTTGTTTCGCATTTTTTTATTTTGTTCATATTATTCTTATATTTTTTTTATAAATTCTTTTTTCATTTTTTTCTTCCTCTCTTGTACTTTTTTTTTCTTTTTTCATTCTTTCTTCTTTTATTTTCTTCTTTTCCTCTTTTCTTTTTTTCACATGTTTTTTTTAATTTTCCCTTTTCTTTTTTTTTTCTTTTGTTTCTTTTTCTTCTTCTTTTTTTTTCTTTTTAGTTTTTTTTGTAGGAGGTGATGTTTTATTTATTATTTTATTTTTGCAGCAATTCCTCGATACATGACCGTCTCCTTGGTATACAAAGGGATGACCCTGGAACTATTGTATCGCCTCTTGTGCTTGTCTATCGTGATCATCATGGGAGGAGCCTCGCAAAGGCTTACAACTCTCTCAATTGATCACCATTTGATCACCATCCCAAAAAGGTCTACCTTGTAGCATCATTTGTGCATCCTAATCGTCATGGGAGGGGCCTTGCAAAGGCTTACAACTCTCCCATTCGATCACCCTAGGGAAGATTCAAAGGTCTGCTTTATAGCGTCGTTCGTGTATCCTGATCGTCATGGGAGGGGCCCTGCAAGGCTTACTATTCTCTCATGCTTTCACCCTAGGGAGGATCCCGATAAGGTCTACCTTATAGCACCGTTCGCATATCCTGATCGTCATGGGAGGGGCCTCGTAGAGGCATACAACTCTCACATTCGATCACCCTAGGGAGGATTCAAAGGTCTGCTTTATAGTGTCATTCGTGTATCCTGATCATCATGGGAGGGGCCCTGCAAGGCTTACAACTCTTTCATGCTTTAACCCTAGGGAGGATCCCGATAAAGTCTACTTTGTAGCATCGTTCGCATATCCTGATCGTCATGGGAGGGGCCTCACAAAAGCTTACAACTCTCTCATTCGATCACCCTAGGGAGGATTCAAAGATCTACTTTATAGTGTCGCATGTATCCTGATCATCATGGGAGGGGCCCTGTAAGGCTTACAACTCTCCCATGTTTTCGCTTTAGGGAGGATCCCAATAAGGTCTACCTTGTTATGTTACTCCTTGATCAAAATTTGAAGATAAGGAAAATATGCCATCGAGTATTGAAGATGAGGCGGATATGCCATCAAACCTTGAAGATGAGAAGAATGTGCCATCAAGTTTTTGAGCGGAATCAGGTTGGCTAGATTCGATCTCGCGTATAAGGCGGAGCCAGACGGACCAGAGTTTTCCTCGCATATGAGGTAGAGCTAGACAAACCAAACTTGATTTCGTATATAAGGTGGAACCACACCCACATTTTTTGAGAGGAAGTGAAGCTACACCAATTTTGAAGAAGAGGTGAAGTTGTACCAATATTTTGGAAAGGAAACGAAATCGCACCATGACTTTGAAGATGGAGTGAAGTCGTGTCATCAGTTTAGAGATGAAGTGAAACCACGCCATCAGTTCAGAGATGAAACGAAGCCACGCCACGACTTTGGAGATGAAGCAAAGCCACGTCAACATTTTGGAGAGGAAACAAAACCACACCATGACTTTGGAGATGAAGCGAAGTCGCGCCAACATTTTGGAGAGGAAACGAAACTGCACCACAACTTTGGAGATGAAGCGAAGCCACGCCACAACTTTGGAGATGAAGCGAACAATGCCAGAATTTGGAGATAAAGTGAAACTGCACCAAATTTTGGAGATGAAGCGAAGCCACACTATCAGTTTGGAGATGAAACGAAGCCATGCCACGACTTTGAAGATGAAGTGAAGTCGCATCATCAGTTTGGAGATGAAGCGAACTATGCCAGACTTTGGAGATGAAGCGAAGCTGTGTCATGATTTTCTAGACCAAGTCATTGAAGATGGAGCCGAGCCATGCACACCGACCTTAAACTTGAAGATGGAGCGGAGTCATGCACACTGACCTTTAACTTGAAGATGGAAATGGGGCCATGCACGCCAATCTTGAACTTAAAGATCGAGAGGCATCAACGAAGCCTCTGAACTTAAAGATGGAGAGGCATCAACGAAGCCTCTAAATTTAAAGATGGAGGAGTATCGATGGAGCCTTTGAACTTAAAGATGGAGAAGCATCGACGAGACATTCGCACTTGAGTTTGACAAAGCTTCAGTAAATTCTTCGCATTTGAGTTTAACGAAACATCAGTCAATGCTTCGCATTTGAGTTTGATAAAGCATCGATAAATCATCGACATTTGATCTTGACAAAGCATCGCCCAATCCTCTGTACTTGAGCTTGAAGTATCGGTGAATCCTTCGCATTTAAGTTGGAAATATCGGTGAATCTTCCACATTTGAGTTTGATGAAGCATCAATGAATCTTTGGGAGTAAGCTTGACTTTGTGACTCTGAGCATGAAGATGACATCACAAAACCTCCAGACTTGAGCATGAAGATGAAGCATCAATGAAGCCTCTAAACTTGAAGATGGAGAAGCATCGACGAAGCCTCTGAACTTGAAGATTGAAGAGCATCGACGAAGCCTCTAAACTTGAAGATGGAGAAGCATCTAAGTTTGATTTTAAAGAGGAATCGAAGCGCATTCCAAGTGTGTGCCTTTTATTTACTGTGTTGGCTCCTTACGAAGGATGAACATCTTCAATCCATTGTGTTCCCCCAATAGGGATGAACATCTTCAATCTGGAGTGTCATTCTTTAACGAGGATGATCAACATCAATCTTGTAGTATTATACTTAGGTGGTTGTGGTACCTTTTCTGATGGACTAAACTTAAGTTTCTTTAAGTTTCCTTCGTACCTTTAAAGAAATGGATCAAATCATGACGTAGCTTAAGCTTTGTTTTTTTTTTTTTTAACTGAACTGAACTTGAAGTTTCTTTCAAGCTGCCTACATACCCTTCTTAATGATAGGGATCAAGTCATAGTGTAGTTCGAAAATAATGTTTTTTTTTTATGTGTGACTAAACTTAAATTTCTCTAAGTTGCCTACGTACCCTTTATAATGACAGAGATCAAGTCGTAACGTAGTTCGTACAATTTTATTTTTTGGGCCGTTCACATTTTAAGCTCATGCGGGCTAGGAGCATCATGCAGTTTAGGCTCGTGCGATGAGGAGCTTCTTCATTTAAACTTCAGAAGCTCTTATTTCATCATGGTTTTGATTATCCTCTTCATTTGTAGGATTCGTTAATATGATGAGTTTTGGCTTCACTATCAAGGAACCTTCTATACTTATGTCAACAGAAAATTTCCTCTTCATGCGTGAAGGGACACGATTGTGAATCTTTTCGTCGTTTGTTTCTTCATGGAATGACGTCGGCTTCAAGATTTTCATCCTTCCTTTACATTGATCGCTTGTTGTCTTGGGACGATCAAAAGCAGATGCTGAAGGTTGATCTTTCTTTGATGTGGATATACTTAGCCTTTTGAAGGTTGAAGTTCGAGCAAAAGTAGTCGTTGGACATTGGTCTTCTTCTCCCACCGTGGCCATACTCATTCTTTGAAAGACTAAAGATCGAGCACTTGAAGGCTTAATACGATCGAAGACAGAAGTTCTTTCCTTCATTCTTCTGAGTCGTTGATTTCTTTAGCAGTCACATGATTGTTGTCGACTTTTACTATGTCGACAGTGTGACATGCAATAACTTCTAATACTTTCTCTGGATGATTATCGAGAAAGCTTCTTGGGAGAAATTCTGTTGAAGTTGCCAGCCATCGGAATTAAGGGAAGTCTTTGTCTTCTTTCTTAGCAAGCTTAGGCTTCCGTGTCATCTTTTTGCCTCTCTTTTTATGAGTCTTATTTCTTCTTCTATAGCTTCGATAGGAACGCGACTTTTTTTGGGTGGAGTTTGGTTGTCTTCTCTTTCGATGAGTCACTACTATCCACCCTTCATTGTCATCTTCAACAAGCTCATCTTTCTTTTCGGAATTTGCTGTTTGAATCTCTTATTGGAACTAAACAACTATAGGCTCGAATTCTCTAAACTTGATCGGGCTTTATCTTTGAGCATGGGACACAAACAGTATTGGAACATTTGAAGTCACCGCTATTGTAGCGTGATTTGTCTAAGCTACTTCATCCAAATCTAGCTCAATCTTCTTTTCACGAGCCAACTTCATAATTCGTTCCTTCAGCACGAAGCACCTTTCAACTGGATAACTAATGACCCGATGATACTTGCAATAGTTAGGATCATCTATTTTTCCTTCTTGTTCTGGCCGTTTGCATTCCGATAGCTAAATAAGTTGCTTCTCTAGTAGTTGCTTCAACATATCTGCCACATCAGAGTCAAGGAATAGATAAACCTTCTCTTGTCGTTCTTTAAGAGTTGGACGATGCTTCTCACCCTCATTGTGCCTTCTTTCAAATTTTGTTTGTTTTCCTTTGGAGGAAAATTTCAGCGGGGTCACATGAATGACCATAGATTCTTTTGTGGCACTACCCACGATTTTTCAGTGCCCTTGGCATCATTTTTGTATTTTCTCCCTTCAGAGACTAGGAAATCTTTAGTTCCCCTGTTGGCAATGCTTAGTTCCATATCATGAGCGCATGTTGCCAGCTCCTCAAACGTACAAGGTTTTATCCCTTGTAGGATGTAGAGAAGCTCCCAGTGCATGCATTGAATGCACATCTCCACTGCAGATAATTCAGTAAGTCTATCTTTGCAATCCAGACTTAAAGCTCTCCATCGGTTGATGTAATCGACGACTATCTCTCCCTTCCACTGTTTGGTTTTCGTCAGCTCCATCATGCTAACAGTGCCCTTGTATTATAGAAGCGGCTCAGGAACTCCCTTTCTAGCTGTTCCCAACTGTCAATCACTTTTGGCTCCAAATCAGTATACCAATCAAAAGCATTTCCTTTCAAGGTATGGACGAATTGCTTGACTAGCTGGTCTCCTCTGGTTCCTGCATTTTCGCAGGTTTCAATGAAGTGTGCAACATGTTGTTTTAGATTGCCCTTTCCATCGAACTGCTGGAACTTTGGAGGTTGATACCCAGCTGGCATTCTCAGGTTATCGATTCTCTTGGTGTATGTCTTCGAGGAAGTTTGCAACGGTCTTCCGTACTAAGCTCTTATGGAGTTTGTGATCATATCCTGGAGCTATTGAACTGTTAGGGAGGCAATAGAGGTGGATTGTGGTGGCTGACTTTCCTATAAAACAGTCTTTCCTTTGTCATTGGCTTTTGTAGCTGGGGATTGACTTGATTCAGTAGTATCTTGAGCCTGTATTTGATCTCTTAAAGCAGCTATTTCATGATCTCGCTCCTCTACAACCTTCATTAGGAGATTTATCTTTACCTTCATCTCTGCCATGGTCGACTCAGTTGTTACACCAGTCATCATGACAGACACTACATCAAAATGTGATTCTTTCTCTGATAGATCAGTAGCAGAAGTATAGTTGCCGAACAAGGGATTTTTTCTGATGACGATCCCGCTTTAAGGAGATTCCATCAGCTGGTCCCAGATTTCCTCCGTGATGACAGAGCTTATGTAAGTGTTACTTGCAATGGTAGCTTTGGATGCAACTTTCTTTGGTGCCATTTGTAGATTTGTTAGACTTGGATGATGAGATAGAGATGAGAGGTAGAGATGTCCCATTGGGTGTGCCAATTTGTTCGCACGAGATTTCAAGAGAAATTTATTTCGTGGAACTTGAACTTTGTGGAAAGTGAGTACAATCTCTAATATACAGTATTTTGATGCTTTCAAAATAAACTATAAACTTTAAGCTAGTTGATCTTCTTGAACGATCAGCCTTTGGGCTTGTTTATCTTTTTGGGTGATCGGCCTTTGGGCTCGTTGATCTTCTTGGGTGATCGGCCTTTGGGCTTGTTGATCTTATTGGGTGATCGGCCTTGATCGGCCTTTGGGCTTGTTGATCTTCTTGGATGATCAACCTTTAGGCTTATTAATCTTTTTGAAGGATTGATCTTTGGACTTGTTGATTTTCTTGGATAATCGGCCTTTGAACTTGTTGATCTTCTTGGATGATTGGTCTTTGGACTTGTTGATTTTCTTGGAAGATCGGCCTTTGGGCTTGTTGATCCTCTTGGAGGATTAGTGTTCGCACGAGGCTTCCGGAGAAACTTTTTTCGTGGAGTTGAACTCGAGTTGGTGTTGATGTTAAAGTTGATTTGATTCGATGTGGTTCGATCTCTAGTACTTGATCCTCTGATTCTCTCTCAGTTGAATGCGTACGCTTGATTTGAGGAAGCGAAATGCGTGATGATCATGGAGTTGAAGTCTTGGAAGAATACTTGTTTCTTCGAAGGACTTCAGTCTTTAAGAGTCTTCTATCTTTTAAGAGTGCAACTTTAGGAGTCTTGGGAGTCTTCTGCTTGTTGATGAATTCTCCTTGGACTCTCTAAATGTATAATTGTTTGTATCTTCAAAGGACTTCAGTCTTCAAAGGACTCCAGTCTTCAAAGTACTTGCGTCTTCAAAGAACTTCAGTCTTCATGATGCTTGTATCTTTGAAGGACTTCAGTCTTCAGATGTGGTCAGCTTCAAGAGTCAAGGAGTCTTCAGATTGTAAAGAATTCTCTATAAGCTCTCTGGAGTATAGAATTGTTGACCCTCACAAATTTGGAGAACTCCTCTATTTATAGAGTTCTCTGCTGGAATTCATGGGCTTGGGCTTGGTCGGTCCATGGGCCCGATTAATTAGATTTGGGCATTATTTGACATTTTGGTCAAATTAACCTATTTATGGGCTAAATTGGACTTTTAGCCCAAATAATAATATCAAATTGGACCGAAGTAATTTTATTCAATCCAACGGTTACGAAAAAAACATGTGGCATCATCGGACTTCGCCAATTTATACCCTCAACTTCAATTTGGGACAAATGTCAACTTCTAATTAGTCTTGACTTCAATTATTTGGAATTTGTCATTAATTTAGTAATTGACGTGGCAATTTGCGATCGGTCCAAAATTTCTCATTCGACAAATCCGTATATTTATTAGATAGTGAATATCCTCATAACGAAATTAGGAAAAAACGAACGCATATATATATATATTAAGCCCCCAAATAGGCTATTTATGTGTAATATATATATGTGTGTGTATATGTATGTATGTATGTATATCTATATAATATGTATGTATGTTTGTATATAAGCTTGAACAAATGAAGACTGACGAGGCCATAAAAAAATTAAAATCAAGGTTAAAATGTCATGTTAGAAAACTTATGGACCAAAATACCACTAAACTCAAATCATATATTAAATAAAATTAATTTTTAAAAAGGAAAAAATAAATTGATTTTTTTATTTTTATTTTTTATTTTTTATTTATTTATTTTTTTTTTTTTTTTGTGGTTGTAGATTTATACAAAGTAAAAAAGAAAAACAAACAAAAACAAAGGGTGAAAAATGGAGGAGGATTTAGAGTTGTTGCTGGTTTAGAAAGGACATTTATTGCTATTAAATGCTTGGTGTTAGAATCATATCTGGACCTATTAAAGTTAAACCATAATTTATTTCACTACTTTAAATTATTTTGTCTTAATCTTTTTTAGGTTTTCATAATCTTTAAATATATATATATAAAAGAAAAATAAAATCCATTTCAATAGTCAAGCATTTTTGTTTATTACTTTTGGCATGGTATTTTTATTAGTAGACGGGCAGACTGACTGGGTGAAGTAGTCGAATCTAAAGGCTTTCGTGGGTTGGGTTCGGTTGCATGACTTATCAAACCCAATTGTTTGGTTGTAAATATAACCCAAATAACCCTTATTAAAGAGGGAACTCAACCCAACCCAACCCAACCATGAAATATTTGGATTGAAATAGTTTGGGTTAATCGGGTAATTTATTTAAATTTTTATTCAAGAAAGAAGCAAAATGTTCCTATGTAAAAATTTGATTTAATTATTTACATATATTGAATTAAAATTAATATCTCAATTTCATTTTATATAATGAATTTTTTTTCTAAAGTGCTAAAAACAACTATTTTTAGGAGTTTTTAGAGAAAAAACTATCCAAAAAAAAAATAATGAAATCAAATAAAACTAAAATAAATATATGTATATATAATTGTCGTTGATGTAAAAAAAATGTATAAATTTTAAAGTTAATGATAAGTTCGGGTTAGTTTAGGTTATTTTAGGTGAACCCATAAACCAATCCAACCTAAAATTTAAACCCAACTCAACACATATGAGTTGATAACCCAACCTAAACTGCACGGGTTGGATTGAGTTGATCGATTTTTTCGAATAGCTTTTTGAACTACCTTTTTAACCTTTGGATCGATGATAAACCCTATTTATGTTCATAAATACTATACTTATAAATTTAAAAAAAAAAAAAAAATCTTTTTCTTTGTTGTCTAATTTTTTTTTAATTAGTATCAAAACCTTTCTTTTGAAATCTCACTCCACTCCATTTTTTTCTTGTTTTATTTTCAAATAATACTTTATCTAAATTTTTCGTTTTTCATACTTATCTTTTTTATTGTTTATTATGTTTCCACACTATCAGAGTTTATTTTCTCTCCATTTTTTATAATGATTTGTATTTTTCTTTTTTTAAGTACGATTAAAATTTTAGCTGAATTTCAAAAACAAAAACAATTTTTTAGAAACTACTCTTTATAGTTTTCAAAATTTAGATAACAATGTATGAAATTGGGAGACGTAAGTAGTATTTATAGACTTAATTTTTAAAAATAAAAATCAAATAGTCTTAATTTTTCATTTGTTTAAATATACGATATTTTCTCCTAATTTCTACAAATACGAAGTAATATATAAGGATAATATAATATTTCTCAATTTAATGATTGTTTATTTTTATGATTTTAAACTTTTTTGCAGAGTTACTTTTCAAAAGATTTACCGTGGGTTAATGATTAGGATTAAATTTAATAGAATCTTGTTATGATTTGGATTTAATATTTTTTGAATTACTGCATAATTGTTATATGATAATGGTATTTTGGTCATTTAAAAATTCTCAAATAATAATTTAAAAAATCATTTTACTATTTTCTAATTTTTATTTATTTTTTTATTTTTTTGCTATTTTTCAAAATGAATCTTCAAAATTTACTATTTCTTTTGTTGACCCAAATTTGAATTCCTTTTCTTTACCATCCATCACTTGATATAGTTTTTGATGTACTAAAGAAAATTAACAAATATCCCTAAACTTTTTATGTGTTAGTCAATATACTCCTAAAATTTGTAGTTGTATTAGTCAAAAGACTCAAAACCATAAGTTAATGATTTGTATTACTTTAGAACTTTCATAATTTAGATTTTTAGTTAAAATTTTCTTTGAAAAATGTCCTTACACCAATTCTATTCATCCATATTTTGTTAAGAGTAATTCTTATAAATAAGAAAACAAAACAAAACAAAACAAAATAAAACAAAACAAAAGCATTTACAATCTGTAGATAAAAAAAAATTGTCAAAGGAACCGAAGTTTTCCTTTTTTTCAACATTCTTAAAATATCCTTGCGATTTGAAATTCGCATGCTCACCTACGACTTCTTTCTCGTCGTTCATCAGCTTCTTCCTCGACGTTATTCACCATCGACGTCTTCTTTTGCGACCTTCTTCCTCATCGACGAAGTCTTCTTTCTCGGTGTTCTTCTTCATCGCAGACGTTCTTCCTCGACCACGGTATGATTTCTTCCTCGATTTTTCTTCGATTTTTTATGAATCTAATTCACTTTTAATTGCTTCTTTTCATAAGCTTGAATAATCTACAGAACTTAAGGCCTCTTGATAGGTTTTGGGATTCTCATCGATTAGGTACAAGCATGCAAATTGATTATCTATATTATACGACATTTCTACTAAGAAGATAGTTAAGAAATCAGGACCAAAATTTTTTTCAATTTTTTGTCTCTTACTTTTTCTAGTTTCAATTTCATGCATATTATCGGAACTTTTTCTAGGTTCAATTTCATGCATACGATAAGAAGAAGAAGGTAAAAGTATAGATATTTTCTCATTATTAGATATTTTCTCATTATTAGATATTTTAACCGATTTATTATCTATTTTGACATGGAAAATATATGGTAAAAAGATTTAGCATCTCTATATTCACATATTGATTTATCACTCAGACACATAAATATACATTGCAACACTATGGGCATAACAAAGTAAATCACAGCCAAAGGTTTTAGATCCTACCACACGTTTATTGAATGCAAGCCACGGTACCTTAGCCAAGTACCCTCACACTTTCAGGTAATTGACATGAGATGCGTAATCTCTCTACAGTTCATATGGCGCTTTATCCAGCTTTTTGTGAGGAACCCTGTTAAGAATGAAACAAGCAAAGAATGCAGCTCCTCCCCACATATTGTCAGATAATCCATAAATTAAAAGCATAACAATCATCATTTTCTTAATTTTTCTATTTTTACATTCAATTAGATCATTTTGTTGTGGTGAATAAGGTACAGTCAATTCATGAATAATACCATTTGATTCATAAAATTATTTAAGAGATTTATCACATATTTACTACCTTTATTTGACCTTAACCTTTTAATCTTTTTGTCTAATTGATTCTCTACTTCTGCTTTATATTTCAAAAACAATCAAACATAATGTCAACGTCATCTTTATATTTCAAAAACATAATATCTAGAAAAATCATCAACAAAGGATATCTAGTAATTTTTACCACCCCTACTTGTAGTGTTTTTTAAATCAACCAAATCAAACTGAATCAATTCAAAGAAATTTGTGCTCCTAGTAGTAAAAGGTTTAAAAGGTTTTTTTTAGTGAATTTTTCTTCTACAAAAATATAACATTTATCATTTTCATGTGATTTAAGATGCATTGATAAGATTTAATGCTTTTAGTTTTTTAAATTATGTAATGTTCACATGACCTATCTACCATGCCACAAATCAATCGATTCAGCGATATAAACAGCGCTAAAAGCAATTTCATTCATCTTAGAAGCAATGTTAATGATGTTTAAAACAAAAAGGCCATCAATTAAGTACCTCTTATCAACAAAGTTACAGTTTTTTATTAGAACAACCTTGTCAGCCTTTAGTATAATTTTATGCCTAGCCTGGTTCAACAAACTCCCAAACACTAGTTTCTATGTAAAGAAGACACATACAGAACATCACTCAGAGATAAAGTTTTTCTAGATGTCAGTTTTAAGAGAACATTTCCTGTTCCAAGTACTTCTTCATTAGTAGAGTTACCCATGTAAACGCACTCGTCGTTGGCTATATCCTAGAAGTCCTGAAACAATTCTCGGTTTGAGCAAAAGTGTCTCGATGCTCTAACGTCGAGAATCCAATCAAATTTGATTTTCACTAGGTTGGCTTCCACAACCACAGTAGCAATAATGTCATTCTACTCCGTAAGATGGGCCTGTGGGTTAGGTTGTTGATTTTGTTAGGAATCGAATCTCGAGCAAAAGCGTTAGGATCGTCTTGCATTCAATTTTTCATTTTATAGGAAACAAAAATAGCAACTAAATAGAATATTAAATAGGATAAACATCATAAAAGCATGCTTTAATGAAGGGAAATAAAAGGAAGAACTATTCTTACCTTTGTAGACTCCCAAGCCTTTAAATCCTCTTGATCTCCACACGAACTCACTGATACTCCTCAAGAAAACCTTGTTATTCTTCTAGGAACTCCAAGAGTTGGATGAATGGTCTCTAATCTTTGGAAAAGGAAGAGGTAGAGGGATTTTTTTGAGAGAGTATATAAAGGATTTTCTTTTTGGTGGCTAGGTTAAGATCTCACCAAAAAAATTTACCCTAAAAAAAGTCATAGGGAAGAATTTATATGGAGAATGGATAACCCCTTATCCAAATATTTCCCTTTCTACCCTTGTGCTAAATTAATTAAATAACTTTTATTTAATTAATTAGCACGTCAATTAAATAATCATATTAAATCCAATTTAATTTATAATTAATTAATAAATATAAACATCACATGTTTATATGCATCTACCTCTCTATTAAATTTTTAAATCAATTAATTAACCATTAATCAATCAATTAAGTAATTATATTAAATCATATTTAATATAGAGTTAATTAACATTTAAATATCACAAATTTATATGTATGCAACTCTTAAATATCACATATTTATATGTATGCAACTCTTTAAGAATCCATTTCCCATAAATCTGATATTTGAATCTTATTCATGTATATCTCTGTCATATAATGTTAATTATAGATCACATCTGTAATTAATTATATATTGATCCCAATAATATACAATTTCTTCAGTTGATTTGAACAATTCAAATCATCCATCATCAATATCCTTTAGTGAGCTAACAACGGAATCTTATGGGCATACTGATTAGAAACTCCAACAATATGAGATTAATTGGCTAAACTCATTAACCAAATTAATCGATATTCATTAACTGTTGGTATACTCCACTAAAGACCTATAACTGCACTCTTCTCACTGTAGATATATTTCTATGTCCATGGATATAGACCAACAACAACAAGTTAGTCCTTCACGAGTATTCATAATACCAACTGGGTCAAATTATCGTTTTACCCTTAGTTTATCTCTGTATCCTTAAGTACCGGTGCTCCTCTAATGAACAACCTGTTTATGGTCCAACTATTAAACAAAAACCCTTCTCAAGCTAACGAGAGGGTAGGACTCTTTGTTCAAGTTCTGAAGACACCACTTAAGAGAACACTCATCTACTTACCCTAAAGTCGGGAAGGAGTGAATTCCTTGTATTATTATGTTCCTAACTCTCCACTTGGTCTTGTCCCCAAAATGGTTACAGGATTACAAAGTATCTATTACTTCAAATTCAAATTGGGTACTCTCATCCATACAAATCAAAGGATAACCCCTCGTGAACAAGAGTTCATAATATACTCAGGATTAAGAATAAGTTGCCTAGGTTATCCTATTGAAATAGATACCTAACTAGTCAATGATATTACATCTAGTGGTTACTATTTCACAGTCCAGTCTTATGCAAACTTATTGTATAGGATACCCCCACTCGCATGTCAATTACACAAACGCGTTGGATCATTGTGTTTGTATAAAATACAAAATGAGTCGTATCCATAGTATTACCAAGATAAGGTACCTAGCCTTATCCCTATACTATAGACCCTTTAGGTTGTATCTTGAAAATTGATCCCTGTATGTCTCCACATACTATTCAAGATTCATAAGATAGCCTAGGATGTTAATTTATTGGATTTAGGGTTATCAAGGAAAAATAGAATACAACACAATCAATAACATTTATTGAAATAACATCGATGACTATTTATTGATGATATAACATCGATAGCTCTTTATCGATGACAGTCAATTAATTACATTTACTATTTACGAGTTTTAGGGCATAAAACCCAACAAATTCCCTTAAACTAAAACTCTAGTTAGTGAGATGTTGATGCGTTCATAACATGCAATGAAATGAGTAAGATCTATGAGATTAAACGCTTTGTTTTATATGGTAGAACCCAGATGCAAATTCGCAACTAGAGTCCTGGTAAGTCTAGGGTCGAACTTAGGGATTGCTTGTAAATGTGCGGTGAAACTAAAAATATGACCTTAAGGCAAATATAAATGTTCAAACAAAGGGTTGATTTGAGGTGTTGTTCTAATTTTAAAATCTATGCAATGAAAATTATGCCTAATTGAAACAGTGTGGATTATGGTTGTTGGTGATAGATATGTGATGATAGGGTTGAGAATAATTTTCACTAACACTTCTTAAGAAACTAAATAGATTATGCGTTCAAGCGATGCACTCAATGTTACGATCATCACTTCTCAGTGTATCCGACCACATTATCTTATCTCTAAGATGCATGCGATGAGTGCAATGTGAAGAAGGTATACTTATTTCTAAGGAACATCTCCTCTTGTTTTATGAGTTCCAAATCTAAATTTTTTCAAACTCAAATTAAATTTACTTAGAACAATCTTTCAATTTATTCACGTAATGCATATAAGCATACATAAAACAAGTTGATTGCATATTTTCTTAGTAGTGTTAGCTACATACTTCTCAACCCATTAGATAATTTAGCTACACATGATGGTGATGGATAAGATAGACAAATGATAGATTGTTTATATATTCATATTGTAATGTTTGAATTTGTCAAAGTCAAAATTACAATGCAAATACACTTTAAGAGAAAGAAAGGGTTAGAGAAAAAACTATGGTGTGCAATGTCTTGCTCCCTCCGACTCATTGATGACTGCTTCACTTAGATTATCGAACAATGATATCCCTCTTTTTCTTCCACAGGAATCTTAAGTTATCGCTAAGGTATTTCTATGGCTGAATGGGAAGGATTTTGAGCAGAGTTTTCTTCTCAAAATTTCTCTCGTTTTTCTGTATATTCTGCATGGCGATTGCATGGGTATTTATAGATATCTGAAGATGCTTTTCTTTTCTCTTATTCATGATTGTGCAAATGGAGCGCATTAAATTCCATATCCTGATGCGCAGTTTGAAATGCATCAGAAGTTCATTGAATCTTCAACGAAGTTTTCTTGTCACCCATCAACTCAATCTGTGATTTGACTCCCACCGTCCATATCATGCTCCATCGCCATAGCTAGTTATGCAATTGTAAGTTTGTATCTGATAGCTTTTACTTAATCGTATCAATGGGTGCTTGGTTCATGCGATCATGTGTTCGCCTAGTCGCATTACTGAGTTTTTTGCATAAACATAGCAATATCAACCCGTAATTCAAATATATCAGATGTTGAAATTGTATGATCACATATTTCAATTTTTATATGAATTCTTTGGTACAAGTGTCGTATTTTCATACCTTTTTTTCTATTCTTTTAGATGAAAGAGATATAATAACTTGTATTTCTACAAGTTATTACCCCCAAATTTAAAACAATGTTTGTCTTCAAGCATATACTTCTGATTTTCTAGATTTTCGATCACCTTAATTAGTTGCCTAGATCTCTCAATGTGCTTAACCCAGTTTGCTAGACCAAAATTTTCTTGAGTTTTATTCCTTTTTCTTCTAAATTTATTTCTAACCTTGAGAAACTGCAAGCTTATTCTTAAAAAATTTTCTACTCATTTCTAAGACAATCTCATGTTTCATTTTCTTCAAAATTGAGGGTTTTAAACAAGAAAAAAAAAATTCTCCTCGTTATTTCTATTGTGATCTTGTGCTGATCCAAGCATCTGGCCTTCGTTTTGTTCTGCCCCCACGGATATCATGTAGACATCTAACTACGAGTCGGCCACTCTTTTCAATCTAAACTCATGCCTTATGACTTTTTATAATAGTGGAGTGATTTCTTGCATTGACCATGATTCTTGCCTTCGTTTTGGCTTGCCCTCACGGATGTCATGCAGACATCTAACTACGAGCCAGTTCCAATCTCAACGCCTTTTTAATTTTTTTTTTTTTTTTTTTTTGTATACATTCAAGTAAATTAACAAATTTTGAAAGCTTTTTTTTCCCCTCCCCACCCCCAAATTTAGAGAGCAACAACATCTTCATTACTAAAGAAGAGAATTATGCAATGGAATTAGAAAGCTATAGTAAAAGAAGTTTGACGTAAAGCTTGCATACTTACTAAGTCCTAGTAATAATTTCGAAGGAACAAAAATCCAAAAACTTAATACTGATGCCGGTCTAGGCGTTAGTGTTACAACATAATTTCATCATAGAGGTCATTATTGGAAAACAAAACAACAGAAAGTTAATGGGAGATCAAAAGTATATGCATGATGCAAACAAAGTAAAATGCACAAAAGATAGATAAAATTCCATCGAATTTATATTCAACCATTGGGGGATGATACAAGAGAATGAAAGCGGCACAAGTTAAAATAAAATAAACACAAGGAAGGACACCACTCCCAATTTTAATTTTCTCCCACATCATTGTTGCGATCTCATGGTGGGTTTTCATTGGGAATTTGTAGTTTCGAAGATGCGGAGGAATAGATGGCACCACTATTAGGCGAGCAACGACATTCTGAAAGAATTATATCATATAATGGAACTGGTCATGTTGCCTTTGCCTCAACTGTCGTATGAAGTCATGTGTCATACTCTGCTGGTCTCGAATAAACTCTTTCAACTCATTTTGTTGTCTAACGAGTTCATCTTACTGTCGCCTTAGCTCATTCATTTGCATTCGAAGTGATTGCTGCTACCGCAACAAGTCATCGATACCCCCTAAAATTGGTTCACAGAGGTCATTGTGAAGGAATCTGTACCATTCCTCTTCAGGATAGATCCCTTCAGATTCATTTGTTTAATCATGTTTTGTTTCTTCACCAGGCTAACACTCACTATCCTCACAAATGCGGAAGCCAGCTCCTATTTCAATCCTAAGCGATCGAAGGCTTGGGTCATCAGTAGTGATGTGTGGAGGGCTATCTAATTTATGGGAAAGGTAGTGGGTTTGGTAAACTAGATACAAGGGGAAGAGCAGGAAGAGGTTCATTTTCAAGAGTCGGTGGTGTTGGTTTTTCAAGCGATGGAGGGTGGACGTTGAGATCAACGCTTAGTTTGAGAGATTCAGGGTTCGACTGAGGTGGTGGAGATTTTTCTATTTGGGGCGAGGGTAGCACTCTTTACTTAGATTAAACCTTTGACATGATAGTCACTTTTCTTTTCTTTCGCTGCGAGGCTTCTGGGGTCGTTTAGGGATGAGGTTGTCGCTTCGTTTGTGGCTTAGGTTGGACGTCTGCTTGTGCTGGCAACCTCATTAGGCGGTGGAGGGAATTGCTCGTCAGTGTATTTTTCACCGCCACATGCTCTTCTTCTTAAACCATCCTTGTGCTACGTAGAGCACAGTGATGAGTGAAGGGAAGAATAGCTACCCCCTGGTCTGGAGAAGAACGACCAAATTTGATATGCGACCAACCGACCAACGTTGATAGGGATTGGGCACATGATACAGAAAATGGCCATCATTCTTTCTCTGGAGACCAAATGGTCATGATTTATTGGGAACAACTTTCTTTTGACAAAGTACAACCACACATTGGCTTCTGGCATTAGGTTGTATGGTGACAACATCTTGACCCCTTTTGCTGAGACGCTCAATTTCATCCCAAGCAGTGCTACGAACTTCAACGCTTCTTTTTGTTCTTCAGATGTTGGGTTCTCGATTATTCTATTTTCCTCAGCATCAAGAATGTCTTCGAAATTATACAACTGATTAATCTTCTTGATGTCAATCCAATTGTAGCTTCCCCAACATCTACTCTGTATCGCCCAGAGTGAGGCATCCCTTCGTAGAACGCAGTCACTATAGACGGCTTGACCGTTCTAGCCCCTTCATAAAAATCTCTCCAACCCAATGTGTTGATCGTATTGATGATGAAAGGCGGTAGAGGCGTGTTTTTCGAGAAGAAGCCTATCTCGATCAGAATTGGAGGTTTCTTCTTTGAAATTCTTTCTTCCTCTATCACGGGCGCTTTGTCCTTTTCCTCCTGTGCCATAGCTTGCTTTTGCACTTTTTCTTTTTTTTGCTCCCTTTTTTTTTTTCTCACACCTTAGATTTTTCAATTTCTTTCTTCTTTCTCGCTTTCTCCTCCCTTAGAAACCATTTTTCTTCCTTTATCTTTTGCAAAGTGCGCTTAATGCGTTAAGCCTTTTCTTGTCTGGCTTTCTCTTCTTCTTCACTTTCTTCAGGTAATTATTTTTCAAATTCCATCGCAGCTTATTCCACACTATTTAATGACTTCTCAGACTGAGACTGCGATGAAATTCTCACGTGTTCAAGCTTCTCATCACGAATCTCATGTTGAAGCTCTATTGTTGTGATTAAGGACTCTGCTTCCTTCCTTATTCCTCCTAGGCCTTCTCTTACCCTTTTGGCCTTTCTTTGAAATTATTTTGCCAGCGCCTCAATAGAAGAGGCAGGAACACTGGCTTCATCACTTCTTTTCCTTTCTCCTTTTGCATTTTTTCTTAGAAGGGGCTCCCCTTCTACATCAACCAATTCAATTCCACCTTATTTCTCCTTGCTCACCGTATTGCCAGACCCAAGCGACAATGCTTCAGCGCCATCCTTCTAAATATCTTGTTTATTTACTACGCCTTTATCTAGGGACTCGAGTGGCTTCAAGTTTTTTAGAATGTCCCCATGGACCTCTCGTTCATCCATTTGCTTTATTAATGATGGAGGTCGTTGATTGTAGGTGATTGTGTGGAGTTGAAGAATGAGATGCGACTATTGCTAATGGGATGAGTGTAGGGTTAAATGGCGATGGTGAGACCATTGTGGATGGGGGTGTGTAGGTTGGTGTAACAGCGATTGGAAAGGAGATGGGTTGAAGAGAAATGGATGGAAACACCACCTTCTAGGAGTAGGTGGGAGTAGAAGATCGAGCGGATGACAAAATGTTTTGGCCGACCATTTGGAATATAAGTGGAGGAGATGTAATCAAAAGGGAGCTAAACGAAAGGCTTTGAAGTTTCGCTGGAAAGTTTTTAGGATTCAGAGGGTTTAGGGCTTTTAGTAAGTGTGAAGAATTGGGCCGTTCGAGATGAAGGGTTTAAATAGGCGGAGAATGGAAGAGGGAATGATAGACAGCCTCACGATTTGAGATAATCATAATACTGCACGTAATAATGGTGAACTGATGAAATTCCAGCCAGTGCATCTTTTCATTAACATAGGGTAGAATGACGTATCGTTCTTTTACCTGAGATGAGTTCTTTTGACGATGCGTTGGGCTACAATTCCCACGCATCACCAATCTCATCGGATCACTTATCGCCTCAGAAACCTCAATTACCCTCTTCCCAAACTTCGAATTTAGCAAGCAGTCATTGATAAAAATAAAAAAAATAAAATAAAATAAAAAAAAAAGCTAGAAGAACAACAAGAAGAAATAAGCAATTAAATGAAAATAGCAGAAGTATAAACGGATACACAAAAAAAAAGGATACGATTCGTCCCATAACGGATATTTCATTATGGGGCAGGAACTCCTTGTACCACATCATTCGGGCTTCCCTAAGTCTATGGAGATCTTCTCGTGATTGAAATCCCTTCCATAGTAAGGCTTGATCTTTTGTTCATTCATTTTGAATGTGTTAGTCCGTTCTTCACTAATTAATTCTACCGCTCCATGCGGGTAGACCTCTTTGATGATAAATAGTCCTGACCAATGTGATTTCAGCTTTCCTGGAAAAAGACGCAGTCGAGAGTTAAGCAATAGGAATTTTGGCCAATTTCAAAATAATTCTTAGGGATGCGTTGATCATGGTTGATCATGCTAACACTTTGTTCATTCCTTGCAGATTTTGGCATTCTCATATGCCTGCAACCTCCATTCATCTAATTCCAACAGTTGAATCTTCCTCGCCTCTCCCGCGACCTTCAAATCAAAGTTAAGTTTTTTTGTAGTCCAAAATGCTTTGTGTTCAAGTTCCAACGGCAAGTGGTAGGCTTTGCTGAAGACTAGAATGTATAGGGAGTTTTGTATACAGTGCGGTATGCCTATAACACTTCATCTAGTCTTTGAGCCCAATCTTTACGCGTCAGGTTGACAACTTTTTCCAACATTGTCTTGATTTGATAAGAATTTTGACCATTTGTTTGGGGGTGATATGTTGTGGCTATTTTGTGGTGAATGTTGTATTTGATAAAAATTTTGCTGACGATGTGATTGATGAAATGTGTGCCTTCATCGCTTATAATAGCACGCGGAGTGCCAAAGCGAGTGAAGATGTTTTCCTACAAGAATTTTGAGACTGTGATCGCATAATTTGAGGCATAGGAAATCGCCTTCAGCCATTTGGAAACATAGTCAACAACTAACAAGATATATTTGTGGTCATTAGATGGTGGAAATGACCCCATAAAATCGAACCCCCTAACGTCAGATAATTCCACCTCCAAAATAAAATTCATTGCCATTTCATTTTTTTTTTCTGAAATGTTCCAGGTGCGCTGGTACCTGTCGCACTTCATGACATATTCGCGTGCATCCTTAAATAAGGTGGGCTAGTAGTATCCACTCTGGAAGACCTTTGCAATTGTGCACTGACTTCCGAAATGCCCACCATAGGATGATTCATGACATTGATAGAGGATGCGTTGAAATGCCGTCTCTGGAATGCATTGTCTCAAGATTTAGTCAAGACCTCTTTTGTACAAGTTGGGCTCATCCTAATAATAGAATATATAGTTGTGCATGAGCTTTTTCTTTTGTTGAGAGAAATATTCTTCGGGAAATTGTTTGCAAACTAGGAAATTGACAATGTCCGTGTACCAGGGCAAGTACTCATTGATCTTTAACAACATTTCATCAGGGAATGAAGCGTTTACAAAGGGTTGTATGCGATCATTTTCATGATTTTCAAGTCGTGATAGATTATCTGCAACTTTATTCTCTGATCCTTTTCTGTCTATTATCTTTGTGTCAAACTCTGGAAGCAGTAGGACCCATCGGATCAATATTGGCTTTTGATAGCAAAATGATCTGTGTGAATGATGACCTTCGATCCCAGCAGATAAGGTCAAAATTTTTCCATGGTGAAAACCACTGTCAGAAACTCTTTTTCAGTGGTTGTATAATTTTCTTGGGCACTATTAAGAGTCTTACTTGCGTATGCGATGGGGTGAAGGATCTTTTCTATTCGTTGAATCAAAACTGCTCCCATCACATATTCATTGGCATCGCATGTAAGCCCAAATGGTTTTGTCCAATCAGGCGAAATTAGAACTAGAGCTAAAATAAGTGCATTCTTCAATTTCTTGAATGCGTTCAAGCAATTCACGTCAAAGTCAAAAGGTATATCAACATCTAGCAGCTTGTTCAGTGGTCTGGCAATTCTTGAAAAATCCTTGACAAATCTTCGATAGAACCCAACATGTCCTAGAAAACTTCTCAAAGTCTTCACATTTGTAAGAGGCGGTAGGTTTTCAATGGTCTCGACATTTGCTCTATCAACCTCTAGGCCAGACTTAGAAACCTTGTGTCCAAGAACAATTCCCTCGGTCACCATGAAGTGACACTTCTCCTAATTAAAAACTACATTCTGTCCTCACACCTCTTTAGAATCATCACTAGATTTTCCAAGCACACTTCGTACATTCTTCCATAAACTGAAAAATCGTCCATAAACATTTCAATAGAATACTCAAGGTAATCTGAAAAAATAGCCATCATGCGCCTTTGAAATGTGTCAGGGGTGTTGCATAATCCAAAAGGAATGCGTCGAAAAGCAAATGTCCCATATAGGCATGTGAATGTCATTTTCTCTTGATCCTTGGGTGCGATTATAATTTGACCATACCCTGCATACTAGTCTAAAAAGAAAAAGTAGTCATTCCTCACTAACCTATCCAGCATTTGATAAATAAAGGGCAAGGGGAAATGATCCTTTTTGGTCACAACGTTGAGTTTCCGGTAATCCATGTAGATCCTCCAATCGGTGATTGTACGCATTGGTATTAATTCATTATTCTTATTGGGTACAACTGTTGTTCCCTCTTTCTTTGAGACATACTGCATTGGGCTCACCCATGTGCTATCTGAGATGGGGAAAATAATTCATGCATCTAACCATTTGATGAGTTCCTTTTTGAAAATTTCATTCATCACAGGGTTCAACTTGCATTAAGGTTCAACAGAGCCTTTATGAACTTCTTCCAATCTGATTTTGTGCATGTAGTGGGATGGACTTATACCCTTAATGTCAGCAAGAGTCCACCCTATTGCTTTAATGTACTTTTTTAGTACTTCAAGTAAGGCTGCTTTTTTTTCTTTGAAAAGTGTGGATGATATGATTGGTAAGGTCTCATTCTGTCCAAGGGAATCATACTTCAAATGGATAGGTAACACCTTCAACTCCAAGACTAGAGGTTATTCTACTGAGGATTTGTTCAAGCCTTTTCCTTTCTCCCTATTCAATGATTCACAATTTTTTTTTTTAAATTTTTTTGTCATTGCATAACATGATTCGACTAAAGCGTTGATTTCTTCCTTTGATCATGACTCTTCATCCATTCCCCAGTCAAAGCTGTAAGGACACTCCTCATCTGTATCGCATGAGTTTACTTCGTCTGGGAAGCTCATCACCTTAATGATGTTGAACTTCAGCTTTTGGCCATTGACATCCATTGCAATTTCTCCTTTATGCACATTGATCTAGGCTCTTCTAGTGGAAAGGAATGGACGTCCCAAGATAGTAGGGACATCTTTATCAGCTTTGTAATCAAGTATGATAAAGTCTGCAGGGAGGATGAATTTATCCACTTTAACCAACACATCTTCTAACTTTCCTTCTGAATGCAAAGGCGATCGATATGCTAACTGAAGGGTCACTATAGTGGGAGTAAGCTCTTCGATCTCCAATTGTTTAAAGATTGACAAGGGCATCAAACTTATGCTTGCCCCTAGATCGCATAGAGCATGCCCAATATAAATCCTTCGATTGAACAAAGTATTGTAAAACTCCCAGGGTCTCACATCTTTAGGGGAATTATCATATTATTGTCTTGCATTAGAGCCACCATCTCATACTTTATGCTCCTTTTCTTGGATATAATATCCTTTAAGAACTTAGCATAGGTAAGCATTTTCTCTATTGCTTCAATGGAAGGGATGTTGATGTGCAGCTGCTTCAATATTCCAAGGAAGTGTTGATATTGCCTTCGATCACTTTTCTTCTTTTTCAGCCTTTGTCGAAATGGAGGCGATTGCACCTCTTTTGGTGTTAATGCTATAGAAGTTGCTGAGGTTATCTCTCCTGATCTCTATATTTCCTTGGGAATGTTTTATTCAGATGCATACTCTTTGTCATGTTGTTTTGTAGACCTCTTCATGCGATTTTTTTTACAGCCTCTGCTGTTATGCGGCCACTCTGAAATATCACCATCTGACATTGTTCCTTGCTCTTATCCCTCATGTTGTGAGTAATCTCTATGGGGCTTGGGAGTGCTCCTTGTGGCCTATTTTTCAATTCACTTGCGATATGTCCCAATTGTACTTCAAGATTGTGAATGGATGTTGCTTGCTTTTGAAGCACTGTTTCATTTTTTGTATATATTCTTTCAATAAGTTTTCTAGGGATGAGGATGTTGATGCCTACGATGAACAAGCTGTTTACTGACATCCATTTGTTCTTTGATGGAACCCTGGTGGTCCATCTCTATGAGTATTGTGAAAGCTAATTCATGCTTGTTGTTGATTACCACCCCAAGAGAAATTGGGATGATTTCTCCAACCAGGATTGTAAGTTTGGAAAAAGGACTATTTTTAATGAAGTAAACAGATGTGGATTGCACGGGTACTCCTCAAAAGAATGAGGCTTCTCACAAAGACACAACTTTTGTTGTTTATCTAGGCAATCGCGTTCATTGCCTGTAACAAATTTGTCATTGCACTTACTTGTGTTTGTAGAGATGCAATAGCACCATTACTCTGACTTCTAATAGTTCTTGATCCATATTCATTTTATTGCCAATCTTCGTGATTCCTTGAGATTCGATCCAGAATATTCTTAGCCTCAATATATGTCTTGTCCAGTAGTCCTCCTACCACAACAACATTCATGGCAGTCTATAATCCTGAGTTCAAACCATAATAAAAGATTTTCATCTAGAGACAATCAGAAGGTCTATTCTGAGGAAAAACCCTAACTAATCTTTTGAATCTTGCCCACGCATCACTGAGCATTTCAAATTCTTCCTGCTGAAAGTTTGTAATCAGCCTTCTTCTCTTTGCATTTTCCGTTGGTGGGAAATACTTTTTTCATAAGTTTCTCTACTACTTGTTCCTAAGAAGTTATTTCTCCTGGTTCAAGTGAGTATGCATTTCTCTAGCTTTATCGCATGGTGAAAATGGGAATAATGAGAGTCATACTTACTCTAGTGTGATTGTCACACCTCACCCCAGACCACCTTCTTAGCCTAGAGAAAGGCATGACTGCAGCAGTTACCAACCCTTGAGTTGACACTTACTGCCTAATAGCTCTTGCGGAATAACTCTGATACCAATTATAATTCATATGCAACGGGACGTCTTTAGGCCCACAATTTATTAACTTAGAAACATAATATGTTTAGAGTCATTACAACACTAGATTTACAAGTCCCAAAACTCACAAATCCTAGTCTCTATATGAACAATAGTAACATGTGTACAATATTAACAGTAACCACCTAGCAACCGGTTATAAGTCTTTTGGTCCTTTAGTGGCAGAGCAAATGCAGAGCTATCTTCAGAGGATTTGACCGCTACCTGTGGTGGGGGAGGGGGGGGGGAACAAAACATTTGAAAACGGGGTGAACTTATGCTTAGTGAGTGACCGAGAAAACATAGTAAATTCTCATGCATAATTTCACAAAATAGTTTTATCTTAAATATAATTTAATGTAGCATAAACAATTTTCAAGCGTAATGTATATAAAACTGTTTTAAACATAAAAAAGTAAAAGCATTTCTCCAATCAAGTACTTTATAATGGGTAAAATAATCCCAACACCAACTACTAGTCCAGAGAAAACCCTTTTGTTCAATCTCTGACTTTATTCACCTGTGGCCATATTAGGTACTACTGCTCAGATACCGTATCCTTGTACTTCAGTATCAAGCTACTAGGATACTTTCTCCAATGTACTTCAGTATCCTGTTAGATTGGTACCTTCTCCAACGTACTTCAGTACCAATAGATACCTCCTCCTTGTACTTCAGTATCTAGTTGGGTGGATGCATTCTCCTTGTACTTCGGCATCGCATTTTACCAAAACTATTTATAAACAACTTTTCTCTTTAAAGCACGTACAGTATAACACATATACAATGTGGCTTTAAATGGTTAACGCATGCTGGATAAAATCAATACATTTACATATGTAAATAATATTTCAACAGTATGCATACGTTCAAACCACAATTCAAACTTGCTTGGAAACCACTATAGAAAACTAGTAGGCATGAGAATTATTTTCACAAATATGCTTTCTGTAAATGTTGTAATTCAAAAAATCTTAAAAAATGTTTTAGTTCGAAAACATTTTAGTCACTCACCTCGATTTCCTAGGAGCTTTTCACTCTAGTAGCTCATCAGGCTCCTTTTCACCCCTAGAATCTAGATTCAAATTACAGCTTAGATTACTTATAGTTCTAAACCTTATAATGAAATACTTCCTTCTACAAACTTATTCTAAAATGTCTCAGGAAGCTTACCCTAAAATCTCAACTCATAAATTCTCGTGGTTTGGCCGGAATCAAAGAATCTTCAAGATTGGCTCAGACTGATCCGATAGTCTGACCCTTCTGCCTTCTTTTCAATCTCTACCCCGGTTCCTTTGAGTTTTTTCCTCCAGCAGCCTACTACGAAGACTAGACTTCCAGAGCTTTCAGATGGCTTTGAAATCACTCCAAATGCACGAGTAGATTGGGAGATCTCCTCGTCCAGAGTTGATACGTTCTTCTCAACCCTCACTGTCCAATGCGCTCTACCCTCCCTCTCTTTTTACGTAATTTCTGATTTTGTGATTTGAAAATGAAATCTCAAAGCTCTATTTATAGGCATTCAAATCTCTCGTGGTGTTGACAGCACCTACTTGGTTGCATGGCCAAATGTTTATTTCTCCTCTTATTAACGCAAGCTTGCATCACCTTGTTCTAAAGTGTTTTCTTCATTACGTCCACCAAATTTCCTTAGCCCTTAAGAATTTTTCTTATGAAGACACTTAATTTTGGTTGACATTTGCCCTTGCGTCTTCAACCTTTGTTTGTATTCAATTTAGAGTTTCCAATGTATAATCTACAAGAACGCAGCCAAATTCAACACATAAACACTTGCCCGGCCGTTCGATGCATTGGCGGGGCCCTTTAATCGCGTGGGCGTGACGTTCGAATGCAGCACCGAACAAGGCGTGCTGACGCACAAGCTGCTCTCGCTCTCTCCACTCTCGCTCTCTCCCACTTTCTCGCTCAAAATCTCGCTCTCTCCAACTTTCTAGCTCAAAATCTCGCTCTCTCTACTCTCGCTCTCTCCCATTTTATCGCTGGTCTTGCTCTCTCCAATCTCGTTTTCTCCCATTTTCTTGTTCTCAATGATCTCATTGGTCTCGATCTCAAAGATCTCGCTCTCAACGAACTCGCTGATCTCACTCTCAACGATCTCGCTCTTAGCTACTGCGAACATTGTTTGTCTTCGTGCAATTTCTACACAATTGTGCCACTAGTCACTTGCCTTCCAGTGTTTTGTGCACAACATGCATTTCACATAACTTCCATATTTTCCTAAGTTCTTCCGCCATAATGCACTTCACTTAATGTCTCCATACTTAACCGAATTTTTTCCCCAAATTTTCCAAACTTAATTTCCATATTATTCCACACTAGCTCAACCTACTTATTATTTTTCCCCAACTTCCCAACTCAATTCCATATTTTTCTTTTCGAATCCCCATTCCACACTAGTTGTTTCATCATCCTACTTATTATACAAATTTCATTACAATTTTTCCAATTAAAGCTCAACTTAATTTATTCAAAGAAAATCTACTTAACACTTAGAAATTTCCTTCCCCTTAACTTAGGATTTAACTTTCACTTAGTTAATTCCTTTTATCACTTTCTTAAGTATAGAAAATAGAAATCCGGGTTTCACAGTGATGTTTGGAAATACAAAGGTGTTGCATATTTCGATAAAACTACTCAGATATGTGTGGGGATCTTCACCATGTCTTCCTTCGAATTGACCTGACGTCTAAATCATTTGAAGCATTATAGGCTTCATTTCGAATCTTTTTCCATCCAAGGCTAGTCGCATGATTCCTGTAGAGAAATCATACAAGTTGGGTGATGCATAATCTAGCTTTGAAGGTCTGTACTTTCCCTCTGGGATAACCCTTTGCTACAAGTCTAGCTTTGAAGGTTTGTACCTTCATAGCAGCATCTCTCTTTCTTTTATAGATCATTTACACCTTATAAGTTTAACCCCTTAAAGTAGAAGTACAAGCTCTCATACTGAATTGGAGTACATAGACTCCATTACAAGGTCTATGGCTTTGACCCATTGATCCTTGTCTACGTCATTCATTGTCTGTTTATAGGATAATGGATCCTCGATGCCATCATCTGATATGAAAATCTGAGTTTCAGTTAAACCAAAGTAATAGTCAAGTTGTGATACAACACTCCTACTGCGTCAAGTCACTCTCGACGATTGAGAAGGACGAGACCAACCTGAAATGTTGGCTTCTTCATTAATTCTTGATGAAGGATTAGTTACATCAATAACCCTTATTAATTCTTCGGTAGCTTCATTTATTACTAATTTGCTCCGTGGTTTATGATCTCTCATGTAGTCTTCCTCCAAGAATGTAACATTTGTCGATACAAACACCTTATTTTCTTAAGGATCGTAGAATAAACCACTTATCGTTTCTTTAGGGTAACCAACAAATTGGCATTGTTGGGATTGGTGTCCTAATTCTCCCGGAGTCTCGTTGTTTTGTAAAGATACATATTGTTCGATGAATAAAATAGGTGTTATTTAATTATGGCATTACTCATATCCAATAAACAAAGATCCTTGGTTATCTTATGTGAACTTAAGCATTTATATGTGATATACAAGTGGATTATGCCTTAAGTGATAACCTAAATAGATCTGTAGTATAAGGATTAAGGTGGGATACCTGATCCTAGTGACACTATGGATACGACCCACTCTGTAGAGGTTTGCAAGTGTTATAAACTACTACAAATGGTAGATTCTGTCCATTCATGTGGAGACGTGTGAGCGGGGGTGTCCTATACAAAGAGTTTGTATAAGACCTAGACCACGAGATGACTAGACTCTGTATATAACACCGTTGATGCTAGAGACTTGCATCTCACCTAAACGACCATAGGTGACACGACCTCAATCCTAAGTGTTTTAGGAACTTCTGCCTTTGAGGGCAGTCCTTTGATTAGTATGGATGAGAATTTCCAGATTGCCAACTCAACATGCCTACCCTTTTGGAGACTTGTCTGAACTGGGAGCTGGAAACTCAATCCACAAGATGGAGTTCACTTCTTTCCCAAAGCAGGGATAAGTAGAGAGATTGCTCTCTTAAGGGTTGATTACGAGGCTTGAACATTGTGGCTACAGCTTCTCTTTGGAAAAGAAGACTTAGTCATAGTAGAACTATGACGTATGTTCATTAGAGGGATCGGTGGTACTTAAGGAGACAGGTGTAACTATAGGGGCATAACGGTTATTGGCCCAACTGTATTGATAACTTGTAGAAATACAAATTATTTATACTGTTTTATTTAGATATTACGGCTAAAAGAAAGGAAAGTTGTAACGATAGTATAGAAATTGGCTAAGAAATGAAAGAATTATAAATTATCGTCAATACACCTATTAACACCATTGCGATGGTAGAATAAAATGTTTAAGTTTCTATTTTGCAGGAAATAAGTCACCGCATGCGTTCCTGACTCAAAGATAAAATGAGCAACACATCGATATCACATTGCGCCCATCATTCAGGAATGAAGAGATGATCAACGCAATGATGGCGCATGCGAAAATCGATCAAGAGCTTAGCGATCAACGCAAGTTCAACTGCATGCGGTAATAAAAAATAACACCGCATGCAGCGAACGTTTGAAGATGTAAAGAGAAATGAATTTGCGGAGGAGTTTGCTAAATATACAGGTGTTCATTGTGCATTTCTGACGGGTTGATTGCTTAACAGAAGGAATATTCACTCCGCCATCTCAGGAACTACCATAACCATAAAGTGGGGACCACAATTCAGAGAGTCAAGCTTCGCCTATAAATAGCTTCTGCAAATTCACTAAAAGATATACTTGAATACATAGAGACGTGTTTATATTGATTCTGAGAGAGAGACGGGTATGAAGCGACTGTCCAGAGTAGATCCGGGATAAACAAGAGACAAGACCGAGAGGTGAGTCTCCGGGCAAAGAATCCTTCCAATCCCTGTCGTTGAAGCTCTGTACAACGGTTAATTCTACCGGGAGAGCAAACCTGAGAGGGAAGCTCTCTTCTCCAGTACTTTCACACGTCGACAAGCATAACCTCCGTTCAGATCTGTGCCAAGACGTTGACACTCCTTCTGTATTTATTTTTAATCTCTTTTTCATCATCTATATTCACCTTCTTTAATCTTTAATTCACACCATTTATCGAATGCTTAATCTTAGTATTAAATGTTATAATCATTACCATCATCATCTTTCTGTCTATTTTTGTTCATCTATAATCCATTATCTCCATGATGTTTTCCTAATTCCTTGGGTAAATGGCAAGAATTAAGCAAGTAAATTAATTTGTGTTAAGGAAATAATTAAGTTTAGCTAAAGCATGCTCGACGGCATCTTCACCTGTGAGAGCAGAAGTGAAGATGTTATTCCGCCTATCGAGAGAAGGTTGGAAGAATGCATTAACTAAAGCGAGAAGTACTTCCAGAGATGGAAGCAACCTTGCATTCATCACATTCATCCCTATTTCACCATAGAGATATGGGAACGCGACCGATCACCGAGAGGTGTACGCCAAGGGAAAACGGAACCTCAGTTGCATCTTTAATGCAATTAACAAACTTGTAATTTTTTTACTATTGACTCTTTCAATTTCTGATTCATTCATAAAGACTTGTCATCGCATACCACGATTCTTTGTACAACTTCACAATCAGTCTCGACCTCAGTATTGTGTATTATGTATCTTGTATCTTGTATCATATTAGTTTAGGATTTTATTTTCAACGCAGTTTATTTTATCAACGCATTTTATTTCATCGCAATTTACTTTGCTGTATAAACCAAATTCTTTATTCACTGTAAAAATCGGTTGCATGTATCACAAAAGTAATGCATTAACGAAAACAATCCCTGTGTTCGACCTCGGATTTTTCTGAGAAACTTGCATTGGAATTATACTTGGTTTCAGCGCAAGGAAACTTGTGACACGCATTACTCCATTGCATATACTACGAGCATAGCATTAACAACGCATATGTTTAGAAGTAGTGTGCATAAGTGAGAACACAGTGCAAGCACAACATTCCAATTTTAGCATAACAAGTTTATGGCATCGTTGTCGGGGACATGGACTTGTCATTCATTCTCATTCATATTTGTCCACATGCATAAAGATATAAAAATACCGTTACAAGTTTATGGCACCGTTGCCGGGGATTGGTAACGATTAGTGTTGAGTAATTTTGTGATATTTTGCAGGACATATCTCTTTGTATTGTCTATTTAACGCGAAGAACAGGCTGACAGTTTATGAATATTGAAACTGATCCAGAATTCGAAACTGACCCAAACGTACGTTTCGCACAAGGGCACGCCAGAACAGAGCAAGGCATAGTAGAGTCAATATGGCAGAAAACAACAATAATAATGAGGCACCCGAAGTAAATTAAGGGGTAAACCAGCAAGCGCAAGATCCCCTTTTCTTACCGCTGACCGTAATATCCCAATGAGGAACTATGCGGTGCCTAATCTCTATGACGTATCGCCTGGAATCTCACGTCCAGTAGTTGAGAAGAACGCACGTTTCGAGATAAATTCGGTCATGCTCAGAATGATTCAAAATACGGGGCAATTCGAGGGTTTACAAGGTGAGGACCTGCATGCCCATCTTACCTACTTTGTCAAGATGTACAGTAACTTCTCCATTCTCGGTGTCACCCCAGAAGGTATCAGACTGTACCTCTTCCCTTACACCTTGAGGGACGAGGCTAAGAGTTGGGTTCATTCATTGGAGCCAAACGAAATAACTTCCTGGGACTAGTTGGTGGAACGATTTATGCAGAAGTTCTTCCCTCTGGCAGTCAACGCAAGAAGACAGAAGGATGTGTTGAACTTCGAGCAAATGGAGAACGAGACCCTAAGCACCACCTAGGTTCGATTCAGCGATTGGTGAAGAATTGTCCGCATATCGGGATACCCAATTGCGTTCTGATGGAAACGTTCTATAACGGCTTGAACAGATCAACGCAAACGTTGCTGATGCCTGCGCAGCAGAAGGATTTATGGATAAAACATACACAGAAGCCAAGGTTATCCTTGACCGCATCTCGTGGATTATGGATGACTGAGTAGATGACGAGTACGGAGGAAGAGGCTCCGAGAGAAGAAACGATAATGCCATTGTACTTGCGGATACAATAACAACTTTAGCCGCACAGATGGCCGCGGTAACCTTTCTTCTACAATCGATGGCGCTTTATCAAGGTGCCCTCTCCCAAGGATCAGCGCAACCCAATGCACTGGCACAAGTGGCCGCAATAAGTTGCGTCCAATGTAAAGGGGGCCATGCAGTGGAAATGTGCCCATCAAACCCGCAATAAGTATGCGCTATCCAAAATAATCCCTACAACAACACTTATAATCCCGATTTTAAGAATCACCTTAATTCGGTTGGGGAGGGAATCACAGCCAAGAGGGGTCGAGTAACCAACAGAACAATAACTCCGAGAATCGAGGAAACCCTCCATTTTTTCACCACAGTCAGAATCAGGGTCAACAGAAACAACTGCAAAACCAACCATCCTCCTCAAACACCCTTGGTAATTCATTGGAGTCCCTACTCAAGTAATATATTGAGAAAAACGATGCGGTAATGCAGTCACAGGCGTCTTCAATCAGAAACTTGGAGATTCAAGTAGGGCAGCTGGCAGCCGAACTACACAATAGAAGACCTGGAATGCTGCCAAGCAATTCTAAAGCCCCTGGATCTCACAGAAAGGAACAATGTTCGTAATGACATTGTGCAGGCAAGCTTGACCGCCTGCAAAGATGTGGATTATGTTCATCATGGGAAAATTATCTTCCGGTCCATATCTCTAAATTCTATGTTTAATTGCTTTCTTAATTACCTTCTTTATTGCTTCATGAATTTTGTTATTTAATGCTCCCTTAAACTTGCTTTTATTTTTTTATGAATTCAATTCTCATTTAGTTCACTTGCGTTAATTTCTGTGCTCTGTTTAATTTCCTTACTTTTCTGTATTAAATATGTTATTCTTAAATTTTGGTGAATGATTGTGTAAGAAAAAAATATTTACCGCAAAGTTCTAGTGAATTACGTTGATGAAAAAAAAACAATAATAATAAAACACATCCAGTATGCATTGCGATGATGGGTGCATCTTGTGCTAACAAGATACACTTTGCGTTCATCTTTCACAAATGCATTACGCTGAGGGCTGTGTTGCGCTCGTATGTATTTTTCGTCCGTCCTTAGTAAAAATGCACTATGTTAAGGTAGTGTTGCGCCAGTAGAAATACCGTGCGTCCGTCCTCTAGAAATGCGTTGAGTTAAGGGGTGTGTTGCGATGATATATGCGTTGTTGCCCGTCCTCTGCAAAGATGCATTTACGTTGATGGATGCATTGTGTTAATCTTAACCTTGTGCCCATCTGAATAAAACACAAAAGAAAAATTCTTTTTGCAAATAGAGTAGTCCAATCGTTTACGCTTCCAAGGAAATGATGATTTCGTAGATGAAAGGATGTACTTCTCTGCTACTTCATAAATGTGAGGAGCACGGCGGCAGGCTTTTTCCTCGAGGCCTGCCACAACAGAATTTGCATTGGGCCCATCAAGGCCCAACCTATAAAGTTCGTCTCCTCCGTCTTAGGTCATCTATTTGAGTCTTTTTGCAAAAAAGAAACCTTAATCGCCTCGCATACCCAGACTTCCACTTTCTTCTTCCTAAAACCCTAAAAGTTTCCCGACTTTTTCACTAAGTTCAACCATGGCCGATCAAACTTCTCACTCATCTTCTTTACCTTCATCACCCTCAAAATCCCAAATCCCTGCTCGAGAGGTGCCAATCCTCGCAGTAAATCGTCGTCTCGCCACCCAACCAAAACCCATCCCTCGAACCGTCGGAAAACCACGGTGAAAGCCATTAGCAACCGAACTACTCCACATTAGAGATGGGCAGAGCTCGGAGAGTGCCCCACTCCCAACATTGTCTTTTGAAAGTGAAAAGAAGAGAAAAGATGATAGAGAGATTTTTGGGAGTATATTAAGTAACATGGAGAAAGAAAGAGGGCTGCTTAAAGCTAGGATTGTTAATCAGCCACTGCCTTCGGAGGAGGAGATGGAGGAAGCTTCGAGAAGGAGCGCTCTGGCAGTTTCGGATCCTGAGGAAACTGCTCACGCAGAATCCTATGAGGGCCAACCAGAGTTGATTTGGAGGTAGTAGTGGCGGAGAAGCAGCTTAAAATGGTTGAGGAGAAGAAGAAGAAGAAGAAGATCAAGGAGAAGAGGGCTGAAGGAGATGAGGAAGCCCATCCAATCAAGAAGAAAGAAAGAAAAACAATTGAAAAGAGGAAATGCGGGCGGGAGGAGAGACACCAAAAAGAAGGAGGAAGAGAAGAGAAAAAGGGTTGAGAGCCCAGAAATCGACAGAGAAGCCACCTCTGCAAAGGGGGATAAGAGGGAGTCAGCGCAATTGAGAGAATCACACAACCCGAGGAGGAAACAACACAAATAAGAACGGTTGCGACTAATGATGGAGAAGATTCGAACATCACCCTTCTTATGCGGCGTCGTAAGGAGAATGCGCTGCAAGGGTCAATCGACCCACAAATTTGGCAAAGTGCTTTAGAAGAGAAGGAGAGGAGAAGAAAAGAAGAGGAAGAAAAGCAAGAGAAGATGTTGCGGGCACAACAGATCATCGCAGAAGGTAGTCGAAGAAGAAAATTACAAGATGAGGAAGTGCGCTGCAACAACGCAATATCGATAGAAGAGGAAAGAATAAGGCTCGAGAAAGAACAGCGCATTTTATTGGCCTCAAAGCAATTTGAGAGAGAATTTGAAAGAAAAATAAGAGAAAAGGAAGAGGAAGAAAGGAAAAAGAAGGAAGAGAAGAAGAAGAGGCGACGAGCAAATATTCAGCGGATAAGAGAAAAGAAAGGCAAAAAAATTGCGGAGTGGGAGAAGAAAGAACAACGCAAGGATAGGGAAAGGAAACAAAAGAAAAGATCCCGCCTTGCGTTGAAAAAAGAGAAGGGCAAAGTGATAGCGGAAAGCAGTGAGTCTACATTGACTAAAGGACGACCATCAAAGAAGAAAGAAAATGATGATATGATGATGGAGATGGGATTCTTCCCTACGCCAACACCACTACCAAACTTGATCACAAGTGTTGTATTAGAGCATGGATGGGAAACATTTTTTTAGTGCCCATCCATCGTCATCCCAATGGTAGTGCGAGACTTCTATAATGGACGGCTCCATGGCACCAAAGATGCGATGACCATGAAAGGGGAAGTGGTGTCTTTCAGCGCAAAGGACATCAATGAATTATATCAGATGAAGGACATCCCAGATGCGTCGGGTAATAAAATCATTGATGATCCCACAGAAGAGCAGATGGAAGATGTGCTGAAGGTATTAACGCAGTTGGGCACTCAGTGGTCGGTCTCCTTAAAAGGCATCAGAACCTTGGTGTCCTAGACACTGCTTCTAGAGGCGCTACTTTGGGTATATTTGGTGAAACGACGACTCATCCTGACTTCACACGACAAAAAAATTTCGAGGGATAAAGTCATGGCTGCATACTGCATCGTACGTGGCATTCAAATAGACATGAGCCAGTTGATCACAAGACGGATTCGAGGTTTTGTGGGGCATATAAGAGGCCAATATTTCTTTCCTTCGACAGTCTCAAGCTTATGCCTTTTATTGGGTGTGGGTATTGAAGAAGAACCAATGCCGGAGGTACACGGTCTCATCAACATCAAAATCTTGAGAATGCTTCTCAAAGATTCCCCACATTGCCCCGAACTCTCACATAAAAGGCCCATGATCAATTTAAATGTGCCGCAGCAACCAAAGCCCAAGAAACAGCGCAAGGATGACAAAGGAAAGGAAAAAGTCCAAGAATCATCACCGCAAGTTCAAGAACCCCTGGACCCTTTGCCTTTGATCATTCGCCCTCTAAGCCCTACTATAGAACCTTCTTCCCCACTACCTGAGCATTTTACCAACCTTCTTCTTACTCCTGATTCCTCCACCGCGTATCTAGTAGCCCCATCCTCCCCTTCATCATCACCGCAATTTTCCCCTCCACCGCCGCATGTTGATGACCCACGCGATTTGGGTGAAGGCACTTCTGCCCAACCCCAAAATGTTGATGACGAAACATTGTAGGCACAACTCACCATTGCCACCCTAGCTGCTGAACTTGCCGATATGTGTTCTCTTCTTTCTCACCAACATGATTATTTCTACCAACGAATAAATGAGGTAAACGAGCGACTAGAAGATTTGCAACACAGTGCTGCTATGATAAGGTAGGTGATTATCAATATTCAATGTAATATTTACACGATCCACCTGAACCAAAGGCAATTAGTAGAGCGCAACCATGAGTACTTCAACTTTTTGACAGCATATCTACATGGTCTCACGGTGCCTCCGCATTTGCAGTAGTATCTGAATTTCGAAGAAGCTTCTCGAGTATCTCATCAGAATCCTCCTCCTGAACCTCCCCCTCAATAATTCTACAATTTTTTTTATTGCAGTCATTCTTTGATTTTTAATTCATTCATTATTTCTATGTATAGAAGTTATTTCTTGATTCTTTGTACATGCTCCAATTTTGTACTGCGTTATTTGTAATTCTTTGTATACTTGGTTAATTTTTAATACAACTGAGTAACAATTCTTTTCGTATGCGTTAGCCTCTTATTTATCATCCTTTGTCAATTATTGCGATATTCTTTATCTTTTATTTTGCATTATTGATTTCGCTGCCATGATGAGTCATATGCATACCCTTAGTATCATTTCCTACACTTTGTATTTTCTGACTAACACTTAAATAATTCGTAGCAATAGCACTGCTTTATCTTTTATCCTTCAAAATTTTGCTCAAACCTTCTTTTTGGAATTGTGACTAAGTGTTTGTCTATTCTGTCCAAAACAACACAATGAGGACCTTGCACATCTCTAAATTTGGGGGTGGGGAAGGTCTGAGCAGATGTGATCAAGTGGATGCGATCATTAAGAAAAATGCGTTCATTGAAAAAAAAAATTATTAAAAAAATTTATATAAAGTCCAATGTCAACGCAAGGGAAATTCCAAAACAATCCCAACTTGATAAGAGTTAAGTTGCGAAAGGGACCTGCTTGTAGTTGGATGTTCGCATGACACCCGTGGGAGCAAGCCAAAACGAAGGTAGGTTTCCAAGAACGATGCAATATGAAAAGAGAAAAAAAATGAGAGAGAAAAATAAAAGAGCATAAGAGACAACTCCTCTGACCAGAAAAAGTTTAAACTTAGTTGAAAATCAAGAGTTAAAGTTGAGATTGGCACACGGAGTTGGATGTTTGCATGACACCCATGGAACAAGCCAAAACGAAGGGTGTAACCATGATCAACAGTCTTTAATAAATGACGCAAATTAGACCACCGCATTCAGACGCGTCAAGTTGTTTTCGCAAGAAGAGGTAAACATTCTTTTCAAAACTAGAAGGGAATTTTTTAGTAGAGATTTGTTGTATAGAAGAATAAAGTAGGGTTTGTTTATGAATTATCAAGGATGGAAGGAAATTGCACTGTTAAATAATGTTGCCTATGTGGAGCATTCGGAGCAACCAATCGACGCAAAATAAGGATAGAAATTGAGCAATATTGCCTTAGTAGAAGATATGCTTGAGGACAAGCATATATCTAAATTTAGGGGTATGATAACTTGTAGAAATACAAGTTATTTATACTGTTTTATTTAGATATTGCGGCTAAAAAAACAGAAAGTTGCATCGATAGTATAGAAATTGGCTAAGAAATGCAAGAATTATAAATTGTCGTCAATACACCCACTAACACCATTGCGATGGTAGAATAGAATGTTTCAGTTTCTATTTTGCAGGAAATCAGTCACCGCATGCGTTCCTGGCTCAAAGATAAAATGAACAACGTATCTACGTCGCATTGCGCCCATCATTCAGGAATGAAGAGATGATCAACGTAATGATGGTGCATGCGACAATCAATCAAGAGCTTAGCGATCAACGAAAGTTCAACCACATGCGGTAATAAAAAAATAACACCGCATGCGGCAAACGATCGAAGATGTAAAGAGCAACGCATTTGCGGAGGAGTCTGCCAAATGTACAGCTGTCCGTTGTGCATTTCTGACGAGTTGATTGCATAACAGAAGAAATATTCACTCAGCCATCTCAGAAACTACCAAACCCATAAATTGGGGACCATAATTAAGAGAGTCAAGCTTCGACTATAAATAGCTTCTGCAAATTCACTGAAAGATATACTTGAATATATAGAGACGTGTTTATATTGATTCTGAGAGAGAAACTGGTCTGAAGTGACTATCTAGAGTAGATCTGGGATAATCAAGAGACAAGGCCGAGAGGTGAATCTCCAGGAAAAGAATCCTTCCAATCCCCGTTGTTGAAGCTCTGTACAACGGTCAATTCTACCGGGAGAGCAAGCCTGAGAGGGAAGCTCTCTTCTTCAGTACTTCCACACGCCGGCAAGCATAACCTTCGTTCAGATCTATGTCAAGACGTTGACACTCCTTCTGTATTTGTTTCTAATCTCTTTTTCATCATTAGTTTTCACATTCTTTAATCTTTCATTCACTCCATGTATTGAACACTTAATCTTAGTATTAAATGTTATGATCATTAACATCATCATCTTTCTGTCTATTTCGGTTCATCCATAATCCATTATCTACATGATGTTTTCCTAAGTCCTTGGATAAATGGCAAGAATTAAGCAAGTAAATTAATTTGTGTTAAGGAAATAATTAAGTTTAGCTAAAGCATGCTCGACGGCATCTTTACCTGTGAGAGCGAAAGTGAAGATGTTATTCCGCCTATCGAGAGAAGGTTGGAAGAATGTGTTAACTAAAGCAAGAAGTACTTCCAGAGATGGAAGCAACCTTACGTTCATCACGTTCATCCCTGTTTCACCATAGAGATTTGGGAACGCGGCCGATCACTGAGAGGTGTACGCCAAGGGAAAGCGGAACCTTAGTTTCATCTTTAACACAATTAACAAACTTACGATGTTTTTACTATTGACTCTTTCAATTTCTGATTCATTCATAAAGACTTGCCATCGCATACCACGATTCTTTGTACAACTTCACAGTCAGTCTCGACCTCAGTATCGTGTATCATGTATCTTGTATCTTGTATCATATTAGTTAAGGATTTTATTTTCCACGCAATTTATTTTATCAACACATTTTATTTCATCGCAATTTACTTTGCTGTATAAACCAAATTCTTTATTCATCATAAAAATCGGTCGCATGTATCACAAAAGTAACGCATTAACGAAAAAAATCCCTGTGTTTGACCTCGGATTATTCTGAGAAACTTGCGTTGGAATTATACTTAGTTTCAGCGCAGGGAAACTTGTGACACGCATTACTCCATTACATATACTACGAGCATAGCATTAACAACGCATATGTTTAGAAGTAGTGTGCATAAGCGATAACACAGTGCAAGCACAAAATTTCAATTTTAGAGTAACAAGTTTATGGCGCCGTTGCCGGGGACATGGACTTGTTCATTCATTCACATTCATATTTTTCCACATGCATAAAGATATAAAAACACCGTTACATGTACTTACGAGCGATTTGTGAAGGGTTGTCGCGCCGCTGATTGGTTAAGATGGACACATAATATATCTGTGGTAAGAAGAGTTCAGCTATCAGTCTTTAGTGGAGTTCCTGACAGTTGATAGATTGTGGATCCCGTGACTAAAGAGTTTAGTCAGTTATTCACGTACCGTTAGAGCTTTGAGCTATAGGTTCATGAGGTCCCCTTGGTAACTCAATGGATTCAGTTGAAGATCAGTTTTTATTATTGATTTGAAATGTTCAAATTGACAAGAGGTATTGTGATTATATATAATCTGTTTGATGTATGAGATACATCTAGTAGAGGATTGACGTAAAAGAGATTTACATTAAGTACCATGGAATAGAAAAAGTACTATGGTTTATATGTTTCATGAGATAAAATATTAAAACTATAGGTTATAAATATAGTATGATAAGTTGGTTATCATTTATATTTATAATAATATTCATTATTGGATAATTAATTTTTTTTCTTTTAAATAACAATAGTAGTGGGTGGTTATTGAATCATGGTAACCGTGAGTTTAAAAGAAAAATGGTTTTCCTATTTTAACAAAATAAGTTTTTACAAAAGATTGAAAAGGTTTTGAGTTTTCTCTCTCGTGCAAAAGAACATCACGGGGTCGTCAAGTAAATACAGATTTACTAAACGATGGCTGGGCTAGCTAAACGATCGTACAGTATTTACTAAACGATCGCATAGTTTTGCTAGACGGTCGCTGGCTCAAGGTAAACAATTGTGTAGAGTCTGTAGGTGACAGACCGAGCTAAACGATTGCATAGCTTTTGCTAGACAATCGCTTAACTTTATATAAACGATTGGGCATCGACCTATGCAATTGGTCTCCACCATCTCCCACTTGCCCAGTCGTGTACACGATCGGTGTTTCTTCCTTCGTCTGCCTCACACCAAGTCCGAACAGAGCCCACCCTTTGGATTATCACACCAAGAATACCAAGGTAGCCTTGTTGGTGATGTCAGACTCAACTCAACACCGTCGAGGTTTTTTGGAGTCCGTTCGTTCGTGTTGCGAAGGAGTTTATGACCGGGGAGATCGTTGAGGAGAGCGTGAAGTGTTTATGCTGTGTTCATTACGGTGTTGCAGTCGTGTAGATCGAGCGTTCAAAGGTGCTATTGTTCGAGCGTTCGTGCGCAACCAAGCGTGGTGACGCTTCTGCCATTGTGCGTAGAGTTTGATCTCTTTATGCATTTATATTTATTCATGCTGTAATTTCTGCATTTGAATTGTATAATCGTTTGTTTGAAGTCGACTGTAAATGTATTATTGATTCATGATTGTAATTTGGAATTATTGTTCTTCTGCTGCTCATGGAAATCTCAGTTCCGATTTCCTTCAGGCATCACCTTGAACGAGGTTCTAACTTCTTATGATTTGTCATTAGCACGTGTGCAACACAATCATAGATTCTAAAGTAACATAAATTGAATTTACGCCCCCTTCATAACTCAAAAAACATTTTAGAAACACTTTCTGATGGAACATTATTCAAGATGTGAACTGCGGTTTTCACTGTATACCCCAAAAATGAGTTAGGCAATTAAGCTTAGCTTATCATAGAACGCACCATGTCTAACAAGGTTCTATTTCTCCTTTCTAACACACCGTTCTATTGAGGTGTATCAAGTGCTGAGAGTTGGGATTGAATTCCATGTTCTATCATATAGTTTTTCAACTATAAATCCATGTACTGTCCACCCTGATCAAATCGAAGTGATTTAATCGTTTTACCTAATAGGTTTCCAACTTCAATCTTGTACTTTTTGAACTTTTCAGATGCTTCAGACTTATGTCCCATTACGTATAAATAACCATACCTCAAATAATCATCTATGAAGGAGCTAAGCAATTGAGCATAGCTCATTATAGAACGAACCATATCCAAAAAGGTTCTATTTCTTCTTTCAGTACATCATTCCGTTGAGGTGTACTAGAGGTTGAGATTTGGGACGTTATTCCATGTTCTATCACATAGTCCTGAAATATTAGGTCCATATACTCTCCACCGCGAACAAATCAAAGTGTTTTTATCTTTGTACCTAACAAGTTTTCAACCTCACTCTTATACTCCTTGAACTTTTTAAGAGTTTCAGACTTATGTTGCATTAGGTAGAGATACCTATATCTAGAATAATCATCTGCAAAATAGATGAAATATTCATACCCTTCTCTTGTTTTTACATTCATCAGACTACAAAAATCTAAATGTATAAGCTCCATGGTCTCTTTGGCTCTATAACCTTTTCTAGTAAAAGGTCATATTGTCATTTTGCCTTCAAGGTATGACTCACATACATGTAAAGAGTTTTATTCTAAACCATCTAGAAGCCACTTTTAACCAATCTCTCAATCCTATTGAGATTAATGTCACCTAACCTTAAATGCCAAAGGTGGACATTTTCTTTAGGAGAAATTTTCTGTCTTTTAGTAGTTGTTTTCGTTCTGAATATTTCAGTATTTAGGACAACCTTAGTATCTAACGACCTTAGTACATACAAGTTACTTTCTATTGAAGCAAAACATATATCCATTCCATTCTTTAAAATAACAGAGAAGGAAGGAGAATAATTTTGTTCAATAAAACAATAAACAAAAATTAAATTCCTCTTGATATTAGTAATAATTTATTTGTCATCCAATAACATATATTGTTTCCTGTTCAAAATTAATTTGAGTCTGCTTACAGCAACATCTGAAATGACTTCTCCAGTACCAACTCGAAGAGTCATCTCTCCAGCTTCCAATTTGTCTCTAGGAATTAAGTCCTTAAGAGGAAAAATAGACCTAGTTAGTGACCCTTGAACCAATTATCCAGGCAGAATCATCATTCTCCACTAAACACATCTCCAATACAAGCAAATCAGATTGACTGTAATTGGATTTCTTCCTTTTATGGAGAGTAGTGGGATTGGCTTCAAACCCCTTATCATAAACTCCAAGTTTTATCTCAGATGTCAAACCATTTTGATAAACTTCATTAGATTTGCCAACATTCGCCAACCTTATTAGTCCCTTAAAATTCAAGATGGATTGGAGTTCATTTAGGAGCTGACATTTCTGATTTCGTCAAAATCAACCTATCCTGCTTGAATTGGGAGGACTCTCTCTCAAACAATTCTTGCATTGATTGCATGATCTGAAGTGCAATGACCATTAGAAAACTTTTGGCCAAGAGACCAAGTATGCTCGTCAAAATGTAAACTCGAGCCTTATCATTAGCCTTCATCCACCTTTCATATACATCATGAATATTTCGTGTTGCATCAGGGGTTGGAACTGGAGGACATTCCTTAGTCAAGATGAAATTAAAGTCGTCAACCACGAAACTAGATTCATGTAAATTTTTCCATGTTGTATAATTAGTTTTGGTCAAATTTATAGAGGTTAACATTGAAAGAATAGTACTTGATATTGCTGAAATAAAACAAATTGATCTACATTAGAGTTTAGCACAACCCTAATAAATCCGATCAAGTTTAGCAAAATTTTTATGAACCCTATTTTACATCTAATTTTCCAATGATACTTCAGTAATTTAGGATAAAAGCCACTGAAGGGTGGTCAGTAACCCCTTCACTGAACTGAGACACTCTCAACTAATGATTACACCAGAATAATTGTTATTCCTATAATAATTAGCCACCATTGATTTGGTCAAGAAATCATTAACTTGCTTAACAAATTCCTATAAGTGTGACTCTCCATTTTAGATTGTAGAATTTTACCTCAATGAGGTAATCGAAGGGAAAAATCGATTGAGGCAAAAACTAAAGCGATCCTGTCCATTTCTGGAGTTTGCCCTGATATTGACCTAATGCACAAACCATCCAAAGGGATACGTTCTCACGGTGCCTCAAGCCCGTGTAAGAAGATCTCATTATGCAAACCAATGAATGAGACCGTAGGATATATTGACACGCATCCCTCTCCTACTTACTATAAATACTTTCTCCATTCATCTTGATACTGACCCATGCAAACACCATCCGAAGGGGAATGCTCCCAGAGCGCCTCGAGGCCAAGCATGAACCTCACGATGTGAACTTTAAGGGAAAACGTGAGTGGAAAATTGACATATCATATAAATCTTTTTCCTCTCACAAAGTATTTTAAAACTTAGGGTTTATTACTTAGGTAAATCCAGCTAATAAATTTATCTAAGTAAACTGTTAAATTGGCCCAATATAACTCCTATATTGGATAGTTTAACAATATATTATTTTTGTTTATTAAATACTTTAATAAATCTAATCATGTATTGCATGCTTATAACATAGTTGTCTAATTCATCTTTCTAGGTTGGTTACCAAGAGTAGGGGTGTTCATTTCCATTAGCTTAAATACCCTAGCCTAGACAGAATCTTCCTTAAACAAAGGTCCCTTATAGACAATTATGTTATAAATTTAATAATTTATACATCAATTTAATCCTATTAAAAATAAAATAAAAGATTAACCTATTTCTAATCACATTAGAAATATTTTTAACATAGGTTAAGGTGAAATCAATTTTAAATCACTAAAATCAATTTTAACCTATGTTTGCATGCAATTCTTGATTATAGATTTTAATTCTAATTTCATTAAACTTATAACACTTATAAAGAATTAATGAAACAATTAAAACCTAAACATGCATCTAATGACATACTTAAAATATAATAACTATATTTTCTAATGTATGGTCATGCTTCATGCAATTCCATTTTCATTACATAATATAACATTTATATAAATTTAATGAAAATAAATAATATATCCATCACATAATATAACACTTATCTTATACATTAGAGGATATAACTATTATATTAAAATATGATGCATGGACATGTTACTATGCATGCAATCATATAATATAACATTTATATTAAATATGATGAATGAGCATACTTAATTAAATCATGCAACCATATAATATAACATCTATATTAAAAATGATACATGATTTTATGTTTATCCTATGGTGGGATTTTATCTATATGACATACAATATGCTATATAAATAATTAAATCATACATCACATGTATAAAATAATAAATAGCAAAAATGGACCAAAAATTGGCATCCTAAATAATTAATTAAATTAATATAACAATTATATTCATTTATTTAATTAAAATACAATTAAATTAATAATGTTACAAATTAATTCAAAATAAATTCAAAATAATACAAAAACCGCTTTCAAAACCGCACCATCTACTGGAACCCACGATCTGCAGGCCACTGACGCACGCGCGAATGGAACTCAGAGTGTAACAACGCTCTCCAGTAGCGTCGTTTTGCTGGCTTTTATGTTGTTGCAGCATAATGTTACACTAGGCTAAATTTTGCCGCAGTGTAGCCATACCCTCAAGGCAGTGTAACGATGTTGAGGCTCTGTGTTTCAGTGTAAAGGGCAGCGTAATTATGCTGCCCATTATGCTCTAACATAGAAGCATTTTTCTGCTTCGATCCTTCATCTGTTTTGATCCATTCTTGCTCCAAATTTTTTCAAATTGAATCCTAATTCTTGTTAAACACTTCACCACGAATGATACGAACTTACAGACTCGATTGCAAAAAAATAAATGTCCAAAAAACACTGGGCCCTTACAAATCAAATTAAATTAAAGCAGTAAACTATTCCAACTTTTTAAATATCCATGTGAAAACCAACATACATTCACAATGTAGTATTCAAAATCCCACCAAAACTCTGATATTAAGTTAGAAAACAAAATTCAAAGACGATGTGGCTCTGATACTTATTGAAGTAATTGGAATTCCCACAGCGGAAGAGTACGAAGTGTCTTAGAAATTCATTTTACAGAACTTAAGAAACAAAGGAGGTGGAAATTATATAATAAACATACATATCTTAAGCATGCTTCTATACAAGATACTGAGAGGAAAAAGTACACAATGTACATATCCTTGAAGATCTAATCTTCTCGCTTCCTCTCTATGAGATCACGGTTGGTGAAATTTCTCTTTGTCACATACAATTCCCACAACACAACAATACAGAAACTTCTTGGACACTATCACAAAAAAACTTCCTTATTATTCTCAAGGTGAGAACTAAAGAAAGAGTGATGGGCTTGTCTATGGAATAATTTTGGTGTTAGGGAAGTAAGTGTTCTTAGAGAGAAAGGCAGAGAGAAGATGATGAAGAAGGATCGTGTAAGCAAAACGCTTTTGCAAGATCTCCAATCTCTTCCTCCTCTCAAAAACCAATTGTTTAGAGAATATAAGTGGGGGAGAATATAAGATATATTTTATATATTCATTTATTTCTCACATAATCAAATATATTTTCTATTTTTCATGAGTTAAATGCATCATCATTTTTTTAAAAAAATCTATCATATTCATTTTTTAAAATAAAAGATATTTTCTTTAATGTTTAAAAATTAATCTATAACAAACAAAATTTATCATACTATACAATTATTTTAAATTTTAAATTACAAAAAAAATTAAAAAATTGATTAAGTCTATTTTAGTTATTATATCTAAGATAAGATATTTTTATATTAATTTGCCAAATTTAAGCTGAAATTTATCAAATAATATTGTCCTTCTTTTCATAATTGTTTTTTTTTAAATACAACTACCAACAATTATTTTAAAAGTTACAGTAATCCTAAATCAAACCTCAAATGGCTGACTTCAAAGTTCATTGTACAAATAGATGGTATTTTTTGACATTCTAAATATTGATTGTTTAATCACTTCTCACGTCTTTTTTTTAATATTTGATTATGTTTTAAAATTAATATATAATAAATTTACTTAAATTTTTCATTCACAATTTAGCAGACGTCATACAACATATTTCTGTCCACCCATCTCTCTCTCCTCTTTTTTCGATCTTTTTATATTTAATTGGGAAATAAAATTGAATTTCATTTGATAAAAAAAAGTCAAAAGGAGGAGAAATACCATTAGAGACATCACATGGATGCCACGTGGCCATTTATTTTGTTCACAAACAATGCTTACTATATATGAACAAAAACCAATAGCAATATTTGGACATATATATACTCTTGTAACTATTCTTTTTCTTAGTCCACTATAATCACACACACACACACAAAAAAAGTACGAAAACTATTTTTAAAAGAAGAAAAAAAAAGTTTGCGACATGTGTAATTGGACAATTGAATGAAATGCATAAAGATAGGTTTAACCGATGATGTATACATTTTTCAAAAATCGATCACAAGAGTTTGATTTATAGTTTTATTTCTATATTTTAACACCAAACATACTTCTTGAATAATTCATTTTACAAATATATAGTTTTTTGTCAGTGTAACTAAGAATTTTGTTTGATAATATGTTGGGTGGTAAATCAAACATTAAATATCAAACTTCGAGATTGATAACATATGTTTATGTCAATTGAATTATGTTCATATTACATAATCACATTCTAATTGGTGATAAAAATTCAAATTGTTAGTGTAAAACATCACTACAAGAATTTTGGGCTTTAATGTCGGTTGAAAAAAGTGAAATCGGATGTATAATGTCGGTTTTGTTTTTTTTAAAAGCGGATCTTTAATGTTGGTTTTAAACCGACATTGTAGGGGTACCTTTAATGTCGATTTTAAACCGATATTAAGGACCCGCTTAATTTTTTCCTCTTCATTCTCCCCCTATTTTCTTTTTCCTCTCATTCTCACACTTCCCTCTTCAGACCCTCTTCTTTCTCACTTCTCTCTTCCAAACCCTTGCCATTTTTTATCGTGGGTGAAGAGTCTATCGTGGTGTAGATCTGGCTTCCATGCAAGTCTGTTCGTCGTGCAACCCGCGCTGCCGCACCCAGTCGCCCAGATCTACTGCTCATTCTGTCGAAGCGCCACAGCCAACCCGGATCTGATCGTGGGTGAAGCTCGTTCTGTCGAAGTGCCATAGCCCGGTCTACTGCTACCTCTTCAGTTATTTTTCTGTGTCTTATACTCTCAGTTTTATAAATAGACTTGATACGTTAATCATGTGTCTCCAGATCTGAAGTTCATATTCCCACGTGGTGTGTGCTGTCGTTTGTCGTTCCATCTGAAGTTCACCGTTCGTCGTTCGTCCAGATCAGTATGCTCTTCTTCTCTTTCCTCTCTTAAACTCACAACAATTTTTGTTCTTATGCTACACCTCTCAACTGTTTGTGTAAATGTCTCAATGAAAGCCAGCTACGGTTTCACTTCAATATGTCTCTCTGCTCCTAGATTTGGGCCTTTTTATGTGTTTATGGCCTTTGAAATTCGATTTGATTAATGGTTTTGGTGTATATGATACATTTTTTGAAGTATTGGCAAGAGGCGTTGCCAAGAGTTGCTCCTGCATTGGGTATGCGTGAGCAAGAGCAATGAAGGCAAAATGTTGAGCGTATGGCGCTGGGTAGGCGATTGTGTAGCAAATGGGTAGCAATACATGATGAGGTAGGCGATCGTGTAGGCGGGCGTTGGACAATCGTGTAGCAATGCGGGGAGCTAAACGATGAGGTAGACGATCGTATAGCAGATGCGCGGAGCTAAGTGATGCGTTAGACGATCGTGTAGATATGCGCAAGCGCTGGACGATCGTGTAGGCGGGCACTGGACGATCATATAACAGATGCGCGGGCACTGAACGATCGTATAACAGATGCGCGGGTGCTGGACGATCATATAACAGATGCGCGAGCGCTAAACAATAGACTACACAATGGAATTACGTGATGGCCATGAGCGCTAGACGATAGTCGTGCTGCGTTAGATGATGAGCAGACGCACTAAACGATAGGCGGAATGCTAAGCGATAGGCAATGACGTTAAGCAATAGGCGAATGTGTTAGACGATAAGGCCTCAGCACTAAACGATGGAGGTAAACGATGGGCACGGTAGCTAAACGATAGCCTATGCGCGAGATCGTTTACTAAACGATTGAGCTACACGATGGGCTGCTGGAACTAAGCGATAGATGCAGGAACTAAATGATTGATTGACTTGAGAACATGTGCATTATGCTAACTAAATACACTAAAAGAATATTTAACTCACAGTTTTAATAAGTTTTAGTTGATGACTCACAGTTTTAAAAAGAAGATTCTCTCATTTATTCAACTATTGAGTTTTCTTGTTTTGCAGGTGCAACAAAGGAGTAAAGATTTGGTATCGCAACCTCTTTATGCTTTTTCTTGAAGAACTCTAGTAAAGAATTTTTCCTTGAATGTACTATTTATACACATTCCCAATAAACACGGTTAGTTAAATATGAATTCTGATCACATTTTCACTTTCAATCCTTTGTCTTAATCCTTTTTTGTTTGTGATCCTTTGAACAACAGTGGTCAGACAAAGATGCCTATAACCAGATACTCTTGGAGCTGGGGGGGTCTATTCAAGAAGAATTATGAAGGGATCTATACTTACCAAGTGGAAAGGGACAGTAAACTCATAATGTTTGTAAAATCATAATGTTTGTATTACAGGGGCTGAATTATTGTACAGCTTTTTAAATTATAATTTTATAGCAGAATTTGTGGATTACATGTAATAGATTTGCAATTCATACATAAATAATATGTCATAGCCACAGTGTTCGATGATGATGTGTCATGTTATACTTTTTGACCAGAAAAATGGATTCGGCAACGAAATTTAAAAAAACGGACAGATTTTGGACTTTAATGTCGGTTGCAACCGACATTAAAGCCCAAAATTCTTCTAGTGCATTGTTGGAGAAATTTTGAAATTGATGAAAAGTAGTTATGGTGCTTTAGAGAAATCACTAAAATATATATTTTTTTAAAATATATTTATAATAAGCGGTTCATTAAAAAAAAAAGTTAGTTACTTGTCATTTTTAATTTTATTAAAAGGGTGTCAAACTCATACTTAGATCTCTACGGGGGCGTTTGGGGCAAGGAGTTGGTTATTATAATCCTAAATTATTATAGATGGATCATAATAACTTGTGTTTGGGGTGTAGATTATTTTAGTCTGAATTATAATAGTATTTGTTTGATGTATAAATCACTTTAGTTTGAGAAGAGAATATTAAATTCTGTAGCAAATAATAAAAAAAAATGATGAAAGTAAAATAGTAAAAACTGTAGCAAATAGTAAATGGGGTAGAAAATGGAGGTTTTGAAATAATGTTAATTGTAGCTAATTGGGAAATGCAAAATAGTAACTTCTGTAGCAAGAGGGTATTATTATAATTTTATGATAGTCCTTGTCTCAAACAAACTCTAGCTCTTTACATGAAATTGCAACTTTCAAATTTGTCTAGGGTTGTTGCTCAAAATAATTTTTAAATCTTGAGGGTCAAAAAAATTTAGTGAAAATATATTTAAATGCCTTTTTATAAAGGTTGTCGGTCGTTTTCCTCTCAAGATTTCCTGTTTTTAAAACCCATTTGATCTTTTTAAAAAAAAGAGATTTTCAAAAATAAGCCAACAGGGAAAACTATTTATATAAAATAGTAAAATTTTAATCTTCTTTGATAGATGTTGATAGAAGTCTATCAATATCTATCAGTGGTAAAAATTGATAGAAGTCTATTATTGATAGATGTTGATAGAAGTCTATCAATGTTTTTATTTTTATTGCTATAAATAATTTGCCATTTTTTTCAACTGTGAAAATTTTCCTTAAAAAATTAGAATATTATTTTTAAAATAAAAAATGGCCAAATATATTAATTCTACAAAGTCAAAAGAAAGATAGTCATACAAAAGGACGATAACGATAGCCAACCATGAAGATCGGAAATGTTATATTTATAAATTTATAATAGAAATTATTAATTTATTTATTTTTAATAAATCTAAAGAAAATTAGTTTAAATGACACAATTGCTTAGAATATTTACATATAACAGTAGAATATCACAATATATCTACGATATAGACCTATCACAAATAGACAATAAATTTTGCTATATTTATAAATATTTTGATTTATTTTCTTATATTTGAAAACAACTCCAAATTTAAGACTAAATATGATTATCTAGATGTTTTAAATATGTGGTTGTGGGTTACTTGAAAAATAAAGTAAATCTAAGAAGAAAACTATTACCTTTTTTTTAAATATACGTTTTATTTTCCAAATAACTTTATAATAAAATGCATATATACATATATAGAAAAAAGTATGTACCATTACCTTTATGTGTATATAAGTTTCTAATGGATAACTTTCAACGTAAATATATGTCTAAAAAAAGTATACAACATTGAAAAAAACTGTGTTTAATTACTAATGCATATCTAAATACTTTACGTTATGACTATAAAACATTGAACTATATAATAATACATACTTTCAATTTTTTTTTTTCAATTACTGATTAAATCAAGTTGTTCTCTATGCATATTTTGAAAGGTGGATTCATGTGTATAAAATGGTCTAATTTCAAAAGAAAAAACAAAAAGAAAGTCTAATATTAAAAATATTACCATTACTTAAATTAGAAAGGAAAAACCAAAGTAATATGATATTATATTGCATATAATTTTTTTTTTCTCAACTTGCTGGTATGGAATCTTAGTCCTATCCATCCCTCAATAATTATTTTTAATTGGAGTCGAGTTGTGAAGGACTTTTGGCACCTAAAACAGATTAAACCAAAAACTTATACAATAATATTATTGTGATACTTAATGTACCATGATTTTTAAGTATTGATGTCCTAACTTCCACTTTAAAATTATTTTAGTTGTGAGTACTTTTGATTTTTTATTTTTTACAAGAAAACAACCAAAACAAACAACAAGTTCAATAGATTATTTCCGAATATCTTCATCAAGAATGAAGGAAAAAGAAATCATATTTACTATTTGTTTCAACTACTAATTTGCAATATAATATTAGGTTAAATCTAAATATTTGGTTAATGGGTATGCATGTAACTCTCTCCAAAAAAAATAAAAATAAAAAAATAAAAACGAGTTGGTATTGTATTGCAAATGAATAAGATAGTGAAAATTTGTTCCAGATAATTTCTAAGTTATCAAAATATATACGATTTAACTAATTAGACATTTTATATGGTTGAAAGTCCTTTTACAATGTCATTGTTCATGATCAATAGATATTAATTTTTTTAAAATATTTCAAAACTTCAAAACTTAAGCCTCTATTCATAGCCAATTGGTTGTTAAATATTGTGTTTTTTTTTTTTTTTTTTTTTTTTACATTTTCTTTAGGTGGGAGATTCAGTGATTGTCTTATATTTTTCCTAAAGCAATTTCTGGGGATTTTCACAGTTGTCTCAAATGAAATCTTAACATCTGTCTCATATAAGTAATATTTCCTATAGAATATTTTTCTTTTCTAACTTGAAATTTATATGCAGAATATTTTTATTTTCTAATCTGGGAAGTCTTAGTAGAAGTATATTGATTCAATTTTTCCTTTTTTTTCATGATGGATTTTATTTTGACAAAAAAAAGGAAAATATTTGTCTGAAAATTCATTCCTTATTTGGTCTCACTTTTGAAAGAAGAACTCTGGCCATTATTTAGGGTTTCCACTTTTGTTATTTGAGCAAGACATTTTCTGTCCTGTGGCCGAACTATACAACATTGTGTTTTTACTCTTTGCTCACTGTATTCCACTATGCAAGTTCATCCGTTGAGTGCAACACGTTGAAAATAATCACAACTTTAGGTGGAATCTAATCCATTATTGTCGAGAAGGGATTCTCATGGTCTTAAGAGGAGCCTAAACCATTGCACAGAGAAGGAGTTCTCCATCTTAGGGGACTTTAAAAAATTCATTAGTGAAGCGAGTTCGTTGACTTAAAGGAAAGATACCAACGTTGAGAGAAGTCTCACACACTGTCGAAAGTCGAAGTGTTCAACACTATTCTTATCAAACTTAAGGGGAAAGTGCATTTGAGGAGGAGTCTCACATCTAGAGGGAACCTAGATGATCAACGAGTTGAGCTCTATGTAAGTCATTGTAGTAGTCATGTATTGCAGATAAGTACTACGTTGTAGCTTTTATTGCCCCTTACGTGAGTTAAAGAAAAATTCTAGCCCTCATCTAGAGTTGTCATTTTTGTTATTTGAGCGAGATGTTTTCTGTTTTGTGGCCGAATTATTCAACATTGTGTTTTTGCTCTTTGTGTTAGGTTTTATGCCCTAAAAATTATAGATAGTAAGTATTATTAATTGACCTTCTTCAATAAAGAGTTATGGATGTTAATTCAATAAACCTTATTGTTTGTGTTGTTTGTCTATTTTGTTTTAATAACCTTAAATCCAATAAACTAACATCTAAGGTTGCCTTATGAGTCTTAAATTATATGTGGAGACTTACAAGAATCAATGTTCAAGTTACAGCCTAAAGAGTCTATGATATTGGGATAAGATTGGGTACTTTATCCTAGTAACACTATGGATACGACCTACTTTGTATTTGATACAAACACAATGATCCAACGCGTTCGTGTAGTTGACATGCGAGTAGGGGTATCCCATGCAATGAGTTTGCACAAGTTTGGACCGCGAGATTGTAACCATTAAATGTAACACCATTGACTAGTTAGGTTTCTATTTCAATAGGATGACCTAGGCGACTTAGTCTTAATCCTAAGTATATTATGAACTCTTATTCACGAGGGATTATCCTTTGATCTGAATGGGTGAGGGTGGCTAGTTCGTCGACCCAGTATGGACGAGATCGAGTGGGGAGTTGGGAATATAGTAATACAAGATGGAATTCACTCCTTCCCTCCTTGAAGGTAAGTAAATGAGTGTTCCCTTAAGTGGTGTCTTCGGGACTTGAACAAAAGGTCATACCCTCTCATCGGCCTGAAAGGGATTTCTGTGTATTAGTTGGACCATAAATATGTTGCTCATTAGAGGAACACTGGTACTTAAGGGGTCAGAGGTAACCCAAAGGTAAAAAGGTAATTTGACCCAGTTGAAGTTATGAACATTCGTGAAGGACTAACTTGCTGGTATTGGTCTATATCCGTGGACGTAGAAATATATTTGTAGTAAGAAGAGTGCAGTTGTGGGTCTTTAGTGGAGTGTATCCACATTAACGAATATTGATTAACTTGGTTAATGAGTTTAGCCAATTAATCTCATATCGTTGGAGCTTCTGATCTACAAGTCCATCAAGTCCCCTTGTTAGCTCACTAGAGGATATTTAAGAAGGATGATTTGAATTGTTCAAATTAATTAATTTAAGGAAACCATATATTAATGTGATCATATATAATTGATTATGGATATGCTCTATAATTCAAATTAAATTAGAAAGTAATATTTGAATAAGATTCAATTAATTAATTCATATGAATTAGAATCACAAAGAATTAATTAATAGAGAGGTATTGCACATACCATGCTTATGATAATTAAATATATTAATTAGATTAGATTTAATGTATAAATAGTTATTTAATTAATGTGCAAATTAAATTAAATAAGTATTATTTAATTGTGCTAATTAATTAAATAAGTGTTATTTGATTAATTGGGTTAATTAATCAAATAAGTGTTCTTTAATTAATTAATTGTAGAAAAGGAAAATAGGAAAAGGATTAGGAGAAGAGCTTGACCTTTCTCTATACAAAGACCTACCTATGGCCTCTTTGGGAGACATAAACACTGAAAATACACAACACACAAGTGTTATTGTATAAAAATTTTCCTAAGCCACAAAGAGAATCCTCTCTACTCTCCAAAACCTTTTTCTCCTCTCCCTCTCCCAATAGTTGAATACCTCATATCTCTCTACTGGAATCCTAGAGAATAACAAGGTTACTCTCATGGTAGTGTTCAAGATTATTCAAGAAATCGTTCATGATCATAGATCATTGGAGGACCTATTCGTTGGAACTTAAAGAGGATTATTCGTGAAGCTTGGGAATCTACAAAGGTAAGAGCGGTTCAAATATTTTTCCCTAAAGCATGCTATATTACATGTTTATATTCTGTTTTAATATAATGAATTTATTTATGTAAAAATCGAATTGTGGGATGCAAGGCGTTCATAATGCTTCTGCTACAGAATTGGATTCCTTCACTTTGCTCACAATATTCCGTTGTGCAAGTTTTTTATTCGTTGAGTGCAACACGTTGAAGATAATCATGGTCTTAGAGGGAGCCTAAGCCATCATTGTTGAGAAAGGAATCTCACGATCTTTAGGGGAGCCTAAGCCAATTCTATGGAGAAGATGTTTTACATCTTAGAGGGATCCTAAGATTCATCGGTGAAGGTAGCTTGTTGACCTGAAGGAAAGATAACAACATTGAGAGGAGTCTCACACATTGCCGAAAGCTAAAGTGTTCAACACTAATATTATTAAAATTAAGGGGCGCCTAATTGCATTTAAGGGAGAGTCTCATATCTAAGGGGAGTCTAGGTGATTAGTGAGTTGAGATCTGCGTGAGTCATTGTAGTATTCGTGTATAACAGATAAGTACTATGATGTAAACTGCTTAACTTATTAATATTAGTGGATTATCTTTCTAGGCACACCGCCCCCTAAACGTATGTGGATTTCACCGACCTGGGTTACCAACTTTTATGTGTCTTTATTTCCTTACTTGTTGTTGGTATCTTGTTGTTACAGTTGTTGTTTATGCTTTCCGTTTAACATTTGTATTTGAGTGATGAGTCACCTCAATCCTTTTCCAATTAGTATCATAGGCGGGTCACCTTTATCTCAGGTGCTTCAATCATAGATGGAATCAAAGAAGGTGGCTCCACCACTCGTCTTCTTATTCTAGATGGAACAAACTATTCATACCAGAAAGCTCGAATGATTGCCTTTCTGAAGTCAAATGATAGTAAAACATGGAAGGCTGTAATTATTACTTGGTCTCATCCAACCACCAAAACTGATGATGGAATAGAAATCTTGAAACTAGAATTATAGTGGCCTAAAATTGAAAATAAAGCATCATTAGGCACTTCTCGTGCCTTGAATGGCATATTTATAGTGTTGATCGCAACATATTCAGACTGATTAATACGTGTGCCTCTGCTAATGAGGCATTCGATATCTTGTCTGTTCCTTATGAAGGAATTTCAAAAGTTAAAATGTCAAGGTTGCAGTTATTGACTTTAAAATTCGAGAATCTCAAAATACATGATGATGGATTTATCGTCAAATTCAATGTCTGGTTGCTAGACATTGTAAATGAGTCGTTTACTCTAGGAGAGAAATTTTCAGAAGAAAGACTTGTCCGGAAGGTGCTTAGGTTTTGTGCCTAATAAATTTTATATAAAAGTTACTACCATTTAGGAGGCTCAAGACATAAAATCCTTGAAAGTAGATGAACTATTTGGCTCATTCCTCGATTTTGAGATGTGCTTGAATGGAAAGTCTAAGAAGAAGAATAAGGGAATTACCTTATAGTCCTCAGTTGATGATAAGCATGATGATCCTGATAGAGATTCTGAGGATTCCGTTCCTAAATCGATTTCATTGCTTTAAAAAGAATTCAATCATGTTCTCAAACGATTTGGAAAGAAGCCTACCAATTTTTATGTAAAAATAATAAATCTAGTGGTTCTCTACTGAAGGAAATCAGACATGAGGATTTCCATGAGCAGTAGAAGGGTCTTTCCAAATTTTAATAGTATATGAACATTAAAATTACAATCACAAATGGAAACGTATGGTAATGCATAAAACAGAAATTACAGCATGCTTTACTACATTATCAAGGGAAGGAATTAACAAAACTTTGAAGACTTTCTTCAAGTTCCTTGATCACTAACGCTCGATCACAACAACACAGTAACACATGAATGTTCGTCCAACATGACCGCTACACTACACGATCACAGCAAACTCAAACTAAGCAAACACCAAGGTCCCAAACACCACGAATGGCCTCCACAGAACCTTGGTTGTGTTGAGTTGAGTATGACACCACCAAAAAGGTTACCTCAGTATTCTCGATGTGAGAATCTAGAGGGTGGGCTCTATGTGGACTTGGTTTGAGGCAGAAACCCAGAGGAAGAAAAATCGTGTAAACGTTGAGCAAGTGGGAGATGAAACAGCCTATCATATAGGTCGATGCCCAATCATTTAGTAAAAGTTATGCGATCATCTAGCAAAAGCTATGCAATCGTTTAGCTCATCGTCTAGCTGAGTGCCTATCGTGTAAGAACACTCCATGATCATTTAGCTAACTCCAAGTTGTCGTTTAGTAAATCTTATTTACTTGACAACTATTACGTGAGTTATTTTCGAGAGTACAAAACTCAAAACAACGTTTTGCTAATATTACTAAAATTAGGAAAAACATTTTTCCTTTTATCTAACGGTTACCATGAAACCACTAATAACCTCCCACTCAATTAGTTATTAGAGAAAAAGAGATAATTATCCAATAATTAATATTATTATAAATATAAATGATAACCAACTTATCATAATATATTTATAACCTATAGTTTTAATATTTCATCTCATGAAACATACAAACCATAGCTCTTTTTCTATTCCATGACTCTTAATGTAAATCTCATTTACATTAATCCTCCATTAAATGTATCTTATACATCATATGGATCATATCATATATAATCGAATTACCTCTTGTCAATTTGAACATTTCAAATCAACACCAAGAACTGATCTTCAGCTTGAATCCATTGAGCTACCAAGAGGACCCTTTGGACCTGTAGCTCGAAGCTCCAGCGGTACGTGAATAACTAACTAAACTCTTTAGTCACGGGATCCACCATCCGTTAACTGCCAGGAACTCCACTAAAGACCGACAGCTAAACTCTTCTTACTATCAAAATATTTTGTGCCCATCTTAACCAATCAACGGTGCGACAACCCTTCACAAATCGCTCGTAAGTACAACTCAACTAATAACCATTATGCCCCTGTAGTTATGTGTAACTCCTTAAGTACCACTGATCCCTCTAATGAACATAAGTCATAGTCCTACTATGACTGAGTCCTCTCTTCCAAAGAGAAGTTGTGGCCACTATGTTCAAGCCCCATAATCAGCTCTTAAGGGAGAAATCTATCTACTTACCCTTGCTTCGGGGAAGAAGTGAATTCCATCTTGTGTGATTGAGTTCCCAGCTCCCAAATCAGACAAGTCCCCAAAAAGATAGGCATGTTGAGTTGGCAATCTGGCCACTCTCACCCATACTAATCAAAGGACCACCCTCAAAGGCAGAAGTTTCCAAAATACTCAAGATTGAGGTTATGGCACCTATGGTCGTTTAGGTGAGATGTAAGTCTCTAGTATCAATGACGTTATATACAAAGTTTAGTCATCTCGTGGTCCGGTCTTATACAAACTCTTTGTATTAGGACACCCTGCTCGTATGTCTCCATATGAATGGTCATGATCTACCATATGTAGTGGTTTACAGAACTTGCAAACCTCTACAAAACGGCTCGTATCCGTAGTGTCACCAGAATCAGGTCTCCCACCTTAATCCTTATACTATAGACCTATTTAAGTTATCACTTAAGGCATGATCTATTTGTATATCTCATATACATGCTTAAGTTACATAAGATAACCATGGAGCTTTGTTTATTGGATATGAGTAAATACCAGAATGAAATGACAATTATTTTATTCATAAATAATGTGTATAATTATAAACAACGAGACTCCGAGAGAATTAGGACACCAATCCCAACAATCTTCTACTTGTCCTAATGCCTCAGGAGACTAATATACAATAAGAAAAAACATGTACAATATATAATAAACTAGAGCATACCCCATTATTATCTCCTACTTTCCCTACACAAGATGTCGCATGTCCCGCAGACCCAGACTCTTCAGGTGTCCCTCGAACACTTTAGCCGTGAGAGCCTTTGTAAAGGGAAGAACAAAGAACCCGAACACCTTCACGAGGACTTCCTTGTTATGCTCTAGGATGAGAAGCGAAGTGAAGTTGTGGCCTCACTATAGATAAAATTTGGGAGAAGGAAGATTGAGAAAATTCTGATGAGAGAATCACAGTCTTCACAGAGAGTTTTATCACACTCAAGGTTAAATGTAGGAAGAAGAAGATGAATAATCAAAACCACAATGTGAACAAAAACATGGAACTCCTTTCACGTCCCTTAGATTGAGAGATTAAATGAGGGAAGTTATAAAATAACTCTCTTTCAAATTTAAAATTCAAATAAATTAAAAACCATAATTTGAATTTTAAATAAAATATATAACAACCAACTTTATTATATATTAATATTCAATCATATGTTATATCATATATAACATATAACCTATAATTTACATTTTATCACATATAGTATAACCTATAGTTTATTAATCTCTCAATTAATCTATAGGACTATGATTTATGTTCATTAGAGGGATCAGTGGTTAAAGAGGCAGATGTAACTACAGGAGCATAACGATTATTGGCCTAGCTGTACTTATGAGCGATCTGTGAAGGGTTGTCGCACTACTGATTGGTTAAGATGGACACATAATATATATGTGGTAAAGAGAGTTCAGCTGTTGGTCTTTAGTGGAGTGTCTGGCAGTTAACGGATGGTGGATCCCGTGATTAAAGAGTTTAGTCAGTTATTCACGTACCATTGGAGCTTTGAGCTACAGGTCTATAAGGTCCCTTTGGTAGCTCAGTGGATTCAATTTGAGGATTAGTTTTTTGTGTTGATTTGAAATTATCAAATTGACAAGAGGTAATTTGATTATATATGATATGATCGGTATGGTGTATAAGATACATCAAGTGGAGGATTAATGTAAATGAGATTTACATTAAGTGCCATGTAATAGAAAAAGAGTTATGGTTTATATGTTTCATGAGATGAAATGTTAAAACTATAGCATATAAATATATTATGGTAAGTTAGTTATCATTTATATTTATAATAATATTAAATATTGGATAATTATCTCTTTTTCTTTAATAACCAATTGAGTGGGAGGTTATTGGTGGTTTCATGGTAACCGTGAGATAAAGGAAAAATGTTTTCCTAATTTTAGTAAGAAAAGAAAAGGATTTGCATAAATTTTGTTAATTTGAGATTTTCAATCTCGAAAAGTTCTCACAGAGAGTTGTCAAGTAAATCAGATTTACTAAGCGATAGCTTGAGTTAGCTAAACGATCGTGGAGTGTTCTTACACGATAGACACTTAGCTAGACGATGAGCTAAACGATCGCATAGCTTTTCCTAAGCGATTGGGCATCAACCTATATGATAGGTTGTTCCATCTCCCACTTGCTCAATCGTATACACGATTGTGGTTCCTCTAGATTTCTGCCTCTAACGAAGTCCACATAGAGCCCACCCTCTAGATTCTCACACCGAGAATAACAAGATAACCTTCTTAGTGGTGTCATACTCAACTCGACACTGTCAATGTTCTATGGAGGTCATTCGCGGTGTTTGGGGTGTTCGTGACCTTGGTGATCACTTAGTTCGAGTGCGCAGTATTCGTACAGCGTAGCACTCGTGTTAGATGAACGTTCGTGTGTTGCTGTGTTGCTATGATTGAGCGTTCGTGATCAAGGAACTTGAAGATGAGTCTGCAAAGGTTTGTTGATTCTTGTTCTCGATCTGCAATAAAGCATGCTGTAATTTCTATTTTATGCATAACTGCATGTTTTCTTTTGTGATTGTAATTGTAATATTCATATACGATTGAAATTTGGAAAGATCCTTCCGCTGCTCATGGAAATCCTCGTGTCCAATTTCCTTCAAGTCGATGGCGACGTTGAGGATCCGTTGTCTTATCAGAAGGAAATAGAGGATGTTGACCGAGATGAATAGGTCAAAGCCATGGATCTAGAGATGAAGTCGATGTACTTCAACTCAGTGTCTGATCTTGTAGATCAGCCTGATGGGATAAGACCTATAGATTATAAATGGATCTACAAGAGGAAACGAGGTGCAGATGGGAAAGTGCAAACCTTCAAGGCTCGACTTGTGGCAAAGGGTTATATCTAAGTGGAGGGAGTCAACTATGAGGGGACTTTCTCGCCTGTTGCTATGTTGAAGTCGATCCACATCATCCTATCCATTGTCGCTTATTATGATTATGAGATTTGGCAGATGGACGTCAAGACTGCCTTTCTGAATGGCAATCTTGAGGAGACTATTTATATGGTGCAGGTTGAGGGATTCATTGCTCAAGGTCAAAAGCGAAAAATTTGCAAACTGAACCGGTCCATTTATGGCCTGAAACAGGCGTCTCGATCTTGGAATTTTCGATTTGATACTGTGATCAAATCGTACGGTTTTGACCAAAACGTTGATAAGGCTTATGTCTACAAGAAATTCATCAATAGTTCAGTAGGTTTCCTAGTGTTGTATATAGACGATATCCTACTTATTGGGAATGATGTAGACTACTGACTGCAGTTAAGAACTGGTTAGCGACCTAATTCTAAATGAAAGATTTGGGAGAGGCTTAGTTTGTTCTTGGTATACAGATCTTTAGGGATCGAAAGAACAAAGTGCTAGCGTTGTCTCAGGCATCGTACATTGACAAGATGTTGTTCAAGTACTCAATGCATAACTTTAAAAGGGGCCTACTGCCGTTCAGGCATGGAGTTACTTTGTCTAAGGAAATGTGTCCTAAGACGTCTCAAGAGGTTGAGGAGATGAGATGGGTCTCATATGCATCTCCCATTGGCAATTCCATGTATATGATGCTCTGTACTAGACCAGACATCTGTTATGCTGTGGAAATAGTCAGTAGGTATCACTTTAACCCAGGCTAGGTTCACTGGACCGCAGTTAAGAACATCCTAAAGTATTTTTGGAGAATAAGGGACTACATGCTCGTGTATGGAACTAGGGATTTGATCCTTCTAGATACATGGATTCAGACTTTCAGACTGATAAGAACTCTAGGAAGTCCACTTCAGGGTCAGTTTTTACTCTTAACAGAGGAGCAGTAGTTTTACGAAGCACTAAGCAGGGGTGCATCCCCGACTCCACGATATAGATCGAGTACGTAGCGGCTTGTGAAGCTGCTAAGGGAGCCGTTTGGCTCAAGAAGTTCCTGATAGATCTGAAAGTTATTCCAGACAAGTCTAGGCCCATCACCCTCTTGTGACAATAGTAGTACTGTGGCGAACTCTAGGGAGCCCAGAAGTCACAAGCGTGACAAACATATAGAGCGGATGTATCATCTCATCCATGAGATAGTGCATTGAGGGGACGTGATAGTCACGAAGATCGCTTCTTAGCACAACGTTGCTGACCCGTTTATGAAGGCTCTCATAGCTACAGGTTTTTAGGGTCACCTTTAAAGCAGGATCTACAAGACCGCCCGCGGCTGAACTAGGGCAAGTGGGAGATATTTTGTACTGGGATAACCAGGGGTCTTAGTTATATGTACACCCCACTCGGTTTAGAACAAGTGGGAGATTGTTAGAGATGATACCCTAAACTCTCGTTGGGTCTTGTAGTTTGTAAACACAGTTTTAAACAAATGCTTGTGATGTAATATATGATATTTTCTTCACTCTTGTCATGGAACATGGGATGTTTTATTTGTTTTACCACAAACCAATAAACTAAGACCCCTAGTTGTCATTTGTAACTTAAGCATGTATGTGTAGACATACAGATGGTTCATGTCGTAAGTGATAACCAAAATGGTCTGTAGTATATGGATATAAGAGGGAAATCTTATCCTAGTAACGTTATGGATGTGGCTCGCTTTGTAGAATAGTTACAAGTGTTATGACTTGCTACAGATGGTCTGATCCTAATCATCATGTGGAGACATGCGAGCAAGGACATCCTATACAAAGGAGTTTGTATAAGACCAAACCACGAAGTGTTATTGTCTTGTTATATAACACCGTTCATGATAGAGGCTTCACTGCACTAGGATGACCATAGGTAACATGACCTCAATCCTGAGTGAGTTGGGAACTCTTGCCTTTGAGGGCGGTCCTTTGATTTGCATGGGTGCGAGTTGTCAGATCGCCGACTCAAACCTATCACTTTGGGGATTCGTCTGATTTAGGAACTGGGAACTTAACTATAAAAGATGGTATTCACTCCTTCCCCAAAACAGGTGTAAGTAGATAGATTTCTCCCTTAAAGGCTGATTCTGGGGCTTGAACGATGTGGCGTTACACATCTTCTCATGGCTTGAGAGGTGTTCACACATAGTAGGACTATGTTGTATTGTTCATTAGAGGGATCAGTGGTACTTAAGGAGTTAGATGTAACTACAGGGGGAAAATAGTAAATTGGCCCTATTGTACTTACGAGCATTTGTGAAGGGTTATCGTATTGTTGATTGGTTATATCCGATGGACACAGAAATATATCTGTGGTGAGAAGAGTGCAACTGTCGGTCATTAGTGGAATGCTTTGTAGTTAAAGAATGGTGGATCTTGTGGCTAAAGAGTTTAGTTAGCTATTCAAGTACCGTTGGAGCTTCGAGCCATAGGTCCATAAGGTCCCCTTGGAAGCTCAATGGATTTAAGTTGAGAATCAGTTTTTGGGTCAGTTTGAATTGTTCAAATTGACAAGAGGGAGTTCGATTATATATAATATGATTGAACTTGTTAATTATATATGATATGATTTACTTTATGTATGAGTATTAATTGGAGGATAATGATATAAATATGATTTATATCTAGTGGAGGAGAAAAAGGCTATGATTAATGTATTGCATATGATGTGATATTAAACCATAGGTTATAAATATAATAAGATTATATTTATTTATTTTTTTTTGACAATTATAGTATAATTGTGCCAGTTTTTTCTTCGTAACCGTATGAGATAGTGGGAGGTTGCTTTTAGTTTGCATAACTAAAGGATAAAATTAAAATTGCTTTCGTTTTGCAAGTAGATCAAATATCGCTCATGAGTTGTGTATACCGCCTATCGCATAGCAAACCGAGAGCCTACACGATAGCTCAAAGCTTCTAAACGATCGAATACACGCGTACGATTTACTAAACAATCGCATAGGATTTGCTAAACGATCATCTAGCTCTTTCTAAACAATCGTGCACCCGAGCGTCTTACTAAACGATTGTCTATATGATCACGACCTTTTTACTACACTATCGTGTACCTCTACCTGAACGATCAAGCATCGTCTATACGATAGACACCCGACTTCCTCCACTTGCTTGGTCATGGTAAACGATTGTGCTTTCCTCCTTCCCTCAACCAAATCCAACAGAGCCCACACCTTCTGGATTCTCACTCTGAGAATACTGAGGGTTCCTAGTGGTGGTGTCTTCCTTGTTGCCATGTTCCTGAGGAGTCTATTCGTGGGTAGATGATTTGGTGGACGATTGATTGGACGACCTTAGCGAGAGCGAAAGGAGCAATCCTTGGACAAGCACGAGATTTGAGTCGAAGAAGGGTTCTTCAACTGGTATGTATCTCATTCCTGTGTTGTTTAAAGTTTCAAAGCATGCCTGTAATTTGTTGTAAATGCATATCTAGTATGTTTGATTGTGAATGTGGTAATTCTGTCACAATAAGTTTAGAACGATCTTTCTTCCACTCAGAGATACTCTTTGATAAGAGTTCCTTCAATTAGTATCAGAGCCAGGTTCTGATATTCCAAATTCATTGATGCAAAGAATAACATTTACTTTCTCGGTGGGTGAAGCATGTCTACATTCTGTTTAAGTGTTAAATGTGTTTTTGAATGTGAATTAATGGAGTTTCTGGGATGAAGCCTCTGGTTGTTTAAATTCTTTTACATTTGAAGTTAATTGGAAGGGCCCCTGTGTTTTGGGGCATATTAACTTGCTATCGAGTCTATAATTTCAAATTGTTTTAGTCTCTGTGATTCGTTCGTGAAGAAGCTTATGGGCAAGGAGTTGTTATTCTTCGTGGATAAAGACGACCAAGTGTTGATCGAGTAGTGTAAACGATGGGGTAAACAATCGTAGAGTATCGGATACTTGGGAGCAGGTTGACGCGCATGCCCTAGACGATTGTGTAGCTCAGCAAGCTTCATCGCTTAGTTCCTGACTACACGATCGCGGAGTAAAACGTTTACTTATCACTTGTTAAGTGATCGTCTAGACGATCGTGCTTCGCAGCAACATCGTCCTCTAAACGATCACTTAGAACTCACGGGTTATTGTCTTGTGCGCTAAACAATCGGGTGCTTCTGTGAACCCCGAATCCCAATTTTACACTTAAGTGTGTTTTCTTATTTAAATTGTCTTAATTTTCCACTTAATTGTGTGTCCCTATTTAAATTTATATAAATAAGTTGAGTAGGTTGATGAGAAAGTTAGTATGAAATGGTGAAGAAAGAATGTGGATTTGAAAAGAAAAAAAAATATGGAATTGAGCTGGGAAAGTTGGGGAAAAATAATAAGTAGGTTGAGCTAGTGTGGAATAATATGGAAATTGAGTGTGTGAAATTTCGGCTAAGTATAGAGAAGTTATGTGAAATGCGTTATGGTTGAAGAACTGAGGAAAAAATGGAATTTATGTGAAATGCGAAAAATATGGGAAATTACGTTAGAAAAATTTGGAAAATCCGTGTAAAAGTATCACAAAGTGGTGAGCAAACATGTACGAAGAAAAATGATCGCAGTAGCTAAGAGTGAAATCGTTGAGAGTGAGATCAGCGAGATCGTTGAGAGCGAGATAATTGAGATCGAGACCAGCGAGATTGGAGAGAAAATGGGAGAGAGCAACACTGCCGACAGTGGAGAGAGGGACTGCCGAGAGCGGAAAGAGCGAGAGCGCCTATGTGTTAGCCTTGCTTTGTCCGATTCGAACGTCACGCCCACGCCTCGCCTATGCATTGAACGGCCGAGCAAGCTTCTGGGCGATGTATTTCGACGCGTTGGGGTAGATTATGCATGTAAAAACCCTAATTTGAATACAAACAAAGTTTGAAGACGTAAGGGCAAACGTCAATTAAAATCTAGATGTCCGATTAAGAGAAATTCTTAAACCTTAAGAAACTGTGTTGGATGCGTTTGAGAATAACACATTGAACCAAGATGAAGTCAGCTTACGTTGATAAAGGGAGGATTAAACATTTGGCCATGCAGCCAAGTAGGTGTTGTCAATCCCACGAGCAATTTGAACGCCTATAAATAGGGAGTTGGGATTTTATTTTCAAATCACACAAAAATCATAAATTTCGTAGAGAAAGTAGAGGGCAATGAGGGTTCAGAGGAATGTGTCAATTTTGGACGAGAAGATCTTCCAATATACTCGTGCGTTTGGAGTGATTCCAAATCCATCTGAAAGCTCTGGAAGTCTAGTTTTCAGAGTAGGTCTGCCGGAGGAAAAGGCTCAAAGGAACTGGGCTGGAGGTTGAGAAGAAGACAAAAGGGTCAGACTGTCGGATCAGTCCGAGCCAGTCTTGAAGATTTTGATTTTGTAAATACTCTAAACATATTAAGTTTCTCGTGTGGGTTTTGGGACTTGTAAATCTAATGTTGTAAATACTCTAAACATATTAAGTTTCTAAGTTAATAAATTATGGGCCTACAGTCATCCCGTTGCATATAATTTGTATTTGGTATCAGAGTTATTCCGCAAGAGTTTTTAGGCAGTAAGTGTCAGCCTAAGGGTTGATAACTGCTGCAGTCATGCCCTTCTCTAGGCTAAGAAGGTGATCTGGGGTGGGGTTTGGCAGTTTGGTATCAGAGCATAAGTTTTTGGGACAATTAAGGAATTAGTTGATACCAACTTGGTATCAAAGGATGGGTTATACGTATGTTTGGGAAAGATTTAAGCTAGCTTAGTCCTCAAAGATAAGACTTTGGGTGAAAGAGAGAGTTCATGCATTAGATTAAGTCCCATAGATAAGTCCATAACATGTGTACCTAATAATTAGGCAAAGATGCTGAGGAAAAGAGGTAGACCAAGCAAGCAGACTGAGAAGAGGAATATTGACCCTACGAGTGGAGGTCCTGAGGTCTCATCAGGCCCAGATCCGAATGGGAAAAGAGTTAGAGACTTAGTAGAGTAGGAGGCAACTTTTGAAAACGAGTCTAGTACACCAAAAGTAGGTGTAGATCCTGAGATGGAGGATCGAGTGTTCGATAGAATCACACAAAAATTAGCGGCAAGTGTAGGATCGATTCAAAATGATCCAGAAAAGAAATTCAGCGTCGAGAGGCTGAAAGCTTTAGGAGCCACGACGTTCGATGGAGCCACAGATCCATTAGATGCTGAAATCTGGTTGGATTTGATTGAGAAGTGTTTTAAAGTTATGAGATGCCCTGAGGATCGTAAGGTCGAGTTAGCGGCATTCTTGCTACAAAAAGGGGTTGAAAAGTGGTGGAAAGTAATAGAGGAGACGAGGTAGTCTAGGAACTATGACTTGGTCTGAGTTTAGACAAGTATTTGAGGATAAATACTACCCTAGTTCTTTTAGAGATGCGAAGAGGGAGGAATTCCTTAGGCTAACTCAAGGAGTGATAACAGTTGCTGAGTATGAGCAAAAATTTACTGAGTTATCTCAGTATGCCCTTCCGATCATCGCGGAAGAGAATAAGAGGTGTAGGAGATTTGAGAGTGGCCTAAGAAGAAAAATACGTACACCTATTACCTCTACATCTAATTGGGTGAATTTCACTCAGTTAGTTGAGACCGCTATTCGAGTAGAGCAGAGTGTAGCGAAGAAGGATGAACTTTAACCAGGAGAAGGACAGTTTAGAGTGCCTGGAGAAACAAGAAGTAAAAAATTTAGATCCTCGTTCTCTGGACAGTCGGGGATAAGGAGTTTTGGGGGCATGAGCCAACAAAATTTGAGTCGAAAGAAGTCCAGACCTGTAGCTAAACAAAGTGGTAGATCAGTATCAAGTCGTGCTAGTGAGTCGGTGGCTAGTACGGGGAGGAAACCACTTTGTGTAAACTGTGGTAGGCCTCATACAAGGGTATGCTATGGTAATAGGAATGTGTGTTTCCAGTGCGGACAAGCTGGGCATTTCAAAAGAGATTGTCCTCAGCTAGGTCGTGGAACACAAAATGAACAAAGACAAGTAAGACAGACGGTAAACCAACCTAGAACGACCGAAACTAGAGGAGAAGGATCCGGTGTAGCTAAGCAGAAAGGGGTAGCTGGACGACCTCAACAGCAACCGCAGCAGCAGCAGGGTAGAATGTACGCTATGACACACCAGGAAGTGGAAGAAGCTTCAGATGTCATAACTGGTACGATAACTTTATGTAATCAATCCGCTTACGCATTATTTGATCCTGGTGCTACACACTCATTTATATCTAGTATGTGTGTATTACATATAGATAAAATACCTGAACATATGGATGAGGAATTATTTATCTCTACGCCTGTAGGAGATACTCTAGTGGTACATGAGTATTATAGGAATTGTGAAGTAATTCTTGGAGACCAAAGTTTTTGGGTCGACTTAATTCCATTAGAATTACTAGAATTTGATGTTATCTTAGGTATGGATTTTTTAAGTAAACACTATTCCACTATGGATTGCTTTAGAAGAGAAATAGTGTTTAGGAAACCCGGGAAAAAAGAAATAACTCTGGTAGGAAGTAAAAGAATACTCCCAGGAAGTTTAATATCAGCAGTAAAAGTTAGAAAACTGTTGAGTAAGGGATGTGAAGCTTATTTAGCATCTATGGTAGTTTCCCAAGATAAGAAACTAAAACCTGAGGATGTATCGGTAGTACAAGAATTCTTAGATGTGTTCCCTGAAGAATTACTAGGCTTACCGACTCATAGGGAAGTGGAATTTACTATTGAGTTAATTCTTGGTACTGCACCTATATCCCAAGCACCATATAGGATGGCCCCAACAGAGTTGAAAGAGTTAAAAGTTTAATTACAGGAACTTGTGGATGAAGGATACATTAGACCCAGTGTATCACCTTGGGGAGCGCCAGTCTTGTTTGTTAAGAAGAAAGACGGTACTCTTAGATTATGCATAGACTATAGACAGTTGGATAAGGTGACCATTAAGAATAAGTACCCATTGCCTCGTATAGATGATCTCTTCGATCAGTTAAAGGGAGCAACGGTGTTCTCTAAGATAGATTTAAGGTCAGGCTATCACCAGTTGAAGGTGAAAGACACAGATGTTCCTAAAACTGCATTCAGAACTAGATATGGACATTTTGAGTTCCTAGTAATGCCATTTGGATTGACAAATGCTCCTGCGGTATTTATGGACTTGATGAATAGGATATTCCATTCTTATCTGGATCGGTTTGTGATAGTATTCATAGATGACATACTAGTGTATTCCAGTAGTGCGGAAAAACACAAAGAACATCTAAGGATGGTATTACAAACTTTACGAGAAAAGAAGTTATATGCCAAATTTAGTAAGTGTGATTTTTTGTTAAATCAAGTCATATTTCTTGGGCATATAGTTTCAACTGACGGAGTTAGTGTTGATTCTCAAAAGATAGAAGCAATAGTTAATTGGGAACGACCCCTGAATGTAACCGAAGTACGCAGTTTTCTAGGTTTAGCAGGTTATTATGGGAGATTCGTGGAGGGTTTCTCTAGGATAGCCCTTCCATTAACAAACCTAACCAGAAAAGATGTGAAGTTTGAATGGTCGTCAGAATGCGAGCATAGTTTCCAAGTGCTGAAACAAAGGTTAGTATCAGCACCAGTATTAACTCTACCTACACCAAGTAAGGGGTTTGAAGTTTATTGTGATGCATCCCGACAAGGATTAGGATGTGTACTAATGTAGGAGGGAAAAGTAGTAGCCTATGCTTCACGACAGTTAAAGAAGCATGAATGTAATTACCCTATACACGACTTAGAATTAGCAGCAGTTGTGTTAGCTCTAAAATTGTGGAGACATTACCTGTTTGGTGAGTGATGTCATATATTTACAAACCATAAGAGTCTAAAGCATATCTTTGATCAAAAGGAACTAAACTTAAGACAGTGAAGATGTCTTGAATTGATTAAAGATTATGACTGTACAATTGACTATCACCCAGGTAAAGTAAATGTGGTAGTTGATGCTTTAAGTCAAAAAACTAGATCAGCTGGAGCTAGTATTAATTCAGTGAAGGGTAGATTGATCCATGAGTTGTATAATGCTAGGGCAGCATTATCAATAGGTCGAAAAGGAGAATTACTAGCCTTATTTCAAGTACATCCTACTCTTGTAGAAAATATTCTACGTGAGCAATTAAAGGATTCTGATCTTCAGAAGTTAGCTGAAGAAGTGGATAAAGGATTGAGGACGGACTATCAACTAAGAACAAACAAAATGCTACTAAAGGAGGGTAGAATTTGCGTACCTAAGGACTTAGCTCTTAGACAAGCTATCCTAGAAGAAGCATATAGTTCGGCATATGCTATGCACCCAGGCAGTACGAAGATGTACAGAACATTAAAGAAATCGTACTGGTGGCCGGGTATGAAAAAAGAAATAGCGGAGTATGTTGACAAGTGTTTAATATGTCAACAAGTTAAACCAGAGAGACAGAAACTAGCAGGATTACTTAATCCGTTCCCAGTACCAGAATGGAAGTGGGAACATATTACGATGGATTTCTTGTATGGATTACCTAAGACACCAGCAAGCTATGATGGTATATAGGTAATTGTGGATAGATTGACAAAAACAGCTAAGTTTTTACCTATTAAAGCCACTTATACCCGGGACCAACTAGCTAAGCTATATGTTGATCGAGTCATAAGTCAGTTTGAAGCTCCAGCTTCAATTATATCAGATCAAGACTCCAGATTTACATCAAAGTTTTGGCCTAGTTTGCAGAAAGCTATGAGGACCAAGTTATATTTCAGTACCGCTTTTCATCCACAGACGGATGGTCAGTCTGAGCGGACAATCCAGACATTGGAAGACATGTTGAGGGCATGCGTGTTGCAATTCAAAGGCAGTTGGGATACGCATTTGTCGTTAATTGAATTTGCGTATAACAACAGCTACCATTCGAGTATCATAATGGCACCATATAAAGGCCTATACGGAAGACCATGTAGGACTCCGATATGCTGGAATGAAGTCGGTGAAAGGAAATTACTAGGTTCAAAACTTATACAACAGACATCAGATAACATTAAGATTATAAGAGATAATCTTAAGACGGCTCGAGATAGGAAGAAAAGTTATGCTGATAAGCGGAGAAGAGAATTGGAGTTTGAAATGGGTGATAAAGTATTTCTGAAATTATCTCCATGGAAAGGAATACTCAGGTTCGATAGAAAAGGGAAATTAAGCCCGAGATATATTGGACCGTATGAGATAATAGAAAGGATTGGTCCAATGGCATATCGATTGGATTTGTCTCCAGAATTATCTCGTGTTCATGATATGTTTCATGTGGCAATGCTTAGAAAGTATGTGCTAGATCCTACTCATATATTATCTGAGCAACCAGTACAGTTGAAAGAGAATTTTTCATATAAGAAGGAACCAGTGGAGATTCTAGACAGAAAGGAACAAGTCTTGAGGAATAAGACAATCCCATTAGTAAAGGTGTTATGGTGGAATCATGCTATAGAAGAAGCAACATGGGAAGTTGAGGAGAAAATCAGAAATAAGTATCCACAGTTGTTTAACTAACGGACTTGTGGTGAAATTTCGAGGACGAAATTTTTATAAGAAAAAGGTAAATGTGAACCCCGAATCCCAATTTTACACTTAAGTGTGTTTTCTTATTTAAATTATCTTAATTTTCCACTTAATTGTGTATCCCTATTTAAATTTGTATAAATAAGTTGAGTAGGTTGATGAGAAAGTTAGTATGAAATGATGAAGAAAGAATGGGGATTTGAAAAGAAAAAAAAAATATGGAATTGAGTTGGGAAAGATGGGGAAAAATAATAAGTAGGTTGAGCTAGTGTGGAATAATATGGAAATTGAGTGTGTGAAATTTTGGCTAAGTATAGAGAAGTTATGTGAAATGCATTATGGCTGAAGGACTGAGGAAAAAATGGAATTTATGTGAAATGCAAAAAATATGGGAAATTACTTTGGAAAAATTTGGAAAATCCGTGTAAAAGTATCACAAGTTGGGGAGCAAACGTGTAAGGAGAACAATGATCGCAGTAGCTAAGAGCGAGATCGTTGAGAGTGAGATCAGCGAGATCGTTGAGAGCAAGATCATTGAGATCGAGACTAGCGAGATTGGAGAGGAAATGGGAGAGCGAGATTGGATAGAAGATGGAAGAAAGCGAAACCAGCGAGAAAGCTGAAGAGAGGGAGAGTGGAGAGAGCAAGACCAACGAGAAAGCTGGAGAGAGCGAGAGTGGAGAGAGCGAGACTAGCGAGAAAGCTGGAGAGAGCGAGAGTGGAGAGAAAAGTTAAAGCTGGAGAGAGGGAGAGCGAGAGCGAGATTGGAGAGAGTTGACCAGTGAGATTGCTGGAGAGAGCAAGAGTGAAGAGAGCGAGACCAGCGAGAAAATGGGAGAGAGCGACACTGCCAATAGTGGAGAGAGCGACATTGCCAAGAGCGGAAAGAGCGAGAGCGCCTATGTGTTAGCCTTGCTTTGTTCGATTCGAACGTCACGCCCACGCCTCGCTTGGAAAATATACATTACGCTTGGAAAATATTTATGCTGCAAAAGTTTATATTTCAGATAAAACTATTTTCTAAAATTATGCATGAGAATTTACTATGTTTTCTCGGTCACTCACTGGGCGTAAGCTCACCCCGTTTTCAAATGTTTTTGTTTTTCCCCCGCCACAGGTAGCAATCAAATCCTCGGAAGACAGCTCAGTATCTGCTCTGCCACTAAAGGACAAAAAGACTTGTAACCGTTTGCTAGGTGGTTACTGTTAATATTGTACACATGTTACTATTGTTCATATAGGGACTAGGGTTTGTGGGTTTTGGGACTTGTAAATCTAATGTTGTAAATACTCTAAACATTTTAAGTTTCTAAGTTAATAAATTGTGGGCCTACAGCCGTCCCGTTTCATATAATTTGTATTTGGTATCAGAGTTATTCCGCAAGAGTTTTTAGGTAGTAAGTGTCAGCCTAAGGGTTGATAACTGCTGCAGTCACGCCTTCTCTAGGCTAAGAGGGTGATCTGGGATGGGGTGTGACAGCTTCATGCTTCATCGAATAGTTATTGGTACTCGATCGTACCTAAACAATTGTATACCCAACCGTATTTACTAAACGATGGGAGCTACGCCCGGATGGTTTAAGACCCGATTCGCCTGTGAACTGTTTTGCTCGATAGAAAATGTAATAGATAGAGTTTTTATTTCTAGTTTTGAGGCGGTTCATTCCGGTCCATTAATCTTTGTGAATGTACATAGGATGTATATTTATTTATATGTCATATGGTATGCCATACAGAAGAAATCCCACCTTAAGTTATGCATTGGTCATGCATCATCTCTTTATTATAAGTGTTATGATTTAGAGAAGCATGATTTAAATTACATAAGAGCATGCTCATGCATCATATAATATAAGAGTTATATTTATGCATGCATAAAGCATAGACATGCATCATCTTTATATTATAAGTGTTATAGTATAAGGGTTTATGGGAGCATGTGTGCTTGGTTCGTTACATGTATATAAAAGTTATGTATAGTAATGAATGGACATTGCATGAAGCATGACACAGATTAAATTTATAAGTGTTATAAATACTTAGTTGTGTGGCAATGTGTATAGTTTTAATTGTTTCTTTTTATAAAGATTATAAGGAAATTAGAACTAAAATCTATAAGAAATACATGCATGCGAACTTAGGCTTGAATCATGGTTTTAAAAGTGTTTTAGAACTTGGTGAAGATAGACCTAAGATCATAGTTTTAATGAGATTAGAAACCTAGGCTTTAATCTTTTAATCAGTTTAATAGGATTAAATTGACTAATAAAAGGTTAAATTGTAGTAAACCTATCTATAAGGGACCTTTTGTCTAAGGCGGGTTCTGTCTAGGCTGGGGTATTTAAGGTGACGAAAATGAAATACCTCTACCTGGAAACCTACCTGGAAAGGTGAATTAGATAGATTTGATGCATGCATGCAATTTTGAGGAGAGTCCATTAAAGAGTTTAATGTGACTACTTGAACTTGTTTAATTTCAAAGACAAGAGTTTTTTTTGGGCAAATTAAATTGACTTAGATTAAAATCAGTAGTCGGATGGTCTAAGTTAATGAACCCCTAAATAGAACATTCAGTAGGAGGTACTTGGGGTATCTGATACTTCATTTAAACCTCTCGCCTTTCTACCTTTATTGTCCACACCGTGAGATCTATCCTCGGCCTCGTGGCACCCTGGGAGTGTCCTCCTAAAGGATGGTATTTTGGTAGGTCAATATCAAAGTGGATGGAAAGAATGTTCATAGTAAGTGGGAGCTAGACGTGCGACAACATATCTCACGGTTTCTCTTGTTAGGTTGGATAAAGTTTTGTGCATCGCCTCGAGGCACCCTGGGAGTGTCCCCATATAAGGATGGTAGTTTTGCACATTTCTTTATTTGATCTCCTGTATAGGATAAGGTTGTTTAGTCTTTTGTCCTAATATGCTTTTTCCCTACGGTAGGCACATTAGGGCGAGACTCTATGGTTGAAAACGAAGAGTTACACTTACGCGGAATTGTTAAGGGTTAATAGTTCTGGACTGAATGAATGGTGACTGTTAAGTTTAGTTCCAAAAGTTGGTTATGTCTAATGATTGAGAGTGTCTCATCCCAGTGAAGGGCATTTTATCACCCCATCAATGACGTTTGTCCTGCCTCGTTGGGGTATCATTGCGAAATAGAAGTCTTATCACTTAGGGTACTTGGTAACTATTTTGCTAAAACTAAAATTGGTGTTAAAATGTGGTTAAAGCATAGACTTATTAAAGTTTGTTCTGTTTTCAGCAACGTTTTAAATTGCTACAGCCACATTAGCTCTACTTAGAGCCGAAAAACTAACTGGCGAGAATTACGCTAGTTTGAAACTCACGATCACAACAATTTGGTCATTGAAGATCTCAGATTCATCCTTATGGAGGCCTATTCCACCTTCTAACGCCACTCGAAATATTCGAGAGGCCTACGAGTGTTGGACACGGGTGAACGAGAAGGCCCGAGCCTATATCTTGGCAATCTTAATGACGTTTTAGCCAAGAAGCATGAGCCCATGGTCTCAACGCGTGAGATCATGGAGTCCCTGCAGGGGATGTTCGGACAACCGTCTGGATAACTCAAGCACAAGGCTCTGAAATGCATCTTCATCTCCAAAATGGAGGAAGAAACCTCTGTTCGAGAACACGTGCTTAACATGATATTCCATTTCAATGTGGCAGAGATGAATGGGTCTAGGATCGATGATGGCAGCTAGGTTAGCATTATCCTATATTCGTTGTCGAATAACTTCCTACACTTTGTTAGTAATGTGATTCTTAACAAAGTGGAATATACCCTTACAACTCTCCTCAACGAGTTGTAGACTTTCCAATCTCTACTAAAAAGTAAGGAGAAAAGAGGAGATGAGGCAAATGTTGTTTCATCTTCAAAGAGGTTCGACCTCAAGAACGAAGTCTACACCTTTCACTTCTTTCACTGGAAAGTGGAAGAAGAAGAAGGGTGTTAAGGGGAAGGGGAAGGCACCTGCTAACCCACAACTTGTTGCTGAGTGGAATAGATGTCTGGCGCCGGTTGACAAGGGAAAATATTTCCACTGCAATCATGATGGACATTGGAAAAGGAATTGTCCTCGCTGGTTGAAGGAAAAGAAAGCAGCCAAGGCTAAATCAAAACAAGGTAAATATGATTTACTATTTTTGGAAACTTACTTAGTGGAGAATGATGATTTTGCCTGGATTATTGATTTGGGCACCACTAATCATGTTTGTTCTTCTTTTCAGGGTATTAGATCCTGACGGAAGCTAGAGGCTAGTGAGATCATAATGCGAGTAGGCATTGGGCACGTCGTCTCAGCTATGGCAGTAGGAAGAGTCCAATTGACTTTACAGAAGAAATCTCTTGTTTTACATGATGTATTTGCAGTTCCTAAGTTGAAAAGGAACTTAATTTCTGTAAAGTACTTGTTATAGTGTAAATATACTCTTGAATTTAATGTAAATAAAGTGTTTATTCATAAAGATGGAGTTGAAATCTGTTCGGCAAAATTGGGAAATAACTTGTATGTGCTAAAGCCATTAGCAACAAGTTCCATCCATAACATAGAGATGTTTAAAACTGTCGAAACTCAAAATAAACGTCAACGTGTTTCTCCAAAAGAAAATGTACAACTTTGGCACCTTCGATTAGGGCACATCATTCTCAATAGGATTGAGAGGTTGGTGAAGAATGGCCTTCTAAGTGAGTTAGAGGGAAATTCTTTACGGGTGTGCAAATCTTGCCTTGAGGGTAAGATGACTAAAAGACCTTTTACTGAAAAAGGTTATCGAGCCAAAGAGCCTCTAGAGTTAGTACATTTTGACCTCTATGGTTTGATGAATGTGCGAGCCAAGGGAGGCTATGAGTATTTCATCACCTTTGCTGATGATTACTCTAGGTATGGGTATGTTTATTTAATGAACAGAAGTCTGAATCCTTTGAAAAGTTCAGAGAGTTTAAGGCTGAAGTTAAAAATTAATTGGATAGATGGATTAAGACATTTCGATCGGATCAAGGTGGATAATTTTTGGATTCGGGGTTCCAGAACTATTTGATAGAACATGGAATCGTTTTCCAACTTTCAGCGCCGAGTACGCCTCAGCAGAATGGTGTAGCAGAGAGGAGAAACAGAACCTTGTTGGACATGGTTCGTTTGATGATGAGTTACGCATATTTACCAGACTCGTTTTGGGGTTTTATAGTGGAGACTACAGTGTATATACTTAACTGTGTATCTTCTAAGAGTGTTGCAAGAACACCTCTGAAGTTGTGGAACGGGCGTAAAGCTAGTTTACATTACTTCTACATATGGGGTTGCCCAGCACATGTGCCTGAGGCTAATCCAAAGTAGCTAGAACCACGATCGTAGTTGTGCCTCTTTGTAGGCTACTCAAAGGTACACAAGGGGTTACTTTTATGATCCAACGGAATACAGAGTGTTTGTTTCTACGAACGCTACCTTCCTGGAGAAGAATCATATTAGGGAGCACAATCCACGTAGTAAGATTGTGTTACGTGAGCTTTCCAACAAAACTACTAAAATTTCAACAAGAGTTGTTGATGATAGTTCATCTGGTAGGTCAGTTCTACCTCATGAATTAAGGGAACCTCGATGCAATGAGAGGGTTGCAAACCCACCTATTCGCTATTTGGGTTTCACAGAAATCCTGGCTAAGGTAGCCATGTTAGGATTGGTGTCCTAGTTCTCCGGGAGTCTCATTGTTTGTAATTATACACATTGTTTTATGAATAAAATAATTGTTATTTCATTATGGCATTAACTCATATCCAATAAACAAAGCTCCATGGTTATCTTATATAAACTTAAGCATGTATATGAGATATACAAGTGGATCATGCCTTAAGTGATAACCTAAATAGATATGTAGTATAAGGATTAAGGTGGGATACCTTATCCTGGTGACACTACGGATACGGCCTGCTTTGTAGAAGTTTACAAGTATTGTAAACTACTACAAATGGTAGATCTTGACCATTCATGTGGAGACATGCGAGCGGGTGTGTCCTATACAAAGAGTTCGTATAAGACTGGACCACGAGATGACTAGACTTTGTATATAACGCCGTTGATACTGGAGACTTACATCTCACCTAAACAACCATAGGTGACATGACCTCAATCCTGAGTGTTTTAGGAACTTCTGCCTTTGAGGGTGGTCCTTTGATTAGTATGAGTGAGAGTGGCCAGATTGCCAACTCAACATGCCTACCTTTTTGGGGACTTGTCTATTCTGGGATCTGGGAACTCAATCCACAAGATGGAATTCATTTCTTTCCCCAAGTAGGAATAAGTAGAGAGATTGCTCCCTTAAGTGCTGATTCCGAGGCTTGAACATATTGGCCACAATTTCTCTTTGGAAGAGAAGGCTCGGTCATAGTAGGACTATGACTTATGTTCATTAGATGGATCAGTGGTACTTAAAGAGACAGATGTAACTACAGGGGTATAACGATTATTGGCCCAGCTATACTTACGAGCGATCTGTGAAGGGTTGTCGCACTACTGATTGGTTAAGATGGACACATAATATATATGTGGTAAGGAGAGTTCAGCTGTCAGTCTTTAGTGGAGTGTCTGGCAGTTAACGAATGGTGGATCCCGTGACTAAAGAGTTTAGTCAGTTATTCACGTACCATTGGAGCTTCGAGCTACAGGTCTATAAGGTCTCCTTAGTAGCTTAGTGGATTCAAATTGAGGATCAATTTTTGGTGTTGATTTGAAATTTTCAAATTGACAAGAGGTAATTCGATTACATATGATATGCTCGGTATGGTGTATGAGATACATTAAGTGGAGGATTAATGTAAATGAGATTTACATTAAGTGTCATGGAATAGAAAAAGAGTTATGGTTTATATGTTTCATAAGATGAAATATTAAAACTATAACTTATAAATATATTATGGTAAGTTAGTTATCATTTATATTTATAATAATATTAATTATTGGATAATTATCTCTTTTTCTCTAATAACCAATTGAATGGGTGGTCATTGGTGGTTTCATGGTAACCGTGAGATAAAAGGAAAAATATTTTCCTAATTTTTGTAAGAAAAGAAAAGGATTTGCAAAAATTTTGTTAATTTGAGATTTCCAATCTCGGAAAGTTCTCACGGAGAGTTGTCAAGTAAATCAGATTTACTAAGCGACAGCTTGGAGTTACCTAAACGATCATGGAGTGTTCTTACACGATAGACACTCAGCTAGACGATGAGCTAAAAGATCACATAGCTTTTCCTAAGCGATTGGGCATCAACCTATACGATAGGTTGTTCCATCTCCCACTTGCTCAATCGTTTACACGATTGTGTTTCCTCTGGATTTCTGCCTCTAACCAAGTCTACACAGAGCCCACCCTCTGGATTCTCACACCGAGAATACCAAGGTAACCTTTTTGGTGGTGTCATACTCAACTCGACACTGTCAAGGTTCTGTAGAGGCCGTTCGTGGGGTTTGGGGTGTTTGTGACCTTGGTGATCACTTAGTTCGAGTGCATGGAGTTTGTGCAGTGTAGTGGTCGTGTTAGACGAATGTTCGTGTGTTGCTGTGTTGTTGTGATCAAGCGTTTGTGATCAAGGAACTTGAAGATGAGTCTGCAAAGGTTTGTTGATTCTTATCCTTGATCTGTAGTAAAGCATGTTGTAATTTCTATTTTATGCATAACCGCATGTTTCTGTTTGTGATTGTAGCTGTAATGTTCATATATGATTGAAATTTGGAAAGATCCTTCCGCTGCTCATGAAAATCCTCATGTCCGATTTCCTTCAAGTTGATGGTGACGTTGAGGATCTGTTGTCTTATCAGAAGACAATGGAGGATGTTGACTGGGATGAATGGGTCAAAGCCATGGATCTCGAGATAAAGTCGATGTACTTAAACTCAGTGCAGGATCTTATAGATCAGCCTGATGGGGTAAGACCTACAGGTTGTAAATAGATCAACAAGAGGAAACGAGGTGCAGATGGGAAGGTGCAAATCTTCAAGGCTCAACTTGTGGCAAAGGGTTATACCTAGGTAGAGGGAGTCGGCTATGAGGGGACTTTCTCACCTATTGCCATGTTGAAGTCGATCCGCATCCTCCTGTCCATTGCCGCTTATTATGATTATGAGATTTGGCAAATGGACGTCAAGCTGCCTTTTTGAATGGCAAGCTTGAGGAGCCCATTTATATGATGCAGGTCGAGGGATTCATTGCCCAAGGTCAAGAGCAAAAGTTTGCAAACTGAATCAGTCGATTTATGGCCTGAAGCAGGGATCTCGATCTTGGAATATTCGGTTTGATACTGTGATCAAATCGTACAGCTTTGACCAAAACGTTGATGAGGCTTATGTCTACAAGAAATTCATCAACAATTCAGTAGGTTTCCTAGTGTTGTATGTAGACGATATCCTACTCATTGGAAATGATGTAGGACTACTGACTACAGTTAAAAACTGGCTAGCGACCCAATCCAAATGAATGATTTGGGAGAGGCTTATTTTGTTCTTGGTATACAGATCTTTTGAGATCGAAAGAACAAAGTGTTAGCGTTGTCTCAAGCATCGTGCATTGATAAGATGTTGCTCAAGTACTTGATGCAGAACTCCAAAAGTGGCTTACTACCGTGCATGGAGTTACTTTGTCTAAGGAAATGTGTCCTAAGATGCCTCAAGAGGTTGAGGAGATGAAACGGGTCCCATATGCATCTGCCGTTGGAGATTCCATGTATGTGATGCTCTGTACTAGACCAGACATCTGCTATGTTGTGAGAATAATCAGTAGGTATCACTCTAACCCAGGCCAGGGTCACTGGACCGTAGTTAAGAACATCCTAAAGTATCTTTGGAGAATAAGGAACTACATGCTCGTGTATGGAACTAGGGATTTAATCCTTACTGGATACATGGATTCAGACTTTTAGACTGATAAGAACTCTAGGAAGTCCACTTCAGGGTCAATTTTTACTCTTAATGGAGGAACAGTAGTTCTGCGAAGCACTAAGTAAGGGTGCATCGCCGACTCCACGATATAGACCGAGTACGTAGCGGCTTATGAAGCTGCTAAGGAGGCCGTTTGGCTTAGGAAGTTCTTGATAGATCTGGAAGTTGTTTTAGACATGTCTAGGCCCATCACCCTCTATTTGATAATAGTGGTGCTATGGCAAACTCCAGGGAGCCTAGGAGTCACAAGCGTGACAAACATATAGAGCGGAAGTATCATCTCATCCACGAGATAGTGCATCGAGGGGATGTGATAGTCATGAAGATCACTTCTTAGCACAACGTTACTACCCATTTATGAAGGGTCTCATAGCTACAGTCTTTTAGGGTCACCTTCAAAGCCGGATCTACAGGACCGCCCGTGGTTGGACTAGGGCAAATGGGAGATATTTTGTACTGGGACTTAGTGCCCTAGTTTATTGTTTTGTACTAGTTATTTGTACACCTCACTCACTTTAAGACAAGTGGGAGATTGTTGAGGATGATGCCCTAAACTCTCGCTGGGTCTTGTGGTTTGTAAACATAGTTTTAAACAAATGCTTGTGATGTAATATATGATATTTTCTTCATTCTTGTCTATGGAACATTGGTTGTTTTATTTGCTTTACCACAAACCAATAAACTAAGATCCTTGGTTGTCTTTTGTAACTTAAGCATGTATGTGGAGACATACAGGTGAATCATGTCTTAAGTGATAATCAAAAGGGTCTGTAGTATATGGATATAAGAGGGAAACCTTATCCTGGTAACGCTATGGATGTGGCCAGCTTTGTAGAATAGTTACAAGTGTTGTGACTTGCTACAGATGGTCTGATCCTAATCATTCATGTGGAGACATGCGAGTAGGGGCATCCTATACAAAGAAGTTTGTATAATACTGGACCACGAAGTGTTATAGTCTCGTTATATAACATCGTTCATGACAGAGACTTCACTTCACTAGGATGACCATAGGTAAAATGACCTCAATCCTGAGTGAATTAGGAACTCTTGCCTTTGGGGGCGGTCCTTTGATTTGCATGGGTGCGAGTGGTTGGATCGCCGACTCAAACCTACCACTTTGGGGGTCTGATTTGGGAACTGGGAACTTAGCTACACAAGATGGAATTCACTCCTTCCCCGTAGCAAGGGTAAGTAGATAGATTGCTCCCTTAAGGGCTAATTCCGGGGCTTGAACGATGTGGCACCACACACCTTCTCATGGCCCGAGAGGTATCCAAACATAAGAGAACTATGTTGTATTGTTCATTAGAGGGATTAGTGGTACTTAAGAAGTTAGATGTAACTACAGGGGCAAAATAGTAAATTGGCCCAGTTGTACTTACGAGCATCTGTGAAGGGTTATCATACTGTTGATTGGTTATATCCAATGGACACAGAAATATATTTGTCGTGAGAAGAGTGCAACTGTCGGTCTTTAATGAAATTCTTTGTAGTTAACGAATGGTGGATCTTGCGGCTAAAGAGTTTAGTTAGCTATTCACGTACCGTTGGAACTTCGAGCCATAGGTCCATAAGGTCCCCTTGGTAGCTCAATGGATTCAAGTTGAGAATCAATTTTTGAGTCAGTTTGAAAGGTTCAAATTGACAAGAGAGAGTTCGATTATATATGATATGATTGAACTGGTTAATTATATATGATATGGTTAAATTTATGTATGAGATACATTAATTGGAGAAAAGTGATATAAATATGATTTATATCTAGTGGAGGAGAAAAAGGTTAAGGTTAATGTATTGCATATGATGTGATATTAAACCATAGGTTATAAATATAATAAGATTATATTTATTTTTTATTTTTGACAATTATGGGATAATTGTGCTGGTTTCTTCTCCGTAACCGTATGAGATAGTGGAAGGTTGCTTTCAGTTTTCGTAACTGAAGGATAAAATGAAAATTGTTTTCATTTTGCAAGTAGATCAGACATTCACTCACGAGTGGTATATACCACCTATCGCATAGCAAACCGAGAGCCTACACGATAGCTCAAAGCTTCTTGACGATCGTATACACACGTGTGATTTACTAAATGATCACATAGGATTTGTTAAACGATCATCTAGCTCTTTCTAAACGATCGTGGCCCCGAGCATCTTATTAAATGATCGTTTATACGATCGCGACCCTTTTACTACACGATCGTGTACCTCTACCTGAATGATCAAGCATCGTCTATATGATAGACATCCGACTTCTCCCACTTGCTTGGTCATGGTAAATGATTATGCTTTCCTCTTTCCCTCTACCAAATCCAACAGAGCCCACACCTTCTGGATTCTCACTCTGAGAATACTAAAGGTTCCAAGTGGTGGTGTCTTCCTTGCTGTCATGTTCATGAGGAATCCGCTCGTGGGTAGACGGTTTGGTGGATGATTGCTTGGACGATCTCAGCGAGAGCGAGAGGAGCAGTCCTTGGACGAGAACGAGATTTGAGGCAAAGAAAGGTTCTTCAACTTGTATGTATCTCGTTCCTGTGTTGTTTAAAGTTTTAAAGCATGCCTATAATTTGTTGTAAATGCATATCTAGTCTGTTTGATTGTGAATACGATAATTCTGTCACAATGAGTTTGGAACGATCTTGCTTCCACTCAAAGGTACTCTTTGATAAGAGTTCCTCCACCATATACTCTAGAAAGGCTCCTCACTTATCTCAAAATAGATATCATAGAGAGCTGAAATTGAAATAGGTATGCAAAGTGAAGAATGCTCATAATAAATGCAATGTTGTATTAAATTCCTTAGAATCTTCTTCAAAAGGAGATTAATATTTTGATAGTGGGAGCTCTAAGCATATGACTGGTTAAAAGAGCTATTTGTCAAACCACAAATCAGTTATTTCAGGAAAGCTCACTTTTGGAGATGGTGCTCGTAGTAAGATCACTGGGAAAGGCAAACTTAATTACCCAAGTCTTCCATCCTTGAATGACGTAATGTTGGTTGAAGGGCTCACTGCCAATCTAATTAGTATCAATCAGCTATGTGATCAAAGTCTAAACGTGATTTTTACAGTATACTAATGTGATTTCATAGATGATGTTAAAGCTCTTACTATGACAACTATGTGTCCATCTAACCATTGTTATATGTGAAATCCTGACAATACTTCTCAGGATTTTTTATCTCTCCCGTCAAAATGAAGCGAGTCTATGGCATAAATGGCTAGGCCATGTAAGCATGAAAACTATTCAAATGACTTCCATTTTTACCTTCGCCTACTGGAATTGTTTGTAGTGAACTATGCAACATTGCGTTTTTGCTCTTTGCTCACTATATTCTGTTGTGCAAGTTTTTCATCCGTTGAAGATAATCATGGTCTTAGGGGGAGCCTAAGCCATCAACTATCAAGAAGGGATTCTCACGGTCTTAGGGGGAACCTAAGCCATTACTATAGAGAAAGAGTTATCCATCTTAGGGGATTCCTAAAATTCATTAGCGAAGGGAGTTCGTTGATTTAAAGGAAAGATAATAACGTTGAGAGGAGTCTCACATACTGTCGGAAGTCGAAGTATTCAACACTAATATTATCAAACTTAGGGGGAGCCTAAGTGCATCTGAGATGGAGTCTCACATCTAGAGAAAGTTTAGGTGATTAGTGAGTTGAGCCCTACGTAAGTCATTTTAGTAGTCATGTTTTGCATATAAATATTATGTTGTAAACTACTTAACTTATTAATATTAGTGGATTATCTTTCCAGAGCACACTGCCCCCTCAGACATAGGTAGATTTTACCAACTGGGTTACCAATTTCTATGTGTTTTTCTTTTGCTTATTTGTTGTTGGTATCTTGTTGTTGCAGCTGTTGTCTGTACCTTCTGTTTAACATATGTGTTTGAGTTACGAGTCACCTCAGTGCTTTTTTATTTTACAATGATCTTCGTGTGTTTTTTAAAGGGTATTTTTAGCTTTATTTCGAAAATAAAAATGAGTTTTTAGAAATCACTTCTTGAAAGATTTTGAAAATCAAAGTATATAATAAAACAAAGAATCTTGAAATTTTAATTAAAAAAATCAAATAAGCCTAAGAAATTGAAATAGTTTCAAATTTTCCCTTTCTGTTCTTAGCCGTTAGAAAAAGCTCGACAAAGAAAGTGTATGTCATGTGTTAGTCCTAAAAAAAAACATCATACTTTCATTAGCAAATTAGCAATGTGTGATTTTCTCGCCCATCGTCATATCAACGACATCAGCAATACTATTTTGCAATCACTTGATGTGAAAAAAACAAATGATTCCACGCAACAATCCAAAAGGTTCATCTCTCGCATCATCGATTTAATTTGTGTCAAGTTCTCATCCTCCTCGTTCAATAATAGATCACTACCACACAATCAAATTCAATAGTATGATATGGAGTGTACTTCTAAAAAAGGTAGCATAGTCAACACTATTAGAATCGTTGTCATCTACAATTAAAGCACAAAGCACCGCAACCAGACTCTTCCTTTCAAGTAGCATCACAAGACAAGTAGATAACTAATAGCAAATTTTTTACCTAATCTTTTGGTTGAATATGAAAATATCAAGAAAAACATGAGTCAATTGACCATGTGAAATTTGTTCCCCTACATTGTTGTTGTTTTTTGTTTTGTTTTTTATTTTTTATTTTTATTTTATTTTTATTTTATTTTTACTTTTTTGGTGTTTTTTTACTTTTTAAATTTAATATGAATTTCCCATTTCCAACATAGTTTATTTTGAATTCCCTTTCTCTTCTGGTTAGACAAGACCAACTAACCTACCAGCTCCATTGTACTTAATTAAAAAGAGAGAGAAAAAAAAAAAAAGTAAACTTTAATGGAAAAGAATCAAGAATATTGGCAAATTCCACTTTTTTTCCTCAGCCCTCCAATGAAGAAGAATCTATTATTAAGTTATTAATGTTTTAAAAGCACCCAATTAAACTTTTTTAAATTAAAAAAAAATAATCTTTTTATGTATCTTAAAAAAGATAATTATTCTAGAAGATATTCCTAATTTTAATTGACCCAAATTAAATCTAACCACATTAAAATATATTAAAATAATACTTAAAAAAACAATAAAGTAGTTGATTAAATTTTATTTTTGTCTCTCACGATTATTGCTTATTTGATTCTAATATTAAAAATTTATAAATATGAAATCTTTAAATTTTATCTAGAGTATCATTTTAATCTTTATATTCTAAACTTTTTATAAATTTTATATTGGGAGTTTTTGAATAGACACCTTTTTTTAATTTAAATTTATCATAATTTATAAATGTTTATATAAACACATATGTGACATCATATGTGATATATGCTAATATTAACAGTCGAGTTTTAAATAGATTTGAATTTATACTAAATGATTAATGAAAGGTTTTTGAAGAAGGGAATACTTTTTACGTGAATTAGAAATTAAAATACAATATGATTTTTAAATCATGGAATAAAGTGCAACGACTTATTCACATAAAATTTAGATTTATAGTTAAAAAAAAAAAAAAAAAAAAAAAAAAAAAAAAAAAGGTTTTGTCTAATTGCTCTCTTTTCTCCTTTTTCCTAATATCAACTGTTTGTTCCTTATTTCTTTTCCTACTTAAGTAGAAATTAATTATTCTCTTTCTTTTTTTTTCAAGTATTATATGTTAAGTTTCAAAGAGTTGACTTAACTAATTATAAAAATGACATGTTTCATGTCCAATTAAATTACTTCAAATTTGTCAAAATGAACCTAGCTCAATTGACATAAAGTTTTTACTATAGAGATCTCGTTATTAGAGATTTAATTTTTATAATTAAAAAAAACCAAGTTTTGATAACCTCCCTTCCCATCAATCATTTTTTTTTAAGAGCAAAAAATACAAATTATACCTTAAATTTTCATTAAAATGTGAAATAAAAAACCTTCATTTTTTAAAAAGAGAAATTAGAGGGGAAAAAGAAAAACCCTTGTTATAACTAAAATGTGTTGTACAGAATATTCTTTTTGGGTTCCTTTTTTTAGTGATTGATGTTGGATAGGAGATTCTATATTGACAAATGAAAAGTCAAATATTGTATATGATTGAAATATTCAGTTAAAATAGATAATTCTAAGTTCTTAATTACATTGTTTATTTGACCAACAAAAGAAATCAATATTTTTCAGAACGTAATTTATGAATTATCCAAAAAAAAAAAAAAAATTTAAACAAGGTCAACCCACATAAAATACTACATTAAAGCTTAATGGCAATTGTCATTTGGGGATTTAATAAAGAAATATTGATAGAATTCGGTAAAATATTTCAAATTAAATATGTGGAAAGTCTGTTTAATTATTAATTTGACGACAAAAATGTGGAGGATATGATTTATATTTTACCATATTATTCTTCCTAAATTTCATGTATTAGTAACATATATTACTCGTCTTAATTTCTAGATCGATAAATTTTTTAGAAAAAATATGAAATACATTTCTCTCTCTTTTATTTTTTCAAACTCAAGCACAATATTTCAACTAATTTGAAATATATTGGTTACTTTATAAACATGGGATGAACACATTACATTCTTTTTGTTTTAATTACACTTTTGATGTCTCTTGACGATCTCAAGAGCTAAAAATCAGTGAAATAAAACAAAACCGTACTAATAACAACTAAAAAAAATACATTAAAATTAATGACACTTTTGATGTTTTAATGACAGTTTTGATGTCTCTTGAATAAAGTCTTTCTGCTGAAAAGTTAATGTAAAGAGAATCTATAGCGATTTCTCCCAAGTAATTATAATTAATGTTTTGTAAATAATGATAAATGATAATAATAATAATAAGAAAGAAAGTTCTATGCATCAAACATTACATAATAATAAATAAATAAAATTCATGGAGTCCACGTCACTATTTGAAACTTCACTAATCCTTTAATGCATGCTGACGTAATACACCCACCTTTTTCAGCCTTTATATCTTTTCTTATCTAATTCATTCTCATGCTTTTTATTTATATCTAATTAAATTGGTTAAATTATAAAATATATATATATATATCTTTTCTACTTTATAATTTATATCAAAAATACTTTTGAACTTTCAAATATTTCAAAAACGTTCTTAATTTTTTTTAAGAAAAAGTTCAAGTAACCCTTAATATTACTATTAATTTTGGATGAAAATTGTTAGTGTTTTGTTTAAAAAATATGTCTGAACTTTCAATGGTTTGAAAATACTCTTAACTTTAAAAAAGTTTTTTTTAAAAAAAAAAAAACTCTTACTGTTAGTATATGAACATAATCGTTAATACTCGTTTAAAAAATATCCTTAAACTTTGAAAAACTTCATTAATATTGTATCTTAAAAAAAAAAGTTAAAAAATGTTCCTACAGTTAGTATAGTGGTCGATTTGTTTAAACCTATCTTGAGTTTAAAAAGAAACAAGTTTAAAATAAATTATATAGATACCATATATATATATATAGATACTCTCATTTTTTCTCCTATTTGTTCAATTCTTACATCAATTGTCTCACAACAAAACATAAACCATTCCAAGTTAAAACATAAGATCTTACAATATCTCATAAAATTTTAAAAAGTCAAAGTTCCCTTAAAACTTACCAAAACGATAAATAATTAAATAAAAAAAAAAGTATATTTGGTTATTAACATATACTCAACTACTAATGCACAATCTTGTTAAAACATTTAGGAGGCGTTTGGGGCAAGGACTATTTTAATATTATAATAACCACCTTTTGATAGAGTAAATATTATTTCAAAACCTCAAAATAGCTATAGTCAACATTTTTAAAACTCCAATTTGCTACAGTTTTTACTATTTTACATTCATCTTTCTTTTATTCTTTGCTACAGTATTGTTTACTATTTTCTTCTCTAACTAAAATTATTTACACCTCAAACACATACTATTATAACTCAAACTAAAATAATATATCCCGAAACACAAACTATTATAATCCAACTAGAATAACTTATGACTATAATAACCAACTATTTGCCCTAAATGACCCCTTAAGTCTTAAAAGGGTTCCCTTGATGGTTCCATTATTCTCTCTCTTTTTGTTATAATTTATTTACCTTAATTGAAGGGAGCCAATTTTTTTATGAGATAAACAAAGGTTAGATAGATAACAAGAATGAGAGTAAGAGGGAATAAAGAAAATAAAACAGTGTAGGTCATAGATTAAAGTATGGGAGAGAGAAAATGGAAGAGAGATATAATGGAGTGTATCTACGTAGTAAGAGCTTTTTTTTTTTTAAGATAAGAATAATAATGCAACTTTTGAAAATTTTAGAGATATTTTTGTAACAAGATATTAACTGAATATAAAATTAAGGACATTTTTTTTTTTTTTGTAATTTAGTCAATTAAAATATAAGTCTAATTTAATTTCAAGTTTGAGCTTTGTATCAATTTGCATCTCCAACTTCTAATTTTATGTTTTTTAGATTTATGAAATTTGAAATTATTAAAAAAAATTTAAGACAATTTCAAATTTATGAGGTTGAAAAGATTAAATTTATAATTTAACTTAAATATTTGGATAGCGGTAGTTAGAAAGAGGAATTTGGGCAAATGTTTTTAAAAGAACTCAAACATGATTCGAAATTATTATTATTATTATTATTTGTCTAATGAGAGAGAGAGAGAGAATCGAATATATATAAATCAAATAATTAATTAAGTAGCTTAATTAAGCCAAAGTCCATAATGTTAAAAGTTTGGTAATATGATGTGGAATGAAAATCTTACTGGAAGAGAAAATTCCCTTTTAATTAGAAGTACGTGCCATCTTATTAGATATCCCACTTGGACCTTTTTTTTGCTTTGTCCCTTCCAAATTTGCCACGTGTTTTACACGTCATCACTCATGTGTGAAGAAAAATAAGTATTTGCCTTTGGTTTAATTTGGAGTTGTTTGGGTTTTTGCATAAATTTATTGAGAAAGAAGGTGAAATATTTAATGGAGTGACCACTAATTAAAAATAATGGACATAATATATATATATATATTCAAAAGATTGAAAACTTAACCCTTATATTAAGAGCTTTTTCACTTTTGGATGCATCTTTTATATATATATATATATATTATGAGTTCTAATATGAGTGGAAACATCCTTTTTTTAGATGCTGAATTTTGAGTATGAATTTCAAGAAAAAGAAATCAAGAGTTCATATATATAGAATTTAAATAATCATATTTTAGATTTAAATATAAACATATACCGAATCCTATTTCTTAATTCTAAATATTTTAGATTCGATCGAAATAAAAATTTTTGGCATAAGAAATAATCAAAACTATGAATTACAATAGCTAAATATGATGGTTTGCAATATCAGCCAATCATACTCCCAAATTTTATTATTTTATTTTATTTTATTTTATATTTAAATTTTGAACGATCAACTTTTAAGACAACAATTGACGTCTTATTTACTAAACTCTCTTTAGATTGACGATGAATGCATTTACTTATATATGATATGTGTGTTAAGAAAATATACCACTATTAAATTTGGAAATGGTGGTGTGATCATATACTACCACCAATCACTACTACAAAAACCACATTATTTGATGCTTGGAACTTTTGACGTAACATGTAAATTTGATGGGAAAAGTCAAGAATAATGAAAAAAAAAAAATGAAGATTGACAGAAATTTTTGGATTTTTTTCATTCTATTTTTACTTAACGCTTTATAAATATCTAGTAATATGTGGTTTATTTGTTTTAGGGTTTCATATAAAAAAAATGGAGGTTGATAGAAATTTTCAGATTTTTTTCATTTCATTTTTACATGACACTTTATAAACATCGAGTAATTTGTGGTTTATTTGTTTTAGGGTTTCATATATTTAAAGAGATGAAAAATTGGGGGAGGTGCCCCCAAACCCCCAAATCACCCCAAACCCTTCACATCGGTGGTTCCTCTTTCACATCATCGATGATTCTTTCACTCTGCTGGTTTCGGTTTACGTCGCCGATTCCTTATACTGCCACCGCCAGTTCCTTCATGTCGTTGGGTTTTTCTTCTTTTTTGTGGAACAAGGTTGTGCTATTATGCTCTAAGGTTCTTTGTTACTACGGTTTTCTTGATTCTTGGCTGCAAACTTTTATTATTTCTATTTTCATTGTAATGTTTATTCACTTTCATTTCGATTCTTACATCATTCATTCGTAGTCCAACACTCAATGTACCACGAGTATTATTGAATGTTTTTGCTTATGTGTATGCGAGATGAAATCTTTAGTAGTTGCCCATTACAATTTTTATTGCCTTAATCTTGATTTAAGATTCAATTCAATGATTTTGAGGTGTTTTCTTCTTCAATTGGGTTATCGCACACCACCGGTTTGATAAAAATCTTAGAGAAAAAAAAAGGTTGGAGAATAATATAGGTGCTAGTTTGATTGGTTGGTTGAGTTTAGTTTCTTCAGAATTGTGTTCTTTTAGCGTTTTGATATGTTAATTCATGAATTTGCTATATTTTTTTTTTGTTAAAAAGGTTACGTGTAATTCATAAGTCTTGAAATTCCATCACACTACTATAGAAATTGGGTTACGTGACGTTTTTCCAATGTCAAGTAAAGGGTATATCTGACGCTTATAAAAGCAGTATAATGTGATAACTTACTCCAAAAAACCGTCAACACAAATTTTTCTTGATACAATTTCTGTGTCAAAAAAGCTAATACACTTGACATTGGTGGTATGTCAAGTTTATTGATTCTTGACATTGATAACGTATCATATATGATAACTCTTGACGTTTTTTATTTGTCAAGTATATGTCTTTTTTTTTTTCAAATTAAATGCCCAAATTGATATTCTCATTTTCTACTTTGTATTCCAACAATACAATTACATCAACTAAATAAATGTTATACATTCAAGATTTATCAACTCAATATACTCACTAAAATTTCCATATGTTCAACTATGACTTTTCATATGAATACTTCTCATAAATTACAACAATATTTCTCTTTCACATGTACACACAAAATAAAATCTCAACTATTGCTTTTGTATACAAAACTCAACTTTCAACAAACACAAAAGTGACAAATTGTTTAATAAGTAACCTCTCAACAAAGTACATTATTTAATCTATACATTGAGCTTTGAAGTCTAAAGATTGAGAACTAAGGGTCAAGTAAGCCATGTTTAAGCAAGTCAACCTACAAAATAGAATAAATGATGATAACATCAAATTTCAAAATCATTACAAGAAAAATGAGTTCTCCCAACGCATAAATAGAGCATCGGGAGTTAGGTCGTCGAGAGAAACCATCTCTCCCGATGACGTAAAGGCCCATCGGGAGTTCCCCGGGAACTCCCGACGATTAAAAAATAGGCATCAGGAGTTCTCCGTTTGTTAGCCGTCGGGAGTTCTCGGGGAACTCCTGACGGCTCTCCCGACGCCCGTTGGGCGGTGTCGGGAGAGGGGTCAACCCCATCTCCCCCATTTTCCCAAAACCCTAACCCTTACCGGCGCTGCCCCTACTTCTTCCCCATCTTCCCCCTTTCTTCCGCATCTCTCTCTCCAATTTTCCCCTCGTCGCCGCTCCTTCTCCCATTTTCCTCATTCTTCTCCACTATTCTCCCTCCCTCTCCTCATTTTCCCATCCTTTTGCCGCCGCCGCCGCCGCCCCTTGTCGTCGCCCCTCGCTGTGCCGCCTCTCCTCTCCCTCTCTCTCCCATTTTTCCCCTCTTTCCCTGCCGTTGCCGCCGTTCGCCTTCCTCCAACTCCTCTCCCTCCCTCTCCCATTTTTTCGTCGTCGCTGCTCCTCCCTTCGGTTAGCAGTTGCAATCAACTACCCGCCGCCGCCGTCGTCTCCTCGTCTCATTCAGCCACCGCCGCCGCGAGTAAATTTCTCATTTTATTTTATCTTGTATATTTATTTAAATCATTATTTCACATCCTTTTGTACAAATCATGCCCATTCAAATGTGTGTACATATTGTATTCGCTTTTGTTAAGATCTCGTCAATTTTGCAGAATATATTTGTTTTACAATTATCTGAAATTGTTGAGAGTAATTTTATAACGAACATGTCATAATTCGTTAGAGATAAACATTATAAAATTCTTTTAAGTTTCAAGTTGATTATAACACTATGTTTATGTCTAGAAAATGATATGATGTTGGTTATTTGGAGCCTAAGCATGCATGATTTAACATTTCGAACTTTCCTTGAAAGGAGAAAGAAAATTAGTACAGAGATGCTATGTGCTATTTTTAGTATATGAAATTTTTTATGCTTATATGTTTGTGTCTAATAAATCTATAAATATTAAAAATATAAAATAAATCTTTAAGCCTCCAATTTGGTACTTAATAGGTTCCTAACACATTTAATATTTTAAAAAAGTTTAAAGAATCTACTAGTCATAAAACTAAATTTTGTGTCTAATAGAAAATTGAACTTTAAATTTTGTGTCCAATAGGCTTGTAAATTTTAGAAGATGTTGAATAGATGAAAGGCCTATATTAGACACAAAATTGAAAGCTTGGAGACGTACTAAATAAAACATTTAAAAGTTGTTAAGACAATTTAAACGGTCTAGGGACCTATGTGTTTATTTTGCCTTAAAAAATGAAAATTATGGAACTCAATGCTTAATAATACTTTGTATTTTGTCCTCTAATCCAGGTTATTGTTTTGGATTACAAGTTGGTCAGAAAATATTTATTTTTAAGGATGAATAAAGAATGGATTAAACTAAGGAATAAGTTATCAGTGGAGTATAGGGAAGGAGTATCACAGTTCTTAGATATGACAAGGTTTCATATTAGTGATTCCGGATGAATAAGATGTCCATGCAAGAATTGTATGAATTCAATTTGGGAAAAGATAGATATTTTGGAATGACATCTATTAACATATGGAATATCTCCCTCATATTGTGAATGAGTATATCATGGAAAGCCAGTAAACTTATCTAGAAGTCAATTATTAGTAAGTAATTATAAGTTTATTCTTTTACAGTCATGAACATCATCGATGCTAATTCTTCCCTCCCTCTTTTGTAGCCTTATTTCGAACTTGATCTGTCCAGTCAATGACTTAACCGTTTTATAGAACATCAAATGCAAAACTCCTTCAAAGAATTTAGAGTAGATTTATACAGATATTACAGAAAATGTGGAGATCCTCAGCAAGCACGTGCCAATTTACCTAGTTGGCTTAAAAATAAGCCAGAAGATTGGTACTTTTTGTGTGACCGCTTCGAGAATGATGCGTTTCATGTAGAATATTTATGGTGTGTATCATTTGCTGCATTTACTAATACATCACACTATTGACATTTTTTTTTCATCAAATGTAGGAAATGTCTGTGACGAACAGGAAGAATAGAGAGAGATTATCGTTCGATCACGTAGGTGGATCGAAGTCATTCCTGCAAATTCAGGCAGAGTTGCAGGCAAAGGAGGGTCGAGAAATAGGACGTGTTGACCTATTTAGGGAAACACACTCTAAAGGTGGCAAGTTTGTGAACAAGGCAGCTGAAAATGCACATGTAACATTTTTTGCTTTACTATCGTGTTTTTTTTTTTCATTTTTAACTTTAGTCGCTCGTTCTTACCCATTTAATTAATATGTCTATCATCAAATATTGGAATTACAATCCAGCCCCACTCTAGAAGGTTCTCAACCACTAATAGAGGATGAAATCTGTGAGACGGTTTTGGGTAGACGACCCGGATATTCAAAAGGCCTAGGTTGGGGCCCAAAGCCTAAGTCAAGAAGGAGTAGCATCTCATTAAGCTCATCATCTACTCAAGGAACGGAGGCGGGAATGGAGGAATTGAGAGCCAATTTCCAACAGTCTCAGTCAAGGATTAAGGAACTTGAAGACGTTAAAAAAAAAATACAAAAGGATCATGCAAGACAAATGGAAGAAATGAAAAAAATGATTGAAGACATGATACGATCACATATAGGAGACCCATCAAATTAGGTATGATTACTACATTATTTAGTTGTCTAATATGTTACTATCCTGCAATTATGGTAGCAAAGTAGTTATGTCTTAAGTAGCTTTATGATAAAGAATTGTTAGCTATCCTGCAACTATAGTAGCCAAAGAACTGGATTTTGATGTATTTTTTGTTGGCTACCTTGTGTATTTATGAATGTTTACGAAGTTTAATGTGTTGTGATGGGGGGAGGGGGGTTGAGATTGGGTTAAACCATTTCGGAGACAAATTTGATTTTTATATGTGTTGGTCATTGTTTACTCGTTTTGTTTTTTTTATGTTCGGGAGGTTCCATGTTTGTCGTGGGGGGTGGGTAGAGTTTCATTACACCCGTCTTGTCCTTGAACTTGGCTATCTTGTGTATTTATGTATGTTTACGAAGTTAATATGTTGTGGGGGGGGGGGGGGGGGGGGGGGGGTGTTAAGATTGAGTTAAACCATTTTGGGGACAAATTTGAGTTTTATGTGTGTTGGTCATTGTTTACTCGTTTTGTGTGTTTTTATGTTCGGGAGGTTCCATGTTTGTCATGGGGGTGGGTAGAGTTTCATTACACCTGTCTTGTCTTTGAACTCAGAGTTCTTGTGTATTTATGAATGTTTACAAAGTTTAATGTGTTGTGGTGGGGGAGGGAGGGGAGGGGGGTTGAGATTGAGTTAAACCATTTTGGGGACAAATTTGAGTTTTATGTGTGTTGATCATTGTTTACTCGTTTTGTGTGTTGTAGATGTTCGGGAGGTTCCATGTTTGTCTTGAGGGATGGGTAGAGTTTCATTACACCCTTCTTGTCCTTGAACTTAGAGTTCTTGTGTATTTATGAATGTTTACGAAGTTTAATGTGTTGTGATGGGGGAGGGGGGTTGAGATTGAGTAAAATCATTTTGGGGACAAATTTGAGTTTTTTGTATGTTGGTCATTGTTTACTCGTTTTGTGTGTTTTTTATGTTTGGGAGGTTACATGTTTGTCGTAGGGGGTGGGTAGAGTTTCATTACCACCCGTATTGAAGTTTGAACATGTTGTGGATGTTTATCGATATAACATTTGAATATTTTTGTTTTATTGTAGAATGCTGTTCGGAGATGAGCTGGGATAATTGTTGAAGATGTTGTGTTCGAGACGTGTTCTAGATGTTGTTTTGATTTTATTTTTTTATGTATTTGTGATATGAATGTTTATGAACTTCTAGTATCGACTTCGTTTGGATATTGTAAGTTTTTATTTACTTGTTATAATATGGACTTCATTTTCATTTTTTAATTATGTGAATCTTTATTTGGTTTAATATGTTTTACAGGTTTTCAGATCAAATTTTAAAAAATTACAAACGATAGATTAAATTTTAATACTCCCTACGCATATATTACTGCATCGGGAATCTTGTATCTCCTGACGCATTAAATAAAACCGTCAGGAGTTCGGGAACTCCGGACGCATAGAACAATCGTCGAGAGTTCGGGCTCTCCCAGCGCACTTTAAAACGGCGTCGGGAGTTATTCGATGAACTCCCGACGCCGTTTTAAAGTGCGTCGGGAGATCCTCTCCTGACGGGTTTCTCCCGACCAAACTCCCAACGACCTTTTATTCATCGGGAGAGCCTTTCTCGATGAATTTTCCACACTTTTCCGACGAAATGTGACGTCTGGAGAAGTCAGATTTCTTGTAGTGAATATAAAAATAAGTGTTAAGATACAACAATGACAAAAAGTCACGCACAAGAAAAAATGTACATGATTGGCTTACTTTATGCAATGAAAAGAATATCATACTCGAAACTTAAAAAATATCTGCAACTTAAAGTTAGGGACTTACTGGGATTTCATTCATTAGGGACTTACTGGGATTTCATTCATTCTCTTTTGACCATATCCAGCCTCAAGAGGAACAATTACCTTTTGCTGCAAAACGAAGGAAGATGGGAGAGATTTGAGAAAATATAATAAAAAGGAAGAAGATTATCAACAAATCAAGCATATGCTAAAATTTAAAATAGAAGAATGTAGATACCTTTCTCCAACTTTCAAAACTTTAAAAATTTTCAAGTGAAAGCGACTTGACATAGTTGTACTATAAAGGCAATCAAAGTGCATCTTTAATAGAAAACTAATATAGGAATCAATGAGTAGAAGAGAATATTGGAAGCCCAATCTTATCTACAAGCAATAAAAAATTTATATGCATGCAACACTCATTCCCACAACTAAGTAGTAACACAATAAGTCTAAGTTCAACAGAATATGAAATGTATTAATCTTGCTAAAACTTAATCAAATGCATAAGAAATTTTACCAAATGTGTCTCACCACACACTCTTCAACAAAATCCAGATCACCAGATTAGAAATACATCATTAGAATCAAATAAGAGAAAACGTGTAAGTTTCCATTTACAAATAATTTGAATCTAAGGCTAGCCACTCTAGTTACAAATTTTAAAAAAATATGATAGCAAAATTACAAATACAGAAATTACAAATAAAAAAAATAATCTTCTCCCTCAAAAGTCCAGAATTATAACCTATAATCATAAATCCAAATTTAAGTTCAACCCCTAGGACCTAATTTTATTTATCAAAATAACCAATTTACTCTAAATAGATTGCCCAAAGTGTGGCTTGTTTCGAATGCCACTTCAAAACTACAATTAAATACTTCAACCTACGAAAAGTTCAATAATAATGGTTGCAAACCCAAATTCTAACGACTAGTAATAATTCCAAAAGAGTTTCAAGGCCTTAATGTCTATCAAAACGTCCAAACATCGTTAACTTTGTTGGACAGTGGCTCCAATCCCTTGAAATCTTTGAATTGAACATCAAAAATTGAAAATAACTCAATTATTAGACCAATACTTTAATGGGTAACAAAGAACTATTAATACTAACATCCAAACTTACCAAAAACTTGCCAAGATCGATCTCAAACTTATTGGACAGCAACTCAACTCCTTCCAATACTTCAAAATCAATCTTATCATCAAACATTCAAACAAGCAAATCATTACAGAAGATGCTACAATTCTTCATGGCTAACTCCTAGACTAACAAGCCATCAGATTCATGAAAAACAGATCATTCAACCTCTTCAGAATAAAATAAAAGGGTTAAATGCAGAGATAAGTATGGTGGTAAATGCTTCAACTGAAAAGTAAGAATGAAGATAAGGTTTCATTCATGATAATCAAATAAATCCTAGTACACAAACCAAAATAAATTTTAACCTTTAGGTTCACACTCCTAAGCATTCAATCATGCCAAAATCAACAAAAAATTTAATAACTTAATACTTATAAATTACTCTGAAACAGAACAAGTCATAAAGCTCCAAATCATACCAAAGTTCTTACCAGAAACAAGCTCGAATCTGCTGGACAGCCTACTTTTGGTTGCAAATCCCCCTTATAAACTTGAATCACAGACCCAAATACAATGGGTATAAAAACAAAGCCCAAACGTTAATGGGTAACAAAGAAATTTCAAGAATCTCAACAACCTTACCCAAGAATCAATTCTGCCGAAGAACGAACATAGCGACAACCGCAAACGCTCGACCAATGGTGGAGCAGAAGAGGGAGAGCGACGAGGGCTGGTGGACGAAACAATGAGAACTGGCATGATCTAGCAACACGGCTGGTTGAGTGACTCACGCAATCTGACACCGAACTAATACTTCTGTCGGCGGTGAGATGGCCAGAGCGGCGACGTGCGGTTCATGGGGCTCGAATGTTCAGGTGGCGCATGCGAGGGCTGGCGGCTGCGACATTTTGTGTGAAGGCTGACGGCTAGGGTTGGTTAAACGTGAATAAGAAAAGGGGGGAAGGGTTTTGCGTGGAGTGTTTCTCATGAATGGTTCCAGTCTAGGGAATTTAACCCTTTTACTTGTTTAAAATAATAAGTCAATTATTTTTTATATTTTACTTGACACGAAAAACGTGTCAAGTAAGAGCTTCTTATACCTGACACGAAAGACGTGTCAAGTAAGACTTATATTACTTGACACAAAAAAAGTGTCAAGTAATGGTTCACGTAAAAATATCCAAAACATTCTGTCAATCTCCACTTTTTTAACCCTTTTACTTGACATTTTTTTTTCTAAAAGGTCATTGCTTTACATTTTTTCCAAAGAAACGTCAAGTAATTAAAAACTACAAGTGTCAAGAAATGTAGATTTTGTAGTAGTGTCACCAACTCTTCTCTTCATTTGTCTCTTCTTTCTCTCCCATTTTCTAGTTTACTGTGCCACATATATATATTCTTTTCTTATTCCCCAAGTATTTATTTGAAAAAGATTTGGTCACTGAACAATGATTTGAATCAATCGGTCAAACAAAAAGTATGCTCAAGGTGTTCAATGAAAAGGCCTATGGGACAATCGAAGGGACAACAATATCTTATTCTTGTTGAGGAACTTATCTAGTGAGGTTAGTAGTACTAAACAACTCCATTTAAACCCTTTTTTTGTTTTGTTATTCAACCATTGGGTATAGCTAAAATGTTTGGAATGGATAATTTTTTATTTGTGGACTAAGTGCATTTAATCCCAGAAAACTAGAAAATTGCACATGTTTTTGGGATTGTAAAACCCTCCATGAAATTTTTTTTGGTTTGATGGCGTTTTTCTTATTTGATAGTGTTGTTTCTTGTTTGATGGCATTTTTTGACGTTTTTTGGTGTTTAGGATTGGCATTTGGGAATTCGTTTGTACAAGTTTTGAGTCAGTTCGCAATTGGGAGAGGGGGTATTAGATCTTATATTATGGGGTTTTGTTCCATAAGTGTCTGCAATATGTATTTTCATTGTTAGTTTTTGTCTAAAAATTCTTGATTAATCTGCTAAATTCATTATCGGAAAGATGAATGTTTGTATCAGTTGGGCTTTCTTTGAATTGAATAATTCATGAAACTTCTCGAATTAGTTAAACCCTTGAAAGTTTTGAAGTATAATCTATTTATTCTAAATAGTTATTTCTTTTAGAAGAATAATTATAATGCTAATATTGAAATTTAACAATCGTTGTTATTTGAGTGATTACACAGTCTCCATGCTGCTGAATTTTTGTTGTTATTTGAGTGGTTATCTAATCTTTATGTTGCTCAATCATCAAGATTTGAAATGGTAGATTGAAGTGGTTCTGTCAATATATTAATTTGGTAAACTTATTTGTAACTAAAGCTAAATGAGTTAAACGTGAAGCTAATTATAATGCTAAGTTTGATTGGTTGTTTAGACTTAAAAGTTATTGGTATTAATATTTTCTCTTTTGTTTATAGATTTTAAGGAGTTGAGGATAATAGCCAATAAGGCTTTGACTTTGGAGTTGTAGTATTATGGTGCTTGGAGGATGGTGCAGTCTCTCTTTCTTATTATTACATATGCTATGTGTTTCATGATTAATAATCATAACTTGTTTTTTAGTTATTAAGTGTATTGTGTCCAAATGAGTTTTATTCACTTATTGGGAGAGATAGTTTATAACGTTTGAATTATTCACAAGGTTGTTAATGTTGTAATATTGAAAGTATTGATATAGAATTGTAATTTTGGAATTATTCACATAAATGTTAGTTTAGTAACGTTGTAAACATAAAATTATGCATATATATTATTTGTTTATATGGTTGACAAGATTGGAAATGTCATTTATTTGGTTGATGAATATTGTTTGTCTTATATAAATCAATATGATTGTTCCTCAAAAATAAGAGTAATTATATAGGTAACTTCTAATAGTGCAATTTTAAAAAAAATATATATATATACAAACTTGACAAGCAAAACATATCAAGTATTCATTAAGTTATCAGTTTTTGGATATCAAGAAGAAATTACATTTGACAAGTAAAAACTGTCTAAGTTATGAAAACCTTGATCCATAATAAATGTCAAGAATTTAGATATTTGACACCTAAAATAAGCCAACAAATCTCATATATCGTTATAACATATCAAATTATATTTTGACGCTTTCAGCTAATAAAAAAATTCTCTTATTCTTGACATTGGATTACTTGACGTTTTTAAAAACGTCAAGTAATATTAATACTTGCCTGTAAAAAAACGTTAAATAATACCGTTTTTATAATAGTGAATGTACTGGATTCTATTATATTAGAACTCTTTAGAGTAGCACTAAGTTATGTGACCACTTAAAAGTTTCTCCAACTGCACTCTCTTTTAGTTTATGTTAAAAGGAAATAGAAGTGGGTGTTAACTATACGTACGTGGAATACCAGCTTTTAGCAATTACTCACTAAATTGTTTGGTTTGATTAGTGTGGCAATATTAATTTAATTATGTTACACGATTAATTTTTTATGATATAATTGATATATACTTGCATATATATCAAACAATATGTATCGTATTGTATATATTTATGGTTAAATCATACAAAATATTTCTAAATTATTTAAAAGAAAAAAATAATAATAAGTTATACAAAATTTAATGTGGGTAAAGAAATAAGAAAATCATAAATATGTAAAAGAGAGAGACGATATCTCTATTATTGGTACATATAAAGTCTTTTGGGTGATTGTAAAAACAAAATTTTGAAAACCTATATCCAAAATGAACAAATATCATACAATTTTCAAGAGATAATATGTGAATTGTCAATTGTCCTAACTTAGTCTTGTCAACAAAATTCTCGAGTGCTGAATAAAGAAGATGTAAAGCTACGAAAATATAATCTTGGAAGAAAACTATAATCGTGCTTTATCAAACTAGCTATGTATGATTGGAAAAAGGAGTTGACCTGAATAACAACTAAATAGATTGATTGACTAATTGAGAGAGATTTGGTGGTATGATGTACTATAGAGAAATGAGTTGACCTAATTAACATCCAAGCAAACTAATTACCAATTTGAGAGAGATTTGTTGGTACTTTGTTCAAAGAAAGAATTGTTGAACTACAACTAAACTTCCACATTAACAAAATAATTAAAGAAGAAGAAAACGATTTTTAAAGTAAAAAATAATGTCTATTGATGTACTTTACTCATATTTCAAAGTGTAATCATAAATAAAATCGGTAGGCCATAGCAAACATAGTTCAACCGCATAATTAAATATATATATATATATATATATATATGAAATGAAGTATTCTATCTCATGACTAGATATTTGGAAGCTTCTAGATCTTCTATGTGAACACTTCTAGAAGGATCATAATTATTTTTGTACGAAAAAAATTAATAAATAACAAAAGTTCAAATAAGTTGCATCGATATCACAACTAAAATGAATGTAAGATTCAAAGGCAAATGATTGGAATCACTAGGCAAATTCTTAGTAAACCAAAAACATTGTTTTCGTTTAAATAAATATGTCGGTTTCAATGAGAACATGTTTTTTTTTCTTTGATGAGATCAATGTTTCTTATAAGCTCTCTCTGTCTAATTTAGTTTTAATTGCATGGAAGTTATAAGTAATTATTTATATCAAATATCTTAACCTAACAAAGTAGCTTCATTTATTTGATAACAATTTTAATCAATAACTCTATGTATATCTTAGCCTCTAAAAGATGTTTTCTTCTATTAAATTTTGAACTTTTTTAATTTTATTCTGTTGACTACTATGTTAGATATTTTTCAAAATATATAGTAGTTTTTATTCAATTAATCTGTATCTCTTTTTTTTAAAAAAAAAAAAATGTAAAAATGAAAGTCACTGAATTTTGACCATTGAGTTAAATATTATGAGCAGTTTCCAAATTTTATTAAAATTTCATAGATAATCTTTACATTGATAACAACATGAATGACGAAATAAGTAAAATTTTAAACAATGAAATGTAGTAGTATTTTTAAATTAAATATAAATTTTAATAAAAAAGATAGAGAATACACCTTTAAGGGGTCGTTTGTTTCGTGAATATCCAAGATTCCCATGGGTTAGTCATATGGTTACCGTGTTCATTTCTGAGTAAAATACATTGACATCTAAATATTCATGAGCATTCTAGGATGTCCTTAAGGAGAACATCTTCAGAGTTTTAGATTCCCCTGAAACATCAATTTTTCGGATTCTCAAGTCGAGGGCATCCCATTTTTACTTTTTTTTTAACTTTTTTTTTATTTATATTTTATAATTAAGATAAATATCGTTAACCATATATATCACTTTTTTTGAGTTATATCGTAGTTGTTTTTATTTTTTAAAAACATATTAAAATTTAAATATAAATTATTTATTCTATAAAAAAAATGTTAGATTAAGTTATATATTGATTTATTGATAAAAATAATAGAAAATATATTTAATTTAAAAAGAAATTTGAGTTAATAATATATATATATATATATATTATACAATTTTAAATTATATTAAATTAATAAAAACCACTCTTGAAACATGATGTAAATTCAAGACATTTTCAAGTAAAAATCTTATGAAACAAAATTATTTAAATATTTTTAGATATCTCTAAAAATATACTTACAAAATAAACATAATTATTTAAAGAGGTTAGAAATCTATAATTTTAGACATTAATAATTCTAAATATCTACTGTTATATATTTACCTTCCTAAAAAACAAACCGCGGTTAAGAGATTTCGAAACAAAAAAAAAAAAATAGAAGTCATACATGGATTAAAAAAATCACTCAATGATATATGTCATTATTTTGACTTTTAATTTTATTGTAGCAAGATTTTTTTTTTTTTTTTTTTTTTTGTGGGGGGGGGGGGGGCCCCCCCCCCCTCGAAGATATTGGTCTTATCCACCCCTTGACACACACAAAAACATAAGTACAAAATAACACAAACACATACTATATTTGCTTATGACTTTGTGAACAAATGGTATATACTAAAATGTTCCCAAAAAAACAAATTAGAAAAAAAGAACTTTGGAAACTCAGATATTGAAATTTATTTTTTTAAAAAAAGAAAATTAAAAAGCTTATTGATCTTCTCAAATCATATGTTTCACCTTGGAGCTTTACCTAACCCTAATGGGACAATAATTAAATTAATTTAAAGGGAAAAAAGCTAAAATAATTTTTATATATAACTCAAATGATTATTAAACAACAGATATAGTTTCCACAAACCACAAAGTATTTCTCAACTTTTTCTCCAAAATATATATATATATATATATATATTTCTCAACTTGCTAAAATAAGAATGCATTTAGCTAAGTGGGAACCCTCCAAACTATTTAATTATTTAAAAGCTTGGATTCCTTTTTTCTTAAAATCTTTGATTATTAATAATCAAGATTCAATGGGGGGTTTAGGCAAAGATATAAAGAGAAATTACATATTATATTATTTTTCATAATAAAAAACTATATTAATTGATTAAAAAGTAAAATTAAGAGAAAAAGGGATACTACCCTACAATATGGTGCATATTTTGGGGTCAAATGTTTACTTTAGGGTTGCAATTGGAGGGATACACTAAAAAGTCCCATCTCATGCATGCAAATAAGATATAAAGAGAAGTTTAAAATATATTAATAACATATTTCGCAGTTATTTTAAATTGTTTAAAATTATATTTATCATTTTTAAATAATCATGATTAGATATTTTTTTAATTATAAACCTATGAAAATTGTATTTGAAAGTGTAAAATTAAATACAAAATTAAATTTAAATGATTAAAGACATTTTTTAGATTAATTTAAAATTATAACAAAAATAATTTTAATTATTTCGAAATCACTCTCAAACATGCTATAAGTTTTTATTCATTTGAAATTCTTTTTTCTAACACTATTTACCTCCTTTTTATCAAGAAAAAAAAAAGTTTTAATCATATATTTTATTGGATTACATTTTTAATATCATTTGATTTTCATATGACAGATTTTTAGTTTTTCTAATGCTTAGTGGAAATAAAATTCATGTTTTTGAACAAGTTATACTTGAAAATTTTAGGTTAATGTCTTACAATATAACTAAAATATGATAAAAAAAAAAAAAAAAAAAAAAAAAAAAAAAAGAACTATGTCTTGGTCCTTGTATTGTTGGGTCTAAAAATTATGCCTTGTTTTTAAAGTTCCAAGTTTTTTTTTTTTTATCAAATTTGGTAAAATAATGATAATAATAATAATTCTCGTTCATGAAAACACATGTGATCATATGTTTTCAACATCAAAATTATCTCTTTTTTTCTTTTGTTATTTGAAAAAAAATGACTACAAAGTAGAGTAGGACTAATTTTAAGATTGATAAAAAAAAAATTGAAAATTTTAGGGGAATTAAATAAAATAAATAAATAGTGAGACCAAAATTACATATTATTTTTTGTTGGAAAAAACCAAAATGATATTAGCTTAAAAAATTACACTTTACGAAAATCATTTAAACAAGTTTAAACTATAATGTATCTAAAAAAAATTAAAAATAAAAATAAACTACAATGACTTCAAATATAACAAAACAATACCAACTTGAGACCCAACTTTAGAATTGTTCTAGCTAGAAAATATGGATTTTTTTAATAAAAATTTTCCTTTTTTAAAACCTACCCATAGTTCATAAATTTAGAAGAGAAAGAACAACTTTTCAATTATTTAAAAAAAGAACAATTAAAAAAAGAAAAAAAAAACTTTAAAAGAGATTAGGTATTCAAATGTGGTTGCATTGAATCTTTAGTGTATTAAGAAAAACATATATAGAAAGTTTTTTTTTTTTAATAATTAATGGAGGCTAACTAATTAACAAGTCATGTCTATCATCTTTGAGCCTTTTCACTAACTATTTTTTTTTCCCTCTCTTCTTTTGCCTTCTCTTTATCGGAATTTGGCCTTTATATTTTTATAAAGCAAACATATAGTAAATGGATCTCTGATGCTGCATCTCACCTAAGAATCTCTCTCTATCTCTCCCTCTTAAAATACGAATCAAAGATAAAAATAAAAAATAAAAAACCCACTTTTGAATACTTATTTTTTTAATCTAACAAAACATTTATTTTATAGTGGGTTTGGTATAATTTATATTTACAAAAAGAGTCGACCTTCAATTGGAACCTTTAATCTTAATCGTTAAAGCCATTTCTCACTCTAAGATATACAATACAAGGCAGTTTGGATAAAAAATTATCAAGTAAGATCGATAGTTTCAACTTTCCACTTCATAATTGTTGAGTTAAAATAAATACACAAAAATATTCATATGTAATCTATCTACTTATTAATAAATCTTTAACTTTGTTGTTAACTCTTTTTAATATATATAGTTTTCTATGAATGTTGAAAATATATTTGTAATGTATATTTTCTTAATGATAAATTATTATTAATAATAGTAGTATGATTATATCCTACTTGAATGAAAAAAAAAATTACAAGACTAATTTAAGGTTTTTTAAAAGAATACTTACTACGTGAGAAAAATAGTATTTTTAATATATAAATAAAGAGTATTTAATACATATATTTGAGGTGAAGGCGATGAATGGTAGAGTTTGGCTTTAAGGGTTAATGTTAAAAGTTTAATCCATTTATTTATATGGGTTTTTACAAATGGTCTGCTCTTCATGCATATAAGTCATACTATTCATTAGATTGTATGATAATATATCATATTAAGTTTTTTATAGTCACACTCGAGAATTTAATTCGCTATTTTTAAGTTATGATTTTAATTTACTATTTATTGCATATTTAATTTAACGTAAATTTATGTAGTTTTGATTCATATAAATGTCAACATGAATATTATTATTCAAATAACATAGAGTATATATACATTTCGTATGTTAAACAATTAAAAAATTCAAATAAATTTGTGTTTAAAATGGAACAAATTCTCACTAGATAGTATTTAAAATGGAATAAATTTTAGTTATTATTGGTGGTTTGAGTTTGTTTTAATTGTTATTGCAGATGCATTATATACCATAAGGAATTTATTAGGTTTAAAAGATCGCTAGATAAAATATTGTAGAACTAAATACTAAAAAATAGATAGAAAAATCTAAACACGCACCGATAAATTATCATTATGATTTTAGTTATATGGATAAGTTATTTAATTATTGGTATTAATATAGTTAATTGATAATTTTCTAACAAGAAAACAATGATAAACTCTCACATAAATAAAATGTAATGATTAATGATCATTAAAGCAAGACAATATTTTTTCTCAAGAAAAAAAAGTCAATATATATAAATATATATATAATAAAGACAATGATATGTCGTTTAAAAAAAACAATACTATATATATAAATCAACATTTATAAGAGTGAATATTTGCAAATATCTAAGACATAAAAGGTACTTTTTTCAATTAAGAAAATAATTTCCATGTCAGATTTTATTTAATTTTTCTATTTTCCCAATTAAATTAAGAATACGTATAAAATGATGTAAAATTACAATTGTAAAAGTGAATAATAAAGGTTAAAAAAAAATCTAAAACTTATGTCAATCTCAAAAGGAGCAACAAAATAATGCTCACCACTTATAAACCAAACTCGAACGATTCTGGAAAAAGAAATTAAAAATTAAAAAATCTAGTCAACTTTTTGATGTAGTTTATAATAATCTTAAGCATCATTTAAAGTAGTAAAATAGTGCAATAAATGCAAGAAAATGGTATTCCCTTCAATAAAATAAGAGGAAACAATTATGATATTCAACTCTGAAATTGAGTTAGTGTGCCAAACCAGATCACAGACAACTATGAATTAAGGACTCAGATTAGCATAATTAGGACCACTAATCATTCCCTGGGCATACTTTTGAGTATTTAATTTCTATTTTTTTTTTTTTATCAAAAATCCATCAAAGAAACAGAATTTGCAAATAGGAAAAACCCATATACCCAAATTGAAATTCAAGAAAATCCCAGAAAGGAAAGTTTGATTTTTTTTCCCTTTTTTTTTTGGATAAACAATTGGGAGAAGGGAAAATAAGAGATTGGTGAAATCGTCCAAAAGTTGGATCTTTTTTTTACTTTTTAATTTTTTTTTGCATAAAAAGAAATTTGGGGAAAAAGTGATGGAAAGAATTTTTATAGTTAATGAATGTAGTTCATATCTATAGCTATATTATTAATGGAAGCTTTCCATATAGAACAAAATTCTTTCATGCAGGGTAAAGATCATTGGTTCTTGGGTTTTAGTTATTTTACACTTGAGTGCATTAATTCTTTTTCTTTCTCTCTCCTCTTTCTCTTTCTCTCTCTGTTAGTGCTTTGCTTGAAATGTACCAGCAGCACTCCTATCAAATGGGGTTCTTGTGCCTCTATCCAATACCTGCTTCTTCTTCTTCTTTCTGCTGATTGTGAATTTGTAAGTGCTTTTTATTTAGATTTTGCCCTCTGATTTTTTACCCTTTCTTCTCTTGTTCTTCTATGAACTAAGGTTTTTCAGCTTGATCTCAGCTCTGTTTTCTTCTTCCTTCGTTTTTCCATCTGGGGTTGTTTTTTTGGGACTTTTTTTCCTCTGGGTTTGTTACATCTTCCCTTTATTTGCTTCTATTGATATTGATATTGGTTTGTTCAATCGCCTTGTGGTCTGCTTTTATTGCTCTGGTTTTTGTTCTATCTATTCGATGGTCTGTTGTTTTGGGGGAAAATTTTGATTACTGTTATTGGTTCCCTGTTCTGTGATTAATGGAAGTTCATATGGGTGTTTTTCCACTCGTTTGAAGTGGCGGTTCATCTTCTTCTTTTTGCTGCCCAAGTGAACTTTCAATTTGTTTGATTCGTCTTTCCTATTTTTCAATTTCACTCTATTGGTTTATTGAGATTAGACCCATTGTAAACGTCTCAGTCTCTTTGTTCAAACTCTGAATTGTAGGAATTGGTGTGAAGGGGCTAGTAACACATCTGTTTCTTGGTGATTTTGAGGCTTGGAAAATGGCACCACAAACTGGCTATTTGAAAGAACATGAAGGAATTGTTCCTAATTCACTTGGCCAGTTATCATCTTCTCCTGCTCGTTTATGGAGTGCCTTTGGGCAAGGTTCTCAATCAATCTTTGGGGATTTTGGTCACGTGAAGGCTTCATCCATTGAACAACTTGGCAGTAATGGGAAGGAGTTCAATGGAAGCAAACAAGTTGCTCATGGCCCGGAGAAATTGAACACAGCTCCATTTTCCATTTATCCTGGTAACTTTTTGTTTGTTTGATTCATTTTCATTCCCCATGATCATATTTAAGTATTCCAAAAAGCATGAGAATATCTTATAGGTTACTTATGCTGTGGCTTTCTTTAGATTACATGAAGGATTTCTTCCAATTTCATAGGATGTAATGTTTGATGTATTAGCCTTCTTTCTTCCTAGCAATTTACTTAGAGAAGGAAGCTGCAGAGTAGTGGAAGGTTGACCTTATAGGAAGTTAAGTTTTGGATGTTGGTTTCTTCTTCTTCTTCTTCTTCTTCTTCTTACAATGGCGTAGATGGTTTCTTCGTGCTCCTCCTCTTCTTCTTCTTCTTACAATGGTGGATGTACATAGTTTCGAGTGACGATGTTATAGGCTATTTAAAAGTTAACTAGAGGTGGCAAAGGAGTGATTTATTCACAAAATCGGTAGGTTCTCTAAAAATGAATAGCATAGAGAGATTGATAAGGAAGTTGTATGCTTCTTTCCTAATATGTAGCAAACATATGCTCTGAGGTACTACTATTCAATGAGCAATACCACTGGTAACAAATGTCTATAAGAAAAAACGTGTTAGGGAAAGGACGTAGTTGTTAGCTGATCGACTCAACTCGACTCATAACTCTGTAGCATGACATTGGGGGGCGGTAGAAGTCATGAGAGAGGGGAAGTACTTGGGAGGGCATGCTTTTAAGCTGATTTTGCTCAGGTTGGGAAGGCAGGGAGCTTCTTAACATCTCCAAGATTGCACCCTCATTGAGTTATATCCAAGAGTAAAGAGTTTCCACCTTCAATATGGACAGGACTTTACTACTAATGAAATAACATGCATCCAAATTCACCATATAAATTTGGAAGTTAAATGCAATCCTGTTGTGCAATTTATGTCTCAATCATCTACTGTTGAAGAATACCTTTTAGAACATGGAAGCCCCACTGCTTTTCTTTTATGCATTCTAGCCTTAAATTGGATTTCCCATTTTCCTTCACTTATATTTTACCTTCCCTTTGGAATATCATTTTCTAGCTAATACTTAATCAAGAATTTAGCATCATAGAGCTTAAAGCTAAGATGTCGATGATTATAAAACAAAAGGGAAAGAGAGAATGAAATTGTCAGGTACTTAAGCACCTTGGAGAACCACACCCCAAAAGCTAGCTCTTGGGGTGGGAGAGCCAAGCCACTTAAGTACCTAACAATTGTATCAAAGCCAATTGTCAACGTTCCAGAGTGGAATCGACGGAGGGTTCTGACCGGGTGTGGCTGAGTGAAGTACTGCCAGAGTAGCCATTGGGACGTCAGCTTTCTAGGGAGATGGAGTATTATTAGGAACCAAGATAGTATGGGATGCCTTTGTCCCACATTAGTTAGAATGGAATGACCAATGTGGTACTTAAGTGGCTTGGCTCTCCCAACCCATTGGCTAGCTTTTGGGGTGTGATTCTCCAAGGTGCTTAAGTACCTAACAAAAACTCAAGAAAGCTTTCCCCTGTTTTTGAGCTTGCAAAGTTAAAATGTCTTATAATAATGGTGAGGTTTCTATCCTTCTCTAGTGAGAAAACATCTCTTAAAAATTCCATGCAGGTGACTGTAAGATTTCGATGGATGCGCAAAAACCTTCACCAATGTTTTCCCTGCAATCACCCTTGTCAGAATATCACAATCGTTTTGAGCTTGGATTTGGCCAGCCCATGGTATGATATAGAAAGTTATTTGGATGTTTTAAAAAACAAATGGTGTTTGTTTATATTATGTCTCTGATTCTGAAAACAAAAATTGCAGATATGTGCAAATTATCCTTACATGGAACAGCATTACGGGATCCTCTCTGCTTTTGGACCTCAAATACCAGTATATTTCCTTCCGTTCTTCAACCATACACATTTTTCATTTTACGTTCTGTTTTCTGTTTTTTCTTTTCATTTTACGTTCAACCATACCCATTATATTCTTAAATATTTTCCCACAAATAGAGTGAAGATGAAACTCTGTTAGATAACTGCATAGTGTGGACTAAAGCATGCAAAAAAAGTTCAGAATGGGAAGTGGAAAACAACACAACATAGCTAAAAAACCAGAAATGGTGCTAAGGAGATGACACATTTAGGCATCTGTGAAATGAATGTTACAAAAAAATTAATAGGAAATGAAACTGAAGGTTTCATGTAATGAAGTATGGTAGAGAAGTATTTTTCTTGAACAATATTTTTGTTGGTTGGACTCTGGTGTTCATTGTAAGAAATCTGGAAAGCTCACAGGTCAGTCTGCCTATCTGCGAGTAAAAACTTGACTATCTGCATTATTCAGGGCCGGATTATGCTGCCAATGAGCTTAACATCAGATGATGGACCTATTTATGTGAATGCAAAGCAGTATCATGGAATCATTAGGCGCAGGCAGATACGTGCCAAGGCAATGATGGAGAATAAACTTGCAAGAACTCGTAAGGTATATAAGTCTTACTCAGGTCTCTCTCCTAGCTTTTGATGGGTAGATTTATTTTTAGTCATGGAATTTGTAGAAAATGTATGTGCATCAAAGGATGTGTCGATGTGAATAATTTCCTTTTGGAATATTTCCTCACCGGTATAAATAGAACTAGAGAATTTTCGAACGTGAGGGCTATGAGTATTTTTGTTATTAACAATCGGCTTGAATATGATATACCAGTCAGCATTGTGTTAATTCTGTACTCTGAACAAACTGTTGTTATGCTTTTATATGCCACAGTAACATTATCCTCCGGTCCAAATATTTTTCTCTGTCCTGTGCAGAACACCATATAACCACATTACTCCTGCTGATATAGATTGCATATCTGTCTTACAGCCATATATGCACGAATCGCGTCATCTTCATGCAATGCGCCGTCCACGTGGATCTGGTGGCCGTTTCTTGAACACAAAGAATCTGAAAAATGGGAAACCCTCAATGGAACTAAAGAAAATTGATGATGTGAACCTTTCTGATTCAACTGGTTCCCAATGTTCTGTGGTTCTGCAATCAGAAAGTGGAACTTTGAACTCCCCAAATGAAGCAAAGGGGAGGGGCTTTAGTCTCTCGAGTTCTGAGGTATCGAGCATATTCCCGAGGGGACTACAACGTTTTCAAATCAACCATCTTGGACCATCAATGCCATCACTGGCAGAGATCATTGATGGAGGAGGGCATGGCATGGTTCTGCCCAAATGGGTTGCAGCAGCTGACAACTGCTGTAACCTTTGTGTTTGATGGCGAAGGCAATGGGTTCTTGGTGCAAGTCATTGCACCAAAACCCTGTCTTTGTTGCGACCAAATCCAGCTTGCTTCAATGTCGTTGACGATAATTGTTTCAGGCTTCGCGATGAGGATAGTCCCCGCGTTTGGTTGCAATGGCAAGTCATTTTTGGCTCTTAACTAATGTAGGTGTAGGATGTCTCTTATCTCTTTGTTTTGCTTCTCAGTATGAGAGGTGACTGGGAGAAACAAAAGAATCATCCAATCAAATATCAAGTAATTGCAGTGCAGTTGAAAAAAGGGTCTGTTCAAGAATAAGAGCATCAAGAGAATGAATTCTGCACTGTGTTTATGACCCTGAAAGTAGAACAAGAAGAATGTTCACTAAGTCCAGTGTTTGGTTATTCAAATTCAGACATTCTGAAGCAATTTGTACTGAACAAAGATGCTTGGCTTGTGGGTTTGTTTAAGGACAACTGTCATGTTTGTCTTTCAGTTTGTGTGTAATGAAGAAGATTTGTCTTTGTAATGAAGAAGGTTTGTCCTTGTAATGAAGAATATTGTCTGTGTGTAATAAAGAATGTTGTCCTTGTAATATCATCCATTGCTGTTTCCTTTTTAGCACAATGCAACATTTCTCTCACTTGTTCATGCTAATGCCCATATCCTCGTTTTCATAAAAATATGTTGACATACTTTTCGTTGACTATTCAATTACAACTTTAAATGATTCTCTAGATTAAATTAATTACTTGATTACAAAAAAAAAAAAAAAAAAAAAAAAAAAAAAAAAAAAATCTTGGTGAACGGTAAATAGGAAAATAGTTCAAAAAGTGCTAAGAGGGAATCAAGAATGAAAACGAACTAAATAATTATAGATTCCATTAATAATGGTTTGTTTAACAAAATAAAATAAAGTAAAAGAAAATGCCTTTTGAAACATTCTTTAGGGCATATAAACTTTTTTGGTTTGAGTTTTTATGTTTATTTGATTTTGAGATTGTAAAATGGACATATTGAGATTTGTAACAATGATAGATGGTCATGCGAGTTAAATTAACATTAGTTAACTAATATAAAGATGTCATGATCATTAATAAAGTGAAAAATAAATAAATAAATATATATATATATATATATATATATATATATATATATTTATTGGATTCTCACTTTACATTTTGAAGGTTGTATCTAGTTTAATTTAGTCCCTTGCGAGGTTCCATGTTCCTTTCTAGACTTTGGTTTCGAAGACTGTATTGTAATTATTCTCTAGGTAATATCTTACTTAGTTGAAAACTCATTTTTTAGTGGGTTTTTTTTTGTGGGCTTGGATTTTATATGCCTTTGTATTCTTTCATTTTTTTCTCAATGATGCAGTAATTTCTATCAATATTATATATAGTCCTTAAACTACAAATTTAATCTTTACACTTTGAAGATTGTATAAGTGTAGTTTAGTCCTTAAACTTTGAATTGTGTATGATTAGTATAGCACTCGAGTTTAGATGAATACATTGATATCACATACAAATGAAATGACATAAAAGTATGGTCAAGAAAGGTTTAAAAGAATTGAAAATTATTACCTACACCAACAAAGTGACCTTTTTTTTTCGGCGGCTCAATCATAGAAAATACAAAGTTAAGTGCACTTAGTTTAGACCAATTATATATTGGATAACCTTCTATAGATTTTACTAAGAAACATATAAGTGAAGACAAAGCATGTCAAAAGTACCTGTGTTAGTTTATGACGATAGTCTTTACTCTTAAAAGCATTCCAGACCACTTGGAATGAATGAAAATGTCAAGGCCATTAAGTATCAAAACTGGATTTCGAAATCCTGGCCATTAGGTTCCTAGATTTCCAAAAATTTTACTATTGTCATATGCCTTATGACCAAACACAATGGACCTAAACTATCAATGATGTATACAACACATCTTTCAACTATGTATACAACACATCTGAATTAAGCCAAACAGACGAGAAAATAAAATGAAAAGCGGGAAGAATCCACATTATGGAGATTGAGATCAGAAAGAAGAATATGATTTGAATAGACTAAGAAGTGAGTGAGTGTGAGAAAATTGGAACCTGGAATTTGAGCTTCTTCTTCGTGGACTCATCTCCAACATTTTGGAACCTCCACCGTCATTCAAATACCGCTCGCTGTTAATCTGAAACAAAGAGGAAGATGAGTTCTCTGATTTTTGTTTTGAATCGCCGGAAGAAGGGTCTGGTCCCACTGCGTTTTCAGATCTGGAACCAACAGAGACGGCAACCGCGGCGAGGTTCTGGTTCGCCGGATGAATACAAGAAGGAGAGATGGGGAGTGGGGAAAAGATACCATCTCATCTTATCACGTGCCACTCCAATCATTTAAAATAAGTTAGACTACTATTTTTCGCATTTAACTTAAAAAGGGTAATTATTTTAAAGGTAAAACTTGTTTAAAATATTTTTAAGTATAATAAAATGACAATATCAATGCATGATTGATCGTGATAAACTACTAACTGGTATCTATCGCAGACTATCATAGATTAATAGTAAAATTTTGTTATATTTGTAAATAAATTGACTCATTTTACTTTATTTGAAAATGACTTTTCTTCTTCTTTTTATTATTATTATATAAATGTTGAGTATTGTCCCAAGCAAGACTCATGCCCATGGCCATGGACAAGCCCAAGTCCAAGGCATCCCATAAGTATGCTTGGAGTTTACACGTCCCTAAATGGAAACTCAAAACCTTGAGTGTTGGGTCAACCATGTCGGTTTAGTCCTTGCGACTGTCACTAAAGGAAAAATATTCGAGCTAAGCTCCGTGACTGAAAGTCTGTAATCTCGAGGACTACAACTACTCTGATGGCACTGATATTACATATGTCTCAATTAGATATTAGACGATGGACTATATTAATAGTCCTGCTCTTACACTTCAAGAGGTATGAAATATTCTAAGTGCTTAGCTAAACTAAACGCTTCTTAATATTAACTTAGGTGTCTAAGTGTATTTGGTTCGACACCACACTGATGTAAGTATTTTTGTGGGTCAATCTAGACACCTTCACAAGTTCAAAAGGAGCTTCATCCACATGTCCAAGATCTTGATGAGATCTATGCATCGATAGTTACCAATTTTTAAAGAAATTAACTTCAAATGACTAAATTTAAGATTTATTGAAAATACACTAATTAAAAGTTGACATTGAGAAATACATAGATTAAAAGGGACCTTTAATATTAATATTGTTGTTTTCAAAACTTATTAGTGAAATATTGTTGTTTTGAAACTTATTAGAGAAATATTGTTGTTTTGGGAGTTCGAGGCTAGAGGTCGAACGTTGAGAACTCGACTAATGTGGAGGTCGAACGTTGAGAACTCGACGAACAAAGAAAAACTTGGAAACAATACATAGGCTGAAACTTCAACCCTCGACAAGGGAAATCTCGCAAATCTCGTTTAGGTTGTCGAAGGTTGAAGTTTCGACACACATCCACCCTCGAGATTGCAGGTTTATTACTTTTTGTTTTCCCTCATAGAGGAAATAAAATAATGAGATGGTATACTATATGTATCTGTGTACTTGAGCTGCTTCTAACAACCTATGCATTTTTTATCATTTTGAATTAGTTTTATCATTTCGAATTAGACGGAGGCTTGTGGGATTGATGTGAGGGGGTGGGGATGGCTATATTTCTGGGAGCGAACTCCAAGCGAATATGAAGCGCATGGATACAAGTTATGCCTTGGAATGAAAGATAATTCCGAATTAGCTTTGTCTACGAACAAAATTTTGTATATTAGGTTGTCAAAGGTTACACACATGTCGAAACTTCAAAACAATTAAGGAGATAAGTGGGCTGAAGCAGATTAAGGAGAGAACGAGATTCAAAGCGAGATAGTAGGAGAAAGCGAGATGTTGAACGAGATTTTAAGAGAGAGCGAGATTCAAAGCGAGAATATCGGAGAGAGCGAGATTTAGTTTATATTGACTAATCTGACTAACATTGAACTTGGTAAAATGAAATGGTTGAATAATTGAAAAATGAGATTATTTAGGAATACACATTGAATGCTAAGATTACGCATTGAGTTTCTGGTAGTAGATCCATAATAAAAAGTGTTTGTGATTGTTCCAGAAGAAATGAAAGCTAGTAATCATTAATGAAAAAATAACAACAATAACAGAGAGAGCGAGATATTGAGAGAGAGCGAGAGAGCGAGAGCGAGATCTTCTCTCTCAGGAGAGAGCGGGAGTGAGAGAGCACGATCTTAGGAAAGAGCGAGATTGAGAAGGCGGGATCTTAGGAGAGAGTAAGAGAGTAAGATCTTAGGAGAGAGCAAGATTGAGAGAGCGAGATCTTAGGAGAGAGCGAGATTGAGAGCGCGAGATCTTAAGAGAGAGCGAGATCTTAGGAGAGAGTGAGAGTCTTCACTTTATTTGAACTTTCCATAGAAATATATATAAAAAGAGAGAAAAAAGAGCTAATAATCATAATATAATTGAATAATCATTAGACTATAATTGAATATATTAGATTATTATACTACAATTGAATAATCATTAGACAATAAATTGAATATATTAGATTATTATACTATAATTGAATAATCATTAGACAATAAATTGAATATATTAGATTATTATACTATAATTGAATAATCATTAGCCAATAAATTGAATATATTAGATTATTATACTATAAATTGAATATATTAAATTATTATAATGTAAAACTTTATTGATTAAAAAAAATTGAATATACAGTAGATTATTATAAAAAAAAATTGAATATACAATAAATTATAATATAAAAAATTAAATATACAATAAAATGAATATATAATAAAAAAATTATTTATTATTCAATCCCTAACTATCTGGAGCCCGTATTAGTAACGAAGAACACTTCCTTCGACTATGTCCTAACTGGTTACAAAATCCACATCGTTGTCGAGTGGCTAGTTCTGTCTAATCCATCTCGTTGTGATCCCGATGTTTTGTACGGCCAGTCCATTCATCGATCATATGTTGTATGGAGAGATCGTACTACTGGAGAAATATCTTGCAGATGTCGAGAGGCAGGAGTTATTCAGTTGGACTGGCATCTGATCATAGCCTTGGTCGAGAGATGGAGGCCTGAGATGCATACATTCCATATGTCTGTTGGAGAGTGCACTATCACTCTACAAGACATAGAAGTGTTGTTGGGGTTACCTGTTGACGGTGAGCCGGGCACCGGAGTGATGTACGATGACTAGTTAGAAGTTTGTCAATTGTACCTTGGTACGACCCCACCTGCCGACAAGATTAAAGGATCGAGGTTAAGTTTAATATGGTTAGGAACACAATTTTGTGAGCTCACAAATGATGCAGACGAGGAAACCGTCATAAGATATGCGTGAGCATATATACTACAAATGATGGGTGGAAGTCTGTTTTCAGATAAATCAAATCATTTTGTTCACTTGATGTTTTTGCCACTGTTAGCTAACCTCCATGATGCGGGGTGGTATTCGTAGGGTGGAGCATGCTTGGCATGGTTGTATAGACAACTATGCAAAGCAACAAGACCTGAGGTTCGAGAGATAGTTGGGCCTCTCATACTTTTGCAACTATGGGCTTGGGAGCGATTTCCAACAATGGCTCCACAACTATATCATGTTAATGACGCTCAGTTAGTTGGACGAGCCTACGGTTCTCGATATGTTGTTTTAATTCAATTTAATTTTTATATCACTGATCTAGTTAATTTAAATTCTAAATTATCAATTTAAAAATTTAGGTGGAGAGACAAATTTTGTGTGACTAGGACAACCACACATGTAGTCAACCAGTATAGATACATATTTGATCTGCTTCAACCTGAACAGGTACATTACACTAAACCTAATTGATTATTTTATTCACATTTTTATTGTATTTGTCTTTAATATTCTCTGATATAATATTTTGTGTTTCAGGTTATTTGGGAGTCGTACAAAATTATTGTGCATACTTTGCCTAATTTTTATACGAATGGTCAAAACATATGGCAGATGATGAGTCCTCTCATATGTTTTCACATTAGTGAGTGGCATCTTCCTGACAGGGTGATGAGACAATTCGGTTTTCAGCAGAATGTCCCATCGCCTTGTAATACTGAACTCGTACTGCATGATATTGACCTAAGGACTGGAGATTGGTCCGAAAAAGTTGCACATTTGGTAGTGCGATGGCACTATCATACAAGGTTTATTGCAGTGGGGGTTTCTCTTGAATAGTTTGACATAGATGTCACTCCAGAATATATTCATTGGTATAATAATATCACAAGGTGCTACGTCACTCGTCCGGGAGTAGCTGTGGGTCATCTGGTAAATGAATGAATATCATCTATTTTTTTTTAATTTAAATTTATTTTAAATATTGTCTAATTGTTTTATAATTCACAAAGATCAAACAACAGTAGACTCCGTGAGGTTGCGAGTGATCTGAACTAGGTTCTTGCTATATGTAGTGACAACCAAAGTTATATGGAGAAAATTCATTATATGTATGATATACCTATTATTCCTCCACCAGCTCCTAGACATAGAGGACATGTTCGAGAAGAGGATGAGTTTGATGAGGTTGCATATAATGTGGAAGAGTTACCCCCTATGACGCAGACGCAGAGTCAAACTAATTATGTTAGTCCGATGATGATGATGCCAGCATTTATTTTAGGACATTATGACTCAGAGGCTGGTCCTTCGTCTTCATACGTGCATGGACATGGTGGGGGTCGTGGAGAGCACAATGAATATTTATATTATGAAGCGCCTGTAGAGGTACCAGAGCAACATCAAGAAGAACCCGAGCAACCTCAAGTTCGAAGTCGACGACGACAACCGGCTCGAAATCGACGACGTCTGCCTTGTGGAACACATTGATTTTTGTAATTATTTTTATATAAATGAGATATTTCATTTACATTTTTATTTTTATTTTTATGAGTTATTATTTTTTTAATTTATTCTTTTTAGAGTTTAAATAAAATAATAAAATATTTTTAGAAATTGTTTTTATAAAATGAAAAATTAAAAAAAAAAATTAGAAAGAAGAAGGTGGAATGTGTAATAATTAAAAAGGAAAAAAAAAAAAAGAAATTTGTACGGTATTCTCGCTCTCGAATTTGATTGGGAAGTTCAGTGGCAAAAAGAAGGAGATTCATTAGCTCATTATTTAGTCAGACTTGCTGAGATGACAAAATCCGTAAAAATTATTCAACAAGTTTTGGAAGGAATTTCAGGGGGACCTCATGAAAATTTAGAAATATGTCTTTTGATAGAGGAAGGTCTTCGAAATAATAATTAAACAGACTCAATAATAATGTTAGGAAGAGCAAGATCGAGGGTTCAAAATTCGACCTATGTAGGTTGAATTTTCAACCCTCGACTTATTTTTAAAAAAACAACAATATTTTTACAAATAGTTTGAAAACAACATATTTTCCTAAATAGTTTCTAAAAGAACAATATCCTTTTAATTTTTCCGATTAAAAGTGAGCAATTATTAAAGTACAGAGATCAAAATGGTATTTTAACTTTAAAAATACAATATAAATAATTTTAACTACACATGTCAAATGTCTAGCGAGTTTTCTAGTTTCAACAGCTACCCAATTCATTTATCATTTGATATATTAGTAGAATTTTGCTCTTAACCAAACTAAAAATCCCAACAACCAAATAAATATTTCTTTAAATTGAATTTCCAAGGAAAAAAATGATAAGACATAATTTTTTTTTATTATTAGGAATTTCAAGAAAAATGAAATAAAAAATATTTACCAAGGTTTGATATAAATATTTATTTCTTAAAAATAGATTTATTTTCTTTAGATTAGAATGGGTTAGTTTTTATCTTAATTTAGATTTTTTAAAATATATATATATATATAAATGAAAGTTTCCTTTTAGTAAGAAAAAAATTGATGGAGAATTTTAAAAACACTAGAAGTCTATTAATATCTATTATTGTTTTTTAATATGACATTTTTTTAAAAAATTTTTGAAAAAGAATCCTATTTTTGCTGGTTTTTTTTTCATAAAGTAGAGAAAAAAAAAATCCGATCAAAGCAACCTTATCCAGTTAGATTATCATCTTTGAATTTCTGAAGCTCCCCAATCCCCAAGGGCTTCCCGGAGCAGAAATCCATCCCTACCACTTGGGGATTCCACCATTTCCACTTTCTTCTTCAAATGTCAGCTTCTTCTGTCTCAATGGCTGCTGCAGCAGCACCCTCAGTTTCATCTTCTTCTCCACTCAGCAAGAAACTCTTCTTCACTCAACATCCCAACCAAATTCCCTCTCATTTCTCTCCAAAACAAAACCCATTGAAGCTTCTCAACCTCACAATCCATTTACCCAACTTTTACCCTCTTTCCTTCTCCTCTCCTTCTCATCTCCACAGTGTACCTCCTGCTTTCGATGGGCTCGAAGTCTCCGACCCAGAAACAGAATACGCAGAGATTCAAGAATCGGATGCAGAAGAAGAAACCCAAGAGGAAGATGAACAAAAGGTATCGGTATCTCGCGAAGCAGGGAAGCTTTATATTGGAAATTTACCATATGCTATGACTTCTTCCCAATTGTCTGAGGTCTTCGCCGAAGCTGGTCATGTGGTTTCTGTACAGGTTTGTGATTAATTTTTTTTTTTTTTTTTTGCTCTGAATATTCTGAATCGATTCTTTTAGGGCTAATCGGAACTGTTTACCCATTGTTGGTTTCTTATGTGATTATCTTCTGAATCTTCTGTTAGGTTATATATGACAAAGTTACGGATAGGAGTAGGGGATTTGCATTTGTGACAATGGCAACTTTGGAGGAAGCTAAAGAAGCAATTCGGATGTTTGATGGCTCTGTAATTACTAATATTCTCTCTCTTTTTCATTTTATTTTCTTTTATAGCTTAAGAATTGTGGAGATTAACTTTGAAGTTGAAAACAGTGGTTAGAAACTAGGGATGGGTATCCACAGTTCTAGCTGTTAGCTTAACTTACAAGTGGCTGTTACTTTTTTATGGGTCGATAGAAGCAAGGATGAAAATATCTCGATATATTGACGATATATCCGTGATATATCCGTAAAATCATATATCTGATAAAGATATTGAGGGATAAGATCTTTTCTCTTCGAATTTCATGATATATCGGCGATATTAACGACATATCTTTGATATATCTTTTTGGGCTAACATCTTTTGCAGCTCAACAAAATTGTGGATATTTTTGGATATATCGTAGATATTTTATGGATATATCGTGAAAATATCGTGGATATTTCGTCTGGTTATCTCTACATATCTTTTTTTTTTCTTTTTCCAATATCAAGCTTTTCCAATGTGCTACTTTTTCTAATTTTCAAATTTTTTGAATTTTCAAGCCAAAACTTTTATTTTCTTAGAAATTAAATTTGGAGAAACCACAAAAAAGACTTACACCATGGCCAAAAGTGGGTGGAGTAGGAATTAGTCTCACCGTTGGAGAATCTCAATTCATGGATGCCATCCATGATCATAGAGTTGGTGGACTAGGCAATAGGAAAATCTTTCTTTCATAGAAGATCCATACATGATGATGCTTATATTGAGGCGACTCACTTGTTTCAAGTATAAAGGAATGGTTTGGACAGTCGATATGGACATGGTCAATAGGTCTATAACAATAGTAATTATGACTATTCTCATAGTAAATATAGTCATTCAAGTGATTATGGTTCCTGTGGTTATAGTGATGGGTTTAAGGCATCAATCTATACACGAAAACAACTTCCTCGTGAAAGTGATGAAGACTTAGACTTGGAGCCTTTATGTTATTTACATTCTTCAAGCCGTCCTCTGAATTTAACATAGTTTGATCAAAAGTATCCTAGCATTGAAGTTGATGGTGAGATTCATGGAAGACATACTTCCAATTATGCTATAAATTTTTAACATACAATGAGTTGGGAATATCATTATCAAATGAATTATGGTAATGTTGGACTAGTACCTATTAGATCATCTTTTTATTATTGAATCTTGTATTTGACCTTCATTTTATGTGACCTAGACTTTATTAATAAAATATTCAGTTCATAATAATTTTTTTGATCTTCATTATTAAGTATTATTCCATTATTAGACATATTTAGCTTCTAATTATTGATTTATATGCTAAAAGTCATAGCTTATTACTTAAATAAGTTTGTTCTAAAATTTCACAAAAAAATTCACAATATTTTTATGAATTTTCGTGATATCTGTGTTTTTTCTTAGAATATCCATCAACATTTAAATATCCGTAAATCTGACTTACCAATATTTACACTGATAATGATATTTCATCCTTGGATAGAAGGGCAATGTTTGGTGACAGGTTTTTTTTTCTTTCTTTCTATTTTCTCATGCATTTGGCTCGAGAGGAACAATAAGTTATTTAAAAAGGTGGAAATGTCGTGTGCAAAGCTTTAGGGGTGGTGAGTTTTTTTACAATAATTGTGAAAATGGGGGATCGAATCTCCGGCCTCTATAGAAGAAGATCATGCCAAATTGCCAATTACCATTGAACTATACTCATTTGAGATTTTAATGCCTCTTATTGGCGTGGTCACTAGGCGTTATTGTAATCATGATATTAGTTTCTTTTCGGTTAATTGAGCCATTGCCCATTGGCATAACATGGTGTCTCCACAAATATTCTGCAATGGCATTGTTGGTGCCTTTGTTGAATTAGATGATATTAATGTTAAGTGTTAGACATTAAAGGGGGTGCTGATGATTCTTTTCTAATACAGTAGTCACAAATAGACTACAAATTGTCAGTCTAATAGTTTTGATATCACGGTATGATGTCTCTATATGATTGAGAAATTTATTGATAGTGTACAATATTCAAGATTGCCATAATGTTGCTAACGGTTGCACTACTTGTCAGCAAATCGGTGGTCGAACCGTTCGGGTGAACTTCCCTGAAGTGCCAAGGGGAGGAGAAAAGGAAGTCATGGGGCCAAAGATAAGAAGCAGCTATAACAAATTTGTAGATAGTCCTCACAAGATATATGCAGGGAACCTTGGTTGGGGTCTCACTTCTCAGAGTCTTAGAGAGGCTTTTGAAAACCAACCGGGGATATTGAGTGCCAAGGTCATCTATGATAGGGCATCTGGAAAAAGTAGAGGTTTTGGATTTGTATCTTTTGAAACTGCTGAGGATGCAGAGTTTGCTTTGGAGTCCATGAATGGAGTGGTAAGGAAGTGGAATTACTTTCTAAAAGAATGAGAATCTAGAATTAATATCTAAACAGAGTAGTTGCCAATATGATTCTAGAAGAAGACAACTTGAACATGTGACAGAATTTACTAATGTGATTGATCCCCAGCTACATTATTATTTTTTAACTACCTCTAAATGGGCTCATATTAACATAAACCTTGCAAACCGAAAAAGTCATGAGAAAATGTACCTGCTGTGTATTCAGTCCCGTGTTATAGATACAAGTCACACATTGACCTCTTCCTATGCAAATATGCAAACAGGAAGTTGAAGGGCGGCCGCTTCGTTTGAACATTGCTGCAGGACGGGCCCCAACTTCTCCAGCAGCATTCCCAAGGACCGAGAATACCATTGACAGCAAAGAATTGCTTACAAGTATCAGTGCCTGAAATCTGATGATGAAAATTAAACTGAAATTGAAGGCTAAGGAAATTGTTCTGCAAATTGCACAGATTCAGGTCATCCGTCGAAATTTTCTTTCATTCCTTGCTCAACTACCAAGGAAGGCCTAGATTTTTTCATTGAGTGGTGTGAGTTGAGGGAAAGTGTGAAAATGTTGCCATGGGTTAACGAGTTTTTTATGTATGACTTGAGAATTGGACTACATGTCTCTTTGCTGAGTTAATACTATAATATTCATCTCTCGGCCTTTTCTTACCTTATCTTTGCTATTTATCACTACAAGTTTTCAACTACTGATTGTTTGTCGTCTCTCTCTCTCGCCCCCTCCCTCATGAGAATTAACAATTTAAGTGTAAAAAAATCTCTTAAGAAAAAAAGGAGACAGAAAAACTGGAGCATCGGTAATGAAAGAAAAGTTAACATATTGGAGAAAAATGTGCTTCTGCTTCCAAAACTAATGGTGTGTAAAAATAATAAGAGTTTTAACAAAAAGTAGGTTTCAGATTTATACTAAATTTTTTCATCAAGATCATGAGAACCAGCAAGGAGAGCATCTGCTGCCGAGTCCAGGTCTTGAGGAAAGAAAACTCTGCAAAATAAAGCAACACGAGTAGAAAGAAAACAGTTAGACTCCTATGAATAATTCGTTGGAGGCTTGAAGAAAATCTAAAAAGTATTTGAATGATATTATCTCGAAATTCATAATACCTGCACGTATTGTGGTACAAAGTTTCACTAAGCTGGTTGATATCCATGATACCCTTACATCCAGCCAAGACCTCAAGAACTTGCCTGAAAAAGAAAGCCAAATCTTAGAAAAGTAGTAAATTGCATCAAACACAAACCCTCTTAAAAAAATCAAGATAAGGAAAATATCCAGGATATGTAGAAACAAAACGATGAAGACACTGACAAAGGAAAAACAGAGCCAAAACATGTAACTATAGTTGCATCACAACCCTCCTTAATTTAATTTTTTTTAAAAAAATTACAATTAAAATGTCTGGAAACAAATGGATAAAGAGATAGACAATGGAAAAGTTCCATTTTAACAAAGCTTTAACAGCAGAAAAGATAATATATTCGTACTTTGAAGGATGTCATTACTAACAGATTTTTAATCAAGAACAAACATTTGTAATCTACCAACAAAGCCCAACAAATCCTAATACAGAAATTCAATAGAGCTCAATGTCGTAACTTCTGTTGCAAAATAGAAGAGGGGTAAAAGAAGAAACATTTGGTCCAATGATGCACCTTATCCTCCCAACCTATATAGAAGGGCAATGTTTGAAAAACTGAGTGCTTTTATAATTTGAGAATTTGCACAACGTATGATAGTAGTTCTTCCATATTTCTCCTTGTAGGCATACCTAGTTGGTCCACTAAAACTTGAAGCAATTATTGGAAAGCATTTTCCCGGATGGTGATATAAATAACAGTTATAAAGTAAAAGGGAAGTCTATTTGAGGAAAAGAACAATAAAATACGTTGTATCTTACCGAACTAAACATGGTTCATTCCGGCCTTTCACTATGCACTGATCATCATGCTTCTCTTTCTTCTTAGAAGCCCAGACCGATTTTACAAACTTAATCCCAGCATGTGTATTCTTGATTTCACAATATGGAGAGTCTGTCTCAATCATCAGTCTCTCAGTTGGTATGCCCCTCACAACATCAAGATTTTCAGCAGTTTTCAGAGAGCAACCATTAATCCCTGTTTAGCAGTTGCAATTAATTTGAGGAATGAGATTTAAGAGAGAAAAATAAAGCTGTAGAGATGAGCAAGTGGCAATCACCTATGTACAAATTACTGAATGAGAGAAGCTTGTCACGATCTTCTGCACTATCTGTGAACGAATGAACAACTCCAGCACAGAACCTATGCAACAAGCATTAATGGCACGATCAAAATCCATGCAATAAGAAAAGAAAGCAACTAAATTTTACAAGTTACTGATCATTTATGAAAAATACAATAATCGAAAGGAAATGAGGAATATGAAATGTATATACATGTAATACTTGAACTGTATTCTTTAACAGTGCAATTCTGTTGGATTTTTTAAGTTAATGCCCTTATAATTGTCTCTTTTCTCCTCTCAGCCAAAAGAAAAAGATATATGTATGTGTATATGTATTTCTCCTCTCCTAGAAAGTGTATTAAAGATAATTGCATTCATCTTAAGTAAGTTTATTCTTTCTTTGCTATGAGGAAATAATCTGATTTCCCTTTCCTTTGTCTATTTTATTGTTTCTTTCATTTCCTTCACAATTTCTTCTAAAAGAAAAGCTGGTGGTTGTGTTCAAAGGTATATATCAGAGGACTGATTAATTTAGTCGCAAAAACAATTTGGATCCCAGTGTAATGATTGCACAGACTCATGTACCTGTTGAAATAATCGATGTTTTTGCTCTTGGTACTTGAAATTTTATTCCTCAGAAGCATTCACATCTTGGTTCGAGTTTTCTATTTCAAATCCAAATGACTAGTGCCTTAAATCTAGAAAATTCTAATATGGTAAAGGTTTGGTTCTCTCATTGGTTTAGAAGTCTGACCTTTGTTTATTTCGCTCTACAATGTCACAAAAATCTTCAGCAGCTGCACGCATGTGTAGAAACATAGGAAGCTTTGTTGTGTGCGCTAACTCAAACTGCTTCTCAAAATATCTACAATTACACATATCAGAAATAAATATCCAATTCAACAACATAAGATTCTGCGTATCTGTTGGGTTGCATAAAATGCATAACATGGGATTTGAAGAATATTCTTTTAATTGATCACTTACTTCTTTTGAATATCAGCAGGGCAAAAGTGAAGCCTGTCATAATCTAATCCACATTCACCAACTGCAACGACCTTAAATACATATGTGTGGCATGAAGATGATTAATCCTCTCAAAAAATCATGCCAAAGACATCTATTTTTTTTTTCTTTTTTGGAGAAAAGAAACATACAAACCTTTCCTTTCTCAATTCCCTCTTTGGTCAATGAAAGAAGAGCCTGAAAATACGTCTCTGGGTCATCACTCTCTTCAAATTCCTGAAAAGAAAGTATATCACAAGCTATACAAAACCATGAATGATGCATGAAAAATAGAAGAATAAACGACCTTGCATCTAGTTGGATGCACGCCCACGGTACAAAAAAGCCTTCCTACAAGCAAAAAAAGATGTTGAACCAGGAGAAACACAGATAACCCAGTAGGGTATTAGGAAGTTCAAAAACAGTATAAAAAAGTTCAACAGAATTTAGACTACAAAAACAAAATAAAACCATCTGTTTCTGCAATTTTAAGGGCTTCCCTTGATTCCTCGAGTGATCCACCGGTCACCTGCAATTACAAACTATTCTAGATCGTATCACTATCATCTTCAGACCAAAAAAAAGACAGTAAGAAATAAATGGTTTATCAGAATACATATTACATGCATGATTTATATGTTTATAATTTCTGTCATCCTTCTGGTCATGGAAATAGAAGTCTCAATGTAAGATAAAATACACACATTTCAACACCATTGAGATATGAATAGTCCCTCCATGATTAAGAAATGTCTTGTTAAGAATCTAAGAAAAAAACAAGTTCAGATCCCTCAGTATAATATGCATACGGTCGGACCATTTTTTTATAAGAAAAGAAAGATTTCATTGAAAAATGAAATAAGGAAAGACCCCCCCACACCAATTTTCAATTGAAAACTAAATAAGAAAAATTACAACTCTTAAAAAGGTGCTTAGTTTTGCACCACTAGCTCTTTTGTTTCGTCATTGAGACTCAAGCAAAAGAGAGCATCAAGGAAGCCAATCCATGGATACATGTTTCAGAACTTATAGATACTAAGAAAGCAATCAAATAACCGAACAATGGGGATAACCCTTCACGCATATGTACTAACACGGATTACAAAACAAAATGCAAAAGACTCACAATGATTCGCTGAATCCCAGCACTCCAAGCCCTGCTCAAAACAGCTGCTATGTCAGCTGCGTGGTATTGCTTCCCGTGGTAGATTCCTTTGAACATACCATCTGCATTCAAAACACTAATCTCATTCCAGAGAAATAAAAGGACAGAGACCCTTTCGCACATCCTAATGTATAAACAACAGACATTCTATCATCGAATGAAATGCTGGCCTCACCTGTAAAATTGACCGCAATATCTGCAAGATAGCATTGATGGAAAGGCAAAAAGAGTTAATTGCAGCTCGATTGAGTAAAGAAGGACGAAAAATAGTGTTTGGCTGGGAAGGAAGAAAGTTACTTACCTATCATTCGCAGTGTTCCCATGGTCGAGGAAAGCCAGAGAAGAGCTAGAAAGATGCGCTTTGAATTGAACTTGCTTGAAATAGGTTCGAATTGGTAAGAGAGATGACCTTGAATCTGCAATGGATTAGCCGGTCGCTGGTGCTCTCCCGCCGGATTCCAATCCCGGCGAAGCAGAAGAGTGATTTCAACGGTTGAAGATATTTCCGATCGTCCTTTTGTACGATCCCACCCTCCGCAATTCGACAACATTTTATTTTTCTTTGGAGTAATGTTCTCGAGAAATTGACATTTTTGGCCCTTTGAAGTTTTCCCATTGAAAAAAATATTCGTTTTGTTTTTAGACCTCTCAATCGTGAGCCTATGAACAATTCTTAGATTTACATAGGTGAGGGTTGATTCAACAACGGGACTCAATAAGTTTCAAGAGTAAGACCTAGATAGCTAGGGACATAGAGTGCAAGATAGAATTCACTCCTACTCACTTTGAATCCAATTGTTCATTAAAGGATAAGAGATAATCTCGAGGGTAAAATAACATTATGATTATATCGAGGGACACAATATATTTACAGTAAGAGGAGTGCAACTACTGGTCTTTAGTGGAATGATCAATTTAGTGTAAAGAGTTTATTTAATTAATTTCGGATCATTGGAGTCTATTATTTATAGGTCCATTAGGTCCCCTACTAGCTCACAAACGGATTAGCCTTAGAAAGTGTGATAAGTTGATTTGAAACGTTTAAATTCAAACTAAGGGAATTAGTAATTATATGTGATATAATTACATGTTTAATTTTGGAATTATAGTAACAATTATATTTTTGTAAAGTAGTGTCATACTTCATGCATCTTTATTTTCATTACATTATACATAACATTTATATAGTCAAGTAATGGAAAAATAAATATAACAATCTTCCATCATCCATAACTATATATTATATTACTTATAATATAAAATGATGCATGGATATGTTATAAACGCATGCAATCATATAATATAACAGTTATATTAAATATGATGCATGTGCATGCTTAATTAAATCATGCAACTATATAACATAACATTTATATTAGAATGATGCATAAAATAATGTATATCCTATTGTGGGATTTTTATATTATATGACATACACTATGCAATATAATAAATAATCATACATCATATATATAATAATAAATAAATAAAAGTATTATTGGACTGAAATTGGCATCCTAAACATTAATTAAATTAATTTAATTAATGAAAATAAATAAATAATTAATTATTGCAAATTAATAATTACAGAATCCATGTTGTATATTTGAAAGAGGTCCCAATTCGATTATTTGAATTGAAAGATCGAATTTTTTTGATTTGTGATTTCTATTTATGAAAAAAATTATTTGCTGAGACGGAAATAGAAGAAATTCTGACCGTCAGTAGGAATGGTTTGTGGATTACGATTTTGACTAGGAGATTGTGGGACCCTTGTCTTGGAATAAATAGAAAAAAATGGCTATATTAAATAGAAATTATCTTTATATGATTTCCAATGAGATATTTTCCACATTGATAGGAGTACGTTGGACGCTTTTCATTCCAATTTTATTTTTTCGTATTTTCACCCATCGGGGAGTGAAAAAGTGCTTTCGTTGTTGTGGAATCGGAGTTTTTAGTTGGATAAATCTAGAAAACAAAAAAATTGCTACAAAACCTTTAGGGAGGCTCAAAACCAAGACTTGAAGGATGCTAACACATGTGTTAACAATCCAAAGCATTGCAATGATCTGATACAAACATTGCAATGTTGGCTTTTATGATGCGGCCTAGAGCATTGTAACGTTGTAAGACAGAAAATCTACTTTGCTTCGTCCGTTCATCCAACTTGCTTCATTCTTGCTCCAAAATTCTTCAAATCGAAGTCAAAACCACATCACGAATGACATGGACAATTACAAACTTGATTACAAGAATTTAAATGCCCAAAACACTGACAATTACAACTTTAAACACCTTTAAAGCAGTAAATTCTAGGCCCATTTTGAAACGTCTAATGTGTAAAACCCAGAACATTCAATCAAAATGTAAATCATACACCCACTAATAACTCTAAATTAAAATTCGAAAATGAAATTTAGAGACTCGAGATGACTCTGATACCAATTGAAGGAATTGGAATTCTTCGAAGTGAAAGCATATGAATGCATCAGTCTCTAAATTCATTTTACAAAACATACAAAATTCAGAGTGACGGAAATAATTGATAAATATTATTAAATCAAGTATGCTACTACTGTGAAAATAGAGAAGATGGATTAAGCAATACATACTCTTGAAGATCTATATCTTCACGTTCTCTCCAATTTTCATCGTGTTCTCTCGATCTCACAAATATTGCAACCGAATACCACCACGAAGTCTTCCCCGTTGTTCTTAAGAACGAGAATCGTGCAGAGGTGTGGACTCGCACTCAATTTTGGCAAGAGGGAAGGAGATGATTAAGAGAGTTTTTCTGTGTAAAACTTTTATGCAGAACGCAAAGAGAAGGAGAACCAGAGAGAGAACACTTTCTCTCTCCACCTCATTTTTTACGTGAAAGTATGAGAGATTCAAGGATGAGGGACTTATAAATCCCTCCTCTTTATTTAATTTAATTTTAAAATAATTAGAAATTCAAGTTCAAAATTTTAATTTAATATATATTTAAATTATATGCTATATCACATATAACACATAACCTATAGTTAATATTATATCACATATAACATAAAATTATAGTTTATTTTTCTCTCAAATAACCTAAGGTATTAATATGAATCATATTCATATTAATTTTTATATGAATCACAATAAAAATTGAATCACATTTAAATAATAACCCCTTTCATCTAACTATATAAATTTAATAGGAATCATATTCATATTAATTTTAACATATAGTTTCTATATGAATCACATTCACATAATTAATATTTGAATCATATTCAAATATTTATTTCTCTCATAAAACTATATAAATTTAATAATAATCATATTCTCATTAAAGTATAACATAGTTTTTATATGAATCATATTAATAAATTTAATATTTGAATCATATTCAAATATTTATTTCTCTCATAAAACTATATACAAATTCAATATGAATCATATTCACATTAAATTATAACATATAGTTTTTATATAAATTATATTCATAAACTTAATATTTGAATCATATTCAAATATTTATCTCTCATAAATTATATAATGTATCATCATACATTATATTTTGTAATGTATCCATGTATACTATTTAATTGTATCTTATATAATCAATTTTCTTTAATTAATTTGAACAATTCAAATTAAACCAAAATTAATTTGATTCTTTTTAGTCATTATTGAGCTAACGAGTGGATTTTATGGACCTATAGATTGAAACTTTAATGATATGAGACTAATTTATTAAACTCTTTAATCAAATTAACTAACATCCATTAACTGTCAATCATTCTACTAAAGACGTACAGCTGCACTCTTCATACTATAGATATATTTATGTGTCCATTGGATATTCATATAACCAATCAACAATGCATTGACCCTTCACTAATTGCTCTTCAGTATAGCTGGGTCCAATTACCATTTTACCCCTATAGTTACATCTAACTTCTTAAGTATCATTGATCCCTCTAATGAATAATTAAACATAGTCCAACTATGATTGAACTCCTCTCGAGCTAGGAGAGGGTGAGGTGCCTCGTTGTTCAAGCCCCGAAATCAGCCCTAAGGGAGCAATTTATCTTCTAACCCTAACATTAGGGAATGAGTGAATTCCTTCTTGTGTAGTTGTATCCCCAGCTTCCCAATTAGATTAATCCCCAAAATGGTAGGTATATTAAGTCGACGAAACTAACCACTCTTACCCATGTAGATCAAAGGACCGTCATCATAGGCAGGAGTTCAGAACTCAATCAGGATTAAAGTCAAGTCACCTATGGTCGTCCTAGTAAAAAGTGAGTCTCTTCTAGTAACAGTGTTATAAAGAGACTCCATATTTCGTGGTCCGGTCTTATACAAACACTTTGTATAGGATAACCCCACTCACATGTCTCCACATGAATATTTTGTACTAGGCGTGTATTGTATGTCCTAGTTTCTTGTTTTATGTATACTTTTTTATTAGTTTGACTTTTATGATGTACACCTCACTAGTTTTAGGACAAGTGGGAGATTATTAGGGTTGATGCCATAAATCTTGTGTGTCCTATAGTTTGTAATTGTAATGTACAAACAATTTATTTATCTAATAAAATTAGAGGCATTTTATTTGACATTTAGTAGCATTAACCCACAAAATCAGTAAACTAAGATCTAATGTTATATTTTGTAACTTAAACATGTATGAGGAGACATATAGGTGGATCATGTTTAAGAGATAACCTAAACAGTCTACAGTAGATGGATAAGATTTTGATGGGATACACAAGCATGCAACGGAAGCAAACAGAATCAATAAGCACTCTAATTTCATTTAATTTGAGTTCTAAAGGAAGCTAAAACACATTTTCAGAAGTGGGTTTCAAAATGAATATACCTTTGATGATTTCTTCCAATTCCAAGTTGCTCTTCACGTTAATCCAGCTCCAAATCGACCGTGAACCACCAAGAGATTTTCTCTACTATTCTCAGCCTTGAATTTGTGTAGTGAAACTCAAATTTGAGTGAATTTATGAAGGTGTTCTTTGTGGGTTTGAAGAGGAAGAAGAAGTAATAGAAAACTATTTTCCATCTCTACCTCTTCTTCAATTCGAAGAGTTTTTATTCACAAGCAGCATGCAAGCATTTCAATAATGGAATTGGTCAGCAGATGCTATCAATTGGAAGGTAGGAATTGTGTGATTATGTGAACACACCTCATGCTTGAGAAAAGTGGGAAAAACTCACTTTCTCAAATTTCCAAATTTTCTCAAATTAATTTCTTAATTTCCAAAAATCTAATTAATTCCAAATTAATTAAATTCAATTTGATTAATTCATAATTAATCAAATTCAACATTTCAATATTCAATTTCTCAAATTGAATTTTAAAATTGAAATTAATTTGTTTTTTTAATTAATTAAACATATTTAATTAATTAATTAATTTAATATCAAATATCAAATTAATCACACATCTAATTTTCAACATGAATCTTATTCATGTAATTAATATTTAAATCAATATTTAAATACTATAAAATCTCCAATTTCGTTTAATTTCAACAAATTAAACGTTAATTATATCTAATATAATTAAACAAATCCTAATTTGATTTTGAACTTATTCAAATTCAAATCCTAATTTCAATTTGAACATATTCAAATTGAAATTTAATTCGAATAATTCAGATTGATATCATTCCAAATTCACTCAATTTAATAATTCAAGGTATTCATGTTTTACGAGTTAATAGAGGAACCTTATGTACCAACAGATCATTAGCTCCAACGATTTAAGATTAATTGGCTAAAAACTCTTTAGACCAAATTAATCAGTATTAGTTAACTATCAAGTTACACCACTATAGCTCGACAGTTGCACTCTCCTCATTGTAGATATATTTATGTCCACATGATTTAACCATAACCAGTCAGTTGACCCTTCATAGGTTGTTCATAATAATGGCTAGGTCAATATGTTGTTTTACCCCCGATATTACATCTTTTTCCTTAAGTTCCAATTGATCCTCTAATGAACAATTGGTTTATGATCTAATTACTAAACTGAATCCCTCTCGGGCCAATGAGAGGGTGGGGCCCCTTGTTCAAGACCTGAATTCAGTACTTAAGATAACAATCTTTCTCCTATCCCTAAATTGGGTAGGCGTGAACTTCATCTTATACCTTATGTCCCCAACTATCTACCCAGTCTTACCCATGAAATGGGAGGCTTATTGAGCCAGCGTTGTTGAGCCAACCCTCACCCATGCAAATCTAAGGTTAATCATGAATAAACAGGAGTTCATAGTTAGCTCAGGATTAAGATTGAGTTACCTAGGTCATTTAAGCGAAATAGTCAGTCTTTAAACAGTAAACAACGTTATAAAGTAAGAGTGACTTATTTCTTGATCTGATCTTATGCAAACTCATTACATAGGACGCTCCCACTTCTTATGTCAATACATGAACGAATCTGGATCACTTCGTTTGTAATATCTTTACAACAACTTATAACAGCTACAGAGGAGGCTGCATCCAATAGTGTTACCAGAATAAAGTACCCAACCTTAATCATATACTATAAACCGTTTTGGCTATTTACTCGAACTTGATCTATTTTTATGTCTCTACATAAAGTCCAAGTATTCATATAATAACCATGGATCTTAGTTTATTGGATTTAGACTTTATGAATACAATAAATAGATTCAATAACAATTTTATTGAAAAAAATGTTGAATAACATCTTTATTGATAATAGAATATGTTTAACTTTACAAACTATGAGTTTTAGGACACCCAACCCAACAGGCTGGGTACCTTATCTCGGTAACATTACAAATACGGCTAAATTTCTATTAGGATGCATATTTTTCTTCTCTATAATTTTAATATACTGTGAATATCGAATTTGGGACACGATCTTGTTTCTGTATGGGTTTCCACAAATCTTCAATTGGTATTAGAGCATGGCTTTTTAGTCCTAAATTTCAATTTTTCAGAATTAAAATTCATAGTGATGGGGGTACTATTTTTATTTTGCATTTATGTGATGAATGTGGGTTTTTTCACATATTGGATGTTTTGGAATTTGTTTTTCTTGTTACTTCTTTATTTTAAAATTTTGGTTTGTAAGGACTCATTGTTTTAGGCGTACTTTTTGCAATAGAGATTGTAATTGTAATTGTTTGGGTCGTTAGTGGTTGTTCCGACGAAGATCTATTAGTGTCGAAGCCAAAACAAAAAAATTTGATGCAAAAGTGGACTATACAGAAGCTATTCTGTACAGCGACGCTGCGGCACTCCGAAGCGATGCGATGTAAAGAGTTTCTGTAGCGTTGCGACGCTCCGAGACGCACTGGAGCGCGAGTTTAATTAATTATTAGAAAGTCAATCTCGGTCCAATAATGTATTTTGTTTTTTTTTTTTTTTTAAATTATGCATTGGATGCATGATTTAATATTGCTATATATGTCATAATGTATGTCATATAGAGAAAATCCCACCATAGTTTATGCATTATTCATACATCATAAATATTATAATTGTTATAATATAGTTGCATGATTTAAATTTTATAGTTTGCTCATGCATCATATAATATAAGAGTTATAATATATGTTTGCATGCATAAATAACATTGTCATGCATTATTTATATTATAATCACTACTACAAAAACTGTATTACTTGACTTTTTTCACAGTCAAGTATCAGTGTTACTTGACGTTTTTAAAACGTCAAGTAATCTCATGTCAAGAATAAGAGAAATTCTTTACTGGCCTAAAGCGTCAAGCTGTAACTTACTTGATATGTTATAACTATCAAGTATATGAGATCTGTTGACTTATCTTAAGTGTCAAGTATCTAAATTCTTGACATTTATTATGGATCAATGGATCAAAGTTTTCATAACTTGACAGTTTTTACTTGTCAAATGTAATTTCTTCTTTACACCCAAAAACTAACAACTTAATGAATATTTGATACATTTTGCTTGTCATGTTTATGTGTGTGTGTATTTTTTTTATAAAAAAATTGTACTATTAGAGATTATCTATATAATTACTTCTGTTTTGAGGCCCAATAATCACATTGATATATATATATAAGACAAACTAACATCAACCAAACGAGTTATGATCCTTAATCATAAAACAAAGAGCACATGTAATAATAAGAAAGAGAGACTGCACTATCCTCCAAGCACCACAATACTTTTAGGTAACTCCAAAGTCAAAGCCTCATTGGATATATTGTCATATACTTACAATCTCATGTTAACAAAGTTCATATAAACAATTTCTTCAATGTTGTCAATATACTTGCAACCTCTATGGACAATCCCATATGAACAATTCATGAACAATTTCAAAATTACAACTATCAACCCTCCCAAGCTACAATTTTGAAAGTTTTTCACTTAATCTCTTTAATAAATTAGCAAGAAATAAACCAAATACTAACCAATTCACCACCACCACAACATTCTTACATATTCAAGTGCTTCAATAATGACCACACTAATGCCTCTAAACACCTGAAATGGGAAGGAAAAAAAGATATCAATTCTCTAAAATCGTACATTCAATAAGAAGTTGATAAGGCTTTGATAGTCCCAGTTAGAATTGCTTCCCCTTCTCCTAATTAACTGAGTATTTGATCATGTATTACCAAACCTAGGTCCTCGTAAGTTGTAACATATAGCATACTTTGTAGGCTACAAAATCAATAATATGACTAGAATTCTAAAAAACACAGCAACTGGAACTGGGCATTGCAATTGCATTCATTTCAACAACGTGTAAAAGGACACCTAAAACAAAGAAAAATTCTATAAGAGAAATGTAGATACAACAGTTTGAAGAGGGGCAAAAAAATGTTGAATGAAGCAAATTTACAAATGAATATAGTGAAGAGTAGTAAATGTAAAGAACAAACGCCAATATGATATCTTGTACTCATATTTTTATCCTGCTTCGAAAATTTTGAACATATCTTGCAGGCTGCAATTAAATTTTGTAAGGGCAGCAGTTTAAATACATGACTAGTAAATAAAATTGACAAATCAAGATAAATAGCATGAATATTGGTTTATACCCAATGCTAGAAACCAGAAGCTGGAGTTAAAGGGTTCGTCAAGTCAGTGTAGAGCAGGGAGATCATAACATCAAATAACGCTAGCGTGTTGAGAATATCCAAGGGAAAACCATACGTTCAAGTAGAACCGACTGATGATCACAGCCACAAGAATTGGAACATTCTAGCTTCTGGGATAATTGACAAAAATGGCCTATGTGAAGTTTTGGTTTTGAAATTTAGACCCTTTTTAAAAACATTGTTTTTTGACCTCATAATTTTGCAAACAATGTAAAAGTACTGTAATGCCCTTCAAAATTTCAAAAGTCACAAATCCTCCCAACCTAACCGTTTGGCCTTTCCATTTCCTCCCTTAATTGCTACTATTTTCTACCTCGATTTCAACTACATTTCGGATTTTCTTGCCATTTTCCTTTTCATTTAAAGATTATTTAGGATTTTTCATCTAATCAGGTATGGATTTTCCTTTTTTTTCGCTCAATGTTAGTTTATCTTAGACGTTATAAAATGATTGTTTTAGATCTATGTTGAATGTTAATTTTTTTTCTTTAGAACATCATGGTCAGTGTTTTCTGAACAATTTGCAGGCCTAAAATTAATTTTTTTCCCGAAAACCTCGAACCATTTTTTTCAAAAATTGGTCTCTACCCAGCCGGACTTCATACGAGGGTGATTGGGTATGTAACCGGGCAGAGCTAATGGTAAGACAAGGGGGGAATGATTGGCGCCCGACGTTAGACTGATCGAGAGCAAGATGAGATTTGATCGGGTAACAAGGTGTAGGGGAGGGGTACCCGGTCGGGCTTCATACTATGTTGACCGAGTACGTGGTTGGGCGGGGCTAATGAAAAAACCTATTTAAGGGGAAGACTGGTGCTTGGTGTTAGACCGGCCGGGTGAATGGAGTTGTTGATCGAGTATGGAGGGGAAAGCGGGGACAATGAAAAGACGAGGGAAAAGGGGGCAAGACCAAGTAGGGGGTGGAACCGAGTGGAAACCGAGAAGAATTCTTTACTATTTTTTGGCCCGGTCTTCAGCCTAGCCAGGTATGAGACCGGGCCAAAAAATAGAAACTTATAATATTTTTATGGGTCGGGCGAGAAGAGAAAGGGGATTGGGCACCTGATCGAGATTGGGAAGAGGCAGGACTGGGTAGAAACCGGTAAGGTTCTTTACTGTTTTTGGCACGATCTTCAACCCGGCTGGCCAAAAAACAGTAGCTTATAATACATATATTTTCTTCTTTTTAAATATTTTGACTCATTGTTATGTTGTGTTAACTTCTAATTTATCTATTTGATGAAAAATTGTAGGTTATAATGGAACTAGAAATGAAGTTTCATCCTAATGAAGTTTCAAGTGTAGGGTTGATGCTCTAAATCTCGTAGGGTCCTGTAGTTTGTAAACACTTGTATGAACAAATATTCTGTGATTAATAATATATGATATTTTATTCACTTCTGTTTATAAAATATATGATATTTTAGTTGCATTAACCACAAACCAATAAAATAAAATCCATGGTTATCGTTGTAACTTAAACATGTATTTGGAGATATACAAGTGGATCGTGTTTAAGTGATAACCTAAATGTTTTGTAGTATGTGGATAAAGGAGGGAAGCCTTATCCTGTTGACACTACAAGTATGGCCCGCTTTGTAGATGTTACAAATATTGTAAAGTGCTACAAATGATCTAATCCTGATCATTCATGTATTAGACATGTGAGCGAGGATATTCTATATAAAAAAGTTTGTACTAGACTGAACTATGAAATTTTTAGTCTCGTTATGTAACGTCGTACATAATAGAGACTTTCATTTTACTAAAATGATCATAGGTAACATGACCTTAATCTTGAATGAGTTGTGAACTCCTGCTTATGAGGGCGGTCCTTTGATTTTCATGGGTGAGAGTGGCCAGATCACCGACTCAACAAGCCTGCCATTTTGGGGATTTGTCTGATTGGGGAGATGGAAACTCAGCTACACAAGAAAGAATTCACTCCTTCCCCGAAGCAAGGGTAAGTAGATAGATTGTTCCCTTAAGGGATAATTCTGGGTCTTGAACAATGTGATGCCACACCCTCTCTTGGTCCGAGAGAAGTTTAGTCATAGTGGGACTATGATCTATTGTTCATTAGAGGGATCAGTGGTACTTAAGGAGTTAGATATAACTACATAGGAAAAATGATAATTTGGCCTAGTTGTACTTACGAGCGATTTGTGAAGGGTCATTGTACTGTTGATCAGTTATATCCAATGGACACAGAAATATATTTATAGTGCGAAGAATGCAGTTGTCGGTCTTTAATGGAGTGCTTGGCAGTTAACGGACGGTGGATAATGTGATTAAAGAGTTTAATTAGTTATTCACGTACTGTTGGAGCTTCAAGCTACAGGTCCATGAGATCCCCTTGGTAGCTCAATGGATTTAAGTTGAGAATAAGTTTTTGGGTTAATTTGAAATCTTCAAATTAATAAGAGAGAATTTAATTATATATGATATAATTAAATTAATTCAATTATATATGATATAATTGATATAATGTATTTGATACATTATTGTTTAATTGGAGGAACTAATATTTGAATATGATTCAAATATATTTTTTATGAATGAGATTCATAGTTATTAAATTTAATATAAATATGATTTATATTAAATGCCATAAAATAGAGAAAAAGAACTATGGTTATCATATTTATTTAAAACTATAGTCTCTTAGAAAAAGAACTATGATTTATATTAATATAGTCTCTTAAGCAATCATTATATATTGTATATGATGAAATATTAAAACTATAGGTTATAAATATAATATGATAAGTTAGTTATCATATTTATTTATATTTATTAATTATTTGATAATTAAATTCTTTTTCACCATAATTACCTTTAGTAGGTAGTTAATTGGTTTTATGGAAAAGTGGGATAAATGAAAATGGTTTTCTAATTATTCTGTGAGACATTAACTTTACGATGGAGTAAACAATCAAGTATCTACATGATTGCTTAAGAGACTATACGATAGCCTCATTATCTTCTTGATCGAGTAAGCTTGTCTATGCGATAGACTTGGTCGTCTACATGATAATGTTATTTTTCCTTTTCAATCGTCTTCCTCCTAAAACTCTAAACTTCCCCTCTAACCAAAATTAGCCAGAGCCCATCACTCTTGGATTCTCACACCGAGAATACTAAGGTAACCAAGTGGTAGTGTCCTGTTTGGTTTGAGGATCGAGTTGCTGCTTGTTGCTTGTTCGAGGAGTGTTCGAGTTGTTCGACAAGTTCATGAACGAGTATGTTCGAGGGATTACTTGAAGAAGGGTTCTTCAAAGGTATAATCTCTTAATCCTTTGTTTTTATTTAAAAGCATGTTGTAATTTATGATTTATGCATAATCTATTATGTATGACTGTAAATGTATACGTTCAATCACAATGGGATTTGGACGATCTGCTTCCGTTCAAAGGTTCTCTATAAACGGAGTTCCTTCATCAAATAGACGCCAATTCCCGATCGAGCTCATGAAAAAACCATCAAAGTATACAAATTCCCAGTCGGGTCCATGCAAGTAGGCGCCAATTCCCGGTCGAGCTAATGCAAAAGATTATCAAAGTATACTAATTCCCAGCCAAGTCCATGAAAATAGGCGCCAATTTCTAACCGGGCTCATACAAAGATGATAGCTGGTATAAATACAAGTTATTGTAGTCTTTTATTTAGAATTGTGAAGGCTAACAAGTAGAATATGTGGTGATAATACTAAGAATTCATGTGAAAAGTGAGCTTGCGTTGATCAACACGGGAAATCTCTGCTAACCTAATATTATGCGTTATTCTGCATTAAAATGTCTATTTTTGTAGCTATCGCAGGAATCGATCGCATGCGGTGAATCCCAGACCATCGCAAAGTTGATTGCATGCGTTCATCGCATGGATGTTGTGGCTATAAAGTAATAACCATGATAGAAGGGTGATCGCAAGGTTGGTGGAATGCGATGGCACTTCGGAAAAAACGAGCATGAACGCATACCTTGGGAGTATCAAAAAGATGATGTTGACATTTCACCTACCGCGCCGAAAGTGACAGTGATTCAGAGAGGGACCACCAATACTGTCAGCATTCGAGCTCTATAAATAGAGACGTAGAGCCCAAATTCAAGTTATCTGAGCTTCTGTCTTAAGGCAGATCCTTGTGATCACAGATGAGAGCGTGAGCAAGACATTCTTTGAGAGTTTTTCATTCCTTCAACCCATTCTGAGTGACGATCGGAGCTTTGCCAGAGATAGAGCTCGAGAGAGACTACTCCACGACCCATCCATGGCACCACCGGCAGCCTTGACATACGTCTGATGGAAGCAAGAGATTGCCTACATCTAGCCCTCCACCTCTCTTCTTATCTCTGTATTGTATTATATTTTGGCTCAAGGCATTAATACATTTTGTAATCAATGCATCTCTTTATTTCCTTCGACACCATCTTCATTATCTCCTTCTTTATCATCCCTTACTTTCATTGCAACAAACTAAGTAAAGATCACAAGCGTTATCGCATACTCAATCATGCGACATAGAGATACGAAGCATGTAGCAACCCATCGAGAGGTGTGCGTCGCGCGAGTCTAGTGAGTTAATCCTCTTTGCTTAGCGTGAGGTGGTAGCAACGCTTGTCTATGAGCTGTCGCAATGCTTGTCCATGAGCTGATTAGCCGGGACTAACTGCCCAAGAGGGTAAGTAATGGAACTCACTAAGCAAAGTAAGTAGTGTTCCTAGAGATAGGAATAATATTATGTTCAACACAACCATGCATTATAGAGATATAAGCATGTGGCTGACTATCGAAAGGTATGCGACGCGTTAGTGTGACGAGCTGGGATTACCCTTGCGATCAAGCTTAATGATGCGGTGAATTTATCCCCTCCACCATTCTATTTATTTTTCCATGCATCTTATTACGCGTTAACAGTTGCCGCGTCTCTACCAATTCTCATAGTCACACTTTCATTGCTCAATATGTTTAATTAGGATTAGGAGTAGTGCATAGTCTTTTAACTTCCTTATTTTTTTTATTCATCGCCTCAGACGCATTACTTCACAAACAGTGAGTTACAGTCTTCGACCTAAGATCATCTTGAGAAATTTGCATTCTCGTTATACTTGGCAAGAAAGCAAGAAAACTTGTGGCAAGAACGCATGGTCATCGTATATATTCTTAAACGCATATTGCATATTTCTTAGTCTAATGCATGACCATCGACATATGGAGATCAACACATATCATAATATGCACGCATATTTACTCCCTTTTCCACCCATCAAAAGAACTATCAAAATATACAAATTCCTGATCGGGCCCATGCAAGTAGGCACTAATTTCCGGTCGGGCTAATGCAAAAGATCATCAAAGTATACTAATTTTCGGCCGAGTCCATGCAAGTGGGCACCAATTCTCAGTCGGGATCATGCAAAAAACCACGGGTCCATGCAAGTAGGGGCCAATTCCCGGTTGGGCTAATGTAAAATATAATACAAAGGTCATCAAAATCCACAAAAATCCATAAAGTTGATGGACAAATTAGTAATAAAAAAATCCATTATAATCCTTTTCCCTTTCATTCCAAATGCCACCAAAATAAATCCAAACACGAGACATTTTTCTACAATTTATAATAAAAATGTATTAATATAGTTAAAGAAAAAGCAAAATAAAAAATAGAAACTAAAAAGAAAAAAATTGGCCCGGTCGTCCACCCAGCCGGGTACAACATCAAGCCAAAAAAATGGTGTACATATTCTCCATGTGTGCTCGACGGGGCTAGGGTTAACTTTACTGGGCCCTAGACCAGTCCCAGCCTGGCTCCTATCCTGTACCCTAGAAGACCGAGTGATTTTAATCAATTTCTTTCATACCCAGTGAAGACCGATTGAGTGACTTCAATCAATTTTCTTCATCCCCGGTGAAGCCCAACTGGGTATAAACTTATTTCAACAATTATTTTGTACCCGGTGAAGTCCAGTCGGGTATCTTCAAAAAAAAATTGCTATCCTTTTTTTCAATTTTTTTAGCTATAAAATGCAAACCATTATAAAAGTTTTTTTTTAAAAAAAAATCAACCAAGAAAGCATAAATACAAGCAAATAAATTCTAACATACCAAACTCCAAAAAGGTCATTTATTTTTGTCAATTTTTCTAGAAATTATCGAACTATTGAATACATACAAAATGAAATACATACATTCTTACGGAGTGTACAAAATTACAATTTCGTGAAATACTAGTTTTGGACTTGACGAAAGACTTTTCATTCGGGAGATAATTTGGTGAAGAGAACTTTTTGTGAGGTTGTAAATAAATTAATTTTGGTGGATAATTTTTGTGTTGGAATGTGAATATTTTTTTGTGAATTAATTTTTGTGATGAATGATTTTTTGTGAATTAATTTAGTAGGCTAGTTATTGAAATTGAAAGTGAGAATTTAATAAGGGGCATAAGAATAATTGTACAACCAAAATTTCTCGTGCTTACATCATTTTCATCATCAAAGAATAAAAAAATTTGTTTTTAAAAAATAGGTCAAAAATACAAAATAAACTCCAAAAAGGCCATTTTTTTATAATTTTCCCAGCTTCTGCTCTAGCCGCAGTGACAGGCTCTATTTCGCACAAATAAAAATAAGAAACGAGCCGTTAACATAAATTAGAATCATTCCAAGTAACACCAATCATCAAAAAGATTTAAAACAAAGAAACCCTAAAAGAATATTGAAAGAAACAAACCTCAAAAACACCATTAACAATATAGCCAAAGGAAAACCCAAATGTGCAAATGAGAAATTGTTGCCTCCTGCACAAGGATACAAAGAAAACACAATGGAATGGAGTTCACGAACATATCTGAGAGAGAAATGAAAAACTTGAACAATGTATGAAGAGAACGACTCTCAGGTATGCTTCAACGACGTTGGAACAGAGCTTGAACGACACTGCTCGAAGGAGCTCAAAGCTCGATGGACCTGACACAAAGCTCAACGTCTTAGATCTGCTTGAGATGAACCTATAATGAAGCCCAAAGCTCACGGATGTGAAACAAACTTGGAACGAACCTCGATGATGCCAGACAGAACTGGAGTGAAGCTAAGATCAGCTTAGCGAGCATTGGACAGAAATGAAACGAAGCTTAGATCTGAAAAATGTGACGTTTGAGTTGCTGGAACGGGAGCTGAGGTCGACGGCACTGGAGAATGGAAATCAGCGGAGTTGGGGAGCTGAATAGAGATGGTGGCTTGCCGGATGTGTGAGTTAAATGGAGATGGTGGAAGGAGAATGAGAGTGCGAGGGATATTGTGCAAGAGAAATTTAGGAGATGAGCTGCCGGATGTGTGAGCTGAACAGAGATGGTGAAAGGAGCACCAAGTTGAAGATGCTGAAGGCTGGACCACAAAGAAGAGAAGAGGGAAGAGAGAAAAATTTAGGGCTTTGAGTTCTTTTGTTTTTAACAAAAAATGAGAGGGGGGAAAATAAAAATGGAGAATGGGAAATAAATTATAAAGGATTTTATATAATTTTTGTATTTGATATTACTTGACGTTTTAAAAACGTTAAGGCTAGCGTGAAAAATCCAAAAAATTTCTTGAACCTCCACTTTTTTTCATTATTCTTGATGTTTTTCTTAAAATTACATATTACTTGACATTCTTTCATGAAAACATCAAGTAACTAAAAGTTGAAAGACTCAAGTAATGCAGTTTTTGTAGCTTGGATATATGGATGAATGTTGTTTTATTTTCATTACTTTAGTATATAAGTGTTATGTATGATTAAGTAATGAAATTGAGATTGCATGAAGATGACATTATTTTAGGTTTTTTTTTTTTTTTTTTTTTTTTTTTTTATAAATGCTATAATTTTACTAAGTAAGTCACTAGATGCAATCTTAGGTTTTAATTTATTTAATTTATTCTTTATAATTGTTATAAATACATGAAATTAAAAATTAAAATCTATAATAAAGAATTGTATGCTCAAATAGGTAAATCATTTTTAAATAGTTTAAAATATGATTCACTATAGACCTATGATCACATTATTTTTTATAAGATTATAAATAGGTTTAATTTTTTAATCAGTTTAATAGGATTAAATTGGTTAATATTAAAATATTAAATTTTTAACAAATATATCTATAAGGGATCTATGTCTAATCTATCTAAGCTGGGGTATTTAAGCTGATAGAAACGGAATACCCCTACATGGGAACTGACCTGGAAGGTGAATTAGATAGATTTGTTACAAGCATGTAATGATTGATTAAAGTTTATTAAAGCGTTTAGTGAACAATAATCAATATTGTTTAACTATCCAAAATAAATGTTACATTGGGCAAAGTAAACAATTACTTGGCTAAAATAATTAGCTGTATTTTTCTAAGATAATTAACCCTAGGTAAAACACTCAGTGAGAGGAAAATAGGGTATATGATACTTCATTTTTTCTATCATGTTTCTCCCTAAAAGTTCACGCCTCAAGACCTATACTCAGTCTCGCGGCACATTTTCTTGTGTCCCCCTATGGGTGGTGTTTATATAGGTCAATATCAAGGTAAATAGAGATAGTATTTATAGTAAATGGGAGCGAGACGTGTGTCAATATGTTCCATGGTCTCTCTCATTAATTCGAAGTAAACTTTCATGCTTCGTCTCGAGATACCTTTGCTTGTGTCCTCCTACAGATGAAATTTGCATGAGACTTTACTCAAACTCTATAGATGGATAGGATTGCTTAAGTTTTTGCCCCAATTGGTTTTTTCCTACGGTTGACTCATTGGGGCGGAACTCTAGAATCTAAAATGAGAAGTTACACTTACAAGAAAAATGTTAAACTAGTTAATAATTTTATGGATTAAGCAACAGTGACTAATAATTATAGGAACAAGAGTTGTTCTTGTATAATTAAGATAGTCTCAATTCATTGAAAGGACAATTGATTACCCTACGGTGACTTTCACCCTGCCCAACTGAAGCATCATTGCAAAATAGCTGTCGCATAGGGTGCATTAAAATTATTTTGCTAAATTGATTTGTTTTTTCAAACTAGGTAATGCTCGTTTAACTAATATAAATAAATTGTATGTTTTAGCTGAAGGAAATAAAACATGAGGATTTTCATGAGCAGCGGAATGATCGTTCCAAGATTCATTCAAAATTGAAGATACATAATTACAATCAAGAAACGGAAACTTACAGTTATGCACAATACGAAATTAAAACACGCTTTACAATACGATCAAGGGAAAGATTATACATACCTTTGAAGACTCATGCTTCAATCTTCCTCGATCACAGACGCTCGAACAGTCTCTAAGACAGCAATACACGAACGCTCGAACACTACGACTGCAATACAACAAGATCACAGCGACCACAAACTCAACAATCTCCAAGATCACTGATAATGGGCAGAAATGTACGTTATCATAGTGCTAAGTTCTTAAACAATATTAGATTACGTTGATGAAATATGTTAACTTGTGTCCATTAAGCATCGTTTTCATGGTATTGCGGTCGCATGCATTCAGCAAATTAGAACAGTTGATTTTTGTATTTTTGTAGAATATGCGTTAACGAATTGCAAAGATTGCAATCATAGGAATTCATTGGTCGAGCATAACTTCACCGTAAGGCTTTGTGTTGATCGTGCTCGCAAACATTTGTCCGAGAAGGATCGTCGCAACTTGGTCAGCGTAACATGGTGGGCGCATCTGGGTGAAAGGATAATTAAGAGCGATGGGACAGAAAGCTGATGACAGTTGAATCCAAATTAAGTAGACAGCCAATAACAGTCACAGAGTACATTCAGCTTTATCAGTGACAATTATTCGGTGCATCAGTCAGGAATTAAAGTTGTCTCATCTTTACAACCAGGAGAGAGAAGCCGCCTTTCACCATGGATGCTCTATAAATACCAAGGGCATTCTTCAGAGAAGGGTTTCACCATTTTTACAATCTTTTGTTCCATAAGTTCACGCCTTTGTCCATAGTTCTTCTTTCATTTTAAGGCGGATGCGAGGGAGAATTGTGCCGATAGATCGTTCCGGAGCGTCGGAAGCTTCAAGGATAGAGAGAGGGCCAACGCCTGCGGAAGCTGAATCATCTTTAGATTAGAATAGAGATTTCAGTGTAAAAAGTCTCGGTCAGCAAGGAATTGCTACCAGGCTCTCTACCTTTAACTTCCATTGACATTTTGTGCTCAACTCATTTATAAGAATGGAATTTCTTTTTCTATATCTGTTCACTTTCTGTTATTCACGCATGAGTAGCTAAATTAGTTAAATGGGTTGAGAAGCATTTAGCTAGCACAACTAGGGAATCTTCACTCTTTGCGATTATCTTGTTTATGTATGCTTCATTCGTCCATTAGAGATACTCGAGAGGGTAGTCTAAGGACAGGATCTAGACTTGGGAAAGTCAGGTTAGAATCTAGACTCGGAAGAGCCAGATTAGAATGCATAAACGAAAGATAGGTGCTTAGGAATGAGCACTATTTGTTATCAACGCATCGCATGCATCCTAGAGATAGGATATGATTGTATGCCATCACCTTGCTTTCATGCATTTTTCATCATCGCATAGGATAAGAGTAGAGACTAGGGATAAACTCTATGGACACTTTTTCGTTCAACACATGCATCCTAGACTTAGGAGTATCGCATTTACATTGGAAAATGACTTATTGTGCATGGTTGTAACATGATCACATGGTCTAACGCATTCCCGAGTAACGCTAGCTAGAGATCTTCTCAACCCGTTCATCGCATACTCATTGTATCTATCAACGCAACTGTCTTTTCTCAAATCCCCCACCTTTATTTATTTCTTTTTCATCAACGCAAATAACAAACCCAACACTTATTTATTTACTTGGTTACCGCAAAGTTTTCATAAAAATTACCAATGCAATCTATTTTCACAAGTCCCTGTGTTCGACCGTAGACTTACTAGAAAACTCAGAGGAATTTATACTTGAATTCTGCTAAGGAAACTTGAGTGCACAATGCAAATCCATCAACGCATATCATCCATATTTCCACTTCATAAAACCAAGCATCAATCACGAACCCAACGAACGGCCTCCAAAAACCTCGACTCAATCGAGTTGAGTAAGACACCACCACAATGGCTACCTTGGTATTCTCGGTGTGAGAATCCAGAAATGTGGGCTCTGTGTGGACTTGGTTAGAGGAAGAGACTGGAGGAATAACAATCATGAAACGATTGAGCAAGTGGGAGATGAGAAGAGTCTATCGTATAGACGAATGCTCAATTGTTTAGCAAATACTCCATGATCGTATAGTAAATTTTGCGCGATCGTTTAGTTATGCCCAGCTGAGTGAACTATCATGTAGTGTCACTCCACGATCGTTTAGTCTCTCTTTCAGCTATTGTTTATGAATTGAATTCACTTGACAATAATTCCGTGAGTTTTTCCGAGAATGGCAACTCTTAAAACTCTCAAATCTACTAAATTTAGAAAAACATTTTTCCTTTTATCTCACGGTTACCATGAAACTACCAATAACCTCTCACTCAATTGGTTATTAGAGAAAAGATATAATTATCCAATAATTAATATTATTATAAACATATATGATAACCAACTTACCATATTATGTACAATACATGAAAAATAACAAGTACAATATACAATAAACTAGGGCATACTCTATAGCCCATTATCATCTCCCACTTGTTCTAGACAAGATGCCACATATCCTGTAGACCAAGACTCTCCAAGTGACCCTCGAAAACTTTAGCTGTGAGTGTCTTTGTTAATGGATCGGCAACGTTGTGCTCCGATGCGATCTTCGTGACTATCACATCACCGCGATGCACAATCTCCCTGATCAAATGATATTTTCGTTCGATATGCTTGCCTCGACGATGACCCCGAGGTTCCTTCGAATTTGCCATAGCCCCGTTGTTATCACAATAAAGAGTGATTGGTAAATCCATATTTGGAACAACTTCCAAATCTGTAAGGAATTTCCTCAGCCAAACAGCCTCCTTAGCTGCTTCACAAGCGACTACGTATTTGGCTTCTAGAGTGGGGTCTGTGATGCATCCTTGCTCGATGCTTCGCCACACTACAACCCCTCCATTCAGAGTGAACACTGACCTCGATGTCAATTTACGAGAATCTCTATCTGTCTGAAAGTCAAAGTCCATGTGTCCTGTAAGGATCAAATCCTTATCTCCATACACGAGTATGTAGTCCCTCATTCTCTAAAGATACTTAAGGATTGTCTTGACCGCCGTCCAGTGATGAAATCCTGGATTGGATTGATAACGACTAAAAATCCCTACTACATGAGAACGGAATAGTGTTCGTGTCCAAAGGTGAATAAAGCCCTAGCTTCTAGAGTTCGCTGCTTTTCCCAGGCTTCAAATGTCTGGTCTGGTACACAATATTGTATACATTAAGCTTCCAGCAGCTGAAGCATAGGGAATCCGTCTCATCTCCTCAACCTCTTGAGGTGTCTTAGGACATTAATCCTTAGACAAAACGATTCCATGCCTGAAGTATAATAAACCCCTCTTGGAATCAAATCCTACATCCTATACTTGATCAACATTTGATCGATGTACGATGCCTGAGACAAGGCTAACCTCTTGTTCTTACTATCTCGAATGATCTAGATCCCTAGAACATACTGTGCCTCACCCAAATATTTCATTTGAAACTGGGCAACTAGCCACTTCTTAATGTCAATCAGAAACCCTACATCATTCCCAATGAGTAGGATATCGTCCACATACATTACTAGGAAAGCTACTGAGCTGTTGATGATCTTCTTGTAAACACAAGACTCATCAACATTCTGATCAAAGCCAAACAATTTGACCGCACTATCAAATCTAATGTTCCATGATCTAGATGCTTTTTTCAGCCCATAAATGGACCTATTAAGCTTGCAAACTCTTTGCTCTTGATCTGGAACTACGACCCCTCTGGTTGAGCCATGTAGATGGTCTTCTAAAGATTACCATTAATAAAGACAGTCTTGACGTCCATTTTCCATATTTCATAATCATAAAATATGGCTATGGAAAAAGTATCATGATAGACTTTAGCATGACAACAGGTGAGAAAGTTTCCTCATAGTCCACTCCCTCGACCTGGGTATAACCCTTTGTCACAAGTCTAGCTTTAAAGATTTGCACCCTTCCATCTACACCTCGCTTTTGCTTTTAAATCCAATTACACCCTATAGGTTTTACACCATCATGCTGATCCACAAGCTCTCAGACTTGATTGAAGTACATAGACTCTATATCCCGGTTCATGGCTTTAACCCACTCATCCTTGTCAACATCCTTCATTGCTTGCTTAAAAGACAATGGATCCTCGACCCCATCATTAGAAATGACGTTCTGGGCTTTAGTCAAACCCATGTAACGTTCTGGTGGATTCATAACCCCCCTCCCTCCACTACGTCGAGGTAGTGTCAACTCTTGAGCTGGTTGACTAGATGCACCAACCTCAACAACTCTTGTTGATTTGTCAGTCTATTCAACAACTCTTGTTGAACCTTCAGTAGTTTAAGTCTCACTCGAAATCTCACGTAAAATAAACTTACTTCATGATTTATGATCTTAGATGTGGTCTTATTCCAAGAAGATAGCATTTGTAGAAACAAACACTTTGTTCTCACTCAGTTCATAGAAGTATCCACCCCTCATTTCCCTGGGGTAGCCTATAAAGAGGCAAACTTTCAAACGCGGTTCCAACTTCAGGTTAGTCACAAGCACGTGGGTCAGATACCCCAAATCCTGAAGTGGCGTAAACTACCTTTACGGGCTCTCCACAGCTTAAAAGGTGTTTTAGAAACACTTTTCGAGGGAACGTTGTTCAGAATGTAACATGCAGTCTCCACTGCAAAACCCCACAATGAGTGGAAGATAAGCATAACTCATCATAGACCGAACTGTCTCCAACAAGGTTTTATTTCTCCTTTTTGATACACCATTCTGCTGAGGTATACCTAAGGCCAAGAGTTGGGTCATAATTCCATGTTCTATCATATAGTTCTGGAATTAGAAGTCCATATACTCTCCACCATGATCAGATCGTAGTGTTTTATCTTCTTACCTAACAAGTTTTCAACTTCAGCCTTATACTCCTTGAACTTGTCAAGGACTTCAGACTTACGTTACATTAGGTAGAGATACCCGTACCTTGAATAATCATCTATGAAAGAGATGAAATATTCATACCCACATCGAGTCCTAACACTTAACGGACCACAAAGGTCAAAATGTGGAAGCTCTAATGTTTCCTTGGCTCTGTAAACTTTTCCAGTAAAAGGTTGTTTGTTCATCTTGCCTTCGAGGCATGATTCACACACCGACAAAGAGTTTTCTTGTAAACTCTTTAGAAGTTCACATTTCACCAACTGCTCAATCCTATTGAGGTTGATGTGACCTAACCTTAGATGCCAAAGATGGGCGTTTTCCTTAGGAGAAACCTTTGGTCTTTTAGTTGTTATCGTTGTATTGAACATTTGAGTATTAAACAAGGCTTTTATGACTAACGGCCTTAGTACATATAAGTTACTTTCCATTGAACCAAAACCAATCTCCATTCCATTCTTGAAAATAGACACTTTACTCTCAGAAAAGGAAACGGTATAACCTTGTTCAATGAGACAAGAAATCGAGATTAAGTTCCTCTTGATATGAGGAACTACGAAAACATTATCCAATAATAAATAATGTTTCTTGTCCAAAAATAACTTCAGCCTGCCCACAATAACAGCTGAAACAACCTCACCAGTACTAACTCGAATAGTCATCTCTCCGTGTGGCAACGTTTGCCAGGAACTAAATCCTTGGTAAGAGTAACTGACGTGATTAGTAGCACTGGAATCAAGGATCCAGGCAGAATCATCATTCTCTACCAAACACGTCTCCAAGACCAATAAATCATATTTACAGCCTGATAACTTGTAGAAATACAAGTTATTTTTACTCTTAAATTGGAATAACTAAGGTTTTTAATGATAAATTCTCCTTATTTTTAGAAGAAATGCATGGATTTATTAAAATATTAGCAAACTCAGCCAAAAGAAGTTAGATTACTAAATATCGCGACACTAACGCATTGTATTGCAGGATTTCAACGCGAGGATAAACGCTAACGCATTAGACAAGTGTCGCAGGAAAAGTTGTAATGCATGGGCCATGCGTCAGAGGGAGTTCAACGCAAAGAAGATTCATTGATCCAGGCTGATTGTGTCACGTCACCACTTCTGAGTATGGGCACGTGCAGCAGGCGGTGTCTGAAAAACTTCCAAGTAGCAAGCGGCGTCTGAAAAGTTTCCGAGAGTCAGGCGGCTGACCAGGTCATAGACTTTAATGCTGACCAAGATATGGACTTTAATGCTACCCATTCACCAAGTGGACATGACCAACGCCTATAAATAGATGAAGTCCCTCCATAGTTCAAGGCCGAGAAAATTATTCAGTTTAGAAATTATCAAGATCCTTACTCTATGTAATTAGTGAAGTCATAGTTTAAGTTGTGTTGTGGTGCCAAGACGATCAAAAGGGTTGAGAACCACCACCACCGCCGGTCAGGGAGCGGAGGAAGCCAAGCTTAAGAAAGACACTTCGTCCTCTTCTTATATAAGTAATTGTACACAATAGAATTGAACCAAAGAGATACAAGAGATTGTACTTTGTGGCTTGACTCAATTTCCCTCACCTCATTTATTGCTTTCATTTCACTTGATTGAATATTGCTTTTGTAAAGACAATTTGCCTCTTTATAAAATTCATATATTTATCCATCACATTCTTGCCATTGTTTACTTCTTGTTTATGTTGAATATATTCATACTTTATGCAAAACTTCATTTCAAACGCTTAAGCCGACTTGATCACTTGGTAAAAGCATCTTTAACTACGATTATTCGAGAGAATAACTAAGCTGCATCAAGTAGGACGCCTAGTACAGCTAGAGATAACTTACTGGTGTTTGTTGCATTCTGTGTTAGACGCATTCATCCTAGAGATAGGCTTTGTATGTTATTTGCATTAAGAGATGTTAAGTAAAGTCTAATGCATGAACAAAAGATAAGCAAATCATTCCATCTTATCCACATCACATTCTGGTTTGTGTACATTCATCTTAGACCGACACCTACCATTTATATTAAACTCCATTTTCGCATGATCTATCATTCACCACTCAACTCTTTTGTATCTTCTTGCACAGGCACAACACTTTAGTGTAAATAACACATTTCTCTCACTCATTTAGGAAAACCCCTATAATAGATACAACGCAAGGTCTGCGTTTGTTTAACTGAATCCCTAAGTTCGACCCTGGACTTACCAGGAACCTAAATCAGATTTATACTTGGGTCTGGTTTAGGAAAACTTTAACGTCATTAATAAGAGTGTCATGCGTTCTGATTGCATATCTCTAACGCATCAACGCGTTACAACTACTTAACGCATCACAACATCAATGCATAATTTATACTTAGCACTTATTTTTCCAACTTATTTTATACAATACACTTCTTGTTGGAATCACGATGGCAATGAACAAGTTTTTGGCGCCGTTGCCGGGGATTCAGAAAAAAGACTAACCAGAAATTTCATTTGTACCTGTTATAGGAACACTTCGGTCGAAGGAGTATTACGACCCCGAGATTGAAAGAACCTTCCGGCATAGGAACCGATCTAACCGTTGTCGAAAGTTGAGGCAGCAATTTCTCAGACAACAGAACAGGAAATTAGCAATGGCGGAAGAACAGGCAAATCAACAATTAGCTCAGTAATTAGCTCATGCTGCAAAGAATCTAATCCTAATGGCAAATAGCAGCACGCGTCCTATGAGAGAGTTCGCGTCCCTTGTACTGTATAATTTCTCTCCAGGAATCATCTACCCAACGCCAGACGAGACCAGGTTCGAAATGAAATCTGTTATGCTCCAAATGCTCCAGACTGCTAAACAATTTGGGGGTGGTCGTGGTGAAGATCCTTATGCCCATATGAAGCATTTCCTGGAAACATGTAATTCATTTGTGATTCCTGAAATCACCCCAGAGGCGATCAGGCTGTCTTTTTTCCCCTATTTTTTGCGTGATGACGCAAAACAATGGGTGAGCTCACTGGAGCTGGTGAAATCACCACCTGAGAGAAGTTGGTGGAAAAATTTATGCAAAAATACTTCCCACCCACCACCAACGCGAGGAGGCGTCGAGAGATTATGAACTTTGAACAAGAAGAAGCTGAGACCTTAAGCGCCGCATGGGAGCATTTTAAGGGATTGGTCAAGAATTTCCCAAACCATGGACTACCACTAGCTATCCAAATGGAGACATTTTACGGAGGATTGAATAGAGCATCGTAGATGGCAGCAGACACAGCAGCAGCTGGTGGACTTATGGAAAAAATCTTACATTGAGGCTACAGAGAAATTAGACCGCATTGCTAAACAAAACATGGAATGGGTGGACGATACGTATGATGGAAGAGCTGACAGGAAGAAGAAATCTCAGAATGCTAATTCTATCGATTCCAATGCAATAGCCACACTTTCTGCTCAAGTGGCTACGATGACCAGCCTTTTGCAGAACATAACGCTAGGAAACGCATAAAATCAGCAGAAGGTGAATCAGGTAGAGGCGTTTGGGCAGCCTATGGTTAGCTGTGTGGGTTGTGGAGATCCTCACTCCTATGCGGATTGCCCACAGAATCCTCAGTCAGTATGTTTCATTAAAAACAACCCATTTTCCAATACATATAATCCCGGATGGACAAACCATCCAAATTTTTCTTGGGTAGGAGGAAATCATCAGGAGCACCACCCAGGGTCAAACCAACAGCAAAGGAATAGACCTCCGTCTGCATTTCAACAAACGCATCAGCCACATCAATAACCCTTTAATAGAGGAGGACAGGCATCGAGCTCAGGATTTTCGCTTGAGAACCTATTAAAAGAATACATAGCCCAGAATAACGCGCTGCTGAAAAGCCAAGCGTGGTCTATCAGGAACCTGGAAATCCAGGTAGGGCAGATAACGAGCGAATTGAAAAGCAGGCAACTTGGAGTTCCACCTAGCACTACTGAAACACCTGAGAACAACAATGGGAAGGAGCAATGTCACGCGGTGACGTTGCGAAGTGGAAAAGCTCTTGAAGAAAGAAAAATGAATCCAAGAAACAGCAGTTCTTCGAAAGAATGCATCACACGTTCAATGGATCAAGAAGAAAGAACGCCTAAGACTACAAGCCATTCAGAACCCAGTACGTCCAACGTTGGAAAGCCTGAGGCGTCACTGAACGTACCATTCCCTAGGCGTTTGATGAAGAAGAATGATGAACAACAATTCAAGCGCTTTCTTAAGCTCTTAAGGCAGTTGCATATCAACATTTCACTTATAGAGGCCTTGGAGTAGATGCCAAAATATGTCAAATTTTTTAAGGACATATTGACAAAGAAAACAAGAGTCAGTGAGAAGGAAGTAATCGTGCTAATGTAGGAGTGCAACACATTCGTAAGCAACAGTCTACCAAAGAAGCAGAAGGTCCCTAGGAGCTTCACAGTTCCTTACTCGATAAGAGGATTGGATGTGGGTCATGCGTTGTGTGATTTGGGAGCAGTATTAATGTCATGCCACTCTCAATTTTTAAGAAACTGGGAATTGGCGAAGCATAACCCATTTCTGTTACTCTTCAGCTTGCTAACAGAACAATTAAGTACCCAGAATGAAAGATTGAAGACGTTCTGGTAAAGGTTGACAACTTCATATTCCCAGCAAACTTTATTATCTTGGACTATGAAGCGGATAGGGAGGTACCAATTATCCTTAGACGTCCATTCCTAGCTACTGGGAAAGTTTTAATTGACGTGCACAAAGGCGAATTGACTATGCACGTAGATAATCAAAAGGTGACGTTTAATTTGCTCAACGCATTAAAGTTCCCAGATAGTGAAGATTGTCAACTAAACAGTATTGAGTTGCCTGAAGAAGAGACCCATGTATGTGAGGTCCTCGCGTTGGAGAACCTGAAAGAATCAGAGCCACCAAGTCTGAGTGAGCAGCAGACAAAACTAACGCATCCATCACTTAAGGAACCACCAGAACTCGAGTTCAAACAGTTACCCGGACACTTGAAATACGCATTCCTTAGAACCAACAACACTTTACCTGTGATCATTTCCAAAAATCTTACAGAGCCTAACGAGCAATCTCTCTTACAGATGCTAAAAACACACAAGCGTGCAATAGGCTAGATGCTTGCGGATATCCATGGCATTAGTCCTCTTATTGCATGCATAAAATTAGGCTGGAAGAAGGGAAGTCGGGGTCAATTGAGCCTCAAAGAAGGTTGAACCCCATAATGAAAGAAGTGGTCAAGAAAGAAATTTTAAAATAGTTAGACGCGAGAGTCATCTATTCTATATTTGACAGTAGTTGGGTAAGTCCAGTTCAATGCATTCCCAAGAAAGGGGGAACGACTGTGACAGTCAACAGTAATAATGAACTCATACCCTCAAGGAATGTCACGGGCTGGCACATCTGTATAGACTACAGGAAGCTCAACGCGGCAACTAAAAAGGACCACTTCCCCCTTTCTTTCATCGATCAAATGCTTGACAGACTTATAGGCAAAGAATTTTATTGCTTTCTTGATGGATACTCTTGTTATAACCAGATTTTGATAGATCCGGAAGATCAGGAGAAGACAACATTTACCTGTCCCTTTGGAACATTTGCATTCAGATGCATGCCCTTTGGGCTATGTAACGCACATGGGACATTTCAAAGATGTATGATGGCTATCTTCTCTGACTTTCTAGAAAAGACGTTGAAGTCTTCATGGACGATTTTTCAGTCTTTGGAGACTCATTCCAGTCATGCCTAGATAATTTGGAGGCCATCCTCGCTCGATGCGAGGAAACAAACTTGGTGCTGAATTGGGAGAAATGTCACTTCATGGTGACTATAGGAATTGTCTTAGCGCACAAAATATCCAAGGCTGGCCTGGAAGTAGATGTAGCCAAAATAGATGTCATAGCAAAACTTCCATCACCATCAAATGTTAAAACTTTACGAAGTTTTCTAGTGCATGCTGGCTTCTATAGACGGTTCGTTAGAGGATTTTCTCAGATTGCGCGACCTCTGAGCGCATTATTAGCGGTGAACTGGCCCTATGATTTTAATGAAGACTGCACTGACGCATTTGAAACCTTGAAGTATGCATTGACGACAGCTCCAGTACTAATAGCACCGAACTGGACGCAGCGTTTTATTCTTATGTGCGACGCGAATGATATGGCAGTTAGGGAAGAAGAAGGGAAATTTGATACATCCCATCTCTTACGCGTCCAAAACACTAAATGACTCTCAGGAACACTACATCACCACTGAAAAAGAAATTTTGCTGTAGTATTTGGTATTGAAAAGTTTAGATCTTACCTAGTTGGTGCGTCAGCCACTATATATACCGATCACTCAGCCATAAAATTCCTGATGAGTAAAAAGGACGCGAAGCCAAGATTGATAAGATGGGTGCTACTGCTATAGGAGTTTGATATAGATATTCAGGACGGAAAAGGAACCGAGAACTAAGTGGCTGACCACATGTCTAGGCTAGAACATCAAAAAATGCAAGATCAAGAAAGTGAAATCAAGGATGCATTCCCTGATGAAAGCCTGTTTATTGTTGAAGGCAGGGAACCTTGGTATGCGGACATCGTCAATTACTTAACTACCAAGCAATTCCCTAGGAACTTCAACTCTCAGCAAAAGAAACGGTTAATACATGACAACAAGTTTTATTTTTGGGATGAACCGTTTCTATATAAGTAAGGCTCTGAATCCATAATGCGTCGATGCGTTCCGGAAGAGGAGACACAACACATCTTAGCTGAGTGTCATGACTCTCCTTACGGAGGGCATTTCGATGGTTAGAGAACCGCTGCGAAGATCCTTCAGAGCGGATACTTCTAGTCCACCTTCTTCAAAGACGCGAGGGAGTTTGTTCATAATTGTGACCCTTGCCAATGGACTGGGAATATTTCCTTAAGGGATGTAATGCCCTTGAACAATATTCTCGAAGTTGAGTTGTTTGATGTTTGGAGTATTGATTTTATGGGATCTTTTCCCTTGTCCTGCGGCCAACAGTATATCCTGCTTGCACTAGACTATGTGTCAAAATGGGTAGAAGCAGTAGCCTGTGCTAGGAATGATGCGTCCACTGTTTCCAAGTTTCTTACCAGGAACATTTTCACACGATTTTGAATGCCAAGAGCCCTGATAAGAAATGAAGATACGCACTTCATTAATCGCATCATTTCTAAATTACTTACAAAATATAATGTTCGGCACAAGATCTCTACTGCCTACCACCCACAAACAAATGGTCAAGCGGAAGTATGCAATCGAGAAATCAAATCTATCCTGGAGAAACTCATCAATGCAACATGGAAGGACTGGGCACAGAGGCTAGATGAAGCTCTCTGGGTCTACAGGACTGCTTACAAAACCCCTATAGGTATGTCTCCATACTCCCTTGTCACTTACCTTTAGAGTTGGAGCACAAGGCGTTTTGGGCAGTTAAGAAGCTAAACATGAACTTGGACGCCGCGGGCGCTAAACTCAAACTTCAGCACAATAAGCTCGAGGAGTGGTGATTGAAGGCATATGAAAACAACAAGCTATACAAAGAGAAGAAAAAGCGTTGGCATGACCAACACATCAGTAAGAAAGAACTTGTTGTTGGCCAAAAAGTTTTATTATTCAATTCACGTCGGCATTTGTTTCCAGGGAAGTTGAAATCCAAGTGGTCAGGACCCTTTATCATTAAGACAATCTTTCCATATGGAGCAGTGGAATTAATTCGAGAGGATGGCATCAACGCATTTAAAGTAAATGACCAAAAAGTAAAGCTATACTTTGAAGATGGACTGAAACATCAAAAGTCATCTCTCGCACTATGCGAAGCCAACTGAGGCCCCTGTCGAAGTATCCCGGACACTTCCTCTATCCTTGTCTTTTTGCATTCTGTATTTTATAATGCGTTTGCGTTTGTTGGTTTGTTTGTCTGCCTATGATTTCAAGATTGATTGTTCTTTGTTTCTACCTTCATAAATTAGAAATTTTACTTGTTTTCTTTTTAAAAGTTGTGTATAATCGAGTTGGGAATAACAGACGCGTTAGACTCAAGTCTAACGCATGGCCCAGTTGAAGGGACACGTCTCAAGAATATAAAAGCACTCGAGCGCTTAGAAACCCAAGACGTCCCTTCAGCTTTACATTTATCATAGACGTCAGTAGCCCATTAACCTTCTCTCAGCCTATAAAATGATCGAATGGTTCATTTCCTTCTTCTTCCTCATTTCACTCTCGAGCTCTCTGAAACAAAAAAGAAAAAAAAAACCTAGCCTCTTCATTTCCCTCACCTCCGATCTGCTCAAGCCTACCTCCGACCACAATGTCATCCGCCTCAGATAGCCAGAACCAAACCGCGAGCTTTAGGAACGACTTGCCGGTAAGTTCCTATTCTTCCTCGTCTATTTCGCTTTCGCCTCCCCCAAGCCCTAAAAAAACCTCTAAACCCTTTGCCCAATCCAAACCTACGCACGACGGAGCAACCTCCTCTTCCTCCCAAAGGCCATCGAAGCCCACCACAACACCTACAAAAATCCCTTTCCAAAACCTCCAAAGCCATCGCTACTCTTCCGGCCAAGACCCCTCAACCAAAACCCAAAAGTACCCCTAAGCCGAAGCCCAAAACACCTGTAAAACTGAGGTTGCGTCTGCCATCTACGACTGCCTTTAAGCCCTACACCAAGCCTGCCCCACCACCATTCATTCTAACATAACCTCAGTGTGTGCAAGCATGACCCCCTTCCAGCCTACCTTCACAATGCTCCATCTCCAGCCGTTCGTCCACCACCTCCACTTTCAATCCAACCTTTAGCAACCATCTACCCTATCGACTCAGACGTGTCTAGCCAACCACCGCGTTCGCCCATCGTCATATCCTCCCCTGGGACGCTTCATACCCTAGTGGGCACCCCTCCATTCACTCCACCCATACCCCCCTCCGACAGTCCTGAATCAGAGCGTAACCCTGAAGAGTTGGCTGAATTGGCTCGATTGGACGAGCAGGAAGTATTTGGAGCTATTTTGGCGAGCCTCAATCAAGGCCAAGAGGAAAATCAAGTGATGTGTTTCGACCCACTTAACACATCACTCGACTTGGACGAAACGGAGCGATACGCTATGATGCTAGAGGCAAAATTAACAGAAGAAGATAGAAAAGGAGATAGAGGAGAAGAAGATGGGAGAATTGGCCCAGACGCATCTCATTCATGCCAAACCGACGCGAATGAAGGGCCTTTAAAATAAAAAAGAGCAACAAGGAAGAGAAAGTTAATATTGGAGGAAGAAGATGAGTAATCTGCATCTGGCTCTGAGGATGCAACGCATGGGAGTTGCTCAAGGCACGATGCACTAGAGAAGGACTTGGAAGACTACCAGCCCGCAAGGCAAGGGCGAAGGAAGACGACTCTCCAAATGGAATTGGAGAATGAATTGAGAGAACTGGCAAGGGAAGCCAAAGAGCACACAATAGGAAAACGCAAGGTAATTGACGCGTTACCTAAGAAGACCTCGGGAAGAAAGTGCAAATTCAGTGATATACTTGTAAGAAAGGGCTTCTTTCCTGAGCGCCACCCACTGCCTATATACATAATAGAAACAATAAACGCATTGGGATGGAATCAGTTCTGTGTTGGGCACACATGTATTTGGCCCAACCTCGTCCGCATGTTCTATAATAGTAAGTTTGATATGGAGAAGAACATAGCCTTCATTGATGGGGTATTAGTGCGCTTCTCAGCCGACAAGATCAACAAAGTTTTCAACATTGATAATAATTCGGACACGGAAGGTAATCGCATCTTAGAGCAGCCAACACCAAGTCAATTGCAAGATGCGTTAAGAACGGTAGCCAAACTTGGAAGCAAGTGGCAAACTTCTAGAAATGGAGCAAAGATGCTAGCTTCCAGGAACTAAACTCCAAATGCGAATTTATGGTATTACTTGATCAAAAGAAGCATCATGCCTACAACACATGATGAAACGTTGTCAAAGGAATGCGTCCTGGCTACCTATTGCATCATGCAATGCATCCCTTTAGACGTTAAAAGAATAATAAGGGTTCAGATCAAGGCCATCAAGACCAAACCAAGAGGGTAGCTATACTTCCCATGGTTGATCTATGCATTGTGTGAACGCGGGGGCATCCCTTTGGGGGATGATCATGAAGATATCGATGACTTGATAGATATAAAGTTAGTAAGGCATCTACTTCGCGGCTCGCCGTATCAACCTGCCTTACCCACCAAGGAAGTTGCAACCAAGCCTCAATCATCAAAACGCGCCCCCAAAGGAAAACGCGTCCAGATTTTTGAACACAACGATGAAGCTTCAGAGCATGAAAAATATGAAGCTGAGCTTGAACTTCCGGGTTAAGAAGCGCAACCAATCCTCAATGTTACTCTCCATGACTCACCATCAGCCCCGCTGGAAGGGAGTTCTGAATAAACGCACCAAGAACCAACTCATATGGATCAGGACATCCCTTATTCTCTTCCTTCACCCCCACCAAGTCCAATTCCCAATTTCGTGCCTCCTCCAATAATCTTTGAACCAACTGGGTTAGAATCGAGCAATGTAGCAAATTTTGAAGACCCAGTGGAAGAAATGAAGAACCAACCCCACCTCAACGCAGCACTCATTTCGAAGAGTTGAAAACTTTCATCAGTGATCAACTCAGACCACTGGCCACATCCATTGAAGGTCTCCAGCAACAAAATTAGGTTTTAAGGGATTATCTAAGGAAGCAAACAGGACAGATGCAAGATCAATTCGTTTATACAACGTAGTACATCAATCAGGTCTTGGTTGGAATGTTTGCTCTGCCTCTACTGCCTGCCCATCTTAGAAACCCTCTGCGATTTATGGATGAAGACCCTGGAGAAGAACACAGAGATGACGCGCCAGCACAATAGAGTTTCAGGGTGTTTGGTTATTTTTGTATTTGATTTAATTGATATTATTTTGTAATTTCTTGACTTGTTTGTTTACTTCAAGTGAATCTTTGAAAATGAATGAGAAATTCCTATCATTTTATTCCTTGTGTTTGACATTAGCATACTTTATTTTTATTATTTAGATATTTTCTAAGTCTTATCCATTGTCTGACCTTAATGATATCAACTATATGAAATTTATAAGTATAGCGTAGGCATTAGGAAAATCAACAAGGCCTGAACTTCTCTAAAATGACCAAGTTTACTTTTTAACACGTGCACTCTTCAAGTCTTAAACTCCTTTCGGACTCTCAAAGCCTTTTTGAAATTTTGTTTCTCTTTTAGCAATGAGGATTTAGCTCGTCTCCAAATTTGGGATGAGTATAGCTCATCTCCAAATTTGGGGATGAGAAAAATCCGAGTTAAGACGCATCAACGAGTACATCATAAAGAAAAGGGAACAAAATAAGAAAAATGTTAAACGCAACTCCTCTGTCATTACTTCAAAAGAAAAAAACCTTAAAATGGCATGAGTTAAGTTGGAAAAGGAACTTAGCCGTAGTTAGATGCTCGCATAACACCCGTGGGGGAAAGCCAAAACGAAGTTAAGTCTCCTAGACCAAGCGTCCCATAGAACTCCTCTATCTAGTCTGAAGAAACTATATCTTGAAACGCATGAATATTAGATATGAGTTTAGTTGTGAAGGTTTCTTACCCGTGATTGGATGCTCGCATGACACCCGTGGGGGCGAGCCAAAATGAAAGTGGGATACCTAGAACAATGCATGGGTAAAGTAAACATTCATAATTGTTTTTATTTCTTTTTATCCGGCATTTATGTTAAAAAGTGCATCTAATGCATTGTTGGTTTAGAAAAAATGAGAATATTTTGAGAAACGAAAGAAGTTGGTGATAAAAGGCCTGTTGCATCTGAAACTAAACATTAGTCCTTTTAGAAAAGAGTCAATCTGAGTTATATTTTTCAAACTCTAATCTTAAGCTTATGAATGAATATGATGAGAGGCGAACTTCTCACACCTAAGACAAAGGAGATAACAAAGAATTATTTTGGAATGCTTGAGGACAAGCATTGTTCAAATTTGGGGGTGGTGATAACTTGTAGAAATACAAGTTAATTTTAGTCTTAAGTTGCAAAAACTAAGATTTTTAATGATAAATTCTCCTTATTTTTAGAAGAAACGCATGGATTTATTTAAACATTAGCAAACTCATGCAAAAGAAGTTTTATTACTAAATATCATGGCACTAACGCATTGTATTGCAGGATGTCAATGCGAGGATAAACGCTAACGCATTAGACAAGTGCCGCAAGAAAAGTTGTAACACATGGGCCATGCATCGAAGGGAGTTCAACACAGATAAGATTCATTGATCCAGGCTGATTGTGTCACGTCACCACTTCCAAGTATGGGCACCTGCAGCAGGTGGCATCTGAAAAGCTTCCAAGCAGCAGGCAGCGTCTGAAAAGCTTCTGAGAGTCAGGCCGCTGACCAGGGCATGGACTTTAATGCTGACCAGGATATGGACTTTAATGCTGCCCATTCACCAAGTAGACATGACCAACGCCTATAAATAGATGAAATCCCTCTAGAGTTCAAGGCCAAGAAAATTATTCAATTTAGAAATTATCAAGATCCTTACTCTCTATAATTAGTGTGGTCATAGTTTAAGCTGTGTTGTGGTGCCAAGACGATCAGAAGGGTTGAGAACCACCACCACCGCCGGTCAGGGAGTGGAGGAAGCCAAGCTTGAGAAAGACACTTCGTCTTCTTCCTATACAAGTAATTGTACACAACAAAATTAAGCCAAAGAGATACAAGAGATTGTACTCTGCGGTTTGACTCAATTTCCCTCATCTCATTTATTACCTTCATTTCACTTGATTGAATATTGCTTTTGTAAAGACAATTTGCCTCTTTATAAAATTCATATATTTGATCCATCACATTCTTGCCATTGTTTATTTCTTGTTTATATTGAATGCATTCATACTTTATGTAAAACTTCATTTTAAACGCTTAAGCCGACTTGATCACTTGGTAAAAGCATCTTTAACTTAGATTATTCGAGAGAATAACTAAGCTGCATCAAGTAGGACGCCTAGTATAGCTAGAGATAACTTACTGGTGTTTGTTGCATTCTATGTTAGACGCATGCATCCTAGAGATAGGCTTTGTATGTCATTCGCATTAAGAGATATTGAGTAAAGTCTAACGCACGAACAAAAGATAAGTAAATCATTCTATCTAATCCACATCACATTCTAGATTGTGTACACTCATCTTAGACCGACGCCTACCATTTATATTAAACTCCATTTTTGCATGATCTATCATTCATCACTCAACTCTTTTGTATCTTCTTGCACAGGCACAACACTTTAGTGTAAATAACACATTTCTCTCATTCATTTAGGAAAACCCCGATAATAGATACAACGCAAGGTATGCGTTTGTTTAACTGAATCCCTGAGTTCGACCCTGGACTTTTCAGGAACCTAAATCAGATTTATACTTGGGTCTGGTTTAGGAAAACTTGAACGCCATTAATAGGAGTGTCGTGCGTTTTGATTGCATATCTCTAACGCATCAACGCGTTACAATTACTTAACGCATCACAGCATCAACGCATCATTTATACTTAGCACTTATTTTTCCAACTTATTTTATACAATACACTCCCTGTTCGAATCACGATAGCAACGAACACTGCCTTTAGACATCCTCCTCTTTTGGAGAGTAGTGTGATCAATATCATAACGTAAATAATCTCCAAGTTTAATGTCAGAGAAAACTTCTCGTCGATGGACTTCAATAGAGTCGGCAACACTTGCTTTCTCTTCTTGGTGTTTAACTTGGGAACTGACACTACTGGTGTCTTTGTCATCCATCCCTCTGTGCTCAAAAAGTAAGAATTAATGTTCAAACAATTCTTGCAACGAGTCTATGATCTCTCGTGCAATGACCATGTTCTCAACCCTTTTGGCCAAAGCATCAGGTACGGTAGCCAATATGTGAAGTTAGGCCAATGAATTGGCCTTCATCCACACCTCATATGCATTACGAACACTTCACGATGCATTAAAGGTCAAGAATTTAGGACATTCCTCAACCATGATAAACTCGAAGTTGTTTACCACGAAATATGTTTTACAAGACTCTTTCCACTGCATGAAATCAGTCAAACTAGAGGCATTAAACATCAATCAAACATGGTGTTGAAAACAAAAACATATTGACCTATGTTAGGTTTTAAGCAAATACCCATTGAAAAAACAAATAATATCCAAAACGGTTTAGCAAAACTAACATGAACCCTGTGACATCTAGTTTCGCAATGATGCTCCAAAGGTTTAGAACAAAAGCCGTCGAAGGGGGGTCAATTTATCCCTCCTCTGAATTGAGACATTCTCAACCAGCCATTAATACCAGAATAACTCTTGCTCCTATAACGACAAGCCATCATTGATTTGGTCAAGAAATTATTAACTTACTTAACAATTTCTCATAAGTGTGACCACCCATTTTAGGCCCTAAAGTTCTGCCCCAAGCAGCCAATCCGAAGGGAAAAAAATCCGATTGGGAGCAAAACTAAAGTGACCCTATCCATTTTGGAGTTCACCTTGATATTGACCAACTGCAAAAAACCCATCCAAAGGGGGACGCTCCTAGGGCGCTACGAGGGAGTGCAAAATGATCTCACGGTGCGAACCAATGAAGGAGACCGTAGGACGTGTTGACACACACCTTTCACCCCTTTCTATAAACACTCTCTCCGTCCACCTTGATATTGAATCATGCAAACACCATCCGAAGGGAGATGCTCTCAGGCACCATGAGGCCAAGCATGAATCTCACGACATGAACATTCAAGGAGAAACGTGAGTGGAATCATTGACATATCATATACAACTCTTCCTCCCTCTGAGTATTTTATAACCTAGGATTCAGTTAATTTAGAAAAAACACAGCTAAGAATTTTAACTAAATGACTTTTTAGGTTTTCCCAAGAGTAGCATTTACCTAGGATAGTTGAACAAATTTTGATCATCATCCATTAAACTCTTCAACGGAGTCTTTGACCAACTGTCGCATGCTTGCTGAAAATCTATCTAATTTACCTTTTCAGGTAGGTTCCCAGGTAGGGGTGTTCTATTTCTGTCAACTTAAATACCCCAACCTAGACAGAACCCACCTTAGACAAAAGATCCCCTATAAATATATTTAATACAATGTTAATTTTTTATGCCAATCAATTTAATCCTATTAAACCGATTTCAAAAGATTAAACTATGTTGCAAATCCCATTAGAACCTTAAACTTAGGTCTATCTCAATCCAATTTTAAAACCCTTTTAAAACATGAGTTCACCTAAGTCTGCATGCAACTCTTTCATCGAGTTTAGTTCTAATTTCTATTATAACGCTTATAACAAAAACAACCAAAAACCAACCAATATGCAAAACAAACACATACAAGACATTCATAACTCTTATAAACAGTCTAAGTGTCATGCTCCATGCATTGTTTATTCATTACTGCTTTTTATATAACACTTATACAAAACAACAACGAACCAAGCAAAACATGCTTCCATTCACCCTTATACTATAACACTTATAATATAAAGATGATGCAGGAATATGCTTACTGCATGCATAAATATAACTCTTATATTTCATGATGCATGCGCATGCTCTTTTGTAATTTCATCATGTCATATTATAACACTTATAATACATGATGCATGAATAATTGCATAATCAAAGGTAGGTTTCAAATCTATATGTCATATAAACCACATACACCTCATGTATACTAAGCAAAAGTTGATGAACCGAGATAATTTACCTCAAATCCTCAAAAACTAAAGCTAACTATTACAAAAGCAAAGAGTCTCCGATTCAAATAGGCAAACATGGTCTTGAACCGTCTGGTCGAAATCCGCGTCTCCACTGATCGTGTACCAAACTTCCTCGCGATCGTCTACACGAAAGAATAAATGTTTTACTCAATTGTTTACCAATGCTTCCAAAGCTAAACAATCGTTTAGCAACGACCGTGTACCTTTTACTATGCGATGAAGCATGATGTACACGATCGTACAACGCACAACGCATAACACAAACCTTAAACGATCGTCTAAAAGACAACGATGCGATGAAGCACAATCGTCTAAAAAATCGCTGAGCGAGCGCCTAAGTATCGTATACCGCGTGATCGTGTAGCCAGTGACTATGCGATGAGGCATGGTAAATACACGATCGTTTAGTATGCACCTTTTATTAAATGATGAGCATCAAATGCTCCCACTCGATCGTTTACCTCTAGCGTCCACATGATGGGGTAACCAATGCTACGCGATAAATAAAACACTTTACCTCATCGTTTAGCATTAGCTAAACGATCGTTTAGTAAATACTACACGATCGTTTAGCCAAATCCCAACGATCATTTACCTAAGGCTACATGATATGACTAACTCTTGGTCTTCTTCTTCGCTGAAAATCGCATCTCCATGCTTCGAAATTTCATCACGAACGACTCGACAAACTCAAACACTTTGAATTACAGACTCGATTTCATGTTAATTATGTCCAAAAACACAGGGGCCCTTAAAAATTAACACTTTGTAATCAAAAGAAAGCTTTAAACAAAGGCAATTAACCCGTAAACATTCATCACCATCCACAAATGCATTTAACAATTAAATGCAATGCAGAAAACCCACCACGACTGTAAAGGAAGTTTAAAACAGAAGTGAAATTTGGAATATCAGGACAACCTGGCTCTGATACTAATTGAAGGAAATCAGACATGAGGATTTTCATGAGCAGCGGAATGATCATTTCAAATTTCATTTGAAATTGAACATACCCAATTACAGTCAAGAAACGAAAACTTACGATCATGCACAATATGAAATTTCAGCATGCTTTACAATACGATCAAGAGAAAGATTATATATACCTTTGAAGACTCATGCTTCAATCTCCCTCGATCACGAACTCTCGAACAATCTCCAAGAAAGCAACACACGAACACTCGAACACTACGACCGCAACATAGCACAATCACAACGACCACGAACTCAACGATCTCCAAGATCACGAACCCAACGAAAGGCCTCCAAAAACATCGACTCAGTCGAGTTGAGTAAGACACCACCACAATGGCTACCTTGGTATTCTCGATGTGAGAATCCATAAGTGTGGGCTCTGTGTGGACTTGGTTAGAGGAAGAGACCGAAAGAATAACAATCGTGTAAACGATTGAGCAAGTGAGAGATGAGAAGAGTCTATCGTATAAACGAATGCTCAATTGTTTAGTAAATGCTCCATGATGGTATAACAAATGTTGCGCGATCGTTTAGCTACGACCAGTTGAGTGAACTATCGTGTAGTGTCACTCTACGATCGTTTAGTCTCTTTTTCAGCTATCGTTTAGTGAATCCAATTCACTTGACAACAATTCCATGAGTTTTTCCGATAATAGCAACTCTTGTAACTCTCAAATCTACTAAATTTAAGAAAACATTTTTCTTTTTATCACACGGTTACCATAAACCACCAATAACCTCCCACTCAATTGGCTATTAGAAAAAAGATATAATTATCCAATAATTAATATTATTATAAATATATATGTTAACCAACTTACCATATTATATTTATAACCTATAGTTTTAATATTTCATCTCATGAAACATGTAGACCATAGTTCTTTTTCTATTTCATGGCACTTAATGTAAATCTCATTTACATTAATCCTCCACTTGATGTATCTTATACATCACACAGATCATATCATATATAATTGAATTTCCTCTTGTCAATTTGAACAATTCAAATCAACACCAAGAACTGATTCTCAACATGAATCCATTGAGCTATCAAGGGACCTTATGGACCTGTAGCTTAAAGCTCCAACGGTACGTGAATAACTGACTAAACTCTTTAGTCACGGGATCCACCATCCGTTAACTGTCAGGCACTCCATTAAATATCAACAGCTGTACTCTCCTTACTAAAGATATATTTTGTGTCCATATCAACCAATCAACAGTGCGATAACCCTTCACATATCGTTCGTAAGTACAGCTGGGCCAATAACCGTTATTCCCCTGTAGTTACATCTAACTCCTTAAGTACCACTGATCCCTCTAATGAACATAAGTCATATTCCTACTATGATTGAGTCCACTTTTCTAAGGAGAAGCTATGACCACTATGTTCAAGACCCGGAATCAGCCCTTAAGAAAGCAATCTATCTACTTACTCCTGCTTCAGGGAAGGAGTGAATTTCATCTTGTGTAACTGAGTTCCCAGATCCCAAATCAGAAAATTATCAAAAAGGTAGACATGTTAAGTTGGCAATTTGGCCACTCTCACCTATACTAATCAAAGGACCGCCCTTAAAGGCAAGAGTTCCTAAAACACTCAGGATTAAGGTCATGTCACCTATGGTTGTTTAGGTGAGATGTAAGTCTCAAGTATCAACAACGTTGTATAAAAAGACGAATCATCTCGTGGTCCGGTCTTATACGAACTCTTTGTATAGGACACCCTCGCTCGCATGTCTCCACATGAATGGTCAGGATCTATCATCTGTAGTAGTTCACAACACTTGCAAACCTCTACAAAGCAGGTCGTATTCCGTAGTGTCACCAGGATTAGGTATCCCTCCTTAATCCTTATATTATAGACCTTTTTAGGTTATCACTTAAGGCATGATCCACTTGTAAATCTCATTACATGCTTAAGTTTCCATACAATAACCATGGAGCTATGTTTATTGGATATGAGTAAATGCCAAATAAAATAACTCTTATTTATTCATAACAATGTGTAAAGTTTACAAACTATGGGACTCTAGGAGAATTAGGATACCAATCCCAACATCAACAATCTTTACAATATGACTTCTGCTACATTAAACATGCTTGTTGTCGACAAATTAAACGATGATAACTATGCAACCTGGAAAAACACAATCAATACAGTTCTAATCGTCGATGAGCTATGCTTTGTTCTGGTTGAAGAGTGTCCTCCAGTTCCACCAACCAATGCCACTCGAAATGTTCGGGACACATATGAGCGATGGGTTCAGGCAAATAAAAAGGCTCGATTGTACATCTTGGCAAGGCTATCTGAGGTCTTGGCTAAGAAGCATGAGCTCATGCTCATTGTCCATGAGATCATAGAGTCCCTGAGGGGAATGTTTGGGCAATCGTTCACTCAGCTCAAGCACGATGTGCTCAAATACATCTTTAATGTCTGCATGCCATAAGGGGCCTTTGTTTGAGAACATGTTTTGAACATGAAGGTCCACTTTGGTAAAGATGAATAGGTCTATCATTGATGAAGTAAGTCAAGTTAGTTTCATTTTGGAAACTTTACCTGATAGTTTTCTTCAACTTCGTAGCAATGCTGATATGAACAAGATTGACTACAACCTGACCACCCTGCTTAACGAGCTATAGAGTTATCAATCCTTAATGAAATTCAAGGAACAAAAAGGTGAGGTAAATGTTGTCTCGTCTTCAAAGAAGTTCCATAGAGGTTCGACCTCTGGAACTAAGTTTGTACCCTCTTCTTTCAGCACCAAAAGATGGAAGAAGAAGAAGGGAGGCCACGGGAAGGCTAACCCACCAACTACTGCCCAAAAGGGAAATAAAGCCAAAGCTGCAAAAGGAATACGTTTCCACTATATTTGAAACTCAAATACTTGGCGGAGAAGAAAAAGACCAAGCGATTTACTTGTATTTGAAACTTGCTTAGTGAAGAATGATTATTCAACCTGGATAATAGATTCAGGCGCCACTAACCATGTTTGTTCTTTATTTCAAGGAAATGATTCCTGACGGCAGCTAGTGGCTGGTGAAATGATGATGCGTATAGGAACTGGGCACGTCGTCTAAGCGAAGGCAGTGGAAGGACTCTGACTTACTTTATAGAAATCTTATATTTTATTAAAAAAATGTATTTGTAGTTCTTGATTTGAAAAGGAACTTAATTTTGTAATGTATCCAAGGTTATTTTATGAAACTTAAAAGATGTATGTAGTTGACATACAGGTGAAACATGTTTAAGTAATAACTTAAATGGTCTGTAGTAGATGGATAAGTTTGGGTAACTTATCATGGTAACACTACGAATACAACCTATTTTGTAGTTGTTAAAATTGTTGTAAAGTGCTATAAATGATCTGATCCTGATCATTCGTGTGGAGACATGTGAGCAGGGGTATTCTATATAAAAAGTTCGTATAAGACCGGACCACGAAATGAATAGTCTCTCTATATAATAGCGCTACTAAAAGAGACTTACATTTCACTAGAATGACTATAGGTGACTTGACCTTAGTCCTGAGTGAGTTGTGAACTCCTGTTTATGAGGGCAACCCTTTGATCTGAATGGATGAGAGCGCCTATGTTACCTAGCTCAATAAGTCTACCATTTGGGATTTGTCCGAGTAGGGAGCTGGGAACACAACTACACAAGATGAAATTCACTCCTTTCCGACCTTCGAGAAAGTAGATAAATTACTCTCTACAACTGATTCCAGGTCTTAAACAATGAGGCCTTAAACTTTCACTGGCCTGAGAGATGTTAGTTTATAGTTGGACTATAAACTGTTTATTCACTAGAGGAATCAGTAGTATTTAAGGAGTTGGATGTAACTACAAAGTTAAAACGATAATTTGACCCAGCTGTAGTTCGGAGCGATTTGTAAAGGGTTGACTTGTTATTGATTGGTTATATCCGTGGACATAGAAATATATCTGCAGTACGAAGAGTGCGGCTATTGGTCTTTAGTAGAATGACTGGTAGTTAATGAACATTGGTTAATTTAATTAAAGAGTTTAATTAATTAATCTCATATCATTGGAGCTTCTAATCTGTAAGTCCACAAGGCCCCCTTGTTAGCTCGCTAAAGGATAGTAATAAGGGATGATTTGAATTGTTTCACTTAGAGGAATTTTATATTAATATGATTAATGTATAATGTGATTAATTAAAGATGTGATCTATAATCCAAATTATGTAAGAGAAAAATATTTAAATGAGATTCAAATCTTAAATTCATGTGGGTTGGTTTCATATAGGATTACAGTATAAGAGAGATGTATTTGAATGAAATTCAAATACTAGATTTATATGAATTGGATTCATAAAAAGATGGATGCATATAAATATGTGATATTTATATGTTAATTAATTAACTCTATATTAAATATGATTTAATATAGTTATTTAATTTGTATGTTAATTGATTAATTAATGGTTAATCAATTAATTAATAAATGATGGAGAATTGAGGCTAGTAAAATATGTGATATTTATGCTAGTTAATTAACTGTATATTAAATATGATTTAATATATAGTTATTTAATTTGTATGTCAATTAATTAAATAATGGTTATTTAATTAATTAACTTAAAAGGTGGAAAAGGAAAACTTGGTGAAGGGGTTAACCCTTCTCCATATAAATACATATTTATAGCCCATTTAGAACAAGGATTTCATATGATGAAAACCCTAGCCTCCACACAAAAACTCTCTCTACTTTCTCAAGGAAAAATTCTCTCTATCTTTTTTTCTTCCAAGGTGTTAGAGCCCACAATTCTACCCCTTGGAATCCAAGAGAATAACAAGGTAACTCTCACGGTGGTGTCCTTGTTCGTTGAAGAGGCGTTCGTGAGAAAAGTGAAAGAAAATCGTGATGATCGGGATTCGACAAAGGTGAGATCCTTTTTCTCTTTACTTCTTCTTTAATAGCATACTTAAATTTGATGTTTATCCTCTATTTAGTGTAAATTTTTTTACTGTTTTTTGTTTGCTATAAAACCGACTTTGAAATTACACCATGATCACACACTTTCATGGGATTTGATTCCTTTCACCAACCTCTGAGGTTCCATTTTATTACATTGTGATGGATTTAATTGGAACATATACTGCACATCCAAGAATTCACAGATGGGAAATATTTGACTCATGGCCATAAGCTAATTGTAATGACGAGCTAATGGCCTAATGCGTACAAGTGATGCAACATGCAAAATAGCATGACCCCATACAGATATTGAAAACTTTGCTCTCATGACCATTGGTCTAGTAATTAATTGTAAGCTTTTTATGAATGATTTTATTAAACTATTTTGTGTTTGAACATCAGCTACGAGATATTCAATACTTATCCCAACTAATATATAATAATCATTGAATGCTTGGGATGTAAATTGACCAACATTATCAACATGAATTTTCTTAATTCCATAATTGGAAATTTATGCTATCAACTTAATTATTTGTGTTAGTGGTCCTACAAATGCAAAATTTCGACTTGATAAAAAGCACATATATGACCATCTTCTAGATGTATTAATTAGAATCATATAATATTTGAATGGTCCACTGAGTGGATTAAAAAGTCCACAAATATCACCATGAATTTGTTCTAAAAATATAGGTGATTCAATCCCCAATCTAGCTAACGATAGTCTAATAATTGATTTTCCTCAAGAGCAAGTAGCACATGACAATTTATTGGATTGAAGAATATTCTACTTCTTCAATGGATGTCCATGTGAATTCTCAATGATTTTTCTCAACATTATTGACCTAGGATGACTTAACCGATTATGTCAATCATAAAATATATATAGATTAATGAACTTTAGGTTCATGATTGCATAAATTTCAATACCAATAGTTTGAGTATAATATAATCAATAAGAAAAGCAGATAATTTTTCTAGTATACGTTTTTCATGCAAGAGTTTTGATATAATATAGAGATAATCTACATTATTCACACTATTAATCTCTATATAATAATCATTAGAATGTATATTCTTAAAACTCAGTAAATTTCTCTTTGATTTTACTAGAGAATAAAGTATCACCAATTGTAAATTTTGTTTCTCTAGGCAAACATAGATTTCTTTTTCCAAAGCCTTCAATTAAGTCTGCATGACTTGAGATTGTATTGATTTTTTTTTTCTCTTTCATCACTGTCAATTTTGAGAAATAATTTTTGCTTTTAAGTATAGTGTGTGTTACACTATCTGCCATACAAACCTTACTTTTCCTACTCATGTATATTAATGCATATGTTAAGTAAGATTAAATGTAAGTTAATATCATGATGTAGGGATGAAGCTTGAGAATGAGTGGAAAAGGAGGAAAATGTTCTAAGTGTTGAGATTGTAGCTCTTGGGTAGCAAGGTATTGACGACACTTAGTAAGGAAAAATTGGGCTAAGTATGGAAGCTAGTTGAGCCGATGCATAAAAAGCCCATGCGTTGAAGGTTGTTAAGGTGTGCAACAACCATGTTTCATGAAGGTTAGTTGAACACATGATAGGTGTGAGGCATGGAGTGAGTGGCTAAGTGTTGGCCGACAGTATGCTATGCGTTGAGCAAGGGTATGCGATGGCTAAGCTCATCTTGAGGTTAGTTGGGCACTTAATAAGCGTGAGGCTAATTGTTAGCACTTGATAAGCATGAGGCTAAGTGTTGGCATTGGCTACACAATGGTGGTAGAGGCAAGGGTGCACATGTTGGAAGAAAGTTAGTCGTAAATGATAGGATGAGGATATGCGCTCGCCAAGTCTCATGTTGAGGTAGATGAGACAGGACACGTGCACATGTGCAAGGATGCCTTAAGCGACGCAGCTTATGCGTGCGTTGATGTTCGTTAGGCTAGGCGAGGATGTGCGTGAAGTAGGGCTAGGCGAGGATGTGTGTGAAGTAGGGCTATGCGACGATCTTGAGACTAGGCAATGGGCGCAAGAGAGGCGCTGATGCATACGCTGTCTGAGTGGGGTAAGCATCCAAGTGAAACTATGCATTGGTAAATGTAACACCCCAAATTTTGTTAGTAATGTAATTTCAATAATTTCTTTTAATTGAGAGCGTTTTTGGAATTTTGGACTTTAAGTGTAATTGTGGGAATTTAATTATTGATTTTGAAAATTATTTGTGTTGAAAATGAATGGTAGGAGTTAATTCTCTTTGAAAGGAAGGGAATTTAAAGAATTTATGTGGATTAAGAAAAGAATAAAATAAAATAAAATTTTCTTATTCTTTCCTTTTCTTTTCTCTTTCTTTTTCTTTTTCTCTCATTTCCCTTTCTTCTTCCACGCGCAGACACCCCCTCCCCCCCGTCTTCTTTTCTTCCTCGCCGTCCGGAACCCCAACTCCCAATCGCGCTGCCCCCCTTTCGCGACTCTAGCCGTCTACTCGCCCTCATGTCGTCTACCGACCCTCTCGCCTGTGGACCTGCTAAAACCCTCACACCATTGACGCCCAGCCGAAGCTCCGTCACACGTCCAGCCTAGTCGTGTGTCAGATCTGCGCCGCTCTGTAGCCGCTGCACCTCCTCTAGCAGTTCGTCATCAGTCTGGGTTCGTTCTAGAAGCGTCGTTTGTGGGTGTCAATCGCACTACAAATCCAGGCTGCACAATACCGTCGAACGTCACTGCTGACTTCACCTGTCATCGTTGCACCGTTCAGCAGTCATTTTGTCATGTATCTCATTTGATTTTGGAATTTTGGGTAACATTTAAAGTTTTGTTGGTTTCTTATTGAATGGATTTTTTATGCCTACAGAGTGTGTGCCTAATTTTATGTTGCCCATAATATTTGAGTCTTAGCTTCAATCTTTTGGAGAATCTGAGAGTCGAGAGTGGGCTGTCCTATACCTTCAAAGATTATTTTTTTGGTAGATTTTGGTGAGTCTTAAGGCTTTGTCCCCTTATGGATTAAGATTAATTGATGAAGGTTTATTTATTACTTTCTGGTTGTGACCCTTGTTCAGGTTGGATTATTTGATTGAAGTTCGAAGTGGTTTTTGTTCAAACCACATGTTGGGTAAGCAACATGGTGTATGGTCATAAGTTAAATGTGTTTTTGGGATTTGGCCGAAAGTTGGAATAAATTTAGTTTATAAATTTTAAGGCTTGATTCAAGATTTATTTGGGCAAAGAGGAGATAAGCTTGATTGAACATATTTGGACTTGAGTTTAAGGTAAGTAATCTTACTACTGGAAACTGCCCACGGGCCAGGCAATAGTTATATGCTAGCATGATAACTTGATATTATGATAGAACGATAGCATGATAGACTGATAGTATAGTATAATCGATGTATGTTTTCGTATGAGGATCTGAAAGATTAAATGTGCATATAGATACTTGAATGCTTGTATGATATGATATTTGATTCCATGAGGTTGTATTTGACCTGAGGATTTTGAGACGTATATGTACGTTATAGAGCCATGATGTTGAGATATATATGTATGTTGTAGAACTATGATGTTGAGATGTATATGTATGTTATAAAACCATGTTATAATACTTGCGATGTTGAGATTGTGATATTGTCCTCACTGATTAGTTAGATGCCCACTAGATATTGTGTTTCCTTCGAGATTCACTAGAGATGGTGGTTTTCTTTGGGATACACCAGAGGTTGTGTTTTCTTCAGGATTTATTAGAGGTAGTGTTATCCTTTGGGATTCACTAGAGGTTGTGTTTTCTTCGAGATCCACTAGAGGTGGTACTTTTCTTCGGGATTCAAAGGTAGTGGGTATACTTAACTACAGTATGATCAAAATCAGTTACTCATGTATGAGTCCTATGAGAACTAGAGGAGTACATATGTTCCACCAGAGGTAGGCATCTATAGGATAGAGTAAGGCTAGGCATCTAGACGCCTAGCCTGACCCCAGTAATGAGGTTACTTACTGAGTATTTTTATACCCATTCTTTCTCATGTTGTTCTTTTAGGTAAAGGTGGAGATGCACCGGCAACTGACAAGAAGAATCCTTGATCAAGTCACCGGGGACTAGTTTACATACTTTCACTCATATTTAAATGTTTCTATTGTGTTTTTCACATTTTCAGTTTTGAGATTCGAGACTAACATTTCAGTTTTGTTTTCAGACTTATTTGTTTCTTTTCGTGATTTATGGGTACCATATCCTTTGACTTTAAGTATTTGAAATTAATGCAAATATTTTTAGTTATCTCATTTATTTAGCATTTATTTCATTATAAAAAGAATGTCGTTTTAACTTACATGCATGCATACGTTACTAACGGCCTAGCATGAGTCCTAGGGGGTCAGGTCGTTACAGTTGGTATTAGAGCCCATGTTTTGGGTTCTAAAGATTAACTTACTACGTAAGTCTAGATAGTCCCTGTGGCCTAGTAACGGATTCCTCGTCATATGAAAATTTTCAGTATATATATGAGATTAGTGATGTAATGTTTCAGTAGCATGTTTTCTGAGAAAGGCCCAGAGATAGAGAGTTGATTTGTGAGTTCATGACAGGACATGGCACCTAAGCTTAGAGCAAGAAAGACTGTTAGAGGATGGGTTCAGGACCCCCAAGTACAACATCCACGAGTTTAGGATCCTCCCCCTTTGGGGGTGCAAAAAGAGGGAGTCGAGGGTAGCCAGATCGTTCTGACAGCTCCGAATCCACCTATGACCCAAGTTGATGAAAAGGCAATGGAGGCCACAATTGATGAAATCGTTGCATCCTCCCTGATGGAAAGACTACAGGAGTTGATCTGTAATACGATGGCAGGTCAGACTGCCCAGACCAAGCTCAGAAGGAACAAGTGCCATCTGAGTAGTGGCAGCAGACCCGACCGTAGAATAGAGACATGCAGGACCTGTCTCTTGAGGCTAAGCACTTGAGGGATTTCAGAAAGTTTGACCCTCACTCCTTTTATGGATCGTTAAGGGATCCCACTAAAGCAGAGATGTGGTTGTCATCGATTGAGACAATTTTTCGTTTTATGAGGTGTTGGATGAGCACAGGCTCCAATGTAAAGTTTTCGTGTTGACTGACAAAGCAGAGATTTAATGGTGTTCAATAAAGAAAATGATTGATACTAGTGGGGGACTTGCAACTTGGGAGCAGTTTAATGAGCGTTTTTATGAGAAGTATTTTTCAACCAACACCCAATACAACAAGCAGGAAAAGTTCTTGAACTTAAAACAGGGAGTTATGTCGGTAGAGGAATATCGGCAGGAATTTGATAAGCTGTCCTACTTTGCTCCTGAGCTAGTAGCCACCGAGGCAGTGAGGACAGAGAGGTTCATCTAGGGTCTGAGGAGCGGATTGCGAGGTATGGCACATGCCTTGGACCTCAAGACATATGTTGCAGCACTACGGGTCGCCGTGAGGATTGATGTTGACTCCCAGGTGGGAGAAGAGTATAGGAAGTCTCTCGAGATTGGGACCTCTGTAGGTCAGAAAAGGAAGGCTGAGCCAAGGGGCTCCTGAGCATCAGCAAAGAAACTAGAACACAGTTAATGCTTCACATCAATGGGGACAACAAGGCTTTCAGGTTGTGACTGTCAAGGAAAATGATTCGATTTCGTACTACCTGTGGTAGGCGTCACTAGGGACATTGCCTAGTCGGACTAGAGTTTGTTTTCGATGTGGTCAGAAGAAGCATATGTCAGAGAAATACCCAAGGAGGAATGTGTCTGAACCCAGGGGCCAGCCTGTAAGCTCGTTTCAGGAAGGCCCGAGTCGTCAGTAGCAGTAGGGTAGAGTGTTTTCTACCACTCAACGCGAGGCCGAGAAGTCAGGCATAGTTGTGACAGGTACGCTTCCCATTTTGGGGCAACATGCTTTAGGTTTATTTGACTCTGGCTCTTCGCACTCGTTTATACCCTCCATATTTGTAAAGCATGTCAAACCTTTGCTTTTTGCACTGTTTATTTCTACTTCATCGGGAGAGATCATGTTAGCTATAAAAAGATAAAGGCATGTCAGGTAGAGATAGCAAATCATGCATTTGATGTGACCTTGATAATTCTAGATATGCGTGATTTTGATGTGATACTAGGCATGGATTGGTTAGTTGCTAATCATGCCAGCATAGATTGCTCCTATAAGGAGGCCATCTTTAACCCTTCTACAAGAGCCAGTTTTAAGTTTAAAATGGTTGAGACTGTGGTCCTACCCAAAGTGATTTCAGCATTAAAGGCAGGTAGACTATTTGACCAAGGAGCCTGAGCATTATGGCCAGTGTGGTTGACACTAGAGAGGCTAAAGTCACCTTAACTTCAAAGCTTACTAGTAAGAGATTTTCCAGACGTTTTTTCAGAGGGTCTTCCGAACTGTCCTCGCAGCGGGAGATAGATTTTGCTATTGAGTTGGAGCCAGGCACAACTCCCATTTCGAAAGCTCCATACAGGATGGCACTAGCAGAGTTGAGGGAACTTAAAGTCCAATTGCAAGAGTTGTTGGACAAGGGTTTCATATGCCCTAGTGTGTCACTATGGGATGCACCCATTTTGTTCATGAAAAAAAATAATGGATCGTTACGTCTATGAATTGAATACAGAGAGTTGAATAAGGTGACCGTCAATAATAAATATCCACTCTTCAAGATTGATGACTTGTTTGATCAGTTGCAGGGAGCTACAATGTTCTCAAAGATTAATCTCCAGTTAGAATATCATCGGTTGAGAATAAAGGACATGATGTACCCAAGACAACTTTTCGTTCGAGGTATATGCATTATGAGTTCATAGTGATGTTGTTTGGTCTGACGAATGCCCCAGTAGTGTTTATGGATCTGATGAATAAGGTGTTCAAGGAATTCCTCGCCACCTTTGTGATTGTTTTTATTGATGATATCTTGGTTTATTCCAAGACAGAGGCCGAGCATGAGAACCATTTGCGAAAAGTTTTGGAGACGTTGAGGGCCAATAAGCTGTACTTAGTTTTTTAAATGTAAGTTTTGGATGAGGCAGGTGTCTTTTCTAGGGATGTAGTGTCGAAATAAGGAGTCTCCATGGATCCTGTAAAGATTAAGGCAGTTACAAGTTGGGCTCGTCCAACCACAATCAGTGAGGTGTGCAGCTTCCTGGGGTTAGCAAGCTACTATAGGCGATTTGTGAAGGACTTCTTTCGCATAGCCACCCCATTGACTCAGTTGACCCGGATGGGAGCTCTTTTCATTTGGAATGAGGCTTGTGAGAGCAGTTTCCAGGATCTCAAGTATAGGTTAGTTTCAGCCCTAGTTCTTACAGTGCCAGATGGATCAGGTGGTTTTGTCATTTACAGTGGCGCGTCCAAGAAAGGATTAGGATGCGTATTGATGCAACAGGGCAGAGTAGTTACTTGCACTTCACGTCAGTTAAAGAAACATGAACAGAATTATCCCACACACGATCTGGAATTAGTAGCAGTGGTTTTCGCTCTCAAGATCTGGAGGCACTACTTATATGAAGAAAGGATATAGATTTTCACTGACCACAAAAGTTTAAATTACTTTTTCACTCAGAAGGAGTTGAACATGAGGCAAAGAAGGTTAGAGCTGGTGAAGGATTATGACTACAAAATTTTGTACCACTCAAGGAAGGCGAATGTAGTGGTAGATGCCTTAAGCAAAAAGGTAGCCATTCAGCAGCCCTCATTACTAGACATACTCATTTGTGCAAGGAGCTAGAGTGGGCGGAGATTGCAATGGCAGTGGGGAAATTCACGGCACAGTTAGCGCAATTGTCAGTGCAACCAAGTCTAAGGCAGAGAATTATTAATGCCCAGCGGTATGACCCTTCTCTAGAGGAGAGAGTTCGTAAGGTGGAGTTAGGCTAGGATGGTGAATTCACAGTATTAGCGGAAGGTGGTCTCCTCTATTAGGGACATTTTTGCGTGCCAGCAGATAGTGATATTAAGAATGAGTTGTTGTTAGAGGCTCACAATTCCCTATTTTCGATTCATCCCGGCAGCACCAAGATGTACCAGAACTTTAAGCATTATTATTGGTGGAATGACATGAAGAGAGAGATTGTTGAGTTTGTCAGTAAGTGCTTAGTGTGCCAGCAGATGAAGGCCCAGAGACAAAAGCCAACAGGCTTGTTACAACCATTGAGTGTGCCAAAATGGAAATGGGAGCACATGTCTATGGACTTCATTGTGGGGTCGCTGATGACGGGAAATTAGATGTTAATTACATGACGACTAAAATTCTGTGGACGCAATATGCGATGCATGTTCTTAAAGTATGCGTTGATTATCATGCATCGGTGGTCATGCGTTGGAATGACTATGCGTTAACAAATGTATGTGATGACCATGCGTTCCTGTCACAAGTTTTCTTGCGCTCATGCTAAGTATAACGCGAATGCAAGTTTCTCGGGTGATCCGAGGTCGAACTCAGGGACTTATAGCTAGGCGTATGCGGTAATGTGTACGCGGCGGTTGAATAAAAGAATGATGGAGGGGGTTTCTATGCTAACACTACTCCTACTCCTAAGTAATAGACAACGCAATGAGAATACGAATGAGAGGTAGAGAAACGACAACTATTGACAAGGAGTAAATGGATGGAAAAATAGATAAAATGTGGAGATGTCTTCATTGCAATACTAAGCTTGACCATAAGGGCAACCTCAGCCAATGCAAGCTATGCGATCATGCTACACACATTTGAGCCTAAATCTAGAACGTATGCGATGTATATGCGATAGTGTCGGAAAGCCTATGCCTGCCTAAACCTCCATAACTCGCTCACGTGCTCTCGCCGCATGAGCGTCATAGCCACATACCACCGTATCCAACTTCCTGGACGCATGAAATATCCTCTCCGTAGGGTACATACGCTGTGGGATAGCAAACGGAGCTTATCTCTAAGTTCCCTATTCTTGCTTATGCGTTTCAATCCGCTCTCTCGAGTCTTAGATTTGGATTTTAGACTACTCTCTCAAGTATGCCTAAATGATAAATGATGCGCTCATAAAATAAGGTAACCGTATAAACTTCACTGACATAAGATTATTCCTATCTCTAGCAAACAATAGCTTACATTGCTTAATGCGACCAACCACTTACCCTCCCGGGCAGTTAGTTATTGCTTACTCTACTCATAGACAAGCGTTGCATCCACCTATAGACAGGCATTACTGCAGCTTCACACTATGCAAATAAGGTTTTCTCACACACTCACGCAATGCACACCTCTCGGTGGTTTGCTACATGCTTCATATCCCTAATCCACATGACTAAGTATGCGATACTCTAGCAATCTCACTAAGTGATGCAAAGAAGTTATGGATGCTAAGTAAAGAAAGATAGAGATGGAATCGAAGGAAACATAGAAATGTATTGAACACATAATGTATTAATTCCTTAATCACAAAATGTAATACAATACAATGTAAGAAAAGAAGAGAAAATGAAATGGCCAACTGGAAGCAATGACTTGCTTCCAGCAGATGTGCGTCAAGGCTGCCAATGGTGCCATGGATGGGCGGTGGAGCTGACTCTCCCGAGATCTAGTTCCGGTCGAAGGCTTTGGTCGTCACTCGGAATGGAAGAAGGAGATGAAGAACTCTCAAGCTTTTTTCTCACGCGTTAGTCTGGATCACAAGGAAAACCCTGGATAAGTTAAAATTTTTCTCAGCGGCTTCTTTATATAGAGCTTAATCACCGACAACATTAATGGACTATTCTGATTCTGACATTCGCGGCGCATTAGTCCTTTCTGAATCTCTGCTGCTAACAGCGTGGTAAATGAAATATCAACATCATCTTTTGGTTTTCCCGAGATATGCGTTAATGTGTTCATTCCACCAACCTTGCTTTGATCTCATTAGTATGCGTTATCGTGTAGCCGCAATCATGTAGTGACCGTATTCGCTTAATACCACAACATCTACACGATGACTACAATCACTTGACGATCATAACGTCTATGCAATGGACGCATGCGGCTGATTACCGCAACACTCATGTGTTGATCGAATGCGTTCACCTTTGCGATGGAGAGTTTCTCCGCATGCGGTCGTCTGTGAGGTAGTCCGGCTTCCGCGTTTGCGTCCACTTCCTACGTTAGCTATAAAAATAGACAATTGATGCATAATAATGCATAATAATGGGTTAGCCGAGATTCTCAATGTTGAATAGCACAAACTCATTTTCTCATGAATTCCTAATAAAATTGTCGCATAATCTGCTTAACAGCCCTCATAATTCTAAATAAAAGGCCTAAGATGACATGCACTTCTGCATGTCATCAGTTGCCCCGGACAGCCAAAGGTTTCACTGTGATTTAGGTTGTGGTAGACAGACTTACTAAATTAGCACACTTCATACTTGGAAAGTCCACTTTTTCAGGAAATAAGTGGGCACAAATATACATGAAAGAGGTGGTGAGATTGCACGGAGTGCCTGTGTCCATTGTGTCGGACAGATACCCTTGTTTCACATCTAACTTCTAGAAGAGTCTTTAGACAGTATTGGGAACCTGATTGGATTTCAATACAGCTTTTCACCCACAGACTGATGGGTAGATAGAGTGATTAAATTGATACTGGAAGATATGTTGCGTGCCTGTGCCATAGAGTTTTCAAAAATTTGGGATACTCACTTGCATTTGATGGAGTTTGCTTATAATAATAGCTACCACTTTACTATTGGAATGTTATCATTTGAGGCCCTTTATGGGAAGAGTTGCAGATCTCCTATGTGTTGGGATGAGGTAGGAAAGAGGAAATTGCTAGGACCTAAACTAGTGCAGACCACGAATGAGGCAATACAGAAGATCAAGGCTTCTATGCAAACAGCTCAGAGCATATAGAAGAGTTATACCGATGTGAGACGTAACGACCTAGAATTCGAGACTGATGATAAAGTGTTCTTAAAAGTGGCACCTATGAAAGATATTCTAAGGTTTGGCAGGAAAGGGAAGTTAAGTCCGAGATTCATTGGACCTTTCGAGGTATTGGAACGAATTGGCCCCGTAAATTATCGATAGACATTGCCTCCAGCACTGTCTTCAGTTCATAACGTCTTCATGTTTTGATGCTAAGAAAGTATGTGACACACCCGTCCCATGTAGTTGACTTTGAGCCCTTCCAGTTGAATGAAAACTTGAGCTGTGAAGATAAACCTATAAAGATCCTCGCCAGAGAGGTAAAGACATTACGCTGCAGGGAGATAGCATTTGTGAAGGTCCTGTGGCAGAATCATCAGTTCAAGGAAGCCACTTGGGAGCGAGAGGATGAGATGAAGACCCAGTACCCAGAGTTGTTTCAGGAGTAACTTTCGAGGACGAAAGTTCTGTAAATGGGGAAGAATGTAACACCTCGAATTTTGTTAGTAATGTAATTTCAATAATTTCTTTTAATTGGGAGCGTTTTTGGAATTTTAGACTTTAAGTGTAATTGCAGGAATTTAATTATTGAAGTTGGAAATTATTTATGTTGAAAATGAATGGCGGGAGTTAATTCTTTTTTAAAGGATGTGAATTTAGAGAAATTATGTAGATTAAGAAAAAAAATAAAATAAAATAAAATATATTTTATTCTTATTCTTTCCTTTTCTTTTCTCTTTCTTTTTCTTTTTCTCTTCTTTCCCTTTCTTCTTCCTCGCACAGACACCCTCCCCCCTCCCCCTCCAGTCTTCTTTTCTTCAGCGCCGCCTGAAACCCCAACTCCCCTTCGCTGCAGACTCCCAGTCGTGCTACCCTCTTTTTGCGACTCCAGTCGTCTAATCGCCCTCACGTCGTCCGTTGACCTTTTCACCCGTGGACCTGCTAAAACCCTCACACCGTTGACGCCTAGTCAAAGCTCCACCGCACGTCCAGCCCAATCGTGCGTCAGATCTACACTGCTCTGTAGCTATCGCACCTCCTCTATTAGTTCGTCGTCGGTCTGGGTTCGTTCTAGAAGCGCTGCTTGCCTGTAAGTCATTTATGGGTGTCAATCGCCCTGCAGATTCGGGCTGCACAATACCGCCAAACGTCACTGCTGACTTTGCTTGTCGTCGTTGCAGCATTCAGCAGCCGTTTTATCGTGTATCTCGTTGGATTTTGGAATTTTGGGAAACATTTAAAGTTTCGTTGGTTTCTTATTTAATGGGATTTAGATGCCTAAAAAGTGTGTGCCTAATTTTATGTTGCCCATAATATTTGAGCCTTAGCTTCGATCTTTTGGAGAATCTCATAGTCGAGAGTGGGCTGTCCTATACCTTCAAAGATTATTTTTTTGGTGGATTTTGGTGAGTCTTAAGGCTTTGTCCCCTTATGGATTAAGATTAATTGATGAAGGTTTATTTATTACTTTCTGGTTGTGACCCTTGTTCAGGTTGGATTATTTGATCGAAGTTCGAAGTGGTTTTTGTTCAAACCACATGTTGGGTAAGCAACATGGTGTATGGTCATAAGTTAAATGTGTTTTTGGGATTTGGCCGAAAGTTGGAATAAATTTAGTTTATAAATTTTAAGGCTTGATTCAAGATTTATTTGGGCAAAGAGGAGATAAGCTTGATTGAACATATTTGGACTTGAGTTTAAGGTAAGTAATCTTACTACTGGAAACTGCCCACAGGCCAGGCACTAGTTATATGCTAGCATGATAACTTGATATTATGATAGAATGATAGCATGATAGACTGATAGTATAGTATAATCGATGTATGTTTTCGTATGAGGATCTGAAAGATTAAATGTGCATATAGATACTTGAATGCTTGTATGATATGATATTTGATTCCATGAGGTTGTATTTGACCTGAGGATTTTGAGACGTATAAGTATGTTGTAGAATCATGATGTTGAGATATATATGTATGTTGTAGAACTATGATGTTGAGAGATGTATATGTATGTTATAGAACCATGTTATGATACTTGTGATATTGAGATTGTGGTAGTGTCCTCACTAATTAGTTAGATACCCACTAGATGTTGTGTTTCCTTCAGGATTCACTAGAGATAGCAGTTTCCTTCGGGATCCACTAGAGGTTGTGTTTCCTTCGAGATTCACTAGAGGTGGTGTTATCCTTCGAGATTCACCAAAGGTTGTGTTTCCTTCGGGATCCACTAGAGATGGTGGTTTCCTTCGGGATCCATCAGAGGTTGTGTTTCCTTTAGGATTCACTAGAGGTTGTGCTTCCTTCAGGATTTACTAGAGGTGGTGTTTTCCTTCGAGATTCACCAGAGGTTCTGGATCCTACAGGACTTACTACAGGTAGTGGGTATACTTAACTACAGTAGGATCAAAATAAGTTACTCATGTGTGAGTCCCATGAGGACTAGATGAGTACATATGTTCTACTAGAGGTAGGCATTTAGATGACATGGATGCCTAGCCTTTCCCCAGTAGTGGGGATACTTACTGAGTATTTTTATACTCATTCTTTTTCATGGTATTGTTTCAGGTAAGGGTAGAGATGCACTGGCGACTGACAAGAAGAATCCTTGATCAAGCCACCGGGGACAAGTTTACATGCTTATGCTCATATTTAAATATTTTTATTATGTTTTTTACATTTTCAATTTTGAGATTCGAGACTACCGTTTCAGTTTTGTTTTCAAACTTATTTGTTTCTTTTCATGATTTATGGGTACCCTATCTTTTGACTTTTAAGTATTTGAAATTAATGCAAATCTTTTTAGTTATCTCATTTCTTTAGAATTTATTTCATTATAAAAAAGAATATCATTTTAACTTACATGCATGCATACGTTAGTAACGGCCTAGCATGAGTCCCAGGGGGTCGGGTCGTTACAGTAAGAGTTAAGTGGCCATGCGTTGGTAGTTGGAGGAAGCTCTTAGCTTAATCACCAATTAAGGTGGCCAGTTGTTGAGATTATAAGGTTTAAGTTTGACTTAGTGGGATAGGTGGTAGCCTAAGTGTCATTTAGGTCATGCAACTCTCAGTATAAAAGGGAAGCCTCAGTTCAAGAATTTGGTTTGGGCAATTCTCTCGTGATAAAGGGTGATTCCAGATCCATATGAAAGCCCCTGGACTATTGAGAAGAAATTCTTAAGAACTCAAGTTGAGTTCGAAGTTTTCCTCAAGAAGGTCGGCTCTCGGATGAATCTGGGCCAGAGGTAAAGATTGAAGGTTTCCAGCCAGACCACAAGGAATTTGAAGTTTAAATTTTAAGGTAAGCAAGTTAAGACATTTCTAAACAAGTTTGTAAAAGGAAATTTCTTGGAATAATGTCTGGAAAAATAAGTAATTTAAACTTGAAGTTGAATCTGCATTTTTGGTTTGAATAACCAGGCAACTGCAACCATTGAGTAAGGAGATAGCTCAATCAGGTAGTAGGGATGGCAATAGGGTCGGGTCAGGGTGGGGATACATTCCCCATCCCCATCCTTATGGGGTTTTTTAATCCCCGTCCCTGCCCCATTCCCCATTTTGGGGGTTGAGGTCGGTGATTTGGATCCTTGCGGAAAAAAAAAAATCCCCGCTTTTTATTTTATCCTTTATTATTTTTATTATTTTTATTATTTTTATTATTTTTATTATTTAAAATTAATTAAAAATAGTATTTATATTGAAAGTATGAATTTTATGTAATAAATTAATATTATTATTAGATATATTTGTTTACATTAACAATTAAAAAAATATTTTAATTTTTTTATTATAAAATTTATTATACAAAAAAAATTAAAATTAAAAAAAAAACTAGCTGAAACAATAGCTTGAAGCTATTGTTTTTAGTAGTTTATATATATATATACAATAATAATTATATTTTAAAAAATATAATTAAAAGTAGTTTTATACTGTTTCAATTTTTTTTATTTTAATTATTATTATTATTATTATTATATGTTAATAATTAAAAATATTGGGGTAGAGGCGAGGATCGGGTTCGGGGTCGGGGATGGGACAGGGATCCCCTCCCCGTCTCCGACAAAGGACCCAATTTAAATCCCTGATTTGACCCCTATACCCGGTCAAACCAGGAATTCCACATCCCCGTCCGGTCGAGGACTCGCGGGGAATTTTGCCATCCCTACCGAGTAAGTTGTAGACACATGCAAAGGCAGTTGACACAAAGTGTTGTGTGCGTGTGTGCTCTAGGTTGCGTGCAAAGGTTGTACGAGCGAAGGTAAGGCGTTAAGCGCAAGGGTTGGGTATGCGTTGAGGCACGCGGATGCGTTAAGGAGGTGTGCATTGGCACATGTGTATAGCGTGCAACGCATAGGTGGTGGCCACATAGCCTAGCCATTTGACCAAGGTACTTAAGTATAGAATGCATTGGTTGGCATGCGTTGGGCAATGTTCTAAGTCGATATTGAACTTGTTAAAGGGAGTTAGGCTCATAAAGGAGCTAGTGATATTAACCAAAGTTGTTTGTCATCTTCACTGGGTTAACACCTATAGGAGAAGCATAGCAACCCTAGGAGGAACGCCCAAGGCTGTGAGTGACAAACTAAGTGTTTTTCTAAATGTTTAGTAAACGCATGATTTATCCAAAAGACTAGTTTTCATGCTAGGTTTTACGTAAAGTATGCTAAACTGATAGTTTCCAAGCAAACTAGTTTTCAAGAGCTTCCCTAACGCATGCATAGTTTAAAGATTTTTATGAAAGCATGTTTTAAGTATTTTATACTTTATATTATGAGGCATGCGTTAATAGGTGATGATTATGTAATGAAGAGGTTTAAAGCATATGTTTATGTTATGCTTTCAAGTGTTTATGTTTCAATGAGTAAGTTTTATGATGATTATGATGATTCTGATACCGAAGAATTATGAAAAGGTATCCAGGCCATAGTACCCAAGGTATGACAATACTTAGTTAATACCACATGCGTGTAGGTAGGATAGATGTTGGTAGTATTGAGATTACTCCACACCACTAAGGATTGATGTTGAGGGATTGAGCAAAAAGGTGCTCTCTCAACGAAGGACTCCGATGTTTAATGATTTCCAATAGTTTCATGTGTTTTAAGTATGAGCTTGCTTGGTAAGTTTTCAGTAATGAGCATAATATTTATGTTTTATTAGTCACTTACTGGGCTAGTAGCTCATTCTTTCCAAATGTTTTCCCGTTTTTCAGGTAGTGGTTATCTCCCCAGAAGTTAGCTGCTCTGCCACTCAAGGATTTTAGTAAAGGCTCAAAAATGCAAGATCAAGAAAGTGAAATCAAGGATGCATTCCCTAATGAAAGCCTGTTTATTGTTGAAGGCAAGGAACCTTGGTATGCGGACATCGTCAATTACTTAATTACCAAGAAATTCCTTGGGAACTTCAACTCTCAGCAAAAGAAACGGTTAATACATGACAACAAGTTTTATTTTTGGGATGAACCCTTTCTATATAAGCAAGGCTCTGAATCCATAATGCGTCGATGCGTTCCGGAGGAGGAGACACAACGCATCTTAGCTGAGTGTCATGACTCTCCTTACAGAGGGCATTTCGATGGGTAGAGAACCGCTACGAAGATCCTTCAGAGCGGATACTTCTGGTCCACCTTCTTCAAAGACACGAGGGAGTTTGTTCATAATTGTGACCCCTACCAACGGATTGGGAATATTTCTTCAAGGGATGCAATGCCCTTGAACAATATTCTCGAAGTTGAGCTGTTTGATGTTTGGAGTATTGATTTTTTGCAGTAGACTATGTGTCAAAATGGGTAGAAGTAGTAGCCTGTGCTAGGAATGATGCGTCAACTGTTTCCAAGTTTCTTACCAGGAACATTTTCACGCGATTTTGAACGCCAAGAGCCCTGATAAGCGATGAAGGTACGCACTTCATTAATTGCATCATTTCTAAATTACTTCCAAAATATAATGTTTGGCACAAGATCGCTACTGCCTACCACCCATAAACAAACGATCAAGTGGAAGTATCCAATCGAGAAATCAAATCTATCCTGGAGAAACTCATCAATGCAACATGGAAGGACTGGGCACAGAGGCTAGATGAAGCTCTCCGGGTCTACAGGACTGCTTACAAAACCCCTATAGGTATGTCTCCATACTCCCTTGTCAATTACCTTTAGAGTTAAAGCACAAGGCGTTTTGGGCAGTTAAGAAGCTAAACATGAACTTGGACGCCGCGAGCGCTAAACTCAAACTTCAGCACAATAAGCTCGAGGAGTGGCGATTGAAGGCGTACGAAAACAACAAGCTATACAAAGAGAAGAAAAAGCGTTGGCATGACCAACGCATCAGTAAGAAAGAACTTGTTGTTGGCCAAAAAATTCTATTTTTCAACTCACGTCTGCATTTGTTTCTAAGGAAGTTGAAATCCAAGTGGTCAGGACCCTTTATCATTAAGACAATCTTTCCATATGGAGCAGTGGAATTAATTCGAGAAGATGGCATCAACGCATTTAAAGTAAATGGCCAAAAAGTAAAGCTATACTTTGAAGATGGACTGAAACGTCAAAAGTCATCTCTCGCACTACGCGAAGCCAGCTAAGGCCCCCATCGAAGTATCCCGGACGCTTCCTCTATCCTTGTCTTTTTGCATTCTGTATTTTATAATGCGTTTACGTTTGTTGGTTTGTTTGTCTGCCTATGATTTCAAGATTGATTGTTCTTTGTTTCTGCCTTCATAAATTAGAAATTTTACTTGTTTTCTTTTTAAAAGTTGTGTATAATCGAGTTGGGAATAACAGACGCGTTAGACTCAAGTCTAACGCATGGCCCAGTTGAAGGGACACGTCTCAAGAATATAAAAGCACTCGAGTGCTTAGAAGCCCAAGACGTCCCTTCAGCTTTACATTTATTATAGACGTCAGTAGCCCATTAACCTTTTCTCAGCCTATATAACGATCGAACGGTTCATTTCCTTCTTCTTCCTCATTTCACTCTCGAGCTCTCTGAAACAAAAAAGAAAAAAAAACCTAGCCTCTTCGTTTCCCTCACCTTCGATTTGCTCAAGCCTACCTCCGACCACAATGTCATCCGCCTCAGATAGCCAGAACCAAACCGCGAGCTTTGGGAACGACTCGCCGGTAAGTTCCTATTCTTCCTCGTCTATTTCACTTTCGCCTCCCCCAAGTCCTAAAAAAACCTCTAAACCCTTTGCCCAATCCAAACCTACGCACGACGGAGCAACCTCCTCTTCCTCCCAAAGGCCATCGAAGCCCACCACAACACCTACAAAACTCCCTTCCAAAACCTCCAAAGCAATCGTTACTCTTCCGGCCAAGACCCCTCAACCAAAACCCAAAAGTACCCTTAAGCCGAAGCCCAAAACACCTGCAAAACTGAGGTTACGTCCGTCATCTACGACTACCTCTAAGCCTTACACCAAGCCTGCCCCACCACCATTCATTCCTAACATAACCCCAGTGGGTGCTAGCATGACCCCCTTCCAGCCTACCTCCACAATGCCCCATCTCCAGCCGTTCGTCCACCGCCTCCACTTTCAATCCAACCCTTAGCAACCATCTACCCTATCGACTCAGACATGTCTAGCCAACCACCGCGTTCGCCCATCGTCATATCCTCCCCTGGGACGCTTCATACCCTAGTGGACACCCCTCTATTCACTCCACTCATACCCTCCTCTGACAGTCCTGCATCAGAGCGTAACCCTGAAGAGTTGGCTGAATTGGCTCGATTGGACGAGCAGGAAGTATTTGGAGCTATTTTGGCGAGCCTCAATCAAGGCCAAGAGGAAAATCAAGTGATGTGTTCCAACACACCTAACACATCACTCGACTTGGACGAAGCGGAGCGATACGCTATGATGCTAGAGGCAAAATTAATAGAAGAAGATAGAGAAGGAGATAGAGGAGAAGAAGATGGGAGAATTGGCCCAGACGCATCTCATTCATGCCAAACTGACGTGAATGAAGGGCCTTTAAAATCAAAAAGAGCAACAAGGAAGAGAAAGTTAATATTGGAGGAAGAAGATGAGTAATCTGCATCTGGCTCTGAGGATGCAACGCATAGGAGTTGCTCAAGGCACGACTCACCAGAGAAGGACTTGGAAGACTACCAGCCCGCAAGGCAAAGGCGAAGAAAGACGGCTCTCCAAATGGAATTGGAGAATGAATTGTGAGAACTGGTAAGGGAAGCCAAAGAGCACACGGTAGGAAAACGCAAGGTAACCGACGCGTTACCTAAGAAGACCTCGGGAAGAAAGTGCCAATTCAGTGATATACTTGTAGGAAAGGGCTTCTTTCCTGAGCGCCACCCACTGCCTATATACATAATAGAAACAATAAACGCATTGGGGCGGAATCAGTTCTGTGTTGGGCACATATGTATTTGGCCTAAACACGTCCGCATGTTCTACAATAGTAAGTTTGATATAGAGAAGAACATAGCCTTCGTTGATGGGGTATTATTGCGTTTCTCAGCCGACAAGATCAACAAAGTGTTCAACATTGATAATAATTCGGACGCGGAAGGTAATCGCATCTTAGAGCAGCCAACACCAAGTCAATTGCAAGATGCGTTAAGAACGGTAGCCAAACTTGGAAGCAAGTGGCAAGCTTCTAGAAATGGAGCAAAGATGCTAGCTTCCAGGAACTAAACACCAAACGCGAATTTATGTTATTACTTGATCAAAAGGAGCATCATGCCTACAACGCATGATGAAACGTTGTCAAAGGAATGCGTCCTGGCTACCTATTGCATCATGCAATGCATCCCTTTAGACGTTAGAAGAATAATAAGGGTTCAAATCAAGGCCATCAAGACCAAACCAAGAGGGCAACTATACTTCCCATGGTTGATCTATGCATTGTGTGAACAGGGGGCATCCCTTTGGGGGATGATCATGAAGATATCGATGGCTTGATAGATAAAAAGTTAGTAAGGCATCTATTTCGCGGCTCGCCGCATCAACCTGCCTTACCCACCAAGGAAGTGGCAACCAAGCCTCGATCATCAAAACGCGCCCCCAAAAGAAAACGCGTCCAGATTGTTGAACACAGCGATGAAGCTTCAAAGCATGAAAAATATGAAGCTAAGCTTGAACTTCCAGGTGAAGAAGCGCAACCAATCCTCAACCTTACTCTCCATGACTCACCATCGGCCCCGTTAGAAGGGAGTCCTGAACAAACGCACCAAAAACCAACTCATATGGATCAAGACATCCCTTATTCTCTTCCTTCACCCCCACCAAGTCCAATTCCCAATTTCGTGCCTTCTCCAATAATCTTTGAACCAACTGGGTTAGAATCGAGCAATGCAGCAAATTTTGAAGACCCAGTTGGAAGAAATGAAGAACCAACCCTACTGCCTACTATTATGCGTTATTTTACGTCCAATTGTCTATTTTTGTAGCTATAGAGGAATCGATCGCATGCAGGGAATCTCGCCATCGCAGAGGCGATCGCATACGTTCGAGCATGCCATTAACCGCATGTGTCTATCACATAGAGGTTATGGCTCAGAGTAATAACCATAATAGAGGGATGAACGCAAGGGTGGTGAAATGCGATGATACTTCGGAAACCAAGCACGAACACATACCTTGGGAGTATCAAAAGGTGATGTTGACATTTCACCTACCACGCCGTTAGTAGCAGAGATTCAGAGTAGGTCCATCACGCCATTAGCAGCAGAATTTCAGAGAAGGACCATTAATGTTGTCAGCGATCGAGCTCTATAAATAGGAGCCTTAGATCACTACTTGAAATCATCTGAGCTTCTGCCTTAGGGCAGATCCTTGTGATCCAGATGAAATCGTGAGAAGATAGTCTTGAGAATTATTCATCCCTTCAACCATTCCAAGTGACGACCGGAGCTCTGCCGGAGATAGATCTCGAGAGAGATTACTCCACCGCCCATCCATGGCACCACCGGCATCCTTGACACACATCTGATGGAAGCAAGACATTGCCCATCTAGCCTTCCATATCTCCTTTATCTCTGTATTTGTTTTACATTGTGGCTTAAGAGATTAATACATTTTGTGATCAATGCATTTCTCTATTTTCTTCAATTCCATCTTCATTTACCTCTTCTTATCATCCATTACTTTCATTGCTCGACTAAGTAAGACCGCTATAGTATCGCATACTTAATCATGCAGCATAGACATATGAAGCTATAGCAACGCTTGTCTATAAGCTGATCAGTTGCGACTAACTGCCCGAGAGGGTAAGTAGTTGAACGCATTAAGCAAAGTAAGCAGTGCTCTTAGAGATAGGAATAATCTTATGTCAACCATGTTTTATGTGATTACCTTGTCTTATGAGCGTGTTCGTTGCTATCATGATTCGCTCTAGGAGTATTTTGTATAAAATAAATTGGAAGAATAAGTTCTAAGTGTAAATGATGCGTTTATGCTTTGATGTGTTTAAGTAAATGTAACGCGTTGGGGCATCAGATATTTGCAGCATAATGCACATAACTTCTTCTAATGACATTCAAGTTTTCCTAAACCAGACCCAACTATAAATCTAATTTAGGTTCCTAGTAAGTCCAGGGTCGAACTCAGGGATTTAGTTAACCAAATGCAGACCTTGCATTGTATCTACTGTAGAGGTTTTCTTAAATAAATATGAGAAATGTGTTATTTACACTAAATTGCTGTGCCTGTGCAAGAGATGCAAAAGAGTTGAGTAGTTAGTGATGGATCATGTAAGAATGGAGTTTAATGTAAGTGGATGTGTCGGTCTAAGATGAATGTACACAAACCAGGATGTGATGTAGATGAGATTGAGTGATTTGCTTATCTTTTGTTCATGCGTTAGACTTCTTTCAACATTTCTTAATGCGAATAACATACAAAACCTATCTCTAGGATGCATGCGTTTGACACAGAATGCAATAGACACCAGTAAGTCTATCTCTAGCTGTACTAGGCGTCCTACTTGATGCAGCTTAGTTATTCTTTTGAACAATCTAAGTTAGAGATGCTTTTTACCAATTTGTCAAGTTTGCTTGAATGTTGGAATGAAGTTTGGCATAAAGTATTAATGCGTTCACATAAACAAGAAATAAACAATGGCAAGTATGATGGATCGAATATATGAATTTTATAAAGAAACAGAGTCTTTACAAAAGTAATATTTAATCAAATGAAGTGAAAGCAATAAATGAGATGAAGGAATCTGAGTCAAGCCAAAGAATACAATCCCTTGTATTTCTTTAGTTCAATCCCGTTGTGTACAATCACTTGTATAGGAATTGGATGAAGTGTCTTTCTCAAGAATGGCTTCCTCCACTCCTTGATCGACGGTGGTGGTGGTTCTCAACCCTTCTGATCGTCTAGCACCACAGCACAGCTTCTAAGAACTAAAACTATGACTACAATATACAGAGAGTAATGATCTTGATAATTTCCGAACTTCTTGACTCTGGAGGGACTTAATCTATTTATAGGCATTAGTCACGTCCACTTGATGAATGGGCAGCATTAAAGTCAATGCCCTGGTCAGCATTAAAGTCCATGCCCTGATTAACCGTCTGACTCTCGGAAGCTTTTTAGACGCCTCCTGCTGCAGGTGCCCATACTTGCAAGTGGTGATGTGACACAATCAGCCTGGAGCAATGAATCTTCTCTGCGTTGAACTCCCTCCGACGCATGGCCCATGCGTTAGAGCTTTTCCTGCAGCACTTATCTAATGCGTTAGCGTTAATCCTTGCATTGAAATCCTGCAATACAATGTGTTGTGGCGCGATATTTAGTAATAAAACTTCTTTTGTATGAGTTTGCTAATGTTTGAATAAATCCATGCGCTTCTTCTAAAAATGAGGAGAATCTATCATTAAAAACCTTAGTTGTTCCAACTTAAGAGCAAAAATAACTTGTATTTCTACAAGTTATCAGAGTGCATCATTCATCATTTAGGCATACTTGAGAGAGTAGTCTAAAAACCAAATCTAAGCTTGAGAGAGTCAGGTTGGAATGCATAAGCAAGAACAGAAGTTAGAAATAAATTCTGTTTGCTATTACACAGTGTATGCACCCTATAGTTAGAATATGAAAGTATGCGATCACATCGCATGCGTCCAAAAGTAGGATACGGTGGTATGTGGTCACCTTCTTTATGTGTAGGTGCACGTGAGCAAGAATAGAGACTTAGACATAAGTTCTATCGACAGTATCGCATATGCATCGCATGCATCTTCGTCAAGTGTGTATAGCATAATCACATAGCTTGTGTTGGCTGGGGTTACCCTTACGATCAAGCTTATTGATGCGATGAAGTCATCCCCACCATTTTACTATTTTTCCCATGCATCTTATTACGCATTAACAATTTCCATGTCTCTACCTCTCATAGTCATACTTCCACTACTTAATCTGTTTAGTTAGGAGTAGGAGTAGCGCATAGCCCTTAACTTCAATATTATTTTATTCTTCGCCGCAAACACTTTACTTCATAACATTTAGCTACAAGTCCCTGAGTTCGACCTCGGATCACCCGAGAAACTTGCGATCTCATTATACTTGGCGAGAGAGTAAGAAAACTTGTGGCAGGAACGCATGGTCATTGCATAAATTCTTAGACGCATATTGCATATCCCTTAGTTCAACGTATGACTAGCGACGCATGGAGAACGAACGATGAACGCATATTTATTGACTTCATTTTCCATGCACCACAAACCTCGACCATGTTCACGATTATTAAAATCCACAACTATCACTTCAGGGAATGTTGTTGCTCTTAGTTAGCTAAGATTCATTATTTTTTTTAATAAATAACTTGTTATTTCATTTAGTCACGAGAAGACATAAGATGAGTTCATAATACTTTTAAAATATCTCTCGATATTGCTACTTTAGGAGCATATTCAAGACATGTATTGTTGTATGTCTTCTTTAACATATTTGCATCAATAATTCTCTCTCCACATAATTATTTCACGTGCATCCATTTACTAATTTGAAATCTTGGAACCTCAATTGCATCCATTCATAAGGAGTTTTAGGAAGAATACATGTTTTCCGATGATCATATCTTTATGACATCCAGGTGTATTTCAGCATAAATCACTCATGACAAATAATTATTACCATTAAAATTAAATGCTACAAATTCTAATTTTGTAAAATTTTTCATGGAAATACTATCACAAAATATTGTGTTTATATTAGAAATTTAATATATGAAAAATAATATTTAATTTATTAATTACAATAAAGAGGAAAAAAACGACATACCTTTGAGACCTACCTTTAGCAGGAAAAATAATAGGAGTTCGTGCTGATAATGTGTTGTAAAATTGAGGAGCAAAATGAGGCATAAGGGGAATACGGACATCGAGAAAATATAATATAATATAAATAAGTAAATATATAAAATAAAGAAAATAATGAAATTTCTCTTTGATTTTTCCTCCCATGTGCATCTCTCTGACATCCACAAATGACCACTATTTATAGTAAAATTGGCAAATATGATGTGGCATTACATGGACATTAAGGATGCTTTGACATTGGACACATGGAGCAATTGTAGATTGACACACTTGGCTTGATGGGGGACAATGGTCCTTTTAAAACAAAGCATTTGGCCATTTATTTTCTAATATTTATAATGCATATAACGGTTCTTTTTAATAATAATAATAATAAATAAATAACTTATATCAATTAAATCCATAAATTTTTATAAAATAATCCATTTAAAATCTTCGTTGGAATATCTTTTTGAAAGCAATTAATACATCAAATGTTGAATCAACAAAATGCGTTGTTTATAATCTCTTATTTCTCTATTTTTCTATTTTTCGTCAAATGTCTGAATCAAGAAATGGTACTTCTTTCACCCTTTAAAAGGTGTTAAAATGCAAGAGACTGGATTGAAAATTTAAAATAATTGAGACTTAGTTGAAAAACACTCAAAACTGATTGAGAAATGAGTGATTAATCAGTCCATCAAACTAGATGAAGCTTATGTTTAAAGTCAATGGAGGTCAACTCAAATTCAACTCAATTATTAGAAATTGTATTATGCAAAATGATGGAATAAAACTTAGAAGTTTATTAGAAACACAGCGTACTTTCAAGTTAAGGTGATAAGCATATAATGTAATGGTGAAAAGTTGAATGATTACAACCAAGTGAAGAGTTGTCTTTATTCAAACTTTATAAGGTACCTAATCATTCCAAAAGACTTAATTAATATAAAAATTTAGATACGTTATCAGCTTCAATGCGTTATCCATCTAATTTAGTTCATGTAACTTAAGAAATTATTGGTTGAATCAGATAGGTCAAGGGGTGTTGTGTTTATTCAATCAGTATAAATAGGAATGTAATTTTGTCATTTGAAGAAAGAACAAGTTGAATAAAATTTCATATTCGAGTTTAGTCTCTCCCAAACTTTATATTTTGTGTGTATTCTTGTGTTTAAATGTAAGTTTATAACTTTCAATCTATTGATCAATTAAATTTAGAGAGCACAAAATGTTGAAGATAGTTTTTCATCTTATTTTTTTATTATTATTATTTTTTCATTGCTCACCTTTTCAAGTAGAAACCCTTCAACATTTTTGGGTTGTTTTACTATTATTATTATTATTAGGTCATCTTATTGTTGTTCTAGACCACCTGAAAAAAATAAATAAGTTCTACTGCATAATTGAGAACCCCCTTTTCATCACAAACATATCCACATTTTGTTTAATTTCTTTTTCACTTTTTTCTATTAAAAGAAATTATTTACAATCTGTTTTCTCTCTCATATTTTTAGAGGTAGACAAATTGACAAATTTTGAAAAAGAAGTCTGAAAACTATTTTTTATATTTAAACTTTATTTAAAATATTTAGAAGTTATTAAAAAGTTGACTACACAACAAAGTGGTTGTGGGTAAATATCTAGTTTAAGAAGAAAACAAAAAAGAAAAGTATAAACCAAATATTTATGAGTTCAATTTGAACAATAATGTGAAATTCTAACCATCTTTTGACATTGTCCGACCAAGAAATGTCACATATTAACTTTACTTCCTCCTAAAATTTTCTTTTGTTGGTATAGTTTTTTACTTTTTCACGTTGTACGTTTTTTATGGGTAGGGACTTGAACCTCTAACTTTTTTTTTGTTAGAAAATATAACGTTTGACTCAGATTAACCATTTTTTCGAGAGAAACGGTAGGGTTTTATTATTTAGAATTTAAAGAAAAGCACATGGAGGGGTTTGTGAGTGGGATACAGAAAGAACATAATATATAAACTAAATCACTCCAAAAAGTATCAAATCTATTACACAAAAGAATCTAAAATCCAAAGGATGTATACAACAATGTCTAACCCAACAGGAACCAACCCTGCCTCAATGACATCAAGACCTCAAGGTTTTTCATCAATTAAGCCATTCTCCATCTAACCTCTTCATGTCTAAACTGTTATAGAATTAAAGAAATAATGATACTAATGAAAAAATGGAAACAAGATGAGGTAAAAATAGATAATAAGATCCTGATGTCTCAAATAATATGGGCAGTAACATACAGCTGTATAGTGTGAGGACTCGATCGAGAGTTTTTCGGTAGGAGACGACTCATCGAACTTCATAGGAAAGAGGCCTTAAACCAGGCGTTTTAGGGTGCTGTGGGTGAACCACTGTTATTTTTCTTCCAAGGCTGCAGGCTGAGGACAATTACCAGGACAATGAGCAGCAAAATGATGATGGCAATAATTGTCCATTTCCGGGTGTTTTTCTGGTATACTCTGGCTGTTGTCAACTCCTGCGTGCCGCCTCGAACAAAAGAATGAGCCCTGTTCACTTGGCTTTCGATATCGTCAAGTTTCTCGCCTTGCTCGTGTACCAAGACTGCCATGTCCAAGAAAACCTGGTGCAGCTCTTTGAGGTTCCTTTCCAGGTCTTTTACAGCATCATGCCTCTCCTGGATCTCACTAATGGTATCTAGGATTCTGCCTCTACCTTGTTCTTGAATGGCTTTCTGCAAGAATGTCTCACTTTCACCTGCATAGTTGGAGATATCATATCATGTTAGCAGATGTTCATTATTTGTCTTGAGATTTCAGAAATCAACTCGAACAATTGAACTTATAATCAAACGAACATTCGATATACAATGATTGAGGAATGTGGAACACAAGCATGAGTCCATGGGATTAGACTTCAAATTCAATTACAATCCAACATCTCATTTCTAGCAATCCTATTTTAAGACTTCATGTTCCAACTTCCAATACAAAATAAACTCATATCTCCCTCTTTCCCACATACCAAACACTACATCCTTCAACTCCAAAGATATTGAAACTCATTCTTATTCATTCACCAAATTATGGCATCCATCTCCTAGAAAATTGAAAGAGAACATAAGAAAATGGGATAAAAGAAGCAAAATCCATTCCCCCATAAACATCACCCTACAGCAAGTTTAGATGATCTTCAAGCATTTCTAAACACATTCAAATGGGGAAAATATATAACAGTCATACAACTTCTCATTAGATGCAGTTTGGAACAAATATTTATACTCTAACTAAACATAATAAGATGTATTTCGTATTATATCATGTGACCATACCAACATCTCAGAACAAATTTCCATCACAAATCATGGTGATCCAGCAACTGATGGGTCTTAAAATTTCATCATCCTCAAGCCAAATTAGTAAACACGGAACTTGACACAGTCAATTTTGAGTTCTCTCACCTGTAGATATCAAGACATCAATGGTTTTCTCGTCCGGATTTTCACCAGTAACAGTGTAATATCTTCGCTGAACGGTCTCCCTGTACTCAGAGGAGATCTGTTGCCTGAGATTGTTGAAACTCTCCATAGAATCCTGCAATTTCTTCCTTAAACCGTTGACTACAGAAGTCCGAGTCCGGTCAGAAGAAGAACCGGGACCGCAACCAGGGAGGCTCCGATTGGCAGCATTGGAGCGATCAAGAGCTTCCAATCGGACCTTAATAAGCTTGGCCTTCTTGAGAGCAAGGGAAACATCAGAATCCATGCGAGATCGGAGGTCCTTGACGGCCTTAGCATTGTGAAGCGTCTTGCTCTGTTCATGAGAGTCATGGAGGTTGGAGTAGAGTCGCTCAAGCTCCTTGAGCTCGTCTTTAACGGACTCAACATCCTCAAAGAACTTGTCGAGATTAACAGCAGTAGGGGAAAAGGAGGCGTTGCCCATTTCAACGACATGGGTGTCGCGGGAAAAGGATCGAGAGGAGAATAAATCGTTCATTGGTGAAAACCCAGAAGAGGAAATGGAAAATGGAGAAATGGAGAAATGGAGAAATGGGTTGGTTGAGAAACAGGGGAATTGAAGAACCCAGAAGAGGGATTGATGGGTTATATGAGAAAAGAAGGAAAAACGGGTCAAAAGGAGTACAAATGGAGGAATCTGAAGGGAAAAGGGAAAAGAAAAGTCAAAGGGGTGGGCGGAGAAGTGGGGTAGGTGAAGAAGAAATGGAAGAGAGGAAGTCCCTCCGAAGGATGGATGATCAGACTTGGAAGTTGGAACCAGTCCTATACATAAAAAAAACAAGCTTCTAAGATTATTTTTTTCCCCTAATTTAAATTTGGCTAAATTAGCCCAAATTCCCCTAAATTCTGATACTTTCCATAAAAAAATATTTTTAAATTTTCAAAAATTTCAAAAATACCTTTAAACTTAAAAAATATCTTTATCATTAGTTTTAGATAATTAGTGTTTTGTTTAAAAAATATTTTTGAAAATTCTTAAATTTTTCTAAAAAAATATCATTGTTGTTAGTATATAAAAACAAACTGTTAATACTTGTTTAAAAACATCCTTGAACTTTCAAAGTTGTTTGTTATCTTACAAAAAAAAAGTTTAAAAAATGTTCCTACTATTAGTAAAGTGATCTATTTATTTGAAGTTTTTTTTAGTCCTCTATACTCTCAGTTTTCTCACATTTTTCCAATATTATACCAATTTTCCAACAACAAAATATAAACTCAAACATCAAATTAAAGCAACAAAATCTCCTAAGATTCTAAATTCAAAATATCCCCTTAAAATTTACGATAAATAACTAAATGCAAAAAGAATATTTTTTTTCTATTAGCACACACTCAACTAGTAATGTACAACTTTATTAAAACACATAAGATCTAAGATTCCTTTGGCACTTCCATTATTCTCATTATTTTTGTTAAATTTGTGTACGTAAATTGGGGGCAACTCTTTTTTTTAATGAGATAGACAAATGTCAAAAAGTTAACAAGAATGAGAGTAAGAGAGGAGAAAAAAGAGATAAAATAGAGAAATGTTAGGTAATAGATTAAAGTAGGGGAACCAAAGGAATGAAATTGAGAGGTAATGTGATGTTGATAAATGATATATATTTTGTAAAAAAGATAATAGTACTAATGCTACTTCTTGAAAGCTAGAGGTATTTTAGAAATGAGGTGTTAACAATTTTTATTCATATATTAATAGTAAGGTGTTTTTCTTAAAACGTTTTTGTAAGTTTGAGAATATTTTAAACTTTTGATAGTTTAAGAGTATTTTTTAAATAAAACTTTAACAGTTTCCATCCAAAACTAATGATAAAGATATTTTTTTAATTCATTTTAAAAATATAAGGTTATTTTTTTAACTTTTAAAAGTTCAAGGACATTTTTTACACAGTGCAAAATTCAATGACATTTTTTATAATTTAGCCTTTAACTTTTAGTGAAGAGGTTTATATATATATATATTTAAAAACATCTTAAATTTCGAAATGTTACATATTTTGAGTTTGGTTTCTATTTTGATCATAGGTTTCAAAATGTTACAACCTACTAAAAATTTTGAGTTTAGTTTTCATTTCGTCCTAGTTTCAAGATTTACATTTTTGCCTTTGAATTTTCACTAATATACACTTTTAGTTTTTAGTTTTAATTTTCTATTCATTCATTTAAAATAATTAATTTAATTGTAGTTAAATTCATATTTAACATTTTTTGTATTTAAAAATATATATATCTAATCAATAATTGATATGTATTCCATTTTTAAACTCAGATGTTCAAATCTTATACTACAAAAGATTAACACAACATTATGTTAGAACTTAATTTTTTATAGGGTAAACAACTTAAACTATAAATTTAATTATAGGGTAGACTTTTTAGAGTTGTCAATTATTTAATTCATATGATAAATGTAACTGTTATGATAGATATCGATAACCTACATAGGTTAACAAATTTCATAAATCTCCTATTGAATTTCATGATGTATCATACACCCTCTATTGAATACCATGTTGTAATATACATCACCCATGTCCTATAAATAGTGGTGTGTCAATTGAATTCAATTGTTCTTTCCTACTTTCTTCTCTTTATTTTGTATTTACTTTGCTCTTTTTTATTCTTGTTTGTTCTTATATTGATCTTTTTTTACAACATGTTATCAGCACGAGTCTCTACCACTGAAGTGTTTGTAGAGATTGGAGTTTTTTTTTATTGGAATACCAAAAACATTAAAAGGCCCACTTGAATGATCAACATATTTTCAAAGTATTTAAAATTTAAAGTTCATAGCTGATGGGTATTTTAATTTAGTCATATATATGATTTATGTATTTGCAAATTGATTGTTAAGGTATATTTGATGTGAGTTATTTTTAAGTTTTAATTAGATGAATGGTAAAAGTCAATCTAGTTGCATGGTAATTTTGATTCCAAACTGGAAGCAAGTATAAGGGTGGGGTAAATTTTAAATTGAAAATGAAATAATAATTAAAATCAATGTAATTTAAATTGTCTTCAATTTCTTAGGACTACCAAGTATATATATGCTAGTCAATTTTTGCTAATTAATTTTGATTATGGGTGTGATTATGTTTTAAATTATTTGGTACAATTGTAATTAAATCATGCTCAATTGTTTTCAATTGTTAATTATGTTTTAAAAAAAACTTTTAGTTAAGATTATGTCTCAATATAATATTTTGTTTTATCTTTCAAATATGTTTATGATAAGTATCTAGAATTATCTTTAATTTTCATTTGAAAGGTTTAAGATTTTAAATATGAAAGATTATTTCTTACGTGAATTAGTCTATAATAAGATTAAAAATAAAGTATAATAATCCACTTGGGTCATTAATCTAATAATTAGCTACAAATTAATTAGAAATAAAAAGTTAACTATAAGAAAACTATATCTAAAGATTGTTCGGATTAGGGTGAGGTATTTAAGCTGATCGTAAAGGAACATCTCTATCTGGGAGTTGAATTAGTCTAATTTTTGTTTGCAATCCTAAAATTGAAATTTATTGGATTGTTGAATAATTAAATTATTCTATTAAAACCACGCATATAGGTCCCGTTTGATAACTATTTGATTTTTTCTTTTTTAAAAAAAAATTTAAACCTATAAACACTAATTTCATCTCCAATTTTCTTTCTTTTTATCTATCTTTTACCATTGGTTTAAAAAAACAGACATAATTTTGAAAACAAAAAAAAAAAAATAGCTTTTAAAATTTGTTTTTGCTTTTGAAATTTGGCTAAAAATTCAACCATTATACTTATAAAAATGCAAATCATAGTAAGAAATAGGGAGGAAATAAGCTTTTCTTTTTTCAAAAAAACAAAAACAAAAACAAAAAACGAAATGGTTATCAAATGGGACCATAATTTTTTGAAGGAGAATTTATTTTTCAAATGTGATATAAAAGAAACAATAATATTGTACTTGTAGTATATTAAAAGTTTTTTTTAAAAAAAAATAAATTACTCCGTAATGAAAAGGAAAATGATGTATAGAAGCAAATTTTGAGAATTTATTTAAATCTTTTAAAGAGATAACTTATCTTCTCAAACCCTAAATATGGTATTATTTGGATATTACGAGTTTCTTAGAATCTTCTAGGGAGATGATTATTCTTTTTGACCCACTTATATATGAGATATTTGGATTTCTTTTGAATATCCTAAAGAGAATATGAATAATTAATATTTATGTTTTGCATATAGTGCATCTATATATATTCTACTTAAAGTAGACAATACCTTTCCAAAATTCAAAAGACTTGAAGCGAAAAATCAAATATGATATTAAGTCCTATAGACTTGATAAACGATTTTGGAAAAGAAAATATTATTTTGTCCAGAGGAGCAAAATTTACCATTGATATACTTTATTCTCTTGTAAATTAAAGAGAAGTTTAATAAATTTGGAAGACATACGTTGTAATAGATATCATATAAGATATTGATATTAAGAATAATATATGATATTTGTATGCTATATCTATTATCTCCTATGAAAAATGCATATAGAAAAGTTGTCTGTTTTTTCTTCTAAACTGTATTATATACATACTCCTTAAGATATGCAACAATGAAACGAAATTTATTGATCCAAGTATATTTTTATTTAACATGATGAGTCATTTTGGGTCAATAATGAAAATAATTATTGGAAATTTACATTGATATCTACTGAATTCTTCCATCTAATAAATGATCGTGTGTGGCCTGTTCTCAAGAGATTAATTATCAAACTCTCACTAGCTGAAACCTCTTCTATGTTTTTCATAGATTCATGGTTGTATATCTGGATTTATTAATCCACCAACTACACCATTCAAATATTTTATGGTTTTTGTTGATGCATCCAGTTGATGGTCACATATATATATTTATTATTATTTCAAAACCTTACATTTGCAAGGTTAGTTGCTCAAATAGTTAAGAGTACAATTTCATGATTTTGAAATTAAAAATTTTATTTTGATAATACTAGTGAGATTTCATCCCAAACATTTGATAATTGATTGGGATAAGTGTAACATCCTGTAACTTATGTTCAAATAGTAAAGCCTCTAAATCTGTATAAGATCATATTATTGTGTATGCTCTAAACAAATGACTTATGAGTTATGACCAGAAGTAAAATATATTTCACGTGTAGTAATGTTTAAATTATTCCACAGTAACAATTAAGATTATGGAGCAACTAGAATAAGTCTTCATAAGAGGTTATAAATCTATGTGAAATAATTAATAAATACTTTGAAGTAATTTACTACATAATTTTTTATTTGTCATTAATGAGACAAATTTTTCAACATTAGGGGAGGAATTAAGAAGAAGTTGGAAAAATTGAATGAAATGCATAAGTACTGTCTCATTTTGATCATCATACAAATCACTTTAAATTAGAAGTTCAAATATAAAATATTGCAAAACAAATGCTACATGTATTTACAGAGCATTTACAATTGCAAGAAAGTGACTAAGTTTATATACTAATTGCAAATACACTATCGAAAATTAATATTCTAATGCAATAAGTTGTTAGAGCCATGCCTCAAATAGGTTTCAAGGGTAGAGATCTTCTAAAAAGAATAGTCAATAATCAAAATGACTCAGTTAAGAATATGGATCTTTCCGAAGAAATCCTAAATATGAGTCCACATAAGAATATCGAAGAAACCAAGGATAATAATGAGATCTTGATAAATTATATGTCATGACAAGAAAAGATGGAATCATATATATAAAAGTCGACAACATTATTGCATATGATGTTGTTCCTGATATTATTTATGAAAATGAGTATGATGTACTTAGATATATTGAAAAATATTGATATAGAAAGGATTAGCTTATGCGGAAAGAAACAATCCAGTAGAAATAAGCTCATTTTTCAAAATTATGAGAGTTAGTAGTCCAGATACCAAAGAATGTCAAACATGTGAGATACAAGTAAGTATTTGTAAAAAAACAAATAGAGTGAAGTTACAAAACAAAAGGCGAGATAGATTCCACATTAATTCTCGAAATAGACTAGTATTGATTATGAGCAGGCATATTCTCTAATGATGGATATAATGTCATAAGATATCTAATTTATCTGATTGTGTATGAATAGTTTAACATAGATAGGGTTGGAAAAAATCCCCGCAGGATCAGGTCCTTGGGGCGAAGAATCATATTTAATTTAATGTGGATGCGATATCTAATTTATTGGATCGATCCCCTTCCTGATCGGGGCGAGAATCCTCAGTTTGTTGAAGTAATTGTATAAAAATAATCATATTTGTACATATGATACTATAAAGAAATTATAATCAAAATTTACTATATATGTATTTGTTGATGATTTGAATATATAATAAAAATTCAGTTTTCAAAGGCAATAGAGTTTGTTAGGAAAGAAATTGTGATGAAAGTTATGAAAAATAAAGTTTTGTCTTAGCTTGCAAATAAAGCATAAAGTAAATGAAGTTGCATCAATTTATGCATAAACGATCTTATATGAACTAGTTACGTCAATGAACACTCCTATGGTTGTTCTGAAAAAGATATATCATCTAATCTAAAGATATGATAATGAAGATAGGTCCCGAAGAGCCATAGTTTTTTATAAATAGATGCATTTATATATTTTTCAGTTATACACTACATGTTTAAGTATTTTTAGTAATTTTGTTACAAAAATATAATACTCCTCTAAACGAAAGATACTGGAGTAAAGTTGAACATATATTATGTTTTATTTGAAAATTAATTTACAGTGAATTATTTTCTTCCTGATCAATAAGTATGATAATCTAGTTGGTTGTGAAGATGCACATTATTTATCTAACCCATAGGAGCTAGATATTAATCAGGTCACTTAGTATATGGAGAATAATTTTTATATTATGAGTCGATGAAGTAGCAATTACTGAAATACTAACAATTCATGAGGCTAACCAAGAATGTTATTATATGAACATAACACCATAGATGAACTTCCACATTCATGACCTTGAAGAAAATGGTGACATCATTATCCAACAAATTTCTTTAAAAGACGACTTGTAGACTTATTATGAAGGTGTTATCTATAACAACATTTGAAAAGTTAGTATACAACATTTGAATGCAATGATAATAAGATGTACCTCAAGTGATGATGACGGGTAGTAAACTTATTGCATATATTTTTTCCTTGATATGGTTTTTCCCACTGGGTTTTTCTAAGAAGGTTTTTAATGAAGTCATTGTTGAAGTATATAAATAATGTACTCTTTTCTCTTCACTATAATTTTTTTCTCATTAGAATTTTTTCTAGTAAGGTTTTAACGAGACATTTATTTTATGTAATATGGATATCTAATGGGGAGTATTATAAATATTATATTTAGTGTAGATATCCATAATCTACATAGGTTACCAAATTTCATAAACCTCTTATTGAATTTCATGTTGAAAAATATACCCTCCATTGAATTCGTAACATACATCATTCCATATCTTATAAATAGTAGTGTATGGTATTTTTGTAAGACACACCACCATTAAATTCAATTGTTCTTTCTACTTTTTTTTTCTCTTTATTTATTTTTTTTTTTACTTTGCTTCTTTTTATTCTTGTTTTGTTTTTATATGGTTCTTATTTTACAACAATTCATATATTTTAAGAGGTTTTCCATAAGTTCTTTTTATTTATCATTATTTTTTTAATTTTTTTGAATATATAGTCCATTTAAATTACAACAGTTAAATAGAAACAACTTCAAGATTTTAGATAAAAAAAAAAAAATTGTGATTCAAATCTCTCTATCTTAGAAAAAAAAATTAAAGGTCACCTGTAATTTAATATGGTTTCAAAATGAAGAACAAAACTTATTAATTTGGATCTTTTTTTTCTAACAGTATATGGAGTGAAAGAGTTAAGCCTCTTAATTTTAAAGTCGATAGTACACTGTCAATTGAGCGAGGTTCATTTTGATAATTTAGACCTAGCTTAATTGATTAAAAACTATTATTTTATTAATTAAAATGTCAATGTTTGGAATCATATAGTTGAACTAAAAAAATATCAAGAAAATTAATTCTTAAGTTATGGTTGTTAAGTATTTTCCTTTAAATATCACATTTTGATGGATACTAATGTCTAGATAAATAGTGGTATATTTATTTCATTTGACTCGTGATTTAAATGAATAGAAACAAAACGATATATGAATGTTGATAATTGATAATATTAAACATTAATTTACACAATTGGAAATTAAAATAATTCCAATTTAGAAAATTTTCAAAAATAGAAAAATAAGAAAAATTATTTATACAAAATAGTAAAATTTTAATCTTTTTAGATAGAGGTTGATAGAGACTGATAGAGTCTATTTAGTATCTATCAACGATAAAAAAAAAATTATAGAAGTTATGTCGAACTCTATCAATATTTACTAATATTTTTTTATTTTATATAAAAATAATTTGACATTTTTTTTTATTAGTTGAAATTTTTTCGATATTAAAAACAAAAAATAAAAAGGCAAAGAAGTTGGTAGTTATTAAATAGAGTATTCCTTTCTTGAAATGGTTTTAGAAAACGCGTTTGAAGACTGTTTTGACTTGGTCGTTTTCCTCCGGCGTCTAAACAGACCCCTTTAAAAAAAATAAATAAATAATAATAATAAATAAATCATTTAGGTTTATCTTTCTCTCTCCAATAATGTTTCTGAATCATTTAATCTTCATAAAGTTTAGAGCTTTTTATGATAAGGACAAATATGTGGATGCAATTTGCAATCATACCCTTCTTCCAAGTGGATTTTAACTTTGTTTTTATTCTACTACATTACAAATACAAGTCTTAGAATTTGAATGTACAAAACTTTTTTAAAAGTGGCGTCTTAACTTTTTTTTTTTTAATTGAAATTCATTAAAATCGAATCAACAAGTGTTCGTGGATTGGTTTGGGTTAAGTTTAAGATTTTTAGGTCCAACGGATTATAAATTTCTTCAATCCAAATAATCCTTATTAAAAAAAAATAAACCCAACACAATCCAACCCAATAATGAAATATTTAGGTTGGATTAGTTCGAGTTAATCGGGTTATTTATTTAAACTTTTATTTTAAAAAAGTAACATGTTAATATGTAAAAATTTGATTAAATTGTTTTCATATATTGAATTAAAATTAAAAACTCAATTTCAATTTACATGATGAAATTTTCTTTCCAAGGTGCTAAAAAATTATTTTTAGGAGTTGTTGGAGAATAAATTATCTAAAACATAAATAAATTGAATGAAACTAAAATAAATATGTGTATATAATTATATCATAAGTACACAAAAATATACATTTTAAAGTTTTGGAGTTATTTGAATGAATTCATGAACCAACTCAACCAATAAAGTTTTCATTTATTTGGACTCAAACTAACCTACATGAATTGATAACCTAACTCAAACCGCACGAGTTGGGTTGGGTTGATCAATTTTTTCGGATCATCAGGCTTTTTTAACACCCTTAGAGCAACCCATCAACCATACATCAATTTCTCTGGAGAACGAGGGATAAAATAGAGAGGGAGGTATTAGCTCTCTCTAAAAAGAAGAAGTCTTAGAAGAGGAAGCAAAAGTTATTCTTATAGGTAGCTTTGTTTTTCACTCTAAGAATTTTATATAAATTAGAAATATTTACAGAAGGAACAAGAAAGAGACTCCTCAACACAAAAAAGAATAATAAAATAAAAATAAAATAAATCTTGACAAATCAAAAGTCTCAAGAATACAAAATTTGATGACTTTGATTGAATCCAATTGTACTATTAAACTATATTCAATTTGTCTACTAGATTATAGTTATAACGATAAGAAATTGAAATCAATTTGAATCCAAAATCCTTTTCTTGGTGAGACGTTTTAACTATCTTTTTAGTGTAACATGTAAGAGTGAATCCTTTGACTTAATCAATGATATATGTCTTTGCTAGTTAAATTATGTTCAAGCAAACATTTCCGTTTTAAAAGTTAGTTATCATATTATAAATATAATTAAATAAAGAGATCAAAATAATCACTCTTTAAAGATATATTGGCTGGCTAAGAAAGATATTTTTAAAGTACATAAACCAAAATTAACACAAATTAAAAACAGACTAAAAATGAATATTATAGAGATCGAAATAAACAAAAACAACAAAATGCAGTGACCAAAATAACATAAATATTTTTTCTTTGGGACTATTTCTCATGACAGAAAGATTAACCAAGCAATTTTACAAAAGATTCAAATTATTAAGTTTTATTTAATAACCATTTAATTCTGTATTTTGATTTTTTTAAAATGAAGTTCATAAACCCTATTTTTGTCTACTTTTTAAGAGTACTTTTAAAACCAAACCAATGGATTAAAATACTAATTAGGTCCCAATCCTCTAAGTTTGTTCAATTATAGCTTTTATACTTTTAATTGTCTAATTTGAGTCCATGTACTTTCAATAAATCTTAAATTTAATTAACAGTTCAAGCATTTAACTCGAAAAAATGGTAAAGAAAGTGAATGAAAACGAACACAAATTTAAAAAAAAAAAAAAAAAAACTAAAAATCAAAATAGATACCAAACAAGACTTAAGAAAATAGGTAATAAAAATTTTCCTTGCATGTCTTACCTTCAATCAACGGTAGATTCTTCTTTTAACATCGTGAGTGTTTAGGCCATTGTTAATCACTCTTAAAAGTTTAATGCCAAATTACCTCACAACTAGGTCACTCGTCAGACCTAACAAAAAAAAATTCAATTCCTATAACTTGGAACTCAAGTTTCTCTAATCCAAAATGTAAGTTTGTATACAGGGACAGGGGTGAAAAAGCCATTGTAGTTTCTAGTTCCCCCTTATTACACCAACACCAAGAAAGAATTTATGTAACCTAGATAAACTTGATTAAGCTTCCTACCCCCCATCAAAAATGCTTTTGATATGAATATAATTCACAAGGAAAATTATAACAATGCTATGTAAACACTCCTAAAGCCAAAAATGAATGGAAACAGGGCCTGCATACATGATTTTGAAATTTCTCAAGTAGATTGAAGGACAGTAAGATAGTATGGATAGCCACGGCATGTTCCTGATGACACGGTAGTTTCAACGTTTCCTGAACCCGGCGATGGTAAAAGTTCCCACTGTAAAATGTAGCTTGAGAGATCATATATCCCAGGAGAAAATATACAGATCTGAAGAGAAGCTTCAGCCATGGACTTGGGTTCAATTTGTACTGTTGTTGAGCTTGTTCCAGACCAGATAAATGGGGAGACACTTTCAAGTGAAGATGACTTTCCTATTTGTGTTCCCAAAACATCAGATGTGACCTTAATGTCCTGTGTGAGTGAGGCATAGTGCCATCCTGTTTGGTTTGCAGAGTTGGGCGATTGCGGAACAGTTTCATTACCTTCACTCGATGATGTTGAATCATTTGTTTTAATGCGTATGGATGCAATTGAGTCTGAAGAGTTGTAGATTGTCATTTTGAAATTGATTTCACTGAAAGAAGTAGAGAAGTTGTGATATGAACTCCGAGGTCCTTCAAGTAGCCACCATATAGGACTGTTGCTTGAAGTGCTGCATAAATAAAAAGAAAAGACGGAGAAATATAAGTGGAAAAAGCCACGACATAGACAAACAAGTTCTATCAATAGAAAAGCTTGTGTCAACAGAACAATAAACTATTGCTCTGAATCTTACCTACAATGGCACACATGATGAGAGAATAGACGTGATGATTCAGAAATTCCAGGATCAGTAGTACTTCTAAGTGGCCGAGTGATCAATATAAAGTCCACGGGATTAAGGTCCTGATAAATGCAGAATGTCATAGTAAGGAAACAAAGATTTTAACAATCAAGAAAATGCAACAAGTAATCTTCATATTGTTCATTGAACTGTTCAAGGATTTAACAGTCCCCTTCCTTCTTTCTTCCAAAATTAATACCAAGCATGAAATTTGTGGCCGTGTATTCATCATTAAAGCAGAAGAATGGACCCTAACAACACAAAATTTCTTCCCGTACCCAAGGCCTCCAGACTGAACAATGTTCATTACTGGTTAATGCTTCACAAGTAACAACAGTCTGAAACTTGTGTATATTTTTAACTGAGATAATCTCCCAAGTGCGGGCCTAAAGAATTTTGAAACATGACTAGTCACTACTCATGAACCTAATAAGAATTAGTTACTATGTCCAACCCTCGAGATTCAAAGGCTAGAGAAACCACTTTCTGTCAAAACAAATAGGAAAGACGTGACGGTACACTAGTATTTGAATAACTTAACCTAATAGACAGTGGGGTTAAAATTAACGACTGTTATTAGTAAGCATTTGAAAGTAAGTTAAATGGTTAAACTGAAAATCAATTACCTGGTTTGAAGTTCCTTGGTACACTCTTTCTGAATGATGGAAAGCGGCCAGGGGAAAACTAGCCATATCAAAGAGTTGTTCATCACTATTCTGAGGACCCAACTTTAGATCACTTCCAAGCAGCACCGGGACAGAAGATACTTTTTTCTCAGAACTGAACGATTTGTTAATATTCTGAATACAAAGAAGAAATTGTGAGATTAGTAGTGATTGCATTTATTTATATTTTATTTTATTTTATTTATTTATATATATAATGGTGTAGTACACCAGGAAAAGGATAGAAACTTTGACCAGATAACTAAATAAATTTAGACTATAAGCTGTACTTGAAGTTTGTTTGAAAGACAAATTATCCATAGATAGCAAGTGAAAGTATCAAATTCAAATGAGACCTTCATCTTTTAAGTGTTCGCAACTTCATCCCTTATACTTGAAAGCTATAAAGGACGGACACTCCTAAAATGGTCAAAATGTCGGTGTCGGACACATGTCGGACACCAACACGCTCCGGGGCACGTGTCCAATATACAAAGTAGCATGTCTTATTATTTTATTGTTTGTTTATTTACCTACATGTGAAGGACAGCAGCTGAAATTTTTTCTTCTAGAAAAAATTGTTTTGTCAGCCTACTTAAGGTCCAGGCTCCAGCTCATTTTTCTCAAAATCTTGGGGTTTTTCAGCACTCGCCCATTGATTTTTCCGTTGAAACCCACTGGCCAATTACTCTTCCATCCTCAAAAGTTTAAAACCCCAATATTCTATTGAATTTTTCATGGAATGTATGGATGTCCTTTAGATGTTTATAGGTAATATTCTCGATATGTCAAAATATGCACACATTTATTTTTGTAAGAAAAAAAGGTGTCCCTAATGTGTCGTGTCCTTTTTTGAGAAATTAGCGTGTTTGTATCTATGCTTCTTAGCTTGAAAGTTTTGGTCGGTTCGGTTTGCTCTTTAAGATCTACCTAGTTATAAAATCAATCAATTAAAGAACGATGCCAGTATGCAACAACTCCTGAAATATTTTGTCACAAAAAAAGAGACATTTAATAGTTACTCCAATTATTAAGTTCCTACTTGACTAATGACTACCGTAACCTGCTTAATCAAAGATAAAATAATAGTAAAGCATTTACTCGAAGTGAATGTTCAATAATGAGAGAGATTTAGCTTAGCTTCAGCTCCTTGTATATACCTTAAGAACGAAGAAACACGACAATGCTTGACTAGGCATTAAAGCCCGTGAAGGACAAATAGTATCAACAGGTTGAAGTAACGAAAGTTCCCAGCTCTGTCCAATGGATGACAACTGGTGAATCTGGAAAACCTCAGAGCTAGTCTTGTTGATAATATCCATTCGGACAAGAAACTCATGCAATCTTGATGGACATGGATTGATTTGGAATGACAAATCCAAGGATGGCAAAACCTTAAGACAGTTATTATAAAAAATAAAAATAAAAAAAAAATAAAAAAATAAAAAGAAAAGAAAGAAGAACTCAAATTAGAAAATTTAGCACACCATAAATCCATCCAGAGGGAGAAATTTTTGTTCATGAAGTACTTGATAAATCTGCGATGCAACTCAGAGAATATAGAGAAGAAAAATAGACCACCAACACTAAAGCAGACGAAGTGAAAAAGACTAACTATTTATTTTATGGTAGAGAAAACATTCAAACCGCTGGACACAAGCAGACAGACAACACAACCTCTTCAGAAGAAAGAGAGCTATATATACTACAAAAATTTATATATATATATAATATATATAACAAGAAGAGAAGAAAAGAGAAGAAAGAAAGAAGAAAAAGAAAAAGAGTAAACCTGCCAAAGCAAGTGCCAGAACTCAGACAACCAAGAACAAAAAAAGGATAGCCCCCTCCCATATTACGGGGAGAAAAAGTAAAAGAAAGGAAGTTTTTCTGAACCCTAAGAATGTAACGCCTAAAAAGGATGTATTGCGGAACCTTGTGCTGATATGAATTATCACTATATCGAGGATAAACCCACTAGTTTCAACTATGAAGACAAAAACTATACACATCTTAAAGCCAAGCCACCAAATCGTGCATATTTTACAGTACCTGAATACTGTAATGCATGCGTAGAATCCGATATCTCATGATATTTGATACATCTTCCATCTCATAATATATGCTTATGCACAAGGATATATTTCCAGGAACAGCAGCTCGAAGCCAAAGGGGCAACAACAAGGGTGTTCCACCTTGAATTGTAGTGTCCTGGAACATTTGAGCGAAGTAATGATTTTCTTACTGGGAAATAGAGCACATAAAATAATGTAAATAATATTTTTGACAAGATTTGAGAATAAGTCGTCTTCTTAAATATAAAAAAAATAACTACATAAATTTGTCCAACTAGATTTACAATGAAAAGGAGAAACTGACATCTAAGAACCTCATAATTTAGGGCTGATGACAACTAATATATTTTACTCTATCCCAAATTTTGAATAGTATTAATCTTAACAACCTTATAATTTATATGATTGTCCAAAAGCAAGAGGTTTATATGGAAAACTACATAACCATTTTGCAGAAGATATTTTGCTTCAAAATTTTAAACTGCCAATGCCTGAACCATCTATCGATTTACATTTTCCAAGACGTTCCAGCTGAAAGTATGGCTGCTGGAAAATTTATTGCTATTGCTATAGACCGGTTAATAAATGGCACAATAAACATTTTTTACACTGACCCGAGGAAACAAAAATGTGTCATTTGATGTTGTATTGGGGATAGGGCGTACTCCCTGTTCACTATTATTAGGCTTCTCCAAGCAAGCAGGAAAGTCTGTATTTGTATGTTCTTGGTTCCCGATTTTCAAGAATCGTGATTGACTGATCTTCATTTTCAAATTCTGCCAGAATTTAGTTACTGTTAAGTAAGAGTACTCCAACATTTAACAAGCTTAGAACACATACAAGCACACGCAAAAATCTTTGCCAGACATTGAGGTACTAGTCGGACAGTCTTTTTTATGAAAAGTTGCAAGTATCTCCCTATTTCATGGAGCAGCAGATGTCAGACCTTCAAGACTTCTTTAAGGGTTAACCAGATAGTGGCTGACTGAATTAAAAATTCTACAGGTCAAGTAACTAGGTTTGTGAAGAATAGCCAAGTTGCAACTGTCATACCTTTACAGAAAACTTAGACTGATTTTTCAGTTCAAGAACAAGGCGCTGTAAATCCCCGGCATATGCCACTTTAGGAAGTGACAAAATGCTACCTTCAAGCTTTGGTAGACTCTGGATGTCATGAATATAGGTGTAAGCAAAAGGTAGTTACAGCTTAATCTGCAACTCCAAAATCTTAAAAACGAACAGCCAAGATGATTTGGGAGGCTAAGAAGAAGATCCGCACCTTGATCACTATAAACTTCAAATTATCAGCAAGTGAATGCTTAGTTTTCTGTCTCCCCTTAGCCATATTCTTCTGTCCTATATTGTCAATAAAACTGTGAAAACCCATGACAGAGTCTGACAGTTTCCACCTAATACCAACAACTTGTAGGATGCCTTCTATTTTGGGAGTAACTGTCAATTGCACCTGGAAAAATTAGAATCATTATTATAAATTCTGAGAGATGACAGAAATTACAATAAGAAAACATTAACTATATGCCAACTACTGATGCATAACCTAATTTTACAAGTTAAGACTAAAGAAATCATTAACTGTAGACTCGTAGGATTTCTTTTTATGTAAAGTACTGTTGGGATAAAAATGGAAAGAAAAAAGATATAAAGGGCTAAAAAAAACCTCAACACAAGAAGAAAACTTCCATACACATGGTTGGCAAGTGGAGGACAGTCTAAAGTCGATGAGTATAATGCACAAAAGTAAGTTACTACTTACTAGTCAAAGGACAACGAGCCAACATAAACAAGCTCTCAACTCTACTGATGGGTTCTGCTTAAAGTTGTCGGGATATCTAGATAATGTCTCTTGGGATAGTCAACTAGATCGATACACAAACTTGGTAACTGATAAGCAGACGAACATTTTCTCAAAAAATGGAAGGAAGGAAAGAAAGAAAGAAAAGGAAAAGTAAACTGATAATCTTACCATGTTTGCTCATAGACATTTATATGTGTCAATGCACTAATTAATCCTCATGGGAGGTATTGATTACTAGCATAGATCAAACTCGTTCTCTTCAGCTGATTGTGTTGCAGGTAATAAGGAATACAATGTCGACGAGATGTGTTTGGATGCCTGTGATCAATGTTTTAGATGGGCCAATTATCTTGTTGCATTTTATCAACCTTGTGGACTTATGTATTATCTGTATTGAGCTTGCTTCTCTTCATCACAATCCTTTTGGATTTGGATTCTTGTATAAGTATTCCTTCTGCACTCTTGAGTACAAGAAAACATGATTTAAGCTCTCTCTTTTCTTATGTTGAGGAATCCACATTGGATGGACCTCACAATCTTATTAAGATATAAGGACTACTTCTCTCCTTGTTAATTAGTTTTGAGATGGAAACTCATATTATCTAATATGGTATAGAGCCCATGAAGCCAAAACGGATATTCGGTCCAAAAACACAAATTGGGATCCGATTCGAGAATGGTGAACCCAAAGAAGCACCTAATAGATCCCAAAGGCCCCGAGTGACAAAAGTTTATGAACGTCGGAGGCATACCAAGGAGAGGCTGAATACTGAGAAGGATGAAGTGTAATTAAAATATGAAGTGGGCCCTAGGAATATTGTTAGTTATGAGAAGGGGAGGGGGGCCCACGAGGGAGGAAGAGAGTATTTGTAAGGCCGTTGAGGCCATGGGAGAGGCATTGAATCATTTTGTGGATTGACAATATCTCTTATGAGATTTAGGGAGAGGTGGGGAGCACTCGAATTCTCCTTTTGCTGTTGATAAATAAAGATAATTTGGCTTAGGCCTATCATCTTGGTATCAGAGCGGTTTTCTGGGCATGGTGGGAAAGATGGAGAGCAGAATGATCGTTGTAGAAGAAAAGCAAGATGAAATGGAGGAGAAGATGAACTTACAATTTAGTGAAGTCAAGGAAAGGATGGACAATATGTCTGCACAGATGACCCTGGTTTTGTCTCGGTTAGAAGCGATGAGTAACCACGAAAAAGGCTTACCATCTTCCAAAAGGACTGTGACTGAAAAAGGGAAACATGCTGCTGAGGGATCATCCACACGGACTGAGAGTCAAGATAGTAAGGAAGGGATTCACGCACCAGGTAATAAGGAAGTACCATTGTTCGATATGAGGCTGAGGAAATTAGAAGTGCCAATCTTCAAGGGTGAAGACGATGAAAATCCCGATGGATGGTTGCACCGCGTGGAACGTTACTTCGTGGTAAATCGACTCTCGGAGAAAGACAAATTAGAAGCGGCCGTGTTGTGTCTAGAGGGTGAAGCCCTAGATTGGTATCAATGGGAAGACGATTGGTCGCCAGTGGGGAGTTGGTCGCGCTTTCGGGAGCTATTTTTAACACGATTCCGACCGGCAAGCGAAGCTGATTGTTATGCAAGGGCGATGAGGCTGCAACAAGAGACGACGGTGAGGGAATATCGACGGAAGTTCGAGCGCTACTCCACCGGCCTGAAGGAATTGGGTGACAAAGCCCTTGAGAGTAAATTTGTTTGTGGACTCAAGGAAGAAATTCAAAGTGAAATGCGGAAATTAAAGCCTAAGGGCCTCAAGGTAAAAATGCAAATGGCCCAATTAATCAAGATAGACGAGCTGCTTCAACAAAGGTTGGGCAAGGGAATCAGGGCGACTGATAACCCAATTGCGAAAAGCGGGTCAAGCCTCAGTGGGGCGAGTAACCATGGGTCAAACAACCCGAGTAGTTGATCGATCACGTTTAGCCCGAATCAAGGAAGTTCGACGGCCTCCTCGACAACGATCACTCCTCAGAAAGATGTAGGGGCAAAGGGGAACACTGGCGGTGCGTATCGACGACTGTCGTACACGAAAATGAAGGAAAAGAGAGATAAGGGGCTATGCTTCCAATGTGACGAGAAATTTAGTTTTGGGCATCGTTGTAAAAAAAAGGAATTACAGTTTAGGTTTGTGCAGGAAGGAAAAGACCTGGCTGATGAAAGGGAAGAGTCGGACATAGTGGAATACAAACCGGTGGATATACACGGGGAGGACACCAAAGAAATCGCCAATCTGTCGTTAAACTCAATGGTTGAGTTAAGCTCACCAAAAACGATCAAAGCTCGGGGGAGCATTGGTGGCCGAGAGGTGATTGTTTTGATTGATGGAGGCACCACTCATATAACTTCATCACAACGGAGTTAGTCTCGGAATTGAAGCTGCTAATCTCCCCATCAGAGGGATACAACGTGGTGTTGGGCTTGGGAGGGTCCGTCCAAGCGGCTGGAGTTTGTAAAGGTGTGTTTTTCACTATCTCTAATTTGTCTATAATCCAAGATTTCCTTCCCCTACCTTTGGGCAGTGCAGATGTTATTTTGGGAGTAGTTTGGTTGGAGATCTTGGGGCAGATTTCATTCGATTACCGATTGTCCACGATGAAATTTTCAATTGGAGAATGGTTGGTCCATCTGCAGGGTGACTGTGGCTTGGTAAAGTCACAAATATCTCTGAAATCAATGGTGAAAACAATGAAGGAAGGAGATCAAGGGGTATTAATCGAACTAAACGCAATGGATACGAACCGATAGGAGTCTGAGAATGAAGAATATCTCCCAAAGGAACTATTTGCTGTACCAGAGGAGATTAAAAAGCTACTTCGCAGCTTTGAATCAGTTTTTCTAACACCAATAGAGCTTCCACCGACTTGAATCCATGATCATGCCATTGAATTACAGCCGGGAGTTGGACCAATTAACATGAGGCCATACCGATATCCCCAATTTCAGAAGGATGAGATCGAAAAGTTGGTGAGAGAGATGCTGATGGCAGGGATAATTCAACCCAATAGAAGTGCGTTCTCAAGCCTGTTTTATTGGTCAAAAAGAAAGATGGGAGTTAGCGTTTTTGTGTGGATTATCGAGCTATGAATAACGTCACTGTCCCAGATAAGTACCCTATCCTTATTGTTGATGAATTACTTGATGAATTGTTTGGCGCTACTATTTTTTCAAAAATTGATTTGAAATCAGGGTACCATCAAATTCGAGTTCACCCAGGAGATGTCCATAAAACAGCGTTTAGAACACACAAGGGCCATTATGAATTCTTGTGATGCCATTCGAATTGAGAAATGCCCCATCCACTTTTCAAGCAATCATGAATGACATTCTGAAGCCATATCTTCGTCGCTTTGTTTTGGTTTTCTTTGACGAAATCCTTGTCTATAGTAAATCAATGGCAGAGCATATTACTCATCTATCAACCATTTTGGAGATTTTGGTTCAAAATGAGTTGGTGGCAAATTTTAAGAAGTGCCACTTTAGAGCTACTAATATTGAGTACTTGGGCCATATTATATCAGAGAAGGATGTGTCAGCTGACCCAACCAAATTAGAAGCAATGAAGACATGGCCCATGCCTCGAAGTGTTAAGGAACTACGGGATTTCTTGGCCTCACCGGTTATTATAGGAAATTTGTGGCAAACTATGAGTCTATTGCATTGCCACTGACTCAATTGTTGAAAAAGGGGAACTTTAACTGGAATGATGACGCGGAGGTAGCTTTCCAACACCTCAAATCAGCTACGATATCTGTACCGGTTTTGGGTTTACCCAACTTTGACGAACCATTTGTTGTGGAAACAGATGCTTCTAGAGTAAGGGTGCGGGCTATCCTAATGCAAAATATACGACCTCTAGCATATTTTAGTCAAGCTTTACCTCCTACTCACCGCTTCAAGGCTGTATATGAAAGAGAATTAATGGCAATGGTGTTTGCAATTCAGAAATGGCGACCATATCTATTGGGGAGACACTTCATCGTTCGCACAGATCAGAAAAGTCTTAAATTTCTGTTAGAACAAAGGGCAATTGCAGGGGAGTATCAGTGATGGATCACTAAGCTATTGGGGTATGATTTCAGCATTGAATATAAGCGGGGAACTGAGAACTCGGCTGCTGATGCATCTCACGGTTACCTACAGTATGTGAACTAGGCTTACTAAGTGTAGTGAATGGTTTAAACACCGCCATATTCGTTGATCAAGTATGTAACGATAGTGAATTGAATGACATCCGCCAAGCCTTGTTGGATGGACAGCCAGCTCCATTGGAATATGGTCTTCGGGGGGAGTTATTGTGTTACAAAGGGCACATTGCTATACCAGCCACCTCCCCCACAATTCCCCTATTGCTACATGAGTTCCATAACAGCCCGGTTGGGGGACATCAGGAGGCCCTAAAAACATATCAGTGACTGTCCAAGGAAGTTTATTGGAAGGGGATGAAGCAAACTGTGCAACAGTTCGTGGCTGAATGTGGAGTGTGTCAACAAGCAAAGTACTTAACATTGTCCCCGCAGGTCTCCTTCAAGCCTTACCCATTCCGGACCGAGTGTGGGCGGACATTTCCATGGATTTTATCGAAGGATTACCAAAATCCAAAGGATACGATACCATCATGGTTGTTGTTGATCATTTGTCTAAATATGCCCATTTTATCAATATTAAACATCCGTTTTCTGCTCATTCGGTGGCTGGAATATTTGTCAAAGAAATTGTTCGTCTACATGGTTATCCCCATAGTATGGTGTCTAATCGTGACAAAATATTCACTAGTCTGTTTTGGGAGGAGCTCTTCCGTATGTTGGGAACCCAATTGTGTCGGAGTACGGCCTATCAACCGCAGACGGATGGGCAAACGGAGGTGGTAAATAGAGGAATAGAAACATACCTTAGATGTTTCACAATGGGAAACCCCAAACAGTGGGCAAAATGGGTTCCTAGGGCTGAATTTAGTTATAATACCTCCTTCCACATAGCTGCTCAAGCCACCCCATTTGAAATCCTCTATGGATGTTCCCCTCCTCCCGTGTTGGGATACGTGAATGGCACCAGCTTGGTCGGTGAGGTTGATGTGCAGTTAAGGGACCGAGACACCATGTTATTAAAACTTAAAGCATCCTTGCTTAAAGCCCAACAGGGTATGGTTAAAGCGGCAAATGAAAACCGGCGAGATGTCGAGTTTAGTGTAGGGGATTGGGTGTATCTAAAGCTCAAGCCTTATAGACAGTCATCGTTATCCAAATACAAACATCCTAAACTTGCACCCAGGTTCGTTGGGCCATTCCAAGTAACAGATCGAATAGGCAAAACGGCTTATCGCATTGCCTTACCTCCAGAATCAGGAATTCACACTGTCTTCCATGTTTCAGTCTTGCACAAAGCCAAAGGCTGTAACTTACCGAGAGTGTCGATTCCCCCTGTGTTGGTTGCTGATTTATCCTTTGTTACCTAGCCAGCTAAGCTGTTGGGCTTGTGTACGTCTCCAACCGATGACCAGCAAGTGGAAGTTCTGATTCGTTGGGAGAATGGCGAGGCTATCGATGCCACATGGGAGCTCCCGAGCATTATCAATGAACAATTCCCTGACTTCCACCTTGAGGACAAGGTCACTCTTTGGGGGGTGGGTAATGGTAGACCCCAAAGGCCCCGAGTGACAAAAGTTTATGAACGTCAGAGGCATACCAAGGAGAGGGTGAATACTGATAAGGATAAAGTGTGATTAAAATAGGAAGTGGGCTCTAGGAATATTGTTAGTTATGAGAAGGGGAGGGGGGCCCACGAGGGAGGAAGAGAGTATTTGTATGGCCGTTGAGGCCATGGGAGAGGCATTGAATCATTTTGTGGATTGACAATATCTCTTATGAGATTTAGGGAGAGGTAGGGAGCTCTCGAATTCTCCCTTTGTTGTTGATAAATAAAGATAATTTGGCTTAGGCCTATCAGCACCATCTTGAACGGGCATGTTAAGGATCCCACATTGAAAAAATCAAAGAGCCTCACAATCTTAATAAGATATATAGGTTACTCTTCTCATTGCCAATTGGTTTTGAGATAGAATCTCATGTTATCTAATAGGGAAATTATTTTAAATGAAAAAACTGCTAAAAATATTTACATATAATAGTAAAATATCAGTCTATCTGTAATAGACCGCGATAGACTACTATCTGTATCACATCAGTCTATCTTAGACTGCGATAGACTACTATCTGTATCATGTGACACAGATTGTAATATATCGCGGTCTATCACAGATAGACTATGATATTTTGCTATTATTTGTAAATATTTTGGTTCATTTTCCTATATTTGAAAACAACCCTATCTAATCTTTTATTTTCAAGCTAGTAGATCGTGACTCTAGTTAGAATTCAACTTTGTATGCTTGGTTTATAAGGCTTGATATCCAAGCATGCTAATCCTACTATATGACCAGATGACTTGCGAGTGTATTTCATTTGAGGACCATTACCCAAAGAATTTCCAACGTAGTTAATAGAATTTATGGAAAGTTAATTACTACATTCATCATAATGCATAAGAATAATCATGAGTTACATCAGCATCCTTTTTCTCTCCTTTTTTTTCTTTTGGTGTGTATGTGTGCCAGCGGTTGAGAAGTGGAGGTCAAATAGGGGACAACCACCACTGAACAACTTCCAATTTCCAAATGTAATTAATGAGATTAATAGAAATATTGAAGAGTTAATCATTACACTCATCACAATCATGAGAATAGTCGTATGAGTTATGTCAACGTCCTTTTTCTCTCTTTCCCTCTTTTAGTGTGTATTCATGTTGCTTGCAGTTGAGAAGAAGTAGAGATCAAAAGGGTATGGTCTAGTGACTATTGGCGAAAATAAAATAAAATAAAGAATATAGAACATAAGTTCAAACGTATGGTGGCTACCTCTCTAAGCCATTAAAAATTTTCTCAACACCCAAGAATCTAAGATCTGACATGGTATGTAACCGTAGCTAAAGTCCACATAAGATGGCTCCTCAATGTAGGCAATACACAAGTGATCACTGCAGACTGATTCACAAGAGCTAAAGTACCAAGGACTAGATTGGTTCTTATTTTCTCATATTTTGAATAATGACAGGGCAAAAAGAAACAAATGCTTACAACTTTTTCTTCATTCTCGTTTAATGACAGGTGAACTTCAGACAAAGTATATGAAGGATTGTCAGATCCCATATCCCTGGAATGGGACAAAAGATAATATTGTAAATGTATCAAGATCACGTCCAAAAGTGTAATGACTTTTTTTTTTTTTTGATAAAAGTAAAATATAAATATATTAAAACAAATACCAATCAGATGACCACTTGAGTTCGGTATTATTCTGGAAACCACCAATTATGTTATTTGTACCTGTACCATCACTGATACTCATTCTCCAATTTTGGGAAAAGTTAAAAAAATGAATATCCAAGTTCCAAAACAGGGAAGATCTGAAGTACCAGATTCAGTTTCATCAGATTTTGAAGAAAGATCACATATCAGGGAAACGCTAGAGATGGAAATAGGGATCTGAAGAGGGTTTTTAAATACAATATCTACTTCCACTGGTTCTGCAAAAAACAATGGAGAGAAAACAATATCATGCATCACCACATAAAGATCTCCTATAAAGTTTGTTTATTCCAGATGATAAAAAATGCTTCGCATGATAGCTAATATCTGATGATTCAATCATGCATTGCCCATATGGCTATATTACAGCAAAGACACTGCATAAACGCTATTAAAGAGAACAGTTAATCAACATAGAATTCAGTAGCATTTTCCAGAAAGCAAAAATTATTCAAAATAAGTGAAGGGTGCATGGATTCGAAGCCAAGTTTTCTCATTATAATGATAACTATACTGATAACTAAAAAAAAGGGGGGGAAATGACAGATTTTGCCTTTATCCAACCAGTAGCATACTCTAATATTCTCAAAGATTTCACAGAATCAGATAAGTGATTTTTTCTCGCATAACCATAAAGGCCAATAAAAAAAGAATAATCCAAAAACTTAAAGATCCACTAATTTCTCTATTTCAAGTATGTCCAAAGGAAAGGACAAGTTTAAGTCCATTCATATTTCAGTCTTTGTAGTTGTATCCGAAATAGATAGCCCCCCTGCAGCACCACAGTCACCAAAAGCCTGAAAAGGTCAGCGAAAATCCTTCTACTGCAGCTGGTTGCCAGTGCACATGTTTTCAACTTTCAGGAAGATTATTTATTCCCTTACATATCATATCATTGTTGATAATGTGGAGATATTGACATGTCGATGGATACATCAATACTTTCCGACATTTCACACGAAGGTGAGTACAAATATCATGGATTCTGATTCAAAGAATTCTTCAGATGGTAATTCATGATTTCTCTCTCTTATGCAAGAAACTACAGTATATTTTTTAAACAATAAACAAGATTTTTCATGGAAGAAATGAAGAGACTAATGCTCAAAAGATACTCCATGAGGAAGTGAACTATTGGTATTTATTATTCGACCTTTTCTTCTATCAAATGAGTGTTTGGAACAGATTCTCAAGCCAAATTAATTCAGATTCTTACTGGTCTGTACTTGTCTCCAACAGCCCAAATTCTTTAGGTCAATGTTTTGGGAAATGTTGTGGAAGAAATTTTTCTACAACCTGAGGATCTTTACAACAAATTTTTAGCTTGGAGGGTCTTTACAACCTGAGAACTTAGCCAAGATCTTATCTTTCTGCTAGAGCTCTTTATCATCCTGATTTGATCATTATTAACGGGAATGCTTATATATCACCTTTGTTCGTATGCGACCATTTTTTTAAATGAGACATGCTATGACCATTATCTTGCATGTCATGTCAAATAATAGCGGGAATTTTGGAAAAGGGTGTCATCACATTAACATGATTTCTGATGGTCCTCGAGCTGGATATGTACTACTCCATACCTCCTGCAACACAAATACTTGATTCTTTATACTTTTTCGACATAATCTTTGACTGTAATTCCAACCAATTTGTCCTCCCAGAGGACAGTGATGGAATCATGTCTTCCTCTAACGAGCGCCATAAACTTTCTCGAACATTAGCCTGCAATGTTTCAGAATATCGCAATGAGCTAGGTTAAGGAGATAATTGCATAAGCTACAAGAATCATCAAGGACATCTTGCACTTCCATTAACCTTAGTGGGAATCTTGTTTTTTTAGAAGAGAAAAATAATGGGAATATACCAATCAACGGGAAAATTGTTACCAGTAAATCTTTCATTCTCCCTTCTTTGAGTGAGAAAGAGTATTTATTTTCAAATGGAATTGCAAGGAAATGGGAGGAGAGAGACAGACAGGCAGACTGTGCGAAATTTAGTTTAAGGAGGTTTCCATATCCAAAAACTAACGGCAAAATTACACTTACAGCCGTAGGTGATGCATAAGTTCGATGATCTTCAAAGATAACCTTTAATGATGAAATGTTGATCTTGGGCAATGGTAGTTTTAACACCTTGACTGTCTTTCCTGCTTTCTGCAAGATCAAATCAGTTTTAAAAAATTGATTCAATAACTGGAAGCAACAGTATCGAAATTATCAAATGTAGAGCCATTGCTCCATTATGTTCAAAATTGGAAAATGCTATTAAAAGGAAAAAAAACATCTCAGACAGGACAGATGAAAATTTGACAACCAAATAATAACGTCAATAGACAGCTACTGGCTATTTAAATCTTCTACATGCATCAATTTCAAAGAATTTCTGCACGACCTCATTCCTTTCCTTTTTTCCCTTTCGGAGAAATAACTTCTCGACGATATAATGAACAGAAAAATGTTTAAAGGATACGAACTTCAAAAGGGAATTGGAAAAAGAAAGAAAGAAAAAAAAAATCCATAACAAGATCTTAAAACAATTATAAAAACACTTGTTCCGAACTTCCAAAGGAAATGGAAAAAATAAAACATAACAAGATCTTAAAACAAGTATAAAAACACTTACTCGTTCCTTTTTGATAAGAAACAAAGACGCAGAAAACCTTGGGGACAAAGGGGTCCTCAAAGCCTTCAAAGGGAGAGAAGAAAAAAGAACCCAATATAAGTTGATGAGAAATAAGGGAATATTACAAAAGAATTTGAGGGAAGCACTACACTTAGAGGTGTTCTATCCATCCCAGATTGATGGGGAAAGGCTGGTAAGCCCTTCACGTTGGATGATTAGGAGGGTTGGTCCAACCGCTAACTTTGTCTAACATGGGATATTCATTCTCCAACAAGCAGAGTATAGGAAGCATACAGCTCTTGCAACTTCATAACTTGCCTACCCTCACAACTTCTTTTTCCCTCCTATTATTACCATCCACCATCAATTTAGAAACACTGACACTTGGCCACACTTCCAAATCTTAAATAGATGGCCGACCATGAACTTTTACCCTTTCCTAAGAAGGAAGGGAAGACCAATTTGCCCTACATTATAGACTAGAAAATATGAAGGAACTTTTTGCACAATTCCTATATGCTAGTACATTCTTCCTGAAACAAAACAAAACAAGAAACTCTACCCCCATCTCTTAAAAAAAAGGCTGAGTGGCACTAAGTCATGACCACTTTCAAGAAGTCTGCGTAGACCACCATAGTTGTTTAAACACCTGTATCTCGTTTCATTATTTCATTAAAGAGGGTGATTTCCTTTCAAAAAAAAAACACCTGTATCTTATAAAACTAAGAATGGAACTATAAAGTAGTTATTTTCACGAAGCATGGATCTTTGAAGCTACTCAAAGTAGTGATATGAACAGCTCAATAGCTTAATAACATCCATCCAACTTCAATGATCAATATATCCTCCACACAATTCTAAGAGATAAAGAAAGTAATTAGCACAAGGAAGCACCTGAATAATTTTCAGAAAATCCTTCAGGAACAATTCCTGTGTTGCCTTTGATTGATGATTACAGTCAAGAATTTCCAACATTTGAGTAACAGCAACATCATATAGACCAAGAGAGGCATACCACCTATAAGAGATAATATTACATAAGAAATCTTATATTTGATAGATGTCATAATATCAGTAGATGCACTCAAGTAAAATATAGCTTTGTCGGTATTATATGAAAATATATTCTAGAGTTTATAAAAAATAAACTCACTGTCCAATGTGGAAATGTACATGATCTTTGATGTGGCTCCACTCAGTTCCTTTAAAAACGGCAATTGCATTTCTATATGTCCGAATTGCATGGTTAATCTGAAAAGACAAATGCCATGACTTAATAAACCTTTGAAATATTAATAAATCCGTGTTGCTTGTCAAATATTTGGATAATGAAATCTACGTACTTGGTCCATTCTCTTGTAATGATCACCAGAGAGAACAAGATGAAATCCATATTTGCGTATCAAAGGAGGTTTGGATAACAGGTAACAATAAGATGCTTGCTCAAGCATGACAGCTGAATGTAAAGGTTCCTAAGAATTTTTTTTTTTAAAAAAAAAAAAAAAAAAAAAAAAAAAAAAATAAGAAGAAGAAAAAGCTTAGAATCAACAATATATTTGATGTTGGTATCAAGGTACTTACAACCTACCTCATTACAAATACGGAAATACACAGCAGCAGCCTCTCTGTACTGTTCTCTTGCCTTCAACATCTCTGCTGACCAGAGACCACAGCGTGTTGCATTTAGGTGACCAGATGGGCCCATTTTCTGCATGAATACAACTTCAATTAGCTAGCAAAAAACTTATAGACCTAATGAATACAGTAAACACAAAGCTTAGTAACAACATCAACCAAACAGAAGGCATTAATATGGTTGTTTAATAGACCTATTGTATGTTTCCTCAATAATAGGTTGCCAGAAAGTGCATACATACGCAATGAATTTGCACTTCATCTCAAACAGGAGTTTATATGAGTAACTTAAAATTGTCTCGCAGAGAATAAGCAGCGAAAAAGCTTTCGTATTTAAGAAAACAACAACGAAAAAAATATCAGAAGGAATACTCGTACCAAATAAGTATTGAAGGCATTTTCCATGCAATACTCAGCTTCCTTTCTTGATTGATCCAGTAGAAAGTACGCAAGCCCCATCATCTCCTGCCAAAAAAAATAAATAAATATAAGTTATGATCGTGAACACACTATGAGTAGAAAAATTAAAACAGACGAAACATAACAGAACATAGTACAGGGAAAGGCACATAATAACTCTGGAACATACAGTAGCACATTATAACTCCATTTTTTTATGAGAAGTTTGACACCATCTCGGTGATAGTGGACAAATTGAGCAAACATATGGGAGGAAACGTTTTTAGGTTCGGAGAGCTTGTTTTGCTCTCTTTGGTTGGTTGTATTGTTTTCTTCTTTTTTTCTTTTCTTTCTCTCTTCACTCACAGTGGAAAGTTTGTATCCTAGAACTCTTCTTTTCATTTATCAACAAAATTTTTATTTTTTGTTAAAAATAAATAAATAAAGCTCAACAAAAAGGGAGTCCTTTAGTTCTGGAGATTCTCATCAAAGAAAGAAAAGTCTTAGAGATAGGCATAAAAAAATCTCAACAAAAAGGGAGTCCAAGAACAAACGAACAAAAAATGACTTCAATCCAACAAAATCAAACTAAGATTATAATTACGAAAAGTCCGAGTGGTTGGTGCCCACAAAGAAGCATCAAATCACGCTAGCAGAAATCTTGTTTGTTGCTGATTAAAAGTAGAACCAGAACTCGCACCCCGTGTAGCCAACCTTTTCTTTTGCTTATGGACATAATTGGCACATATAGCTCATGTTATATTTGCCACTGACAACACAATTTAACAATTTAATGAAGCAAAAAGTGGACACAAAGATGCTTAAAAAACATTCTCAAAACATAACGATAAAATATGCAAATTGTACTACTCAACAAATAATTCCTTAACAAGTGTTGTAATTTTGTATATCTAATAATCCAAAAAAAATTAAAAAAATTAAAACCCCAAACATCAAAACAAGGCTGCTCACAGCTCACCAAAACAAAATACTCTAGTCAGTAATGTGCAGGAGCAGGACAAAGTGGCTTTACAAGTATAAGGTAAAAAACAATTGTAACATCAAAGACTTGGAGCTACCTGGACACCAGCATAGCGTTTCCAAGCTTTATCAAGTTTGTAATCAGTAGAAATCAGGCGATAATTGGACAATGCAAGTTCATAATCCCGCAACATGAAGGCATAATCACCCAATACTCTAATCTGAGACTCGATGGAGCTATAGGTATACCTTCAATGCAAATATAAGAATTTATGAATACCAAAAAGTAAAGGATGCCCAAGAAAGTAAACAAATGAGAAACCTACGTAGGGCCACTTGGAGAATCTACTGTGTCGTCTTTCCCCTTTCTCCACCATAAGTTTTTTATCTGATTTCTGAAACCTTTCCTTGTGGCAGACACCTAATCGAGGAAAGGTAAAAAGAAAATATGAAACTGTAGAAAATAAAAAACCAGCAAATATTATCGTATGGAGAAGCATATGATCTTTGTACAGAACTTCTAGAAAGTAGAAAACCAAAATATGGTACCTGTTGGTTTAATGCTCGTATTTTTTGCTCCATGTAGGGAATGATATGTTTTGACGACAACTCTTGCATTAACTCTCTGATCTGTTCCACATGTGACACGGAAAGTGAGCCCCCAACAAAAGCATATGCACACAGTGCCATTAAAGAACATAGCAAATACTTATAGTCATAACAGCAATTTACCTCAATTAGATCCTCGTTGCTAAGAAAGCAGCCAAGTTGCTTACCAATTGAAGCATCGGGCTTCTGTTACACAAGAATGTGAAGTTACAAGCCAGATTTTACCAATTCTTCATCAAAGACATTGTGAAGAAGAACAGTATTAACTATGTTATGTCAAAAGATTCACTAAGTTAAATATGAATACATTGAGTGACTTACTAACAAACCCCAAGGATCATCTTGCCGTTCAATGTGTCCATCAAGAGAAGAATTGATGCAAACTAACTGGCAGTCATTTGAACCAAACGTACTCCTCATTTCAGTTAGTATTTTACTTGCCCTAAAGAAGAGACAAAATTACATTCACATTCATCTATCTCTGGGGAAAAAATTGCAAAGATAAAATTAATAATAATAAAAATAATAAAGAATTCAAAATGTTGAATCTATATCTCAAGTGTCAAATAAAACTTAGATCCTATTATATATTAAAGAGTTGGCATTACAGAAGACAAAGAACCATATTTATATATGATGATGACTTCAAATTGATTAACCAAGAAACTAATTAACTACAGGTATCCTATCTAATTAACAAAGCAGCAACCATCTTAGCAAACCAATCATGAAAGCTATTGATAAATATTACAGGAAACTACCGAACAGAACATTACAAAACTCCCATACAGTTAACTACTCAAACTACTAGCACACAAAGGTAAAGAATTGAATAGCTCGAATTTAACTAGATCTATTAGCCTATATAACAAATCAAAATCATAATTGTAGGTATACAGCATGCTGAGATATTCAAAATGATTGACTGCCAAATAATATTGTGGGTGTGTAATAAAAATTCTCAGATTAAGGAAAAGAACACAAGTACTTCTCTGAGGAGCCATCTTGATTATCGTGCAACAACAAATAGTGCTTCATAATCTTAGGGTCCATGGCACCATCATTTAGGAGAGAGGGCAATTTGCTTGTATTAAATAGGTCAACAAATTTGTTGATAGGTTGATCATCGCTTGAAGAGACAACCAAAAGACCTACATGCAGGCATGGACAACGACCATAGAAAGAATAAATGTTTTAGATAAAAATTAAAAATATATATATATAAAGAAATAAATAGTGCACCAACACACACTTCTGAATGAGAATTTAAAAAAGAGCAAAGGAATGTCCCCTCGACCAAAGAAATTCATATCAACAAAGTTCGATTAGCATTTCCTTTCATTCTTTCTCTATGAAAGGTCAGTTTCTTACCCCCCACCCCCACCAAAAAAAAATGTGGAACTCAAAAGTATGTCCTCCTCTCTTGCACATTCAAAAAAAAACTCTCTTGTTCCTCTACGACCTAAGTTGTATAAAGCACCGAAAAAAAAAAAATTAAAAATCTCTCTTCACCAACTTCAGCAACTTGTCTTACTGTTTTTTTTCTCGTTTCTGCTTTTTTTTTCCCATTTCTGTTCTTTTCTTCCTTTTGTTAAATCTGTCTTCTTTTTCCTTTTGGTTTTTTTCATGAATTTATGATTGTTATTTCAATGCAATATATCAAAATATGCACACATATAATTATTTTTGTGGAAAAAAATAATGATAATAGTGTGTCCCCAACATGTAGGGTCTTACTTTTTTGGAAATTGACATGTCGTCATGTTGATGTCATATCGTATTCGTGTTGCATGTCGGTGTTTGTGCTTTTAAACTAAACTTTTTACAAGGTTACCACTTGACCATAAAATTTTTGCTTTCTTTTTAAATCTCAATCCATACTGAAATTTGAGCAAAATTTTTAATAAAAGTAAAACCCTTGGATAATATGAAATTATGAAAATTATGAGAAATTTTAAGCTGGCCAACAAAAGTGGTAACCTTGAATAATGGTATGCAGTTTTTGCTTTCCTAGTGGTGATTGCAAGGTGAACACTGTAAGTTGGCTAATAGATGTAAGTTTGGTCCGGGGGTTTATGGTCTTAACATTGCATTGGGAAAGAGAGGCCATGAAAAGGTTGAGAACTTCACTTGGTAAGGCTGTATTGGAGGTACCAATGCGTGGGAGGAGAATGTCAAAAGATTTGAGGCCTAGCAAAATAACTAAGTTTATGAGAAGACTCAATAGAGTGATTTAGAACTTTACTCTCTCTTTGTTGGTCTGTCTAGTGGTATTTTCACCTACCCTAATATGAGAGAGGATACAATCTCATTTTTTAAGGGGTGTTTTAGGCTCCAACTTGGAATGTGTTGAGTGGGCTACAATAGCCCATAGCCCACACAACGTTTAGGGCGTGCGTTAAGAAAATGGGGGTAATGGTTCTTTTAAGCCCCATTTTACTACAGCAGTACTATTTACAACTCATTTGTTAAAATAACCAACCCTCTCTCCTTTCAAAGACTCCATTCGCTGACAACTACCTCCGACAACAAACTTGGACAACCACATCCACAAACCACCTCCAACGGCCAACTCCAACAACTAGCTCTAGTGACCACCTCCGACAACTAGCTCTAGTGACCACCTCCGGCAACCCACCTAAGCAACCAATTCTGGCGATTACTCCAGTGACCAATTCATGATGTCATATTCCATTCACCCAAAGATATATATAGACAAGCAACAAGGTTTCTAGTTTTTTGGTTTCTTATATCTCAAAGCATTAGTCTTTTTTCATTTCCTTTATGAAAAGTTGTGTATGAGGGTAAAAAAATTCGTGACAAGGTGAAACTAAATAAAAGAGTAAAAAAGATGATAAAGGAGTATACTGTATATGTATAAGATATTTACAACAATACTATACGAATATAAGTACCATAAAACTTTAAAAAGAGGCATACAAAATACTTCATATTTTCTATAATCTTACATGCCACAGGATGATCAAAAGCTTCGTGTTCTGAAAAGGATATATTGCGTATAAGCTCTTTGTTAAACAACTGAAACCATGAAGGTAGAATTGCAGACTCAAAACCTGCAGATATTGTTCAGTTAGTCATAAACCAAAGATGGTGTACAGCTCCAAGGGACAAAAAACCAACCACAAAGAATGTCATTTTTTTTCCTTTTGTGCGTGTGTGGTGGGGGGATAAGGAACAATTTCATTGATGCTAAAAATGGCCACAGGTTGTTCCATGACCAGTGAAGATGAGGTAAACTGCAAACCTAAAAAGGATTGTAACATAGTGCATTACACAAAATCTCTTTGACTTCTCCTCTTTTTTTTCTTTTCTTTTGTGCAGGAACAGAGTGTTGCATTTTTGCTTTGTAATTTTTATTTCTCTTCACTCCTTTTGGAGTTTGTAACTTTTGAGCATTAGCTTTTTTTCATTTTTCCCATGAAAAGTTCTGTTTTTAGTAAAATAAATATATAACAAATCAGCTTTTAACAATGTGCATTAAATTTCTTTTTTCTTTATAAACGGAAACAAGACTATTCATTGATATAATGAAAAAGTCTAATGCTTAAAGTACATGAGAGAAAATAAAGTATTAACTTCAAACATAAATTTCATTATATTTCATTAATGAGGGATTTCTTTTTTTTAATTGGAGCCCTTTTTGTATATCTAGTCTTCCTTACTCCTTTTTTTGGCTTTTTTTTGTATGCTCCTCTTGTTCTGTTTCAAGGTTCTCATGAAAGCTTTGTTTCTCAAAAAAATAAATAGATAGATAAAAACAAAAAACAGAAATGAGTTGATATTAATTAAAGAAGTAAAAGAACAGAAAGGGTCAAAAGATAAGAAAAGATTTGCAAGTTACTAAACTAAATATTATCGACTGCTGAAAGTATTTTATATACTGCTTAAGGGGGAGGGGGGAGCTGAAAGGGACACCAAATTTTTTACGTGAACATACAAATAACAAAATCCAATAATCCAAAAATGAGCAGTACTTACAGTCAACTACATCCTTAATTTGAGGTGGATCGGAGCATAATTCAGAAAGATCTTTCTCGCTGGCTTGTGTAATGACTTGTTTTAACCTCTCTTTTGAAGCCTAAATGAATAATTGGAGAAGTGGAAAATAAGAGGGAAATAGTTGAAAGAACAAACGAAACCAGTCCTCATATAATGGAGACAATAAAATCAGGAAAATGTTGCTGCAGTCTAACTTTTCTTCTATGTGATTCTACGAAACATTTTGACGGTCTAACAATACCAGTGAAAACTGAAACAATATGGTCACAATTGGCACTTGTGAAAATTACAATTTTAAGATTGTTCCAGGCGTGCTTGAAAAGTATTTGAGACTCTCCTCTCTGTATGCCACATTTGCAACTACCGATGTTCGATGCATAGAATAGGGATACTTGCAAGTTATACCTTAGGCAAAACTCCCTGACGTCTCAATAATTTTTCTCTAACCAGGTCCCAATTCTCAAATAAAATGACTATTTACTTCTAAATAAAGAGAGAAGAAATTATAATAAAGAAGAAACAAATTTTGAAATAACAAAGTATATATATATATATTAGATGATATGATATTAAATTTGACATCATCCCACCAGCTTAAGCTTTTGGGTCAATTGATGATTTACAATGGTAACAGAACAGGCGGTCCCGGGAGGTCTTGTGTTCAAACCCTTACAATGTTATTTCCTCCCCAATTAGTATTGATTTCAATTTGTTGGATCTACTTTTTTTTTTTAAAAGGGAAACGGCCTTTATTAATTATTAAGAGATAGTACGTACTTGAAAATAAAGGCATATTTCAAGCCCACGAATGGGGAGAAGTGTTTGATGATATGACATTAAATTTGTTCTCAACCATCAGCTTAGCTTTTGGGTCAATCAGTGATTTAAGAATATATATTAGACATATCAATATGATGATTTCACTACCGAGTGCCGCCTAAGGCATTAATTTACCTCCTATGATATCGCTCCTCTCCTCATAATCCTAGTATCACAATTTCATTTTTAAAGATTTTTTTTTCCTGTTTCTTGCTGTACTTTTTTCTTTTCATCGACATGTTTTTATTGATTCCTCCAAGTTTGTCGCTTGTCAGTGTCACGTGAGGTTAGGGTCTTTTCTTCCTTTTCACGTCCAAAGATTCTACGGTCTTTTTCTGCTAAGTACACCCAATGACCAAATAATGGCATCACGTGCACATTAAACAAATATCCTCAAAACTATTTCATACCAATTATCTAAAACCCTTCCTAAGAAATTGATCGACGGGCTGGGCCCAGCAAAAACCCTAACATTAAACAAATAATTCAACAACAATTAGGCATATGCCAATTCATAGTTAAATTATCCAATCCATCTTCACTCATATCACGCAATGTGGCATTTCTATTTCAATATCCTAGTATGTTGTAGTGATTAGACTTAACTAGTTGGTCTTTACATGAGCTTCGTTCAATCACTGTCAGTTCAGTAGAATTCTTTTGTGTTAGCTATCCAAACTCCAAATACACCGTGTAATGCTGCCCAACTAACTTTGACATGAACAAAACATCTCATTTAAAATGTTACCTCTAAATTCGGTTGACGAATGTCCGAACCGTAAAACAACCGTGAACTGAATTTCTTAATTCTGTAAGGCTGATCACTTGCGGTGCGTACGGGCACTGAAACGAAGAGGAAGCCCAACCAAACATTAAGCGTTCTCGCGTTCCATATTCTCACAACTAAGTATAAAGGGTGTGTACTAAATTGAATCTGTAAGAGGACTAGAACAAGGGATTACCATCAATGTTGTTAAACGAGCAGAAAGGGCCGAGCATCTGGATGAATGAGAGACCATTCTTCAGGCAGGCTTCTTCCACGAGTGGGGTATTCAGCACCATGATAACCGGAGTGATCTCTTCCAGCAGCATCTTGCCCAGTGGTGTATTTGCCGGATCCATGGCTCCCTTCCTTTTAGCTGCCGGCAGTGACCAACGCCGGCTTCAATGGCGGAAGCAAATCGCCTTGGTGGATCAACGCGACTCGCCCAATTAGTTACTCGCTGCTAATTGCAATTAGAACAGTAAATTTCACCGGCGGCAATGGAGAATTGGAACGAACTACCGTGTTAGAACTGAGACGGACAATAATTCCGGGCTGGTGTTGGGATGGTCTACTGAGGCAGCAAGCTACCGACGAGCTTTGTTCATTTTCGTGGTCTAATGGGCCATTTGTCTTCGACTCTTCACACGCCTTTTTTTTCCTTTTTTTTTCTTTTTTTTCTTTTTTTTCTTTTTCTTTTCCTTTTATCCATAATATTTTGAGTACCTAGGTTGAGATTATTAAACCTAATAATATTCGTTCAATAAAATGTCTAATCGGTTTAACAATATGTCAGGTCATTTCTTCCTTCTTTTTTTTAATGTCCAGTTAAATCCTCGCATAAATAAAATAAAAATACGAAGAATTATAATTAAAAATGTAAAAATATGGTTGTGGTTATAAAGTAATAGTTTGTTCAATTTTGATAGACATATAGTAGTATAAAATAATTTTAGGGTCCGTTTGAATTACTTTAATAAAAAAAGTATTTTTTAAAAAATTCATTTTTATTTAAATACTTTTGACATGAAAATAAACTACAAAACTATTTTAAGTGATTCTCAATTATTCTAAGTACTCTCAACATGATTTATTTTTTAAATTAAACTCTTAAAAATGCATTCCAAACACACTCTTAGTCCAACGTATTATTTCTGTGTTACCTAAATTTCCTTCACTCAGTGTGATTATCATACTTGACGTACCAACACATTTTTGTTGGCTCAAGCAGTGATGATGCAGACAGTCAACTTTAAAACATAGTTTAAAAAGACATGTATGTTGGTTAAGATGTCTCATACTTCATTGTTCTGTGAAATATGAGCTTCATATTGCTAAAGTAACATGAAATGTTGTTTTTTCACATGGATACAAATATTGACCCTTTGAGGAACAAAGCCAAACAATACTCGACAAGTAAGGTCGTGGATGAGTACACATGGTTTTAAAGACTACTTAACGGAGTATGTACTTGTTGGGAAAAAATCACTCACTTTTACCACAGGAATAATCAGAAAAATAACAGATAAATTAAAAGAATGCAGTAAAACTGGAAACACAAGAATTTACATGGAAAACTCCAAACTTGGAGAAAAACCACTACCTACCAGAAAGAAATCCACTATGTGAAAAATTGTTACAATCACACAAAATAATTTTTTCCCCTATCCTAATTACAATAGCATTCTCTCAAAGCTTTTGACTACTCGCACCTTTTTTTTCACTCTTAAATTAGAGAATACAAAAAGAATTTAATTATAGTTAGCACACTGAGCTTAAAGTATTTCTATCTTGGACGACTTAAAACTAGAGGTATAGACTATTTTTATAGGCTTGAAGCCCATCCTCATTCTTCAATTTAATCGTGAGACAAACTGCATTTCTAATATTTTGCCAAAACCCGATAAGACTAAACTTATATGTAAAATTGATCTCTGAACATGAACGTTCGTTGCTATAGATTTGCTCTAGGAGTATATTGTATAAAAAAAGTTCCAAGTATAAGTGATGCGTTTATGCTTCGATGTGTTTAAGTAAATGTAATGCGTTGGGGCGTCAGGAATTTGCAGCAAAACGTACACAACTCCTTCTAATGACATTCAAGTTTTCCTAAACTAGACCCAAGTATAAATCTAATTTAAGTTCCTGGTAAGTTCAAGGTTGAACTCGGGGATTCAGTTAACCAAACGCAGACCTTGCGTTGTATCTACTGTAGGGGTTTGTCCTAAATAAATGTGAGAAATGTGTAATTTACACTAAATTGTTGTGTCTGTGTAAGAGATGCAAAAGAGTTGAGTGGTGAATGATGGATCATGCAAAAATAGAATTCAAGGTAATTGGACGCATCGGTCTAAGATGAGTGTACACAACTAGGATGTGATATGGATGAAATAGAATGATTTGCTTATCTTTTGTTTATGCGTTAGACTTCGTTCAACATTTCTTAATGCAAATGATATACAAAGCCTATCTCTAGGATGCATGCACCTAACACAAAATGCAATAGGCACTAGTGAGTCTATCTCTAGCTGTACTAGGCGTCCTACTTAATGCAGCTTAGTTATTCTTTCGAACAATCTAAGTTAAAAGATGCTTTTACCATTTTGTCAAATTGACTTAAGCTTTAGAATGAATTTGTGCATGAAGTATTAATGCATTCAGAGATGGGGTAGGGCCTATAGCTTAGAGGATTAAAGCATGTGGCTACGAACCACGGTGTCGAGGGTTCGAATCCCTCATCGCCCACAACCGGCCAAAAAGGGAAGGACTTTTCCCTGAACAACGTTCTCTTTCAAACCTCTCAACCAATCGATACGACCTCGGAGGGCAGCTTTTGCATAAACAATAAATAAACAATGGCAAGTATGGTGGATCAAACATATAAATTTTATAAAGAAACAGAGTCTTTACAAAAGCAATATTTAATCAAATGGAATGAAGTGATAAATAAGAAGAAGGAAACTGAGTCAAGCCAAAGAATACAATCTCTTGTATTTCTTTGGCTCAATCTCGTTGTGTACAACCACTTGTTTAGAACTTGGATGGAGTATCTTTCTCAAGAGTAGCTTCCTCCGTTCCCTGACCGGCAGTGGTGGTGGTTCTCAACCCTTCTGATCGTCTAGCACCACAGCACAACCTCTATAGAATTAAAACTATAGCTACAATATACAAAGAGTAAGGGTCTTGATAATTTTCGAACTCCTTTACTCTGAAGGGACTTCATCTATTTATAGGCATTAGTCACGTCCACTTAGTGAATGGGCAGCATTAAAGTCCATGTCCTGGTCAGCATTAAAGTCCATGCCCTGATTAGTCGTCTGACTCTCGGAAGCTTTTCAGACGCCGCCTGCTGCGTGGAAGCTTTTCAAACGCCGCCTGCTACAGGTGCCCATACTTGCAAGTGGTGATGTGACACAATCAGCCTAGAGCAATGAATATTCTCTGCATTGAACTCCCTCCGACGCATGGCCCATGTGTTAGAGATTTTCCTGCGGCACTTGTCTAATGCGTTAGCGTTAATCCTTGCGTTGAAATCCTACAATATAGTACGTTAGTGCCGCGATATTTAGTAACAAAACTTCTTTTGCATGAGTTTGCTAGCATTTGAATAAATCCATGCGTTTCATCTAAAAATGAGGAGAATTTATCATTAAAAACCTTAGTTGTTCCAACTTAAGAGCAAAAATAACTTGTATTTCTACAAGTTATCACCACCCCCAAATTTGAATAATGTTTGTCCTCAAACATCCAAAATAATTCTTTGTTATCTCTCTTATCTTAAGTGTGCAGAGTTTCTCTCTCATCATATTTATCATAAGCTTGAGATAAGAGTTTGAAAAATATACTCAGATTGACTCTTTTCTAAAAGGACTAATGTTTAGTTTCAGGTGCAGCAGGCCTTTTATCACAACTCATTTCATTTCTCAAAACATTCTCGTTTTTTCTAAACCAGCAATGCATTAGATGCACTTTTTAAGATAAATGTCGGATAAAAAGAAAAAAAATTATGAATTTTTACTTTACCCATGCGTTGTTCCAGGTATCCCACTTTCGTTTTGGCTTGCCCCCACGGGTGTCATGCGAGCATCCAACTACAAGTGAGAACCCTTCACAATTAAACTCATATCTAATATTCATGCGTTTTAAGATATAATTTCTTCATACTAGATAGAGGAGTTATATGGGACGCGCTGGTCTGGGAGACTTAACTTCGTTTTGGCTTGCCCCCACATGTGTCATGCGAGCATCCAACTATGGCTAAGTACCTGTTCCAATTAAACTCATGCCATTTTAAGGTTTTTTTTTTTTTTTAAAGTAATGACAGAGGAGTCGCGTTTAATATTTTTCTTATTTTGTCCCATTTTCCTTATGATGTATTCGTTTGATGCGTTTTAACTCGGATTTTCCTCATCCCCAAATTTGGAGATGAGCTACTCATCCCAAATTTGGAGACGAGCTAAATCCTCATTGCTAAAAGAGAAACAAAATTTCAAAAAGACTTTGAGAGTCTGAAAGGAGTTTAAGACTTAAAACTTTGACGCGTTAGAAGGTAAACATAACCCTTTTAGAGAAGTTCAGGCCTTGTTGATTTTCCTACGCCTACTCTGTATTTATAGATTTCATATAGTTGATATCATTGAGGTCAGGCAAAGCACGAGACTTAGAAAATATCTAAAGAACAAAAATCAAGTATGCCAAGGTCAAACGTAAAGAACAAAACGATAAGAATTTCTCATTCATTTTCATAGATCCACATGAAGTAAACAAACAAGTCAAGCAAATACAAAAGAACAATTAAATCAAGATACAAAAATAACCGAACACCTCAAAACTCTATCGTGCTGGCGCATCATCTCTGCATTCTTCCTCGAGGTCTTCATCCATGAAACGCAAGGGGTTTCTAAGATGAGCAGGTAGTGGAGGCTGAGCAAACATTCCAACCAAGACCTGATTGATGTATTGCGTTGTGTAAACAAATTGGTCTTGCATCCGTCTTGTTTCCTGCCTTAGATAATCCCTTAGAACATGATTCTATTGTTGAAGAACTTCGATAGACGCGGCCAGTGGTCTGAGCTGATTACTGATAAAAGTTTTCAACTCTTCTAAGTCTGCGCTGCGTTGAGGTGGTGTTTTTCTTCATTTCTTCCAATTGGGTCTTCAAAATTTGCTGTATTGCTTGACCCTAGCCCAGTTGGCTAAAAAATTATTGGAGGAGGCACAAAGTTGGGTATTGGACTTGGTTGGGGCGAAAGTGGGGAATAAGGGATGTCCTGATCTATATGAGTTGGTTCTTGGTGCGTTTGATCAAGACTCCATTCTGGCAAGACCAATGGTGAGTCATGGAAGGTAAGATTGAGGGGTGGTTGCACTTCTTCCGCTAGAAGTTCAAGCTCAACTTTATGTTCTTTGTGTTCTGAAGCTTCATCACTGTGTTCAACAATCTGGACGCGTCTTCTTTTGGGGGCGTGTTTGGATGATCGAGGCTTGGTTGCCACTTCCTTGGCAGGTTGATGCAGTGAACCACGAAGTAGACGCCTTACTAACTTTATGTCTATCAAGCCATCGATATCTTCATGATCATCTCCCATAGAGATGCCCCCACGTTCGCACAGTGCACAGATCAGCCATGGAAAGTAGAGTTGCCCTCACGGCTTAGTCTTGATGATTTTGATCTGATCCCTTATAATTCTTCCAACGTCCAAAGGGATGCACTACATGACGCAATAGGTAGCCAGGACGCGTTCCTTTGATAATGTCTCATCATGCATTGTAGGAATGATGCTCCGTTTTGATCAAGTAATACCACAAATTCGCGTCTGGAGTTAAATTCTTGGAAGCTAACATTTTTGCCCTATTTCTCGATGTTTGCCATTTGCTTCCAGGTTTGGCTACCATCCTTAACGCATCTTCTAATTGGCTTGGCGTTGGTTGCTCTAAGATGCGATTTCCTTCCGCGTCCGGATTACTGTCAATGTTGAACACTTCATTTATTTTGTCTGTTGAGAAGCGCACTAACACCCCATCAACAAAAGTTGTGATCTTCTCCATATCAAACTCATTATTGTAGAACATGTAAATGAGGTTGGGCCAGATACAGGTGTGCCCAACACAGAACTGATTCCACCCCAATGCATTTATTGTCTCAGTTATGTAAATTGGTAGTGGGTGACGTTCGGGAAAGAAGCCCTTTTCTACGAGTATGTCACTAAATTGACGCTTTCCTCCCGAGGTCTTTTTAGGTAACGCGTCGGTTATCTTGCATTTTCCTGCCGCATGCTCTTTTGCTTCCCTTGCTAGTTCTCTTAGTTCATTCTCCAATTCCCTTTGGAGATCTGTTTTCTTTTGCCCTTTCCTTGCGGGCTGGTAGCTTTCCAATTCCTGCTTTAGTGCATCGTGCCTTGAGCTGTTTTCATGCGTTGCACCCTTAGGTCCGAATGTAGATTGCTCATCTTCTTCTTCATCCAATATTAATCTTCTTTTTCTTGTTACTCTTTTTTATTTTAAAAGCCCTTCATTCGCGTCGGATGGGTGTGGTTGAGACGCGTCAGGGCCAACTCTCCCTTCTCTATTTTCTTCCTCTCTTTCTTCTTCTTCTAATTCCTCTTCAAGCATCATGGCATATCGCTCCGCTTCTTCTAACTCGAGTGATGCGTTAGGTGGGTCTGAACGCATCACCTACTCTTCCTCTTGGCTTTGATTGAGGGATGCCAAGATCGCACTGAAAACCTCTTGCTCGTCCAGTCAAGCCAATTCTGACAACTCTTCAAGATTGTGCTTTGACGCAAGACTATCAGAGGGTGGTATGGGTGGAGTAAATGGAGGGGTGCCTACTGGGTATGAGGCGTCCCAGGGGAAGATATGAGGATGGGTGAATGAGGTGATTGGCTCGACGCGTCTGATTCCACTGGATAAATGGTGGCCAAGGGCTCGATAGAAAGTCGGGGTGGTGAATGCACAACTGATGATGGTGCGTTATGGACGTAGGCTAGGAGTGGATTATGCGTTGCACCCACCATAGTGATGTTAGGGATGACTGGTGGTGGGGCAGGCTTGGTGTAGGGTTTGGAGGCGGTAGCAGATGACAGACGCATCCTTGGTTTTGTAGGTGTTTTGGCCTTTCGTTTGGGGGTAGTTTTGGTTTTTGGCTGAGGGGTCCTGGCCGGAGAGGTGACAATGGCTTTGGAGGCTTTAAAAGGGAGTTTCATGGTGGCTGAGGAAGGTTTCGAAACAGACGGCCGCTAGGAAGAAGTGGCTCCACCGTGTGTGGGTTTAATTTGGGTGAGGGTTTTGGTGGTCTTTCTAGGGCTCGGGGGAGATGAAATCGAAACAGAGGACGATGAAAAAGAACTTACCAGTCAGTCATTCCCAAAGCTCATGGTCTGGTTCTGGCTATCTAAGGCGGACAACATAGTGGCCGAAAAAATTAAGAAGAAGAGGGCTTCAAATCGTTGAGCTATTTTATAGGCTGAGAGAGAGAGTTAGTGGCTGACGTCAGGCACCATAAATGTAAAGCTGAAGGGACGTCTCGGTTATCTAAATACTCGAGTGTTTTTGTGTTTTCGAGACGCGTCCCTTCAACTGGGCCATGCGTTAGACTTGCGTCTAACGCATCCGTTATTCCTAACTCGTTTATACACAACTTTTTAAAGAATGAGATTGGTTTTTTTTCTTTTTTTATGTTTTGCTTTGCTATTGTTGATTAATTTTCAACTATACCCCTATTTTCTCAACTATTTTATGACATAAACTGGAAATTCTCAATTTTATCTCAATTTGTAAAACATAACATATTATTTTCAATGTATTCTTTTCAAAAACTGTAATAATTCTAATTCTCTTCAATCCATAAAACATATCACCAAATACATGTCATATAGCTGCTCAATTACGAATGAATTGATATATTATATGTATGTTTATTGAATCTTGCTAATTTAACATATTGTACACATAAACATTGAATAACTTACTAACTTAACAGCGTATGTTTATATAATATGGATTGTATATATGGAACTGAAATTGTACATAGAATAATTACCTTCCATTTCATAATGATGTCGAGAATGTGATAGTGTAGTACAGTTACATTGTTCTGAATATCACAAAAATTATATCAAACGACCGAACATGTGGCCGTTTCAAAAAATAAATTCACAAAATATATGTTTTCGGGTTGAATATTAGGTGTTTGGTCTGGTGGGTCCGAGCAAGTAGACGTGTACAAGTACTGTAGTCGTTTGTTTTCTAGTACAATGAGGAAAAGGTCCATCTTTTATATGTCTGTGCCAATTATATCAATTAGGTCACATTTATCGTCCTCAATGAGCCCTTCAATACCAAATATGGCCTAAAATCCCTCATTCCGACGTTCAAATTTCATCTCATATTTCCCAATTTGCCACGCAACGAGTCTGCCCATATGCACTAACTACATATCAGTGGTTGATCGCGTGATATTGATCATTTCATTCTGGAATCTGAGTCATTTCCTCTTACTCCCTCTAGATGGCTCCGTCGATACGCTTGCTCTACTAGAGGAAATATCTGGTACACTTGCTCTCCCCCATGGACATATCTACTTGATCTTCATTATTAATGGTAGGGTATTATTGTGATCCTAGTCGAATATCATCCTCCATTTCCCATAACAAATTTGATACCATCATCACTAGGGGCTCGCAAGACTGTCTGGTTCCCTATCCTTCCTAAATACACTTAATAGTTCATTGTAATGGGGAATGGTTTGTTCCACGATCCCTTCATGCTAGGATGATTCTACATTGATATATGGAAGCAATATTAGAAATTTTATAAAAACAAGTATGATGTACATTATTCATTGTTTTAAAAAACTTACTCAAACCCAGACGTCGAAGATCTCACTTGAACTTCTCGTTCCATTAAACTCATATTGATTTAACATTTTAATTACTGTCGAATATTGTTTCTTCAAACTTCTAATCTTGCATTCGATGGTATTCTGGTTTAGGCCATGATAGAGTAAACATGCATAAAACAGAAGTTAATAGAATCATTAAGCACTTTAATTACATTTAATCTGAGTCACAAGCATGCTAAAACACAAGTTACAAACAAATGGGTTTTAGAATTTACAACCTTTGTACAACTCCTTTGGTTCCTTGCAAATCTCCACAAATTTGGTATCAATAGACCATCAAGAGAATCTTCTCTACTATTCCCAACCTTGGATTTGAGTGGTGGCTCTAAATTAAAAGGAAATTTAAAGTGGATTGGAGAGGGTTTGAGAGAAAATCTTCAACAAAATTTTCTTTCTAAAAAATTCAAAATTCCATCTTTCAAAATATGATAATTCAAGTATTTATTTAGATTACTCATGTAAGCACTAAGTAATTCAACATTTGACACTTCAAAATGCATAATAGAAGTGGGTTAGGTGTTGATTTAGGGAGAAATCCATTAAAAAGTAAAAAAAAAAAAAAAAAAAAAGGATAGTTCCACTAACTATCCAAAATTCAATTTCAAATTTTCAATTATATTTCATTCATAATTATATTAAACATAATTTAAAATTGAATTTTTTGAAATTGTTTAAAATTGAAATTTTTTTATTTAAATAATTAATTAAACAAACACTATTGGTCCTCCATTCATAGTGAATATGACATGAAGTTGATTTTCTAGAATCCACATCGGTCTAGAAGTGAGAATCAGTGTATCTAGTAAGAATCAAATCCTTAGACCCATATACAACCATATAGTTCCTCGTTCTTCGAAGATACTTGAGGATATTTTTAACAACAGTCCAATGATCATATTCGGGATTGGACTTGTTGGGGTTAATGCCCTAAAGTCTCGTATCCTGTAGTTTGTAAATAGTTTGTACGAACGCTTGTATTGTATAATATATGATATTTACTTCACATCTTGTTTTATGCTCTGTTGTATGTTTTATTTGATTTGCCATAAACCAATAAACATAAAATCTCTGGTTATCAATATGTAACTTAAGCATGTATGTGGTGACATACAAGTGGATCATGTCTTGAGTGATAACCAAAATGGTATGTAGTATATGGATATAGGAGGGAAACCTTATCCTGGTAACGCTACGGATGCGGCCCGCTTTGTGGAATGGTCACAAGTGTTATGACTTATCACAAATGATTTGATCCTGATCATTCATGTTGGGAACATGCGAGCGGGGGCATCCTATACAAAGGGTTTGTATAAGATCTGACCACGAAGTATTAACGTCTCGTTATACAATACCGTTCATGATAGAGAATTCACTTCACTAGGATGACTGTAGGTAACATGACCTCCATCTTGAGTGAGTTAGGAACTTCTGCCATTGAGGGCAACCCTTTGATTTGTATGGGTACGAGTGGCCAGGTCGCCGATTCAAACCTACCATTTTGGGGATTCGTCTGATTTGGGAGTTGGGAACTCGGCTACATAGGATGGAATTCACTCCTTCCCCAAGAGAGGGGTAAGTAGATAGATGGTTCCTTTAAGAGCTGGGAACTAAGTGTGTACACATAGTTGGACTATGTTGTATTGTTCATTAGAGGAATCAGTGGTACTTAAGGAGTAAGATGTAACTATAGGGGCAAAATGGTAAATTGGCCCAGCTTACGAACATCTGTGAAGGGTCATCGTACTCATGATTGATTATATCCGATGGACATAGAAATATATGTGGTAAGAAGTGTTCAACTATTGGTCTTTAGTAGAATGTCTGACAATTAACAGATGGTGGATCTCATGGCTAAAGAATTTAGTCAGTTATTCACATATTGTTGGAGCTTCGAGCCATAGGTCTATTAGGTCCCCTGATAGCTTGGATAAAGTCGAGAATCAGTGTTTGCATCAGTTTGAAATGTTCAATTTGACAAGAGGGAATTTGATTATATATGATATAATTGGACTGGTTAATTATATATGATATTGACTAAATGTATGAGATACATTATTTTGGAGGAAATTAGATATAAATATGATTCATATCAAGGAGAGGGGAAATTTCTATAGTAGATATGTGATATAAAATTATAAGGTAAGAATATAATATGATTATATTTATTAATTATTAAATTGGTTAACTATATGATAATTGGCCTAAAACTTCTCTCGGTCGTGTGGTAGTGGTGTTGGAATTGGTGTCCTAATTCTCCCGGAGTCTTGTTGTTTTGTAAAGATACATATTGTTCAATGAATAAAATAAGTGTTATTTAATTCTGGCATTTACTCATATCCAATAAACAAAACTCATTGGTTATCTTATGTGAACTTAAACATGTATGCGTGATATACAAGTGGATCAGCCTTAAGTGATAGCCTAAATCAGTCTGTAGTATAAGGACTAAGGTGGGATACCTGATCCTGGTGACACTACGGATACGGCTTGCTTTGTAGAGGTTTGCAAGTGTTGTAAACTACTACAGATGGTAGATCCTGACCATTCATGTGGAGACGTGGAGTGGGGGTGTCCTATACAAAGAGTTTGTATAAGACCTGGACCACAAAATGACTAGATTCTGTATATAACGTCGTTGATACTAGAGACTTGCATCTCACCTAAACGACTATAGGTGACACGACCTCAATCTTGAGTATTTTGTGAACTCCTGCCTTTGAGGGCGGCCCTTTGATTAGTATGGGTGAGAGTGGCCAAATTGCCAACTTAACATGCCTACCTTTTTGGGGACTTGTCTGATCTGGAAGCTGAGAACTCAATCCACAAGATGAAATTCATTCCTTTCCTGAAGTAGGGATAAGTAGAGAGATTGCTCCCTTAAGGGCTGATTTCGGGGCTTGAATATAGTGGCCATAACTTTTCTTTGGAAGAGAAGGCTCAGTCATAGTAGGACTATGACTTATGTTCATTAGAGGAATCAGTGGTACTCAAGGAGACATGTGTAACTACAAGGACATAACGATTATTGGCCCAGCTGTACTTACGAGCGATCTGTGAAGGGTTGTCGCACTGCTGATTGATTAAGATGGACACATAATATATCTGTAGTGAGGAGAGTTCAACTATCGGTCTTTAGTGGAGTGCCTGGTAGTTAACGGATGGTGGATCCCTTGACTAAAGAGTTTAGTCAGTTATTCACGTACCGTTGGAGCTTCAAATCTACAGGTCCATGAGGTCCCCTTGGTAGCTTGGATTCGGTCGAGGATCAGTTTTTGGTATTGATTTGAAAGGTTCAAATTGACAAAAGGTATTTTGATTATATATGATATAATCAGTATGATGTATGAGATACATCTAGTAGAGGATTGATGTAAATGAGATTTATATTAAGTACCATAGAATGAAAAAATAACTATGGTTTATATGTTTCATGAGATGAAATATTAAAACTATATGTTATAAATATAATATGATAAGTTGGTTATCATTTATGTTTATAATAATATTAATTATTAGATAATTAATACTTTTTCTTTTAAATAACTGTGAGTTTAAAAGGAAATTGGTTTCCTATTTTGAAAAGGGAGTTTTAAAAAGTTTGAAAAGAATTTTGAGTTTTCTCTTCGGTGAAAAAGAAACTCATGTAAGTCGTCAAGTAAATACAAATTTACTAAACAACGACTGGGCGAGCTAAACGATCGCATAGCTTTGCTAGACGATCACTGGCCCAAGGTAAACGATCGTGTAGTATCTATACGCGACAGACCGAGCTAAACGATAGAGATAAACGATCGCATAGCTTTTACTAGACGATCACATAGCTTTATCTAAACGATTGGGCACCGACCTATACGATAGGTCTCAGCCATCTCCCACTTGCCCAGTCATGTACACGATCGGTGTTTCCTCCATTCGTCTACCTCATACCAAGTTCGAATAGAGCCCACCCTCTGGAATCTCACACCGAGAATACCAATGTCGCCTTGTTGGTGGTGTCAGCCTCAACTCAACACCGTCGAGGTTTTCTGGAGGCCATTCGTGCTGCTACAGAGGAGATCGTAACCGAGGAGATCATGGAGGACGAGCGCGAAGTGTTCGTGCGGTGTTACGGTCATATAGATCAAGTGTTCATGGTCGCTGTTGTTCGATCAGAGTACGCATCGGAGCGTGGAGACGCATCCTCATATGTGTGTAGAGTTTGACTTTCTGTTCCTTTGTATTTTTCATTCTATAATTTCTGCATCTTAATTGTATAACCGTTTGTTTAAAGTCGATTGTAAATGATTTGTTGATTCACGATTGTAATTTGGAATAGTCTTGTTCTGCTGCTCATGGAAATCTTGTTTCCGATTTCCTTCAAGTGGGAGAATCCAAAATCGGTTATTGTAACTGAATAATAAAATGGAATTTAGTTTCATTTTGCAAAGAGTTCAAAAATTTCACAATCGGTGTGAAAATGTAACGATCGCATAGTTTGAGAGCCTATACAATAGTTGCTCATCACCTAAACGATCGCACACCAGCGCCTAAACGAACGCACATTTTTCCCTAAACGATCATTTAGTTTTCCTAAACGATCGCATAGTGTGCCGTGTTTTCTAAATGATCGTCTACCATTCATTAAACGATTGCTTAGTAAAACCTACACGATCATGTAGCTTCTTCTAAACGATAAGCACACAGCTATACGATAGCTCTTACTCTCCCACTTGCTTATCATCTACACGATTTATTCTTTCTCCAACCTCTACCAAATTCACCAAAGACCGTACTTTGGATTCTCACTCCGAGAATACCAAGGGCTTCATTTGGTGGTGTCGTCCCCGCTTTTGTTCACTTGTTCATGACTATTTGTGTTGCTGGACGATCGTGCTGCTGTAGTCGACTTGTTTGTTGGACAATAGAGTGCGAGTGGAGGTTCTTCCACTGCGTCAGATTTCAATGCTTGAAGAGGGTTTTCAACTGGTATGAGAACTCTTTCTTTTGTATTTGTATTGTTCGAAGCATGCCGTTAGTTAGTGTAAATTGCATAACTGTTTGATAAAATGTGTGTGTGGTAATTTCGGCCACAATGAAATCGGAAAGATCCGAACACACTCATGGATGCTCTTCGTTAAGATTTCCTTTAATTAGTATCAGAGCCAGGTTCTGATATTCCAATTTCATTATTGCAACGAATTACATATACATTCTTGGTGGGTGCATATTTACTCTGTTTGTTCGCTAAATTCTTCGATTTGATTTAACTCTTTTACATTATCAGTTGTTTGTAAAGGCCTCTGCATTTTTGGGCATTAATAATCGTTATCGAGTCTGTAATTCAAAGTCTGTTTGAGTCTTGAGTCGTTCGTAAAAAATTTCGAATCAAGAGTTGCAGTTCTTTGAAGAAGAAGATGATCAAGGGTTGATCGCGTCGTGTAGACGATGGGTAAGCGATCGCTGAGCATCAGGTCGTATAGACGATGGGATGCTCGCGTATTGTTTTAAGGTGTGCATGCACTAGACGACCGCTTAGCTCAGCAAGCTTCATCGCTTAGTAATGCAAGGTGAATCGTTTACCTGTCGCCACGTTAAGCGATCGCCTAGACGATCAGGCTTCGTAGCCTCGTTGTCATCTATGCAATCTTTTAGAAAGGCTATGGCCAAGGCAGATAAAGGTAAATATAATTTACTTGTTCTTGAAACTTGTTTAATAGAGAATGATGATTAAGCCTGGACAATTGATTCGGGCGCCACTAACCACGTTTATTCTTTTTATAGAGGATTAGATCCTGGCGACAACTGAAGGCTGGTGAGATGATGATGCGAGTAGGCACTGGACACATCGTCTCAGCTGTGGTAGTGGGAGAGCTCCAGTTAGCTTTACATAATAGATTTCTTGTTTTGAATGATGCATATATTGTTCCCGAACTTAAGATGAACCTAATTTCTGTAAAGTGTTTATTGTAAATACACTATCTTTTTTTAATGTGGATAAAGCATTTATTCATAAAGATGGTGTTATTATTTATACTACAAATCTAGAATCTAATTTATATGTGCCAAGGCCGTTAGCCATTAATTCCCTCCATAACACATAATTTTTTAAAAATGTCGTAACTCAAACAAAACGTCGACGTATTTCTTCAAAAGAAAATGCCCATCTTTGGCATCTTCGTTTAGGGCACATTAATCTCAATAGGATTGAGAGATTGGTGAAGAATGGACTTATAAGTGAGTTAGAAGAAAATTCTTTACTAGTGTGTGAGTCTTGCCTTGAGGGTAAGATGACTAAACGACATTTTACTGGAAAAGGTTATAGAGCTAAGGAGCCTTTTGATTTAGTACATTCTGACCTTTATGGTCCTATGAATGTGCGAGCCTGATGTGACTATGAGTATTTTATCAGTTTTACTGATGATTACTCTAGGTAAAGGTATGTTTATCTTATGCAATAGAAGTCTGAATCCTTTGAAGAGTTCAAGGCTGAAGTTGAAAACGCATTAGATAGATGGATTAAAATACTTCGATCGGATTGAGGTGGAGATTTTTTGGACTTGGCACTCCAGGACTATTTGATAGAACATGGAATCGTTTCCCAACTCTTTGCACCGGGTACACCTCTGCAAAATGGTGTAACGAATAAAAGAAATAGAACCTTGTTGGACATGGTTCGTTCGATGATGAGTTACGCTTTCTTACCGGACTCGTTTTGTTTGCAATGGAGACTGCGGTATACATACTCAACTATGTTCCCTCCAAGAGTGTTGCGAGAACACCTCTGGAGTTGTGGAATGGGTGTAAAGCTAGTTTACGTCACTTCCACATTTGAGGTTACCCTACACATGTGCTTAAGGCTAATCCAAAGAAGTTGGAACCATGGTCTAGGTTATGCCTCTTTGTAGGCAACCCCAAAGGTACACGAGGGGGTTATTTTTATGATTCGATGAAAAATAGGGTGTTTGTTTCAACGAACGCTACTTTCCTGGAGGATGATCATATAAGGGAGCACAGTACATGAAGTAAAGTCGTGTTGCGTGAGCTTTCCAATGAAACTACTGAAACTTCAACAAGAGTTGTTGAAGAGCCTGCTATATCGGTAAGAGTTGTTAATGGGAGTTCATCTAGTAGGTCGGTTCCACCTCAAAAGTTGAGGGAACCTCGACGTAGTGGGAGGGTTACGAACCCGCCCATTTGCTATCTGGGTTTCACAAAAATCCTTGCTATGGTAGCAGATGCCGACGTTGAGGATCTGTTGTCTTATCAGAAAGCAATGAAGGATGTTGATCGGGATGAATGAGTCAAAGCCATAGATCTCGAGATGGAGTCGATGTACTTCAACTCAATATGGGATCTTGTAGATCAACCTGATGGGGTAAGACCTATAGGTTGTAAATGGATTTACAAGTGCAAATGGGGTACTTATGGGAAGGTACAAACCTTCAAGACTTGACTTGTGGCAAAGGGTTATACCCAGGTAGAAAGAGTCGACTATGAGGAGACTTTCTTGCATGTTGTCATGTTAAAGTCGATCCGCATCCTCCTACCACTGTAGCTTAATATAGTTATGAGATTTGGCAAATGGATGTCAAGACGGCCTTTCTGAATGGCAATTTTGAGGAGACCATGGTGCAACCCGAGGGATTCATAGCCCAAGGTCAAGTGCAAGAAGTTTGCAAGCTGAATTAGTTCATTTATGGCCTAAAATAGGTGTCTCGATCTTGGAACATACGGTTTGATACTACGATTAAGTCGTATGGCTTTGACCAAAACGTTAATAAACCTTATGTCTACAAGAAGATCATCAACGCCTCAGTAGTCTTCTTAGTGTTGTATGTAGATGATATACTACTTATTAGAAATGATGTAGGTCTACTGACTACAGTTAAGAACTGGCTAGCAACCCAATTCCAAATGAAAGATTTGGGAGAGACTTAGTTTGCTCTAGGCATACAGATCTTTCAGGATCGTAAGAACAAAGTGTTAGCACTATCTCAAGGATCGTACATTAACAAGATGTTGCTCAAGTACTCGATGCAGGACTCCAAGAGGGGCCTACTGCCATTCAGGCATGGAGTCACTTTGTCTAAGGACATGTGACCTAAGATGCCTCAAGAGGTTGAGGAGATAAGATGGGTCTCATATGCGTCTGTCGTTGGCAGTTTGATGTATGCGATGCCCTGTACTCGTCTAGACATCTGCTACATTGTGGGCATAGTCAGTAGGTATCAGCCTAACCCAGGCCAAGGTCACTGAACCGTAGTGAAGAACATCTTTAAGTATCTTCGGAGAACGAAGGACTTCATACTCGTGTATGGTTCTAGGGATTTGATCCTTACTAGACGCACAGATTCTGACTTTTAGGCTGATAAGGACTTTCGCAAGTCCACATCAGGGTCAGTCTTTACTCTTAACGGAGGAGTTGTAGTGTGGTGAAGCACTAAGTAGGGTGCATCATCCAAACTCGCGACGAGACCCATACTTCCAAGGACTTGGCCTGAGACCGATCTGGCCCTCACTAAGCTTATCACTGAAACAACCAATGACACTGGTGCTTGACTTCTTATTTGATGTTCAACCGAACATGTTTGCTCACTATTCTTTGTGTGTTGGATGATGCATCGTCCTTCTCGATTGCATCGTAGCACTTCACTTCCCTTGCCTTTTCTTTTTCCTAATGGATGACACCTTTTTGGATGTCATTATGCATGCTTCTTGTCTTGTCCACTTCATGGGAGTCTTAACCCACTCAGTCATAGTAGGGTCGAGACATTGTTTGGGATTGTAATACATGTCTATTAATGGAGTAGCTCAAGGTTACTTTTGTACATGAGTGATTTTTATACCCTTTGGAACTCTCAATCTTTACGGTTGTACAACTACATCCCTCAGAACACTAGAATTAGCAGTCGAGCCCTCTCATCCTGGCATAACGAAGATGGATTCTCCATTCTGGTCATATACCACAAGAACATTTGTGGCGATTTCTCCGTTCCTTGTCCTATATCGTAGTAAATTTACGACACCAACATTGACTTTCAGGTACGTGTCATCTAATGCACCTAGGTAATTCTATTTAAATTATTTAATCATGATATTTCGAGAAGATGTCGGCATAATTTATTTCAGATGCATTAGTAGAATCGTTACATCTACATTTCACTATGTGTACCTATATTATTGCTTTAAGAACTGCATTGAAGTATCTCGAAATCATCTGGCCATATCTAAAAAAATGTGTGCATACTACTCTATTCTTCACATCGTGAGCAAGAATGTTGTCACAATCTCTTCAATACCAATACATCTACTTAGCTCCAAACATCTCGTCGTTCTAATCATGTTGCACAAAATCACAACCGTCCTTCTATCCATCCAAGTACTCTCACGACACGCCAAGTCACTTTCGTAAATGAGGCAAAAGAACGTCAATTGTCGAATGCAGTGACTAACGTTCGCTGATTGTCGTTCTATCCTTCTACTATTGTTAAGTAGCGTTGCCAATGTCAAGAATAATTGTCATTGAGACTCTGTAATAATTGTTATGATTTTAAATAGCTCTTGAACAGTCTCCATCTTACTAGGGTAATAGGGGAAATATGTGATGGACCGAACACATGCACAACGGAAGAAAAACAGATCTAAAGTATTCTAATTAGGTTAATTACAAAGATAAACATGCAACTGAAACAAATAAAAGGAGGAAAAGAATACAACCTTTGTAAATTTTGAATCTCGCCAAATTGGCTTCAATCTCCTCACGAATGGTTCGTAGACCACCACGAGAGTTTTCCTAACTATTCTCCAGCCTTAAAATGAGATGGTGGAATCCGGTGGGTGACTAATTTGGAAAGGAAAAAAGTTAAATCTTAAAGATAAAATTGTTAAGAGATTATCATATAATCTCATTCAATTCCGCTATGGTCAAGAGGTTTAAAATTCAAGAAACTCTTTCTTTTAAAATCCATGACATGCAAAACATGCAACTCTGAGTTTGATGAGAATTTGACACTAAAAAATTCACTAACTCAAAGTGGGATTTAATGGGACAAGTGTCTTCAAATGAAGACCACACTTAACCATGCAAAAGTTGGCATTTCCCACTCACAAATGTTGGATCTTTCCATTAACTTGGTCAAAGTTTGACTCTCAAAGTCCAAAGTAAACAAATTTGATTTTTTGACTTTCAAATGTCAAAAGTCAACATTTGACTTTCATTGCATTTTTAACCTAGTCAACAATTTGACTTTTAATGCAATTTTGATCAATTCCATTTAATTTCAAAATTAATTATAATAATCAATTTTAAAAATAAATTAATATTAAAGAATTAATTAAACAATTTAATTAATTTAATTTAATATTAAATCCAACACTAATCCCAATCAATATGAATCACTATTCATAATCTTGATATTTAAATTTTATTTAAATATCTCTTATTTTATCTCTCTTTATGTTTAATTCATAATTAAACATTAGTTAAAAATATCGTATATATTTAATGCTTTCCTCCAAAAATCGAATTTGAACACTTCAAATTTGTTTGTCACACTATTCTAAGGTTTAGTCTGATATAAGCTAGTAGGGGAACCTCATGAATCTACAGATCATAGGCTCCAAGATATGCGATTAACCAGCTAAACTCTTTAAATAGTTCCCAACAAGTTCAACAAACAATAGACTATAACGAAGATCATTATAAACGTAAAACTTACGAACCTCAAACTACTTATGAAAGATATGTTCGATTAGTTTGGGCCTTACACGGTAGAAAAAGAAGTCTAGTTAGACTATAGGGTATATCAATACGATTGAAGTAGAAATAAAATATATAAGATCATACCTTTGTTTATGTTCGGAGTGAATGAAGGTCGAGACAGTCCACAACTAGGGGGGACAGAATAATCAGTTCAGAGCCTAACAAAAACATTAAAATCTTAGCGACAGATCTTACTTTAATTATGAGGAAATAATGAAGCATATCTCATATGGATGGAATAAGTTGAAGTTAGAGATGGAAGAATGAAACAAAATATAATGCAACAGCCAGACAACACATATGAGAATGTAAAACAATTTAAGAGAAAGTTGAAATAAAAAGGTAAGAGCAGGGACATACCAACACGGTTTACCAGAGGAGTTTGTGTAGAAGTCTAAAAAAGTATGAGGAGAGATTGAGATATAAATAGAGGATACAATAAGGATGGTCAGTGAGGAAAATTGGGTACCTTAAGCGCACCTAACCTCAAATAAGTTCAAACAGTAAGTACAATAAACTCATAATAAAGAGAGTCAACTCATAAATAAATAAATTAAGTAATGGTCAGGTCAATATTAATTCGGTGGTCTCACACATGAAAGGACATAATAATAAAGATTAGAAGACCTCAGGATCTCATATAGCTATTTCATTGGAACAAATCCAACCCCAAGCAAAGAAAACAAATAGTTTCAACACTTGTAAAATTGAAGTTTATCTGTATGAAAATTAAATTTAGTTGAATATTGAAAAAAAAATCAATGGAACGAAGAAAAAAAAATCCATTCACCAGATGTAGAACATAAAACAAGATTTAATATGTATGGAGGAAGAAATTACAAAGTAGTCCACAAAACATACGGAACAACAGAGATGCATGTCTTTATTAATCTAAATATCAAAATGAAGTAAACTAAATCCGAAATCATACTCAAACACAAGACTACAAATTTTTGGAACAAATCATCATCGGTCTTCGAGGAAGAAAAGGTAGAAAACAGACCTATTTTTGTGGTGGATTGACCCCCCACCAAGCTCCAATAACATGGTTATCATCCCCTACATGGAATTCACTCTTTGTCCCATTTTGATGGAAAAGCATAAGAAAAGGGGCAAGGGAAGGACATATGCTTTAATATCGAAGCGACAAGAGAAAATCTGGAAGAAAAAAGTATGGAAGACAATCAAGAAACAGAACAAATATCAACAGGGGAAGGAAAAACATAGATGAATTAAATATAAAAGAAATGGATAAAGAAAATATAACCCATTCGAGCTAGTGAAAACAAAAGTGGAACCAAATTATAAGAGACGAAGAACAAATTATAGGAGTAAATCCTAGTTAGTCAAAACATGCAAGCGAAAAAGATGTCCAAAATGGAACAGAAGCTAAATCAAAATAGTCCAGAATCGGACGAAGTACAGAGCCAACAACAATCGAAAAATCAAACATGCAAGGTGATGGAGTTGACATTCAACGTATGGAAGCAATTAAATGATCTAAGCACTCTAACTACATCAATCTTAAAGAAAAAACATGTGTGTTCATGGTTTTCAAACTATTGGGTTTCAGTATTATACCTTTGATGAAACCACCAAATTTCTTGACTAGATTAACGTGAATCTTCTTCCTTCTCTATAGTAGACCACCATCCAAGTCTTCTCTACTAACCTTGGGCCTTAGATTGAAGTGTGGTCTTCAAATTGAAGGGAATTTGAAGTAGTTTTGAGAGTTGAAGAAGTGAGGAAAAACTAGTTTCTTCTCTTCAGATTTTTGCATTTCCATGAGCTTCAAAACTGATAAAAAAACTTCTATATTGAAGTTTTTCATGCAAATCAGATTGAATTTGATAAAGTCACTTCATAATCTATCAAATTATAATGGCTTGGTGTGTTATTTGAAGTGGGATAAGTGGGATTATCCCAATTTCAATTTTTCAAATTTTGTAAAATTAGTTTTGTTTTTAAAAGTGAATTAGATTTTTTTTAAAAAATAAATTTCAAAATTAAAAATTTTACTAATTTGAAATTCATAAATTCAAAAATCAATTTCTTAATTTTGAATTTCATTATTTAAAAATTATTTAATTTGCAAAATTTAATGTCAAATATTAAATTAATATAACACCTCATCAAGTATTTAAATCATATTTAAATATTATCAACTCTCTAAAACCATAATGTTTAATTTGTTAATTAAACATCGACTATATAAAATATAATAATTGAAATACTACATTGAGTTTGAATATTCCAAATTGTCTCAACACGCTATTCTAAGGTTTAATCCTTTTACGAGTTAGTAGAGGGACCTAATGGACCTAAAAATCATGAGCTCCAACGATTTGAGATTAATTGGCTAAACTCTTTAAACCGAATTAATCACTATTTGTTAACTACCGAGACATATCACTATAGCTCAATAGTTGCACTCCCCTCACTGTAGATACATTTTTGCCCACTTGATTTAACCATAATCAATAAGTTGATCCTTCCTAGTTTGTTCGTATTTACAACTAGGTCAAAATTACTGTTTTACCCCTATAATACATCTTGCTCCTTAAGTCTCCATTGATCTTCTATTGAACAATTGGTTTATGGTCCAACCAATAAGCCAAATCCCACTTTGTCATGAGAAGGCGGGTCCATTTGTTCAAAACTAGAAATCATTACTTAAGGGAACAACCTATTTGCTAACCTTAAGTTAAGTAGGAGTGAATTCCTTCTTGTAGGACTATGTCCCCAACTATCTATTTGGTCTTACCTCTAAAATAAGAGGTTTATTGAGTGGTGATGTTGAACCACTTTCGTCCATGCATATTAAAGGATAATCATGAATAAACAAGAGTTCATAATTAACTCAGGATTAAGATTAAGTTACTTTAGGTCATCGAAATGAAATAGTTAGTTTTAACAGTAAAAGGTTGTTATAAAGAAAAGTGACTATTTCGTGGTCCGGTCTTATGCAAACATCTTTTGCATAGGATGCTCCCACTCGCATGTCTCTACATGAATGATTTTGGGATCACATCGTTTGTATCAATATACAAAGAGGGTCACATCCATAGTGTCCCTAGGATAAGTTACCCAATCTTATCCATATACTTACAGACCTTTTTGGCTATATATTAAAACTTGATCCTCTTTGATGTCTCTGCTGGGATTTGTGCCCTAAAGTCTCGTGTCCAATAGTTTGTAAACAATTTTGTACGAACACTTGTGATGTATAATATAAATGATATTTGTCACTACTTGACTTTGCACATTTAGATTTTACCACAAACCAATAAACTTAATATCCATGGTTATCTGTATGTAACTTAAGCATGTATGTGGTGACATACAAGTGAACCATGTCTTGAGTGATAACCAAAATGATCTGTAGTATATGGATATAGGAGAGAGACCTTATCCTGGTAACTGTACGGATGCGGCCTGCTTTGTGAAATGGTCACAAGTGTTGTGACTTGTCACAGATGGTCTGATCCTGCTCATTCGTGTAGGGGACATGCGAGCGGGGGCGTCTTATATGAAGAGTTTGTATAATACCTGATCACGAAGTGTTAACGTCTCGTTATATAACACCGTTCATAACTGAGACTTCACTTCACTAGGATGACTATAGGTAACATGACCTCAATCTTGAGTGAGTTGGGAACTCTTGCCATTGAGGGTGGTTCTTTGATTTGCATGGGTGCGAGTGGCCAGAACGCAAACTCAAACCTACCATTTTGGGGATTTGTCTGATTTGGGAGTTGGAAACTCAACTACACAAGTTGGAATTCACTCATTCCCCGAGGCAGGGGTAAGTAGATAGATAACTCCCTTAAGGGCTTATTCCAAGGCTTGAACGATGTGGCGTCACACACCTTCTCATGGCCCGAGAGGTGTTCACACATGTAGGACTATGTTGTATTGTTCATTAGAGGGATCAATGGTACTTAAGAAGGAAGACGTAATTATAGGGGCAAAACGGTAAATTGGCCTACTGTAATTACGAGCATCTATGAAGGGTCATTGTACTGATGATTGGTTATATCCAATGGACATAGAAATATATCTATGACAAGAAGAGTTCAACTATCGATCTTTAGTTGAATGTCTGCCAGTTAACGGATGGTGGATATCGTGACTAAAGAGTTTAGTCAACTATTCACGTATCGTTGGAGCTTCGAGTCATATGCCCATAAGGTCCCCTTGGTAGCTTGGATAAAGTTGAGAGTCAATTTTTTGGTCAATTTGAAATAATCAAATTGACAAGAGGGAGTTCGATTATATATGATATAATTGAACGAGTTAATTAAATATGATATAATTAACTTTATGTATGAGATACATTAATTTGGAGAAAATTGGATATAAATATGATTTATATCTAGTAGAGGAAAAATATTATAATTAATATATGATATTAATTTATAAGTTATGAATGTGATAAGATCACATTCATTAGACGGTTATAAAGGAAACGGGAAGGCGCCTCTTTGTTATAAATACGGATGAGTGCATTATAAATAGCAGACGGTATGTTGATCTCGGTGTGCGTGGATATTGTGTAAAAGACAGTGTCATCGTTTAGAAAATCAGTGCCTATACGATAGTGACTGCATGATCACTTAATATATGATATTGCTAAGCGATCGCATACCGATTACACTGTCACGCGCTATTATCTAAACGATCGTTTACCTTTTTCCTAAGCGATCGTTTAGCTCCTGATATTTACTAAACGATTGTATAGACAATCGCTTAGTTTTTCCTATGCGATCATTTAGACGATCATTCACCCTTTTTCCTACATGATTGTTTGGACGATCGTTTATCTTTTCCTACACGATTGTTTATATGATTGCTTACTTTTACTACACGATCGTATACTTTACCTAAACGATCAAACATATTGTCTATGTGATAAATGACTGCATCTCCTACTTGCTTGATTGTTGTGTACAGTCTCTCTTCCGCCTTCCCTCTACCAAATCCGAACAAAGCCCACACTTTGGTTTCTCACTCCAAGAATACTGAGGGCTCTAAGTGGTGGTGTCTTCTCCGTTTCCTTCTGTCATAGTGGTGACTGTTCGAGGTAGACAGTTAGGCTTCAAACTCACTGTGAAGAAAAAATCTTCATCTGGTATGATTTCTTGATCCCTTTAGCATTATGAAAGTATGTTTGAATGTATGTGCGGTAATTCTATCACAATGAATTGGAAAGATCCGTCTCTTCTCGTAGGTACTCTTGAATAAGAGTTCCTTCAATCTCTACATAAAGTGTAAGTATTCATATTATAGCCATGGGTTATTTTAATTGGTTTATAAAAGAGTGTAATACAATAATCTTTATTGATAGAAAATTCAATAATAACTTTTATTGTGAATAAAATATGCTTAATGTTTACAAATTGCGAGTTTTAGGACATTCTAAAAAAACTTCCACTTGGGCTAGAACTCCAGTGGGTTTTAAATATATTTATATATATACACACAAATATATAATGTTTAGTATTAGAGAATAAATACGATAAACTAGGTCATTTATATACCCATGAATTCTCCTACTTGCCTTGGATTTTTTAAACTCATAGTCCTAGTCCTACTAGGTGACCCTCGAATACTTTAGCTGTTTATGAATTTTTCCAAATATTTAGGTGGTTAATCATCCAAATCCACCATTAGATCTTCAATCAATTCCAAGTAGGATCTGCCCTACATGCAACCATGTTCTAATACATGAATTCAATCTATATAATGAAGCTTCATGCATGGAATTAAAAAAAATATGTTGAGAATTTTATCTAAGTTGCCGTAAAACTGAAATCCCTACTACACCCTCTCAAGTTCATTTTCAATTCAGCTTAATTAGAGTGTTTCCACCACACATTCTTTCTTGATCATAGTGGAGAAGACCTTATTGGTGGTCTATTTGAAGAATCAAGCTCAAACTTGTGGAAATTCTGCTGAATTCATGGAAGTGATCTTCAAAGGTAATGTTTGGTTCAAATCCCTTATGAAAACCTCATGAGTAACATGTTTAAAACTCAAATTAAGTATAGTTTAGGTGCTTATTGATTATGACTTCTTCCGTTGCGTATTATATTACTCCTTCAATGGGTATCAGAGCATGATTTAAGCGCTTAACTATTGTTAACTTGAGTTTGGTGGGTGAATTTCTAAGCATGTTTGAGTTTGTGACTGATATGGTTTAAATTCAACTTTGGCATTTAAATTCTCTTTGATTCCTTAGTTAAATTTGTAATTGACTCTTGTTTAATGAACTTATATGTGTGCTTGAGAGTCTGTAATTTATTTGGAGTCATTTGAGTTGAAATTAAGTTGTAATTGAAGAAATAAGTGAAGAAGGTCGAGTTGCAGGAAACTAGATCGTGAGCTTCTACCCAGGCAGCGTTGCAACACTACCCTTGAGCGTCGTGACGCTGTTCATAGTCGAGCGAGGAACGAGTTTCATTGAGGAGCAAGGATCGAGTTTTTCTTCCAACCAACCGTCGAGAATCTAGTTTCAACTAAATCAGACGAGTTTGATCGGCTTGACGAGCGTTGACCAAGCAAAGAAACGAGTTTTGGTCCGGTTGACGTTTGAGTGAGCGATATTTGAGTCGGTTCGATCGGTTCTCTTCTTGTCCGGTCCGATTCAGCTTCAAAAGAGTTTTGGCTAGTCTGGTTCAAATGGTTCGGGTTGGTTCGAGCGGTTCTCCCCAATTTGAAGCTGTTTTATTATACAGTTTTGTAATAATTTAATATTTTATTTGTCTAGAATGCCAAAGTCAAACAATATTAGTATGATTTAACTATTCTATGCATGTGATGTATATTATTTTTTAACTAAAACATGTTTGTGCATATTGTATGCCATTTAGATTTAAAATCCCACAATAGGTAAACATATTACATGCATTATTGTATGTTATAATTAGTTAAAATATATAGTATGCATGTTTTAGAGTTTGTTAAAAATTGATGTAATTGTTATAATTGATTTTGAATACCTTTGAAGCATGTTATGGTATGTTAAAGCATGTTTATTTTATAAATTTGTTATAAAATGAAATTAAACTTTAAAATCCATAAAAAAGATAAACAACATGCTCACTTAGGTTAACAACTAGTTTTAATAGTTAAAATAGATTGTTACCTTATAAAATTTGGTTACAAACTCAAATCGGTTCATAAACCTATCTAAGGCTGGGGTACTTAAGTTGATGGTTTACGTAACACCTCCTACCTAGGATTATGACCGAAATATTGAGCGTTGTTAACTGATTTTATGAGCTTGCGTGAGCGGTGTGAGGTTTAAAACTGGTTTAAACACTTAGACATCGTAGGTTAATATCCAAATATAAATGTTATACTTGGATAAAAATCACATAGACTTAGGTTGTTTAAAATAAGCCATTTTTAAACCTAAGTAAATAAACACCCAAAAATTTAGAACACTCTAATGGGAGATTAACAATATATTTGATATATAGTTATTTGATCTTACGTCCCCAAGAGTTGAGACCGTGAGATCCATGCTCTGCTTCGTATCGCTTTTACCGCGACTACTCAATACGTGTTTGCATGGGTCAATAACAAGGTGAATGAAGGAAGTAGTTCATAGTAAGTGGGTGAAGGAAATATGTTAACGTTATCCTACGATCTTCTCCATTAGTTTGAACTGTGAGATTCCTATGTTGCACCTGTTGTCGTTTTTAGGTAGCTCTAGCTAGTCGTTAACTACGACGATCCCTACGATGGGTTGTAACATAGGATTCAAAACAACTCAAGCTTCATAAATGAATAGGGTCTTATAGTTCCGTCTTGGATATTGTCTTCCACCTCGGGGGCATATTCATACCATTTTATAAAATCTGAAAAATGTCGGGTCACACTTACAAGAATTACTAATCGTTAGTAAAGATCTTGACCAAAAACAATAACCAGATAAACTATAGGAATAAAGAGTTATTCTAATATAGTATTTGGTCAGGATTGTCTTGCTTTAGTGAAAGATTTTTTACTGCCCCACGGTAACAATTATTCTGAATAACTGAAGTATCGTTGCAAAATGAATAAAGAAAAATGGGTACTTTATTTCATTGCTAAGAAATTGGATTTAGATGCATAAGTTTAATAGAATTTGTTTAATTTTTTCAGCAATGTCAAATTCAATTATACAACTGCTTACTTCTGATAAGTTTAATTGAGAAGGATATTCAAACTGGAAATCCAACATAAATACGATATTAGTTGTGGATGATCTGAGGTTTGTGTTAATGGAGGAATGCCCTTTGATTTCCAGTACAATAGTGAACTGAAATGTTTGGGTCATCTATGATCGATGGGTTAGAGCTAACGAAAAAGCCAGGGCTTATATCTTAGCAAATATGATGTATTTAATAAGAAATATGAAGTAATGCCCATTGCCCGTGAGATAATTTCGTCGCTCCAAGAGATGTTCGGGAAACCGTCATCCTCTATTCGACATGACGCCATTAAGTATGTTTATAGTACTCACATGAACGATGGTACCAACGTTAGAGAACATGTTCTCGATATGATGGTCCATTTTAATATTACCGAGGCTCATAGGGCAACGATAGATGAAAGCAGTCAAGTTAGTATGATATTAGAATCTCTTCTAAAGAGTTATCTACCTTTCCGAACCAATGCTATTATGAACAAAATGAAGGAGTAATATAACATGCAACGGAACGAATCATAATCAGTAAGCACTCTAACTACTCTTAATTTGAGTTTTAAACATGCTATTCAAGTGAAATTCATAGAGGGTTTGAAGCAAACATTATTTTTGAAGACTTAATCTACAAATTTAGGAGTAATACTCCAAGATTAAGCTTGAAACTTCAACAAGACCACCACCAAGATTTTCTCTACAAAGCTTGAGAAGGAATGTGTGGTGGAAACACTTAAATCAAGCTGAATTTGGGATGATATTTTATGGTTTCAACTATGTAGTAGTTCAGTAGACAAATCTCTGAAATCATCTCTTGAATCAAGCTGCATGGAGGTCTGATTTATACACACAAACCATGCATCAAAGTAGGGCTGCATGGAGGGCAACTCCTACTTAGAGAATTTATGATACTTTGAATGGAATTTGATGATTAATCATTGAAAAGGATAGTGGATTTTTCCAAATCTTGGAAAAATCCACTATTCTTTTATCTTAAAATCAATTTTCTTAAAATTAATTTTAATTTTAAATAAAACTATTTTATTTAAGATTAGTTTTATAAATTAATTCAAAATTAATTAATTTATATAAAACTAATTTTATGTTAATCAAACCTTTTTAATTAAAATTATATTAATTTAATATCTTAATATTAAATCAACAAAACATCAATTCCACCAATATGACTCAATTTTATATTTAAATCATAATTTAAATATTAATTGATTCTCCAATTTTATTTAATTTCAACTAAATTAAACGTTTCTAATTGTATAAAACAACCAGTTAAGAGTTAGGGGTATTCATGGGTTGAGTTGGGTTTGGTTCGGTTGAGAGACTTTTTAGATCCAACCCAATTGGTCGGGTTGTAAATTTCTTCAACCCAAACAATCTTTATTAAAAAATGAATCCAACCCAACCCAACCATGAAATATTTGGGTTGGGTTGGTTCAGGTTAATCGGTTGATTTGTTTAAAATTTTTTCCTAAAAAGAAGCCAACGTAAATATGTAAAAAACTTATTTAATTATTTTCATATATTGAATTAAAATTAACAACTCAATTTCAATTTATATAGTGAAAAGTTCCTTTCTAAAGTGCAAAGAAACTACTTTTAAGAGTTGTTGAAGAATAAATTATTAAAAAAAAATTTGAATTAAATAAAATTAAAATCAATATATGTATAAATAATGTGTTATATGTAATAAAAATATATATTTTTTTTTAAGTTAATAATAAACTCGGGTTGGTTTAGGTTATATTAGGTGAATCCATGAACCAACCCAACCCATAAAATTTTCATTTATTTGAACCCAACCCAACCAAACTGCACGGGTTAGGTTGGGTTGATCAATTTTTTCGGGTCATCGGGTTTTTTAAGCACCCCTAGTTAAAACCCTAAAAAAAATTAAATTTGAACATTTCAAATTCATAACCCTAACTCCAAAATTGATCCAATTAATACTCAATTTTCTATTCAAATTTATGAGCCTGAGGGACCTAATGGACTTACAGATCATGAGCTCCAACGATTTGTAATTAATCGGTTAAACTCTTTAAACCGAATTAATTACTATTCGTTAACTATCAAGGAACACCACTATAGCTCGATAGTTGCATTCTCCTTACTGTAGATATATTTCTATCCATTTAGATCATAAATCAGTAAGTCGATCCTTCACAGGTCGTTCGTATTTACAGTTTGGTCAAAATTATCGTTTTACCCTTGCAAATACATCTTGCACCTTAAGCTCCCACTGACCCTCTATTAAACAATTGATTTGTAATACCTTTTATAAAACATATCCCTTTCTACCAAGAAAGGATGGGGCCCCGTCGTTCAAGACTATCCATCAACACTTAATAGAATAACCTATATGTTAACCCTAGGGTAGGAGTGAATTCCATCTTGCATAGCTATGTCTTCAGCTATCTACCCGGTTTTATCCAAAAATAAAAGGCTTATTGAGTAGTACTGTTGGACTACTCTCACCTACGCAGATCAAAGGATAATCCCGAAATAAAAAGGAGTTCATAGTTAGCTCAAGATTAAGACCGTGTTATCTTATGTCATTTTAGTTTTAAATAGTTAGTTTTAACAGTAAAAGTCATTATAAAGAAAAATGACTATTTCGAGGTCCAGTCTTATGCAAACTTTTGCATGATATGCCCCCACTCACATGTCTCTACATGATTGATTTGTGGATCACATCATTTATATCTTTATACGAAATGGACCGCATCCAATAGTGTTACTAGGATAAAATACCCAACTTCATCCATATACTTATAAACCATTTAGACTATATACTATAACTTGATCATGTTTATGTCACCACATAAAGTTAAAGTATTCATACTATATCCATGGATTTGTTATTGGATTTTCATTATAAAATGCAATATCAATGACTTTATTGAATAAAATACTCAATAATATTTTACTGATAAATAGAATGTTTATGATCTTCAAGAAGATCAAGTGTTTGTATCGACAAACGCTACATTCTTGGAAGAAAATCATGTTAAAAATCATCAACCTTGTAGTAAACTAATATGACAAGAAATGACCAAAGATACTACAGAAAAATCAACGAGAGTTGTTGATCAAGTTGGTCCATTAACAACTGTTGTTGCCCCGCACATCTTTCTCAAGAGTTGAGTATGCCACGATGTAGTGGGAGGGTTATTTAGCAACCTGAATGCTATATGGGTTTAACAAAAACTCAAAACATCATACATGATGATGGTTTAGATGATCCATTAACCTATAAAAAGGCAATGGAAGATGTTGATAGGGAACAATGGATAAAAGTCAGGACGTTGAAATGGAGTCAATGTACTTCAATTTCTGTCTGGGAACTTGTAGATCAACCATATGGGGTTAAACCTATAGGTTACAAATGGATCTACAAAAGAAAACGAGATCAAATTGGTAAGGTGCAAACGTACAAAGCTAAACTCGTGGTAAATGGTTTTACTCAAAGAGAAGGGGTTGATTATGAAGAAACTTTTTCTCTTGTTGCCATGATAAAATCTACAAGAATAATTCTATCCATTGCCACATATTATGACTATGAAATATGGCAAATGGAAGTCAAGACAACTTTTCTGAATGACCACCTCCGGTGTAAGGGGATAAGTCTGATTGAATAAGTGTTGAGTTGTGACATTTTGCTTTCGCTTCTCTCTAAAATTGCAGTCATGGTCAAATCTTGATAAAAGTATTTTTATGTCTCAACCAGAATGGTTCATCGAACAAGGATAGGAACAGAAAGTCTGTAAGCTTAAACGATCTATTTATGGGTTGAAGCAAGCTTCAAGATCCTAGAATATAAGATTTGATACTGCGCTTAAATCTATGGCTTTGAACAGAATGTTGACGAACCTTGTGTATATAAGAAAATAATTAACAAAACTGTAGCATTCTTGGTACTTTATGTTGATGATATCTTGCTCATTGGGAATGAGACAAGCTTCCTTGCTGACTAAAGAGATGGTTAGCAATATAGTTCCAAATGAAAGATTTGAGGGGTGCTCAACATGTTCTAAGGATACAAATTTTTTGAAACTGAAAGAATAGAACCCTGGCACTATCTCAAGCATCTTATATTGAGAATATGTTGTCAAAGTATAATATGAAAAATTCCAAAAAAGGTATGTTGCCTTTTAGACATGAAATTCATCTGTCAAAGGAACAGTGTCCTAAGACATCTCAAGATGTTGAGGAAATGAAAAGAATTTCATATGCATCTGCAATTAGGAGTTTGATGTACGCAATGTTATGTACGCATCCTGACATATGCTTTACAGTTGGAATCGTCAGCAGATTCCAATCCAATCCAGGACACAGTCATTGAACTGCTGTAAAAAAACATCCTCAAGTATCCAAGGAGAACGAGAGACTATGTGCTTGTGTATGGACCTAACGATTTGATTCTCATTGGATACACTGATTCTGATGTCCAGACTGACGTAGATTCTAGGAAATCTACTTCAGGATCAGTTTCACTCTCAATGGAGGAGCTATTGTCACACCCCGTCCCAGACTACTCTCTGAGCCTAGGAAAGGATATGACTGCAGTAATTATCAACCCTTTTGTTGACACTTACTGCCTAATAAGACTAGCGGAAATCTCTGGTACCAACATGTAACTCATACACAGCGCATACCTCTTAGGCAAAATTTATTAAGTTTGAAACACAACATATTTAGAGTGATTACATTACTAGTTTCACAAGTCCCGATGTCCAAAACCTTAGTCCCTATATGAAGAACTATAACATATGTACAATATTTACAGTAACCACCTAACAGACGGGTTACAATATCTCTGTCCTTTAGTGACAAAATAGATGTAGAGCTATCTCCTGAGGATTTGGCTGTTATCTAGAGGAAAGGAAAACATTTGAAAACGGGCTGAGCTTGCTAGCCCAGTGTGCGACTTAAGAAAGAAAACTGATTCTCATGCAAAAGTCTCAATAAAGAGATTAAACTGAAATATAAATCTCTACAGTAACCTTGTACTGTAGTATAAACATTTTCCAGGCATAAAGCATATAAAGCTGTTTTTATCAGAAAGCATTAAAACCGTTCCTTAGTTGAGAATAACCCTGTTGTGGTTAAATCCCAATATCAACTGCTAGTCAAAAGAGAACCCTTTTGCTCAATCTCTGACTTTAACTACCTACGTGCACGTGGCCATACTAAGTACCATCATACCTTAGGTACTTTCGCTCAGATACCTTCTCTAAACTTGTCCTTCAGTATCGAGCTGCTCGAATACCTTCTCAAATGTCCTTCGGTATCGCGTTTCAAATAAAACTAGTTATAAAATGACTCTCTCTTTAAAGCAAGTAAAGCATACCACATAAAAAACATGTCTTTAAAGATACTAATGCATGCTTGGTGTATTTAAACACCCATAAATAGTTTTTCCATAAACTTTCATACATGGCATGTGTTTAAAACATAACTCATGGTTTGCTTGGAAACCACTTTGTAGAACTAGATAGCATAAGAATAATCTTTCTTTAAAACATGGTTTCTTTAAAACATTGTAAATATTTAGTCAAATATTTAGTCACTCACCTTCATCGTTTAGGAACCTTTTTCTCTAGAAGTTCCTTGGTTACCTCAGGCTCCCTTTTGAACCCTAAGATCCAGGTTCAAATTAAAGCTCAAATTACTCATAGTTCTAGGTCTTATCTTGAGATACTTCCTTCTATAAACATGCTCTATAATGTCTCAGGAATCTTACCTTAAAATATTAGCTCATAAATTCTCGTGGTTTGGCTGGAATCATCAAATCCTTAAGACTGGCCCAAGCTTACCTGACAGCTTGACCCTTCTGTATTTTCCTCACTTTCTAACCCGATTCCTTGGAGCTTCTTCTTCGGCAGCCCTATCCTGAAAACAAGACTTGCAGAGCTTTCAGGTGGCTTTAGAATCACTCCAAACGCAAGAGTATGCTGGGAGATATCCTCATCCGAAGTTGATGCTATTTCTAGACTTCACTGTCCAACAGCGTTTCCTCTGGAAACTTTATGACGGACGCATGGTTTTGCTACCAACGCATGTGTTCTTTCATCAACGCATAGTTTCCTTACAATGTGTTAGCTCATACACTCTTCTTAATATTCTTTAAATTATGATATGAAAAGAAGTCCTTGGCCCTATTTATAGGCGTCCAAAATCTCTCCAAGGCCGACACCTCCTGCTTGGCCGCATGTCCAAATGTCTTTTCCCCACACTATCAATGCAACCTTCATGCCATCGCAATCTAAGGTGTCTTCCTCTTCCTTAGCCAACACATCATGCTTAAATTTGCATGTCTTCTTGTGCATCCACCTCATTTGCTTAAGGCCTAAGATTTCTTCTTAACAAGCCACATGTCTGGATGACGATCTTGAATGCGTCCATCCAATCTCATATGCGCCCATCTACCGCAATGCGTCCATCCAACATCAAAATGCATTCATTTAATCTTACCTTGTGCATCCAATTGATGCAACTTAGTCACATATGCTATGCTCGCAAGGCTCATCTTTGGCTGCATATCCTTCTCTTTCACATGGCTCACCTTTGCCTTATGCGCTCAACTAGGATAATGACCAACACTCTTCCAATACATACTATTAGCTTTGTCCTATGCGCCTACATGCCTTCGATGTCCAACACATGTAGCAGGTTGCATAGTTCACACCATACGTTCAATGCCAACACATAGTATTAGCCTTATGTACTGCAAGCCTTAACAACGCAAGACGTTTCACTATGCGTCCACCATGGCTTGTCTCATCACCGCATAGCTCATCGTTTAGTACTTCTACCGCATAACACCATCGCATAGTGTTGCTGCATGGCACTGTCGCATAGCGTTGTGATGACATTCAGAAATGCATGTCATCTTAGGCTTTTTACTTAGAATTATGAAGGTCGTTAGGCAGAATATGCGTCGATCATGATAGGAATTCACATGAATATGAGCTTGCGTCAATCAGCATGTCGAATCTCAGCTAACCCGTTATTTTACGTTAATTATACGTTCAATATTCTATTTTTGTAGCCAATGCAGGAAATGAACGCAAACGCGGAAACCAGACCATCGCATAGACGACCGCATGCAGAGAAACACTCCATCGCAAGGCAAACGCATCGATCAACGCGTGTATGTTGCGGTAATCAGTCGTATGTGTACATCGCATGGAAGTTGCGTTCGTCAAGCGAATGCGGTCATCATGTAGAGTCGCGGTGTCAAGTGAGTGTGGCCATTGAATAATTGCGGCTAGCGATAACGCATTCTAATGGGATCAACACAAGGTAGGTGGAATGAACGCATCAACGCATCTACCTCGAGAAATCCAAAGATGATATTGACATTTCGCCTACCACGTCGTTAGTGCCAGAGGATTCAGAAAAGGACTAACATGTCGAACGTCAGACTTAGAGCAGTCTAATCAATGTTGTCGGTGACCTAAGCTCTATAAATAAAAGCCAATGAGCTGAAATTCATTTTGTCCAAGGTTTTCGCCTACGGTTCACCTATGGCAGATCCTTGCGATCCAGACAAACACGTGAGAAGACGGTTGAGAGTTCTTCACCTCCTTCATCCATTCTGAGTGACGACCGAAGCCTTCAACCGGAGTTAGATCTCGAGAGAGTCAGCTCCTCCACCCATCCATGGCACCACTGATAGCCTTGACGCATATCCGCTGGAAGCAAAATTTTGCTTCCAGCCGGTCATTCCTTTTTTCCTTTCTTTCCTATATTGTATTGTATGACATTTTGAATTAAGAAATTAATACAATGTGTTTTCAATGCATTTCTTTATTCCTTCGACCCCATCTTCATCTTCTTACTTAGCATCTTTACTTTCATTGAAACACTTAGTGGGATTGCTTGGTTATTGCATACTTAGTCTTATGGATTAGGGATATGAAGCATGTAGCAAACCATCGAGAGGTGTGCGTTGTGCGAGTATGTGAGTAATCTTAGTTGCTTAATGTGAAGCTACTGCAACGCCTGTCTATGAGCTAACACATTGCTTGTCTATGAGTGAAGTCAGCAACACTCAACTGCCCGAAAGGGTAAGTGGTTGGACGCATTAAGCAAGGTATGCATTGTTCACTAGGGACAGTAACAATCTTAGGTCAGCAAGGTTTATGCAATTGTCTATTATTATGTATGCTTCATTCGTCCATTAGGGATACTCGGAAGGGTAGTCTAAGGATAGGATCTAGGCTTGGGAAGGTCATGTCAGAATCTAGGCTTGGGAGAGCCAAATTAGATCACATAATACAAGAGATAGGCGCTTAGGAATGAGCACTATTAGTTATTAATGCGATCCTAGAGATAGGATACGATTGAATGTGGTTACCTTGCTTTCATGCATTCTGCATCATTGCATAGGACAATAGTAAAGACTTAGGAATAAGCTCTATGGACACTTTGCGTTCAACACATGCATCCTAGAATTAGGAGCACCGCATTTCCATTAGAAAATGACTTGCCGTGTATGGTTATAGCATGATTGCATGGATTGCGTTGACTATGGTTGCCCTTGTGATCACTTTTATGTTTTGCAATGAAAACATCTCCGCATTTTATCTTCCCTTATTTCTTGTCAAGATTTGTCGCATCTCTACCTTTCATGCATATTCTCATTTCGTTGTCTGATAGATAGGTGTAGAAGTAGGATTAATATAGCAACATCCCCTCCATTCTTTTATCTAAATCGCCGCATACACATCACCGCAAACATATAGCTACAAGTCCCTGTGTTCGACCTTGGATTACCTGAGAAACTTGCGTCCATGTTATACTTGGCGTGAACGCAAGAAAACTTGTGGCAGGACGCATGGTCATTGCATACATTTATTAACGCATATTCATTCCAACGCATGATCATTGGCGCATAACTATCAATGCATATCTTAGGAACAAGCATCCCATACTGCGTCCAAGGGAAGTTGGTTGTCGAGTAAAATTGACTTCCAATTTCCCATCATCACGTTGTCGCATAGCACCATCGCATAGCGTTGCCGCATAGCACCAGTCTACCACATGGCTCTATCTCATTGTGTAGCGCTGACGCCTATCGTGTAGTGCACACGCCCATCGCGTAGCACTATCGCCCAGCGTCATCGTCTAACGCTGATGTCAATCGTGTAGTGCCTACGCCTAATCGTCTAACGCTATCGTCCATCGCATAGCATCATCACCCATCTCATAGCACTATCGCCCATCGCATAGCGCTATCGTTTAGCACCACACTTTACCGCACGATCGCATACCGTATCGCTTAGCTCCCAACATTTTTACACGATCATCCAGTGCCTGCTTACACGATCGCCTACCTCATCGTGTAGCGCTGCTCACTTACTATACAATCGTCTACCTCATCGTATAGCGCCACTTATTTGCTACACGATCGTCTACCTCATCATGTAACGCCACTTCTTTGCTACACGATCGTCCAGTGCCCATGCCCACACAAACTTGAAGCTGCCGAATTCTTTGCTAACCTCTTAAGACATTGGTTGTCGCATGCGTTCCTCTTGGCCACACTTTGGCTTCCTTCAATGCCCAAATAACCTCTAAAACGAGCAAGGCCAATGCATGAACAACACTTAGCCAATTTTTCCAAGCTTTACTCAAGAGTCAAGCTTTCTAATTCACCATTTTCTTCTAATTTTTCACCCTTTTCTCTACATTTACATATTAATTTCCACATCAACCTACTTCCCACACTGGTCTCAGTAGGGAACATACTCAAGTACAGAAATTAGGGCTTAGGGTTCATAGCTATAGTTTGGAGAAGCATTAAACATAACTATATCATTGACTCCATGATGGAAGCAGAATACATAGCTGCATGTGAAGCCGCTAAGGAAGCATTATGGAAACGCAAATTCTTGGTTGACTTGGAGGTAGTTCCAGATATGCACCTACCCATTATATTGTGACAATAGTGGTGTCGTTGCCAGCTCCAAAGAACCAAGGAGTCACAAAAGTGGAAAGCATATTGAAATAAAGTACCATTTCATTAGAGGGATAGTACACCGAAGAGACGTGATCGTCACGAAGATAGCCTTTGAAGACAACCTCGTTGATCCATTTATGAAGGCCCTCTCGGTTAAAGTGTTTGAGGGCCACCTGGTTGGACTAGGACTACTAGCAACATAATCTAGGGCAAGTGAGAGAATATCTATGGTATTATAGATGCCCAAGTTTATTTTCCCTCTATGTTTCTCAACATTGTATATATTTTTATATTTATTCTCACTGGAGTTTTAGTCCAAGTGGGAGATTGTTGGGAATGTCCTAGAACTCGCAGCTCCTAAATTTCGTGTTAAACATCCTATTTATCAATAAAATATTATTGAGTATCGTATTCAATAATGTTGTTGATATTGCATTCAATTATGAAAATCCAATAAACATATCCATGGCTATAGTATGAATACTTAACTCTATGGGGTGACATAAACGGGATCAAGTTAATAGTATATAGCCCAAATAGTCTATAAGTATTTGGATGAAATTGGGTATCTCATCTTGGCAACACTATTAGATGCGACCCATTTTGTATAGGTAATACAAATAATGTGATCCACAGATCATTCATGTAGAGACATGTGAGTGGGTGGATCCTATGCAATGAGTTTGCATAAAGACTGGACCTCGAAATAGTCAATTTTCTTTATAACAACCATTTACTGTTAAAACTGACTATTTCATATAAAGTAACATAGGATAATTCGATCTTAATCCTGAGCTAGCTTTAAACTCCTGTTTATTCGGGATTGTCCTTTGATCTGCATGAGTGAAAGAAGTCCAACAACACTACTCAATAAGCCTTCGATTTTGGAGCTAAGACTGAATAGATAGCTGAGGACATAGCCCTGCGAGATGGAATTTACTCCTACCCGTCTTAGGGTTAGCATATAGGTTGTTCTCTTAAGTGTTGATTCCTGGTTTTGAACAATCGGGGCCCCGCCCTCTGTGATAGAGAGAGACATGATTCATAAATGGTATTATGAATCAGTTGTTCAATAGAGGGTCAGTGGGAGCTTAAGGAACAATATGTATTTATAAGAGTAAAACGATAATTTTGACCCAGCTGTAATAAAAACGACATGTGGGATCGACTTACTGATTATGGTTAACATAGACAGAAATACATCTATAGTGAGGAGAGTGCACCTATCAAGCTATAGTGGTGTGCCTTGATAGTTAACGAAAAGTAATTGATTCGGTTTAAATAATTTAACTAATTGATTATAAATCGTTGGAGTTCATGATCTGTAGGTCTAGTAGGTCTCTCTACAAGCTCATAAATTGGAATAATAAATTGAGCATTGATTGGATGAATTTTGAATTTAGGGTTATGAATTTGAAATGTTCAAATTTGGTTCTAGGGTTTTCAATTGATTGTATACGATGCAATTAAAACATTTAATTTAGTTGAAATTAAAACAAGATTGGAGTATCAATTAATATTTAAATTATGACTTAAATATCAATTATATGAAATTGAATCATATCGGTGGAATTGATGTTTTATTAATTTAATATTAAATTATTAAATTAATATTTTTAATTAAAAGGTTTAATTAAGAAATTGAAATTAGTTTTATTTAAATTAATTATTTTTTATATAATTTTATAAAACTAAATTTTAAATAAATTAAATTTATTTAAAAGAAAATTCAATTTCATGGAAATTTATTAGAGTTAGTGGATTTTTCCCAGAAATTGGAAAAATCCACTAACATCTTTTGGGTGGTTAATCACCCAAATCCACCCTTAGATCTTCAATCAATTCCAAGTAGGAGCTGCCCTGCATGTAGTCGTTTTCTAATGCATGAAACCAGTCTATATAATGAAGCTTCATGCATGGAATTAAAAAATATATGCTGAGAATTTTATCTAAGTTGCTGCAAAACTGAAAACCCTAATACACTCTCTCAAGTTCATCATTCACCACACATTCCTTTTTTAGCATAGTGGAGAAGATCTTGTTGGTGGTCTATCTGAATAATCAAACTCAAACTTATGGAAATTCTGCTGAATTCGTGGAAGAGATCTTCAAAGGTAATATTTGGTTCAAACCCCTTATGAAAACCTCGTGAGTAGCATGTTTAAAACTCAAATTAAGTGTAGTCTAAGTGCTTATTGATTTTGAATTCTTCCTTCATGTTATATTACTCCTTCATTGGTCGTGAGGGCCTTAGTAAATGGATAAGAAAAGTTGTCTTTTGAGTCTATCTGTGTGATGATCACGTATCTTTTATGTACTATTTCTCTGATGAGATGGTACTTTCATTCAATGTGTTTTCCTCGTTTATGGCTTCTTGATTCTTTTGAGTTGGCAACTGCTCCACTCTTATCACAATACAAAGTGAATGGCCGATTCATATTTGGAACCACTTCCAAATGAGTTAAGAAATTTATGAGCCATACTGCTTATTTAGCTTCTTTACATACAACTACGTATTCAACTTCCATGGTGGAGTCAGCAATACAACTCTATTTACTGCTTCTCTATACTATTGCTCCTCTGTTTAGAGTGAATACTGATCATGAAGTAGATTTCCTAGAATCTACATTAGTTCGAAAATCATAATCAATGTATCCACTAAGGATCAAATCCTTAAAGCCATACACGAGCATATGGTCCCTCGTTCTCCAAAGATACTTGAGGATGTTCTTAACAATAGTCCAATGACTATATCCAGGGTTAGACTAGACATTGCTAACTATTCCGACTACAAAATATATGTCGGGGCATGTTGTTGGGGTTGATACCCTAAAGTATCGTGTCTTGTAGTTTTTAAACAGTATGTACGAACACTTGTGTTGTTAATATATGATATTTACTTCACATCTTGTTTTTTGCTCGGTTAATTGTTTTCTTTGCTTTTTCACAAACCAATAAACATAAAATCCCTGGTTATCTGTATGTGACTCAAGCATGTATGTGGTGACATATAAATGGATCATGTCTTGAGTGATAACCAAAATGGTCTGTAGTAAATGGATAAAGAAGGAAAACCTTATCCTGGGTAATGCTACGGACGCGACCCGCTTTGTGGAATGGTCACAAGTGGTGTGACTTGTCAAGATGGTCTGATCCTGATCATTCGTGTTGGGGACATACAAGCGGGGGCGTCCTATACAAAGAGTTTGTACAAGACCTGACCACGAAGTGTTAATGTCTCGTTATATAACACCGTTCATGACAGAGACTTCACTTCACTAAGATGACCATAGGTAATATAACCTCAATCCTGAGTGAATTGAGAACTCTTGCAATTGAGGGCGGTCCTTTGACTTGTATGGGTGCGAGTGGCCAGGTCGCCAATTCAAACCTACTATTTTAGGGATTCATTTGATTTGGAATCTAGGAACTCTGCTACACAAGATGGAATTCACTCCTTCCCCGAGGCAGGGGTAAGTAGATAGATGGCTCCCTTAAAGGCTGATTCCGGGGCTTGAACGATGTGGCGCCATACACCTTCTCTTGGCCTGAGAGGTGTTCACACGTAGTTGAACTATGTTGTATTGTTCATTAGAGGAATCAATGGTATTTAAGGAGTGAGATGTAACTATAGGGGCAAAATGGTAAATTGGCCCCAGCTGTACTTACGAGCATCTATGAAGGGTCATCATACTCATGATTGGTTATATCAGATAGATACACAAATATGTCTGTGATAAGAAGAGTTCAGCTGTTGGTCTTTAGTGGAATCACTTACAGTTAAAGGATGGTGGATCTCGTGGCTAAAGAGTTTAGTCAGCTATTCACGTACCGTTAGAGCTTCGAGCCATAGGTTCATTAGGTCACCTGGGTGGCTTGGATAAAGTCGAGAACCAGTGTTTGGGTTAATTTGAAATATTCAAATTGACAAGAGGAAGTTCAATTATATATGATATAATTGGACTGGTTAATTATATATGATATAATTGGCTAAATGTATGAGATACATTAATTTGGAGGAAATTAGATATAAATATGATTTATATCAAGTAGAGGAGAAAATATTATAGTAGATATGTGAAATCAAACTATAGGATATAAATATAATATGATTGTATTTATTAATAATTAATTAATTAATTATATGGTAATTAACTAATTTGTCCACGTTCGGACATGGGAAGTGGGTTGCGTTGGTAACCAGTGGGTTAAAAATGAAAATCATTTTTATTTCTTAAAATCATATTTTCGTCCTCGCCCAAAAGAATTCGTGAAAGCGATCGCGATAGCCTATACGATAGAAGTTTTGCCGTCTAAACGATCGTCTACCGCACGATTTAGCTAAATGATCGTATACCTTTTCCTAAACAATCGTTCAGCAAATCCGACATGATCGTGTAGCTTCTCTATGCGATAAGCACTTATGCTATACGATAGCGTTGTTTTCTCTCCCACTTGTTTATCGCCTACACGATTCGTTTTTCCTCTGTCCTCTACCAAATTCACCAAAGCCCACCCTTTGGGTTTTCACTCTGAGAATACTCGGGGCTCATTAGTGGTGGTGTCATCCCCGTTGCGGTGTTCATGTTTGCGTTGATCGTGCTGTTGCAGTCGACGTTCCCGCCGGGTGTTGTAGATCTCTTTGAGGGTTTCCGCTGCGTTGGAGTTTCGGACTGTGAAGATAGTCTTCAACTGGTATTGAACTATTTCCATATTATTTATTGTGTTCTGAGCATGCCGATAATTAGATTAATGTGCATAACTGTATGTGTTGATTGTATATCTTTTGTATTTCGATCACGGTGAGATCAGAGCAATCTGAACACGCTCATAGAACTCTCGGTATGAGATCCTTCAGTGTGCACAACATGACGTACATTAAGCTCCCAATATCTGATGCATATGGAGTTATTTTCATATTCTCAATCTCTTGAGATGTCTTAGGACACAATACCTTAGATAATTGAATTCCATGTCTAAAAGGTGATAAACCTCTTTTAGAATCTTGCATATTATAATCCTGATAATATTTTTTCAATATAAGATGCTTGATATAATGCTAGCGTTCTATTCTTGCGATTTCAAACTATTTTGGATCCCAATAACATATTGTGCATCTCCCAAATATTTCATATGTAATTGTGAAGCTAGCCATCTTTTTACGTCAGTAAGGAATCCTACTTCATCCCCAATGAGTAGGATATCATCAACATAAAGTACCAGAAAACTATAGTCTTGTTGACTATTTTTTTGTAAACATAAGGTTCGTCAACATTCTATTCAAAACCATAAGATTTGATCACAGTGTCAAATCTTATATTCCAGGATAGAGATGTTTACTTTGACCCACAAATAGATCTTTTAAGCTTGCAAAATTTTTGCTTTTGACTCTAGTCAATGAACCCTTCTGGTTAAGACATATAAATACTTTCTTCAAGATAACCATCCTAAAACGTTGTCTTGACATCCATTTGTCATATTTCATCGTCATAAAAAGCAGCAATAAACAAAAGTATTATAATAGATTTAATCATGGCAACAAGAAAGAAGGTTTCTTTGTTGTCTACTCCCTCTCTTTGAGTAAAACAACGAGTATGGCTTTGTAGGTTTGTACCTTACTAGTTTTGTCTCGTTTTCTCTTGTAGATCCATTTGCAACCAATAAGTTTTACCCCATTTTGTTAATCTACAAGTTCTCAGACATAATTAAAGTACATAGACTCCATTTCAAGGTCCATGGCTTTTATACATTGGTCTCTATCAACATCTTTTATTGCCTGCTTAAGGGTCAATGGATCCTCTAAGCCATCATCAGGTATGACGACCTAAGTTTCTGTTAAACCTATGTATCAGTTAGGCTGTTGAACAACATTCCCCATTCATCGAGGCATTCTCAATTCGTGAGAAGGATGTGATGGACCAATTTTATTAACAACTTTTGTTAATTTATCTGTAAATTCTATGGACATCTCATTTAATACCAGTTTGCTGCAAGATTGATGGTTTCTTATGTGATCTTCTTCTAATAATGTAGCATTTGTTTATACAAATACTTTATCTTCTTGAGAATTATAAAATAGACCACCTTTTGTTTCTTTAGAGTATCTTACATATAAGCATACTTCTAAACGTTGTTCCAATTTTTTAGGGTTTTGTACCAACACATGTGTTGAACATCCTCAGATTTTGAAGTGATATAAACTACCTTTACGTTCTCTCCATGGATCATATAGTGTTTTTGAAACACTTTTTGAGGGAACTATGTTCAAAATATATACAATAGTTTGCAATGCATATCCCCAAAAGAACTGAGGTAACTGGGCATAACTCATCATTGAATGAACCATGTCTAACATGATTCCATTCTTCTTTTTGCTACACTATTTTATTGTGGGGTACCAGGTACAGTGAATTGGGATTGAATCAATTTTCTACTAAATAGTTATGAAATTGTAAATCCATATACTAAGCACCTCGATCTGGTCGAAGGGTTTTAATCTGTTTACTTGGTAAGTTTTCAACTTCTATCTTATACTCTTTGAACTTTTCAATAGTTTCAAACTTATGATGCATTAAGTAAACATAGTCATATCTATAACAATCATCAATAAAACTGATAAAATACTCAGATCCTCCTCGAGCTTTAACATTCACTGAACCACAAATATCTGAATGTATAAGTTCCAGAGGTTCTCTGGTTCTAAGACCTTTTCCTGAAAAAGATCTTTTGTCATTTTACCCTCAAGATATGATTCACATGGAGGTCAAAAATTGTCTTCTAACTGTTTTATATGTCCATTCTTTACTAATCTCTCAATCTTGTTGCGATTTATGTGTCCAAGTCTTAAGTGCCAAATATAGGTGTTAGGAGAAATCTTTCATTTCTTATTTTGAGTTTTTGTTGTTTTAAACATCTCTATATTTAAAATAGCTTTTGTCTCAGTTGGTTTTAACACATACAAGTTATTTTCAAGTTTAGCATAACATATGTAAACACCTTCTGAACTAATGAACACTTCATTTATATCAAAAGTAACTTTGTACATATGCTATAATAAACAGGAGATAGAGATTAAGTTCCTTTTCATCTTATGTACATAATACACATTTTTTAACAAAATGTAAGATTCTCTAAAAAATAACTTGATATCTCCTACCACTTCAGCCGAAATTCCCACCTTGAAAGTCATTTCGTTTTCTATTAGCTGCCACTAGGAACTAGTTTCCGGAATGAAAGTGCAAATATGATTAGCAGCACCTGAATCCAGTATCTAGGTCAAATGAGAACTTTCCACTAAACATGTTTCTATTACAAGTAGATCAGATTTACGTTGGCTGTCTTCTCAGCTTTCTTTTCTACAAGATATTTTATTTCACTTCCAATGCCAGTTCACGTTACGGTGGAAACATTTTCCTTTTACAACTTTTGTCTTGCTTTTTTTAGCAGGAGCCTTTTTCTTTCCTTTTCCCTTATTCTTCACTTAGATACTTTTATCCTTTGAAGAACCATACTCTTTTTCTGAAGGTTTTGTACCTGATGTAGATCCCTTCATAAATTTCTTTTGGGTCACAATATTTGTTTCCCCTTCTTTATTTTTCATTAATGATTGATAAGTCTGTAGTTCATTTAGGAGAGTTGTCAAATTATAATCAATCTTATTCATCACAACGTTTGTGCAAAAAGTTAGGAAGCTTTTCGGAAGAGATTCCATGATCATATTAACTTGACTTTTCTTGTATATGACAGTGCCATTTGCTTCCGCAACATTAAAGTGGACCATCATTTCTAAGACATGTTCCCTAACAGAGGTTCCTTCCTTCATGCGGGAATTGTAAATGTATTTTGTAGTATCATGTCGTACTGATGAGGATTGTTGTTCAAACACCCCTTGTAACAACTTCATAATCTCTCTAGTAGTGACCATGGTTTCATGCTTTTTAGTAAGCACATCAGATATACTTGCTAAAATGTAGGCTATGGCTTTTTCATTAGCCCTGACCCACCGATTATAGGTATCCTAAACACATGGTTTGCATTCGAACTGGGAAGAGAAGGACATTCCTCTGTTAAGACGAACCTCAAGTCATCAACAACTAGTATCGTATTTATGTTTGATTTCCAGTTCGAGTAACCCTCGCCATTGAAGCTAAGAGTTGAATTATCGAGTTTAACATGATGAAACATAAACAAATTCTATCAGAAAAATTGCATCTAAATCCAATTTTAGCAAAAGTAATAAAATGTTCATATTTCTTTATTTATTTGCAATGATACTTTAGTGAGTTAGAATAGATGCTACCGAGGGGCAATCAAATACTCCTTCACTGAAGTAAAACATTCTTGACTAAATACTAACTCCATAATAATTCTTTATTCTATTAGTTATTTAATTATTATTTTCGGTCAAGAACTTACTAACACTCAGTAACTTTTGTAAGTGTGACCCTCCATTTTTCAGATTTCATAAAACAGTATGGACATGCCCCTGAATTGGAAGACAGAGTTCAAAACAGAACTAAGGAACCCTTTCTAAAGTTTGAGTTGTTCCGAATCCTATGTTACAACCCTTCGAACGGATAGTCGCAGAAAAAATGACAGTAGACGTAACTTAAGAATCTCACAATTCAAGCTAATGGAAGAGACCATAGGATCTGTTGACACATTTCCTGTACCTACTTACTACGAACTATTTCCCTTATTCACCTTGTTATTGACCCATGCAAACACTTTTTGAATGGACCAGTGGCGGTAAAAGCGATAGAAGCTGAGCATGGATCTCACGGTGTGAACTCTTAGGGACGCGAAAGCTAAAAATAATATATCATATATATATTATTAATCTCCCACTGAAGTGTTTTAATTTGCTTGGGTAATTTCTTCTACTTAGGTATATCATGGCTAAAAATAATCCTAAGTCTAGGTGGTTAATCCAAGTATAACAATTATATTTGGATTTTAACCTGCGATGTCTAAGTGATAAAACCATTTTATTACCCCACACTTGTCACGCAAGCTCATAAAACCAGGTTAATAACACTCAATTATTCGGCTACAATCCCCAGGTAGTAAGTGTTCTAAACTGTCGACTTAAGTACTTTCAGCTGTAGACAGAATTATAGATCGATTGAGTCTGTAACCAAAGTTTTACAAGATAACGACGTATTTTAACAATTAAAACAAGTTGTTATTTGTTAAGCCTAAGTGAACATAATGTTTTATTTTTGTTATAGATTTTAACCGCCTGAACCAGACCTCCAAGACTTCAAAAAAGGTTGAATCGATCAAAATCAAGCTGAACCGGACCACCAAGGCTTGAACCGGTCAAACCAGTTCAGTTGAATCGCTAGTCGTGTGGCGTGCGCACAAGCTGGGCTGGGATGGACAACGTTGCAACACTTCATTCTAGCATTGCAACGCCACAAGTTTTTTTTTCATTTCTAGGCTGGCTAAAGAATAGTGTCGTAACTTTGTGAGGGTAGCGTTGCAACGCTGTCTGAATTCTGTAGCTAAGCTTGCTTCAGATTTTCTTCAATTATAACCTAATTGCAACTTTAATGACTCTAACAAAGTTACAGACTCTTAATCACATATTAAGGCCACAGACAAAAAGCCAATTACAACAATACTTGCAAATTAAACAGAAATTTAGATGCGAAAACCATAAAATCCATTTCAGTAACCATTTCATGCAACTCATGAAAAAAACACCCACCATGCTTAATTAACGCAAATTGAGTGCTTAAAACATGCCTTGCTACCAATTGATGGAGTTTACATTCAATATATGGAAGCAATTAAATGATCTAAGCACTTTTACTACATCAATTTTAAAGGAAAAATATGCATGCAATTAAATGATCTAAACACTCTAACTACATCAATTTTAAAGAAAAAAACATGCATGTTTATGGGTTTCAAACTATTAGGTTTCAGTATTGTACTTTTGATAAAACCACCAAATTTCTTGACTAGGTCTACGTGAATCTTCTTCCTTTTCTATAGTAGACCACCCCCCAAGCCTTCTCTACTAACCTCATGCCTTAAATTGAAGTGTGGACTTCAAATTGGAGGAGATTTGAAGTATTTTTTAGAGTTGAAGAAGCGAGGAAAAACTGGTTTTTTCTCTTCAGATTTTTGCATTTACATGAGCCTCAAAATTGATTAAAAAAAAACTTCAATATATAGAAGTTTGTCATGCAAATCAGATTGAATCTGATAAAGCCACTTCATAATCTATTAAATTATCGTGGCAGAGGTGTTATTTGAAGTGGGATTAGTGGGATTATCCTACTTTCAATTTTCCAAATTTTGTAAAATTAATTTTGTTTTTAAAAGTGAATTTAATATTTTTAAAAAATTGAATTTCAAAATTATACAAATTTTATTATTTTGAAATTCATAAATTCATAAATTGTAAAAACCAATTTCTTAATTTTGAATTTCATAAATTAAAAAAATAATTAATTTGAAATTTTTAATTAAACCAATTTAATTAATTTAATTTAATATCAACTATTAAATTAATATATCACTTCATCAAGTATTTAAATCATATTTAAATATTGTTAACTCTTTAAAATCATAGTGTTTAATTCGTTAATTAAACACCGATTATATCAAATATAATAATCTAAACCCTAAATTGAGTTTGATTATTACAAATTGTCTCAACACGCTATTCTAAGGTTTAATCCTTTTACGAGTTAGTAGAGAGACCTAATGAACCTATAGATCATGCGCTTCAACGATTTGAGATTAATTGGCTAAACTCTTTAAATCAAATTAATCACTATTCGTTAATAGTCGAGACATACCACTATGGCTTAGCAGTTCACTCCCCTCACCGTAGATATATTTCTTTCCACTTGATTTAACCATAATTAATAAGTTGATCCTTCACAGGTCGTTCATATTTACAGCTAAAAATTACCGTTTTACTCCTATAATATATCTTGCTCCTTAAGTCTCCACTGATCCTATATTGAACAATTGGTTTATGGTTCAACCAATAAACCAAATCCCTCTTTGCCATGAGAGGGCGAGACTGTTGGATTTTATGTCCTAAAACTTGTGGTTTGTAAACAATAGAACTTATTCTGAAAATTCAATAAGTTGTTATTGAATATATGTATTGCTTGTGAGAAATCCAATAAATCTAAAAGTCCCTCCATTATTACATGAGTACTTGAACTTTATATGGAGACATAAAAGTGGATCAGGTTCGAGTAAATAGTCAAAATAATCTATAGTATATGAATAAGGTTAAGTGTCTTATTCTGGTAACACTATTGGATTCGGCCTACTCCGTAGTTGTTACAAAGAGTTGTAAAGTGCTACAAACGAAGTGATCCTAATTTGTACATGTTATGATATGAGGAGTGGGGGCGTCCCTATGCAAAAGGGTTTGTACAAGATCAGACCACAAAATCAGTCAGTCTTACTTTATAACGTTGTTTACTGTTTAAGATTGACTATTTCAAAGAGATGACCTAGGTAACTGGACATGAATCCTGAGCTTACTATGAACTTCTATTTATTCAGAACTATCCTTAGATTTGCATAGGTGAGGGTTGACTCAACAGCGCCGACTCAATAACCTCTCATTTCAAGGGTAAGACCAGGTAGATAACTAGGAACATAGGGTGCAAGAAGGAATTACACGTTTAATTTTAGAAATTAAACGAAATTGGAGAATTAATATTTAAATATGATTTAAATATATGAAGGTGGATTTGTGTAAAATTAATTTAATATTTGATATTAAATTAATTATAATTATTTAAATAATTTGATTAGAAAATTTAATTTATGAAATTAATTTGTAAAATTAATAATTTTTTATTTTTGAAATCAAATTGTTTTTCTAAAATCAAATTTGAAAATTGAAAATTGAAAAATACACAAAATGGAAAAATGGTATTTTCCATTACATCTTCATAGTTGCTCACACAAAACCCATTACATTAGACTTCAATTACTCCAAGCACGAGCTGCATCTCATGCAACCATCTTCTTTGCATGATTGTCTGCAATATATTGAGAAGATTCGAGTGAATTTGAGACATGCAATATGAAGAATTTTTGCTGAAAAATTCGTGGTGAAGAAGTTGTTCTTTAATCGGGTTGTTGTTGTGAGATACTCTCCAAGTTCCCTTAATTCAAGCTTATTTTAAGTCCCACAACTCAATTTAGGGCACCAAGAGAATAGTAGGGAAGATCTTAAGGTGGTATACAATAATATTTGGAGATGTTAGCAGCTAGAAATCGAGATTTCAAGAGTTTTACAAAGGTATGACTTCAAACCCACTTGTTTCCGCAAGAGCGTGCTTTAGTTTCTGCTAAAATCAATGAATTAGAGTGTTTAATAATCCATGTTGCTTCCGCTGCTTGCTGATACAATCCAACAGAGACCCCTTTGTTCAAGACTAGAAATCAGTACTTAAGGCAACAACCTGTCTGCTAACCTTAAGTTGGATAGGAGCGAAGTCCTTCATGCAGAATTATGTCCTCAGCTATCTATCTGGTATTAAAATGGGAGGTTTATCAAATAGTGATGTCGAACAACTTCCACCCATGCAAATTGAAGGATAATCCCGAATAAACAAGAGCTCATAGTTAGCTAAGAATTAAGATCAAGTTACCTTAGGTCATCAAAATAAAATACTCAGTTTTAACAGTAAACGATTGTTATAAAAAAAAAATGACTATTTTGTGGTCCGATCTTATGCAAACGTCTTTTGTATAGGATGCCTCCACTCACATATCTCTACATAAATGATTTTGGAATTACATCATTTGTATCAATATACAAAGAGGGCCACATCGATAGTGTCCCAAGGATAAGGTACCCAACCCCATCCATATACTTATAGACCTTTCTGGCTATATACTGAAACTTGATCCTCTTTTATGTCTCTACATAAAGGTTAAGTATTTGTATTATAGTCATGGGTTAGTTTATTGGAATTATAAAAGAGTGCAATACAATAACACCTTTATTGATAGAAAATTCAATAATAATTTTTATTGTGAATAAAATATGTTTAATGCTTACAAAGTGCGAGTTTTAAGACATTCCCAACGCAAGGAAGAATTAAACATGAGGAAATCAAGATGACAACGTACAAATCTTCAATGAGAAACAAAATATTCGATTTTTTTTAGATCTAAACAAAAAAAAAACTTGATCTACTATAAAATTGTTCATGTATGCTAAAAAAACAGTTAGATCTATTAAGATAATGGTTAGATCTACGGAAATATCGTTAGATCTATTAGAAAATCGTTCATATCTACTCGATAAAAAAAAACAAACATATAAAGAAACTAAAGAAGAGAAACAAAGGGACGAAGTCCGCGAGGAATACAACTCATTCCAACCGGAGGGAGAACGAAAAGACGAGATGAAAAATATAAACCGAATGGCAAAAGAAGGAAGAAGATGAGAAGAGAGAGAAAAATATAAACCGAATGGCAAAAGAAGGAAGAAGATGAGAAGAGAGAGAAAAATATAGATGAATAATGAATATGCGTGATGGGAAAAGAAATGGAGATGAGAGGAGGGTAATTAAGATGCTGCAAAGAGCTGTTCGATAGCTGGGTTGGAGTTGGGTTGGGTGGGCTTAAAAAGCCTACCTCGTGTTGATGGCCACTTAAATGAAAACAATGGGTTTTAAACCTACCGTTTTACTTACCCATTTTCTCCCCTCGTTTGACTCCTCATTTGCAGCCTGGAGAGTCAAACGATGGGAGAAAGAGGGTAAGTAATTACTCTCCCATACGCCACCCCCAAACTTAGAATCATGCTTGTCCTCAACTATGTCTTACACTTAGAAATTCAAAATTCATCCTCGAGCTTTTCCTTTGCGATGACCAACTTTTCAAAGTATAATTCACTCGTACCTCTAACCTTGGCAGTAATGCTCTCCTCAACTTTGGCTACTTCTTCAAAGAGATTTCCTAAGTTTAAATCTGATATGCCTCTACTAAAAAACTTTTTACACATTTCTGGCAACTTTGCGTTTAACTTTTTACAATGCGTTCATTTAAAACAATTCAAGCTTTATGATACATTATTAGATCGAGGCTTTGAACCTGGTTATGCTCTTCATTTTGGCTTGCCCCCACGAGTGTCATCCAGACATCCAACTTCGGTTGCGTGCCATTTTTAACTCAACTCTTGCCTTAGCTTATTTGGGTTGCGCCAAACAGAGGAGTTGTTATTATGCGTTAATTCTGGTCACCTGCTTTCATTTTGTCTTACCTGCACGGGTGTCATGTGAAGTATCCAACTACGGGTAAGTGCCTTTCACAACTTTAACTCTTATCAACTTGGGCCTCCCCTTTTGTGCTGACAGTGGATTTTTGTTTTTTTAACATCGCAATGTGATGAGCGCATTTGCCCGGAGCTTTACCACCCCCAAACTTAGAAAGTGGCAGTGTCCTTACCAAAAAGCTGAAAACAAACTCGTTCAGGAATGCGGTAAAACATGTTTGAGCAGAGGTTTACACATAATAAAACTTAGACTGTCAAACTTTGAAGAAGTTACTAAAGTGGAGTGAGCTGTGTAACTTTCAGTTAGTGGATGTAGTGAATTATACGTATCATAGATGTTGATTTATCAACGCATAAGAAAGCAAGCGGAAAAAGGAGAATTTCATAAGGATAACGCATAAAAGATAACATGAAAAGACCTATGAGCAGAATATCAATTTTATCAGTACTTAGAACTCATGCAAAGAAATAGCCATGCGTTGAATATGGAGAAGATTCTTCTTCCGAACCATTGCACCAAGTGGAATTATTAACGCACCTACACGGAGTGAACGCACATCTCATCCAAGAAAGCAGTAGCAAATCCAAAATAACAAAAATCGAATAAATAAATTAAAGTTAACTAGGAAAGAAAAGTAAAGATAGAATAGAAGACGTTCCTGTAGACATTGGAGTGAAGCTACCGCATGGAATCTTCCACATAGAAGATAGATCTCAACTGCTTAGGTCAAGAGACTCGTCCTGACCATCGGAGCTTCCAACAATTGTTGGACGCATGTTGGCTAACATGCTCCTAAGACTGCTTCCAGCTTATGCGACAGATAGCTTTTCTATCTCGGGGTCAATATTTGACTTTTGGCGCATCGCATTCACTCAAATATCATTTGCAACTTGGTCGCACAAGCTACAATATGCTCAAGACAAAAAGGGTGCCTGAAAAACACAAAACTTAACAAACTATTAGTTGCCAAGTCCCCGACAACGACGCCAAAAACTTGTTGGTGTTGGGAAATGGAGCATAAATATGCATGCATCTTATGATATGCATTGATCTCCATGCGTCGAAGGTCATGCGTTGGACTAGAAAATATATAATATGCATCTAAGCATGTATGCGATGACCATACATCCCTGCCACAAGTTTTCTCGCTTTCTCGCCAAGTATAACGAGAACGCAAGCTTCTCGGGATGATCCGAGGTTGAACTCAGGGGCTTGTAACTCAATGTTGTTTGTAAAGTAATGCGTTTGAGGCGATAAATAAAAGTAAAAAGATAAAAGTTAAAGGATTATGTACTACTCCTACTCCTAACTAAACAAATTGAGCAATTGAAGTTTAACTATGAGAATTGATAAAGATGCAACAGTTGTTAACGCATAATAATGTTCATTATGTTAGGTCGGCCGAGTAATCCCAGCTCGCCACACTAACGCATCGCGCACCTCTTGGTAGTTGGTCGCATGCTTATATCTCTATAATGCATGGTTGCGTCGAGCATAAAATCGTGCCTATCTCTAGGAACAATGCATACATCGCTTTAGTGTGTTTCACTACTCACCCTCTCAGGCTATTAGTTGTGGTTAATCAGCTCATGGACAAGCATTGCAACAACCCATAGACAAACGTTGTGACAGCCTCACACCAAGAGAAGAGGATTAACTCACTATACTCGCACAATGCACATCTCTCAGTGGGTTGCTACATGCATCCTATCTCTAGGCTACACAATTGAGTATGTGATCACCTTTGATAACTAAACGATGAAGGTAGACGATGACATAGATAAAGAAGATGAATAAGATGGCACTGAAGGAATTAAGATATGCATTGATTACAAAATGTCTTAATATTTTAAGTTAAAATGTAATACAACATAGAGGCAAGAGAAGAAATGGAAGGTTCGATGAAAAGAATCTCTTGCTTTTCATCCAAAATGCGTCAAGGCTACTGATGGTGCCATAGATGGACGGTGGAAACGTCTCTCTTGGGTTCTATCTCTGGCGAAAGCTCCGGTTGTCACTCGGAATGGTTTGTGGAGGTGAAGAATCCTCAAAGAAAATCTCGCTCATGCTCTCATTTGTGATCGCAAGCATCTGCCTTAAGACAGAAGCTCGGATGCCTTGAAGTGAAGGTTCAAGGTGCTATTTATAGAATTGCTGACAGCGTTCATGATTACGTTCTGCCTCATTGTTGCCTTTGTTGTGGTATGGGCAATGTCACATCATCTTATCTTGTTGATGCTCCTAAGGTATGCGTTCGAGCTTGTTTCTCCTGAATTGCCAACGCATTCCATCTACTTTGCGAGCAGTCTTTCATCATGATTATCATTCTGTGGATGCAACATTCCATGCGGCGAACTAATCTTTGTGACAATCATCATGCGATCAATCTTGCGGCAGTCTGGGACCGACGCATATGATCAATTCCTGAAATATCTGCAAAAATGGACACTTTGACATGGAATAATGCATGGTATAAGGTTAGTGAGGATTTTTTGTGCTAATTGACGCAAGCTCAATTTTTCACATGAATTCTTAGTATTATCAACGCATATTTTGCTTATTAGCCCTCATAATTCTAAGTAAAAGGCTATAATAGCTTGTATTTCTACGAGCTATCACCTGCCAAATGGGGAGTCAAACGAGATGCAAACCCATTATTGTCTCCATTCTTTTAACTTAGGCCTCAATTTTATTTCCAAGTTGTTTTGTGATTTTATTGATAACCTTAATCCTAAAATGTACATGCAACACATGTTTGGATTTGCTTATTTAAACAATGAATGGGTAGGCATGAAACATGTCTATAAATTTAACAATAAAAGTTTCACATGGTTGTTTTGAAAATAATTTAAACAATAAGAGATAAAATGAGTCATTTAAAAATTTTAAGATTATTATAAATATGCCAAATTAGGTGTAATATAGATGCCCATTATTAGTGTCCATTTGTCATGTGTCACTTATCCATATCATGTGTTGTCCATGTGTCTCAAGATTACACACCATTAGTATCCATGTAATTGCCTATAAATAGTGACATTTGATGGGTTTTAAAAGATACACACATATTGATGATTAATCCAAAAAGATATGAGAAAGTGGGGAAATCCATTTGTTATTTTTTTACTTTTATTATATATTATTATTATATTATATTATATGTTAATATTTATTTATTTATTTTATTATATATTATTATTATCTCATATCTTTTCCATATCCATGTTCTCGTTTTGCGTCATTATGCTCCACAAATTCACAACATGTTACCAGCACGAGCTTCTATTGTTTTCCTTGCTAAAGGTAAGTCCTCAAGTGATGTCATTTTTTCCCTCTTTGTTATAAATAAATTTAACTTTATTTTGTATATTTAATATCTAAATATAAATATAATATTTTATGATAGTGTTGCCATGACAAATCTCACGAAATTAGAATTTATCGCTCTAGATATTAATGACAATAATTATTTATCATGTGTACTTGATGCCCAAAATTCACCTAGATGCTATGAATCTTTGAGAGACTATTAAAGAATAAAATATGACATCCAATCAGGGCAAAGCAAAAATTATAATTTTCCTTCGTCATCATCTCTACAAGGGATTGAAAATAAAGTATCTTACAATAAAAGATCCCCATATTTTGTGGAAAATTTTAAAAGAGAGGTGTGATCATAAAAAAAAAACGGTTATTCTTCCTAAAACTTGTAACGAATGGATGTACTTGAGGCTACAAGATTTCAAATCAGTAAGTGATTACAACTCCATATCATTTAAAATCAGTTCGAAACTATCGTCAAGCGAAGAGAGAATTACTGATGTTGATATGTTAGATAAGACATTTTCTACATTTCATGTCTCGAACATGCTCCCGCAGCAACAATATCGAGAAAAATGTTTTAAACAATATTCTGAACTAATTTCATGTCTTTGTGTAGTCAAATAAAATAACGAGTTATTAATGAAAAATCATGAATCTCGACCAATCAGGACGACACCATTCTCTAAAGTGAATGCTGTGAATTTTAAGAATAATGGTGGTCAAGGTCGTCGGACCGTGATAGAGGAAGAAATAATTATTATTTTCGTGGTAGTTGTTCTAATCATTCAAATTTCAAAAGAACGACACAAAATGATGATTACAACGGAAAAACTCATCAAGATAAGAGTTCAAAAAGTGTTGAAAATAGATGCTTCCAATGCAGAATAACTAGGCATTGGTCATGTAATCGTCGTACGTCGAAACACTTATTTGATCTCCATTAAGCATCCTCGAAGGAGAAAGAGAAAAATGTGGAAGCAAATTTTGCACACTGCGATAATGACATATTTGATCCATTCTATATAATGAATTTTGATGTGGTGTACTTATTTGAATCTCCTAAAGAGAAAATCGGCATAATTGATGGAATATCAAATGTTTCCTTTGACTTTGAAAATATCTAGACTTAATATCGTTTTTTTATTCACCTCCATGTTTTTTTTCCTCTCTGTAGATGTTAACCTTTGTATATCTAAATGTTGTTTTACTTATTGTAATTAATTTCTTTTTAATGAAGAAACCTGGATTATTTTCTGTAACGACCGGATCCTTACATACTATGGTCCGACCGCTACGATATGCATGCTTAGACTTTTCTATTATGAGATGAGTTTTGGACAAAAATCTCAAAAGAATATATCTAAGATTTTATTCATTAGGTAGAAAACTATATCAAAAGTTTATTTTACAAAACGTCAGGATCCATAAAACGCTAGTGTAGTGATACAAAAATGCATGTTTATAATAGTGAGTTTGATGGTTGGCCATTTGAGCGACGTCCAGTTCTGCCACCTACGCTGTGTCCTTACCTACAAAGTCTGTAAAAATAGGATGAGTATATAATATACCCAGTAAGTAGTTCTCACATAGGGTAGTGACCAAATGCACAATCACATGCAACATGTTCTGAAAACATATGATCGGGACCGAAAACATATAATAACATGTGGTGGTCGATTATGCTTCCAACGTAAATTTCTCCGTCCTAATAGGAAGATGAGGACTTAGGCAGAAACTAACCCATCTGATGATTAGCGAGTCATGCAGTCAGTAGGGCCAGAGTCGCATCCAACATCACTAACGTAAATTTCTCCGCCTTGATAGGAAGATGAGGACTTAGGCGGAAACTAGCCCATCTGATGATTAGCGGGTTATGCAGTCAGTAGGGCCAGAGTCACATCCAACATCAACCATTAACATAAACGTAAGATGGACTAGAGGGGTGCAACCATACATACCCTGTTAGTCCCTAGCATAATCTTGACATAGAATCGAGTCTAGAGGGGTGCAACCATACATGCCCTGCTAGCCCTAGAATAATCTTGACATAGAATTGGGGTCTAGAGGGGTGCAACCATACATGCCCTGCTAGCCCTAGCATAATCTTGACATAGAATTATTTCTAGAGGGGTGCAACCATACATGCCCTGCTAGCCCTAGAAGCATAACCTTTATCTAATTAAAATTTAATCTTATGAACAAACATAAAGCACGAGGTCCCCTATCGACAAACATATTTTAAACATGTAATGCAACATAACAATCACATAATTATGCAACATATTAAAGGTACATTACCATGAAACACTGGTGAGATAACTACTTACCTTGACTGCGATCCTAGTTATTCCTTATTATTCCTTATGGTTTGATCAGTAGAGCTTTCCCTCTTAAACTAGAAGGAAATTTGGGCAGCACTTCACTCGAGCTTTATCTCTTCTAACCTCATAGAACTTCCTCACTCATACTTACTCTTTCACACGATTCTTTGTTATTGAGATTTGTTTGAGAATGGGTTAAATCTTCCGGTAAAGGGTCTTATTTATAGTGGTTTTCGGCTCTTCTCAGTGTGACAACTCATCCTACAAATGGCTTATTTAAAATTACTTAAGTTTAAGAATTTCTCTTAATAAGACACCAAATTTTGGCCAACGTTTGCCCTTACACCTTCAACCTTTGTTTTTATTCAATTTTAGGGTTCTTCTCGTATAATCTATAAGATCGTGGCCAAATTCAACGCATAATCCACACTTCTGTTCAAATCTCGATCTCTTTATTCTCAGAATCTCGCTCTCTCCAGCTTTCTCGCTGGTTTGGCTCTCGTGACTCTCGCTCTCGCTCTCGCTCTATCCCACTGTCTCGCTGAGAATCTCGCTCTCTCCAGTCTTGCTCTCTTCAATTTTCATTCCAATTTCGCTAGTTTTCACATGTGGTTGCCTTCACTGCTTGTGGATTCCATTTCCCTTTTTTAACTCTTTCAAATTTTAAGAGTATATGGGCCATTAATTCACCTCAAATTCTTCCAATGAGTAGTGCCCAAACAAAAAGTTATCTACTGCCCTTTGTCTCCTGAATTAGCTAGCGTCCAACTTCTAACTAATCCTCCCTGATTCTGCCCTCTTATTCATTATTTTTGGATAATTAATAAATTTCCTATTTTTTTCCAATTCTAAATTTCCACCCAATTTTCCTATTAAATTTATATATTTTCCATTCTTAATTATATATTTTATTTGTTTTCCTGCTTTCTAAATTAGGGTATAAAATTTCATCATGCTTAACATTTAACATTTAATTTTTTGCAGTGTATGCGTACAAATTTGGGTTGTTACATTTTCACATGTTGGGTATGAAGGATCTCATACCAAGAGCTCTATGAGCGCGTTCGGATCTCTCCGATCTCAGTGTAACCGAAATATAACAATATACATTCATCACATACAGTTATGCAAGTAAATCTAATTATCGGCATGCTAAGAACAAAAAAAATCATAAGGGATAGAGTTTCATACCAGTTGAAGACTATCTTCACACTCCGGAACTCCAACGTAGCGGAAACCCTCCAAGAGATCTACCAACACCCGATGGGAACATCGACTGTAACTGCACGATCAACGCGAACACGAATGCCGCAACGGGGACGACACCACCTCTAATGATACTCGAGTATTCTCGGAGTGAAAACCCAAAGGGAAGGACTTTGGTGATCTTAGTAGAGGACGGAGGAAACGAGTCGTGTAGAAGATAAGCAAGTGGGAGAGTAAACAATGCGAAGTGCTTATCGCATAGAGGAGCTATACGATTGAGTAGGAAATGCTGAACGATTGTTTAGAAAAAACGTATACGATCATTTAGTAAAATCGCGAGGTGGACGATCATTTAGGCGGAGAAGCAACTATCGTATAGGCTCTCGGGCGATCGTTTCACAAAATTTTATGGGCGGAATAAGAAATATCGATTGCACGATTCAAAATAAAAACTTTTTTTTTCATTTTAAACCCATCGATTACCATAACCAACGTTACCCACTACCCACGTCCGAACATGGAAAAATGATCAATTATCATATAATTAATTAATTAATTAATTAATTAATATAATCATATTATATTTATATCTTCTAGTTTGATATCACATATCTACTATAGTATTTTCTCCTTTACTTGATATAAATCATATTTGTATCTAATTTCCTCTAAAATAATGTATCTCATACATTTGTCAATTATATCATATATAATTAACTAATCCAATTATATCATATATAATCGAACTTCCTCGTGTCAATTTGAACATTTAAAATTAACCCAAATATTGGTTCTCGAATTTTATCCAAGCTACCCAAGGGATCTAATGGACCTGTGGCTCGAAGCTCCAACGGTACGTGAATAGCTGACTAAACTCTTTAGCCACGAGATCCACCATCCGTTAACTGTCAGGCATTCCACTAAAGACAAACAACTAAACTCTTTTTACCACAGATATATTTCTGTGTCCATCGGATATAACCAATCATGAGTACGATGACCCTTCATAGATGCTCCTAAGTACAGTTGGGCCAATTTACCGTTTTGCCCATGTATTTACATCTCACTCCTTAAGTACCACTAATTCCTCTAATGAACAATACAACATAGTCCAACTACGTGTGAACACCTCTCGAGCTAAGAGAAGATGTGTGGCACCACACTGTTCAAGCCCCGAAATCAGCCCTTAAGAGAGCCATCCATTTACTTACCCCAGCCTCGGGGAAGGAGTGAATTCCATCTTGTGTAGCTGAGTTTCCAGCTCTCAAATCAGAAGAATCCCCAAAATGGTAGGTTTGAATTGGCGACATGGCCACTCGCACCCATACAAATCAAAGAACCGCCCTCAATGGTAGAAGTTCCCAACTCACTCAGGATTGAGGTCATGTTACCTATGGTCATCCTAATGAAGTGAAGTTTCTGTCATAAACGGTGTTATATAACGAGACGTTAACACTTCGTGGTCAGGTTTTATACAAACTCTTTGTATAGGACGCCCCCGCTCACATGTCCTCAACAAGAATGATCAGGATCACACCATTTGTGACAAGTCATAACACTTGTGACAATTCCACAAAGTGGGTTGCGTCCGTAGCATTACTAGGATAAGGTTTCTTTCCTTTATCCATATACTACAGACCATTTTGGTTATCACTCAAGACATGGTCCACTGTATGTCACCACATACATGCTTGAGTCACATCCAGATAACCGGGGATTTTATGTTTATTGATTTGTGGTAAAGTAAATAAATCAATTAACCGAGCAAAAAACAAGATGTGAAGTAAATATCATAAATTAACAACACAAGCGTTCGTACATACTGTTTACAAACTACAGGACATGAGACTTTAGGGCATCAACCCAACAATCTCCCACTTGTTCTAAAGCGAAGTGGGGTGTACAAAATAACTTAGTACAAAACAAGAAACTAGGGCATAAAAGCCGAGTACAAACAAATCTCCCACTTGTCCTAGTCTAGTTGCGGGCGATCTTGTAGACCCATGCTCTGTAGGTGACCCTCAAACACTGTAGCCATGAGGGCCTTCGTAAACGGGTCAGAGATAATGCTAGCACTTTGTTCTTGCGATCCCGAAAGATCTGTATACCTAGAACAAACTGAGCTTCTCACAAATATTTCATTTGAAATAGGGTCACTAGCCAGTTCTTAACTGTAGTCAGTAGACCTACATCATTCCCAATGAGTAGGATATCGTCTACATACAACACTAAGAAGACTACTAAAGCATTGATGATCTTCTTGTAGACACGAGATTCATTAACGTTTTGGTCAAAGCCATACGCTTGATCGCAGTATCAAATTGTATGTTCCAAGATCTAGACGCCTGTTTCAGTCTATAAATGGACCGATTGCTCTTGACCATGGGGAATGAATCCCTCAGTCTACACAATATAAATGGTCTCCTCAAGATTTCCATTCAGAAAGGTCGTCTTGACGTCCATTTGCCAGATCTCATAATTATAATAAGCTGCAATGGACAAGAGGATGTTGATCGACTTTAACATGGAAACAGGCAAGAAAGTCTCCTCATAGTCGACTTTCTCTACCTGGGTATAATCCTTTGCCACAAATCGAGTCTTGAAGGTCTGTACCTTCCCATTAGCACCCTGTTTGCGCTTGTAGATCCATTTACAACCTATAGGGCGAACCCTATTAGGCTAATCTACATGATCCCATACTGAGTTGAAGTACATCGACTCCATCTCGAGATCCATGGCCTTGACCCATTCATCCCCGTCAACATCCTCCATTGCTTTCTTATAAGACAACGAAACCTCAATGTTGCCATCTGCTACCATAGCCAGGATTTTCGTGAAATCCAGATAGTGAACGTGTGGGTTCGCAACCCTCCCACTACGTCGAGGTTCTCTTAACTCTTGAGGTGGAATTGACCTACTGTATGAACTCCAATCAACAACTCTTGTTGATGTAGCAGGCTCTTCAACAACTATTGTTGAAGTTTCAGTAGTTTCATTGGAAAGTTTACGCAACACGACTTTGCTTCGTGGACTGCTCTCTTATATGATCCTCCTCCAGGAAAGTAGCATTTGTTGAAACGAACACCCTATTTTCCGTTGGATCATAAAAATAACCCCCTCGTGTACCGTTAGGGTAGCCTACAAAGAGGCACAACCTCGACCGTGGTTCCAACTTATTGGGATTAGCCTCAAGCACATGTGCAGGCAACTCTAAATGCGGAAGTGATGCAAACTAGCTTTACGCCCGTTCCACAACTCCAGGGGTGTTCTTGCAACACTCTTGAAGGGAACACATTTAAGTATATACACCGCAGTCTCCATTGCGAAACCCCAAAATGAGTTCGATAAGGAAGCGTAACTCATCATCGAGCGAACCATATCTAGCAAGGTCCTATTTCTTCTCTCCGCTACACCATTCTGCTGAGGTATACCCAGCTCTGAGAGTTGGGAAATGATTCAATGTTCTATCAAATAGTCCTGGAATTCCAAGTCCAAAAACTCTCTACCTCGATCCGATCGAAGTGTTTTAATCCATCTATATAATGCGTTTTCAATTTCAGCCTTGAACTCTTTGAACTTTTAAAATGATTCTGACTTCCATTGCATAAGATAAACATACCCGTACCTGAAGTAATCATCAGTAAAACTGATAAAATACTCATAGCCACCTCGGGCTCGCACATTCATAGGACAAGAAAGGTCAGAATGAACTAACTCAAGAGGCTTCTTGGCTCTAGAACCTTTTCCAGTAAAAGGGTCGTTTAGCCATCTTACCCTGAAGGCAAGATTCGCACACAGACAAAGAATTTTCTTATAACTCACTTAGAAGTCCATTCTTCACCAATCTCTCAATCCTATTGAGATTGATGTGCCCTAAACGTAGGTGCCAAAGTTGGGCATTTTCTTTTGGAGAAATTCGTCGACGTTTTGATTGAGTTAGGCAGTTCTGAGCATTTCAGTATTATGGAGGGAATTAATGGCTAACGGCTTTAGCACCTATAAATTCAATTCCAGATTTTCTATGCAAATAAAAACACCATCTTTATAAATAAACGCTTTATTCACATTAAAAGAGACAGTATATTTACATTGCAATAAGTACTTTACAGAAATAAGGTTCCTTTTTAGTTCAGGAACAATGTATACATCATTTAAAATAAGAAACCTATTCTATAAAGCTAACTGGAGTCCTCCCACTGCCATAGTTGAGACGACATGCCCGGTGCCTACTCGCATCGTCATCTCACCAGCCTCCAGCTGTCGCCAAGATCTAGTCCCCTTAAAAGAATAACAAACATGGTTAGTGGCGCTTGAATTAATTATCCAGGCAGAATCATCATTCTCCACTAAACAAATTTCAAGCACAAGTAAATAATATTTACCTTTATCAGCCTTGGACTTAGCCTTGGCTGCTTTCTTCTCTTTCAGATACCAAGGACAATTCCTCTTCCAATGTCCATCTTGGTTGTAGTGGAAACACTTTCCTTTAGCAACTTGTGGATGCCTCCCTGGGGCGACAAGCGGTTGGTTAGCAGGTGCCTTCCCTTTACCCTCACCACCCTTCTTCTTCTTCCCCTTTGCAGAGTTAGAAGTAGAAGGTGCAGACTTCGTTCCTAAGGTTAAACCTCTATGGAACATCCTGGAGGATGAAGCAACATTTGCCTCACCCTTTTGCCTCTCCTTACTTTTCAGTAAAGATTGGTATGTCTGGAACTCGTCGAGGAGAGTTGTAACGTTATACTTCACTTTGTTAAGAATCACATTACTAGCAAAGTGCAGGAAGTTCTCCGGCAATGAATGCAGGATTATGCTAACCTAATTGCCTTCATCGATACTAGACCCATTCAACTCCGCCACATTGAAGTCGACCATCATGTTTAGCACATGTTCACGAACAGAGGTGCCTTCTTGCATTTTGGAGTTGAATATGTATTTAAGAGCCTCATGCATAAGCTGTTCATACAGTTGTCCAAACATCCCCCACAGGGACTCCATGATCTCACACGCTGAGACCATTAGCTCATGTTTCTTGGCCAAGACTTCAGAAAGACTTGCCAAGATGTAGGCTCAAGCCTTCTCATTCGCCCTTATCCATCGCTCGTATGCCTCTCGAACATTTCGAACGGAATTTGGAGCTAGAATAGGAGGACAAGCCTCTGTGAGAGGAAACATGAGATCCTCAATGATTAGGATCATCGTGATCATGTGTTTCCATGTTGAGAAATTATCGCTAGTTAGTTTTTCAGCGCTTAACAACGATAACATGGCTGTTACCATTTGAAAATGTTGCTGAAAATACGAACAAAACTTTATTAGATTTTACTAAACCACTTTTAAACCAATCAATTTTGCAAAATAGTTTCAAGTACCCTAAGTTATAGACTTCTATTTTGCAATGATGCCCCAGTGAGGCAGGACAAACGCCACCGGTGGGGTGATCAGTTGCCCCTTCGCTGGGATGAAACATTTTCAACTATTAGGCAGAACTAACTCTTGGAACTGAACCTAACAACCACCATTTTTTAGTCTAGAATCGTTAACTTTTAACTATTTCGCGTAAGTGCAACCCCTCGCTTTCGGTGCCAAAGTCCCGCCCTAATGCGCTTACCATAAAGAAAAGACAGATTAAGACAAGAGACTAAGTTACCTTATCCTCTTACAGGAGATCAAATAAAGAAATACGTAAAACTACCATCCTTTAGGGGGACACTCTTAGGGAGCCTCGAGGTGATGCACAGTAACTTTATTCAACCTAACGAGGGAGACCGAGAGATATGCTGTCGTACTTTCCGCTCCCACTTACTATGAACATTCTCTCCATCCACCTTGATACTGACCTACCCAAACACCATCCGTTGGGGGGACACGCCAAAGGTGCCACGAGGCCGAGGATAGATCTCACGGTGTGGACTATTTAGAAGAAAAATGAAAGGTTTAAATGAAGCATCTCATGCCTTAAGTACCTCCCACTGAATGTTCTACCTAGGGATTCATTAACCTAGACAATCTGGCTACTGATTTTAATCCAAGTCATCTTTTTAAACTCTGCTCATAAACAACGTTTGTCTATGAAATATGAACAAGTTCAAGTAGTCATATTTAAACACTTTAATGGACTATCCTTAACTTGAATGCATGCATCAAATCTATCTAATTCACCTTTCCAGGTAAGTTCCCAGGTAGGGGTGTTACGTTTCCGTCAATTTAAATACCTCAGCCTAGACAGAACCCGCCTTAGACAAAAAGGTCTCTTATAGATAGATTTGAAACACTTTAACCTTTTATTAGCCAATTTAATCCTATTAAACTAATTAAAAGATTAAAGCCTTAGGGTTGCTAATCATATTAGAACTGTGATCTTAGGTCTATGTGATCCAAGTTTTAAACATTTTAAAACCATGAATTAAATCTAAGTGAGCATGCATGTCTTTCTTATTTCTTTTAGTTATAATTTCTCTTAAACTTTTAAAAAGAAACAACTAAAATCATTGCACACAACGAGGCATTTATAACATTTATAAAGTAACCTATGTGTCATGATTCATGCAATGTCCGGTCATTACTATATATAACTTTTATATAATGCGTAACAACCAAGCAAACATGTTATCATTCAACCTTATACTATAACATTTATAATATAAAGATGATGCATGTCAATGCTTTTTATGCATGTATAAATATAACTCTTATATTATATGATGCATGAGCATGCTATTACATAATTAAAATCATGCTTCTCTAAATTATAGTAATTATAATAGAGAGATGATGCATGTGTTGGATTTTATGTCCTAAAACTCATAGTTTGTAATATCATATTCTTATTCAATAAAGCTGTTATTGAATACCTTTAGTAAATTTAAATTCTATATTCATGAATCTAATAAACTAAGGTTCCGAGGCTATTAAGTTTAAGTTTGAACTTTATGTAGTGACATAAATGTGGATCAAGTTTAAATATATAGCCAAAATGGTTTATAGTATATGAATAAGGTTGGGCACCTTATTCTGGGGACACTATGGATGCAGCCCATTTTGTAGTTAGTACAAACGATGTGATCCTAAACCGTTCATGTGGAGACATGAAAATGGGGGCATCCTATGTAAATAGTTTACATAAGACTGAACCATGAAATAGTCACTGTTTACGTTCTAAATGTCGTTTTATGTATAAAATTAACTATTTTGTTATTTGATGACCTAAGTAACTTAATCTTAATTCTGAGCTAACTATGAACTTCTGTTCACTCGGAATTATCCTTAGATCTGCATAGGTGAGGGCAACTCATTATCGCTAGCCCAATAAGCCTCCCATTTCAGGGATAAGATCAGGTGAATAGCTGAGAACATAAGGTGCAAGATGGAATTCATTCCTACCCGTTATAGGGATAGTAGATAGGTTGTTCCCTTTAGTACAGAATCCAGGTCTTGAACAAGGGCCCCCACCATCTCCTTAGCCCAGTAGAGGTTCGGTTTATAGGTTGGACCTTAAACCAATTGTTCACTAAAGGATCAGTGAAACTTAAGAAATAAGATGTAGTCTCGGAGGTAAAATGGTTTTTATGACCAAACTGAGATTACGAACAACCTGTGAAGGATTAGCTTACTAATCATGGTTATATCATATGGACACAGATATATCTATAGTGAGGGGATTGCAACTACGGGACTATAGTGGAATGACCCGTGAGTTAACGAATGTTGATTAGCTCCATCTAAAGAGTTTAGCCAGCTAATCTCGGATCGTTGGAGCCCATGATCTATAGGTCAATTAGGTTCCTCTACTAGCTCATATGGAATAAACTTAGAACAGTATGATAGAATAATTCGAATTGTTCGAATTAGATGAAGAGAGAGAAACCGACAAGTATATGTGATATAGTGGTCGGTTTTTTAGTTTAGAGATACAACTTTAATATTTAAATGTGATTTAAATATCAAGAATATGAATACGTTCATATTCAGAAGCTCGAAAATAATGGAAATGGTCAAAGATGTAAAAAGTCAAACTTTGACCGACCTTATATTCAAATATGATTTGAATTTCGAGAAAATAAATGTGGATTCATGCTCAGGAGGTCAAAATTAGTCAACACGAAAAAAAATCATAAAAAGTAAAAATGTTGACTTTTTGGTCAATGTTTGACTTTGATAAAATGACTATTTTGCCCTTTGACTAAAGTTAGTGGGAAAATCCAAACTTTTGTTGGATAATTCCACTAACAAAATAGTGGGCTAAGTGTTGGCTTATAGTGGAGACATTAAACCCACTTAGATAGTGGATACTAGGTGTTGGGTTTTTATGAATTTATTTCATGTAATTTTGCATGGCCCTTTTCTATAAATATGGGCTTTTCAATTTGGTTGAAAAACTTTTGGACATTTTGAAAAAAATAGTTTTTAAAAATTAGGCTGAAAAACCCTAAACCTAACCCAAAATTCATTATTCTATTTTCATCTTTTTCTCTCTCTCGGGTTCTTCATCCATCGGGTTCCACAACCCGGTTCTGAGTCCAGAGGACTGTAGGTCAGCTCTAGTTGTTGTCTGGTTTGTGTTCGAGCAGAGATAGACGAGTTTCGGGAGCTTCAAAGGTAATGTTTCTAAAAAACCCTAATTAACTAATTTAGAGTTGTATGTTTAATTTATGCAATTAGAGTAAAATTGATCCTCTATTCCGCTGTGCATGCCTACTTTTCCATCAGAATGACCATTGCATAACCTAAGGTGGGATTTACTATATGTGCATATGACATAAAAAACATACATCGCATGTAATAAACAAAGGATTAATGGACCGGGATGAGCCTTTACAAAAAACCGGAATGAAAAACCCTATCTATTACATTTTTCATTGAGCAAACCGGTTCACAAGTGAACCGGGTCTTGAACCGCCAAAGGTCTTCATCGTGTAGCATACTCCAGTAGCTAAACGATTATTCAACATGCACTAGACGATGGGAACATAATTAAACGATCGCGTAGACGACGACGAGGCTGTGAAGCCTGACCGTCCATGCAATCGTGTAGCACAACGATAGGTAAACGATTTACCTTGAGTTACTAAGTGATCGTTTAGTCAATTACTAAGTGACGAAGCTTGCTGACCTAAACGATCGTCTAGCGCGTGCACTTTCGACGATACGCGAGCATATCATCGTTTACAGATGCGTGCAAACAGGTAAACGATTTACCTTGTGATACGAAGCGATCATTTAGTCAGTTACTAAGCGATGAAGCTTGCTGACTTAAACGATCGCCTAGCGCACCTGCGCGTTAAGCGATCCACGAGCATCTCATCGTCTACACGACGCGATACTTTGCGATTGCATACTCAACCGTCAATTCGATGCGACCAACTTTTGATCGCATTCCCCATCATTTTACCGATACGTTCATCAACGATCGTGTACTCCTTCATCTTTACGATACGATGGGCGGCGATCGCGTAAAACTTCTTCTGCACGATGCGATCAACCCCAGATCGCCTCCGTCCTCGAAGAGTCGAAACGCTTGCCCAGAACTTCGACGAACGACTTAAAACTTCAAACAAACGTTGAATACAGACTCGATAACGATTATTAATACCTAAAAACATTGGGGCCTTTACAAATAACCACAAATGTAAAAGGATCTAAATCAAACCGGGGCTAAACATCCCGAAAACATCCATTAATCCGGCATATCCACAGCAAATTTAACAATTAAAACAACGTAGAAATGCACCCACCATGAATGTAAAAGTCATTTCGTTGCAACAGATGAAATCGGAGTATCAGAACCTGGCTTTGATACCAATTGAAGGATCTCATACCGAGAGTTCCATGAATGCATTCGGATCGCTCGTGACCGAAATATAACAATATACATTCATCACATACGGTTATGCAAGTAAATCTAATTATCGACATGCTAAGAACAAACAAAATCATAAGGGATAGAGTTCCATACCAGTTGAAGACTATCTTCACACTCCGAAACTCCAACGCAACGGAAAAACCTCCAAGAGATCTACCAACACCCGACGGGAACGTCGACTGTAACAGCACGATCAATGCGAACACGAATGCCGCAACGGGTACAACACCACCATTAATGAGCCCTGAGTGAAAACCCAAAGGGGTGGGCTTTGCAGAAGTGCTTATCGCATAGAGGAGCCACGCGATCGTGTAGGAAATGCTAAACGATTGTTTAGGAAAAACGTATACGATCATTTAGTTAAATCGCGTGGTGGACGATCGTTTAGGCGGAGAAGCAACTATCGTATAGACTCGGACGATCGTTTCACAAAATCTTTTGGGTGGAAGAAGAAATATCGATTGCATGATTCAAAATGAAAACTTTTTTTTTTTCATTTTAACCCATCAGTTACCATAACCAACGTTGCCCACTACCCACGTCCGAACGTGGAAAAGTGATTAATTATCATATAATTAATTAATTAATATAATCATATTATATTTATATCTTATAGTTTGATATCACATATCTACTATAGTATTTTCTCCTCTACTTGATATAAATCATATTTATATCTAATTTCCTCCAAAATAATGTATCTCATACATTTGCTAATTGTATCATATATAATTAACCAGTCCAATTATATCATATATAATCGAGCTTCCTCTTGTCAATTTGAACATTTCAAATTAACCCAAATACTAGTTCTCGACTTTTATCCAAGCTACCCAAGTGACCCGATGGACCTGTGGCTCGAAACTCCAACGGTACGTGAATAGCTGACTAAACTCTTTAGCCACGAGATCCACCATCCGTTAACTATCAAGCATTCCACTAAAGACCAACAGCTAAACTCTTCTTACCACATATATATTTCTGTGTCCATCGAATATAACCAATCATGAGTACGATGACCCTTCACAGATGCTCCTAAGTACAATTGGGCCAATTTATTGTTTTGCCCCTATATTTACATCTCACTCCTTAAGTACCACTGATTCCTCTAACGAACAATACAACATAGTTCAACTACGTGTGAACACCTCTCGAACCAAGAGAAGATGTGTGGCGCCACATCGTTCAAGCCCCGGAATCAGCCCTTAAGGGAGTCATCTATCTACTTACCCCAACCTCGGGGGAAGGAGTGAATTCCATCTTGTGTAGCCGAGTTCCCAGCTCCCAAATCAGACGAATTCCCAAAATGGCAGGTTTGAATCGGCAACCTGGCCACTCGCACCCATACAAATCAAATGACTGCCCTCAATAGTAGGAGTTTCCAACTCACTCAGGATTGAGGTCATGTTACCTATGGTCATCCTAGTGAAGTGAAGTCTCTATCATGAACGGTGTTATATAACGAGACGTTAACACTACTTAGTCAGGTCTTATACAAACTCTTTGTATAGGATGCCCCCGCTCGTATGTCCCCAACACGAATGATTGGAATTAGACCATCTGTGACAAGTCACAACACTTGTGACCATTCCACAAAGTTGGTCGCGTCCGTAGCATTACCAGGATAAGATTTCCCTTCTTTATCCATATATTACAGACCATTTTGGTTATCACTCAAGACATGATCCACTTGTATGTCACCATATACATGCTTGAGTCATATCCAGATAACCAGGGATTTTATGTTTATTGGTTTGTGGTAAAGTAAATAAAACAATTAAGCAAGCAAAAAACAATATATGAAGTAAATATCATATATTAACAATATAAGTGTTCGTACATACTGTTTACAAACTATAGGACACGAGACTTTAGGGCATCAACCCCAACAAGGTGGCTAAAAGATGAGAAAAAAATATTTATGTCTAGAAGATAGTGCAACTACACAATACTTATAAGTAGAAAATATTTTTCCAAACTGACAATGTGAGAAGCAAAAATCAATACAATTTCAGGTTCTGCAAACCTAATTGAAGGGTTTGTAAAAGCAAATATTATTTTTTCTCGAGGAACAAAATTGACAATTGACAATGCATTGTTTTCTAGTCAACCAAAGAGAAATCAACTTAGTTTTAAAGATATACAATGCAGTAGTTAACATATTAAGACTAATAGAAAGAATAATATGGAGTATCTTTATATCATATCTACCGTCTCATATGAAAAACGTAGACTGGAAGAGTTGCTTGCTTTATCTTATAGATTATATTATACTCATATACGAGTAATTGAAACATATGCAACAATGAACCCGATGTTCATGAATCTAGATATATTTACAATTTGGCATGACAAATTAGGTCATCTAGGGTATATAATTATGAGAATAATTATTGAGAATTCAAATGGACATCCATTGAAGAGCAGAAGATTCTTCAATTTGACGAATTATCATGTGATGATTGCACTCAGAACAAATTAATTATTAGACCATCACTAATCAAAGTGTGGATTGAATCACCTGCATTTTTAGGACGAATTCATTATGATATATGTGGACTTATTAACCCACCAAATAGACCATTTAAATATTTTATGGTATTAATAAATGCATCCAGTAGATGGTCAAATAATTAAGTTAAGAGCACGATTTCTTGATTATACAATTAAGATCATTCTTCTTGATAATGCTGGTGAATTTACAACCTAAGCTTTTGATAATTGTTGTATGTCAATTGGGATAAGTGTTTAATATATTGTAGCTCATGTTCATACATAAGATGGTTTAGCTTAATCATTCATAAAACGTCTGTAATTAATTGCTAAACTAGAGCTAAGCTTCTTATATCTGTATGGGACATGCTATTTTGCATGCAATGCCATTTGTACGCATAAGTCCGGTATCTTATCATTAACACTCACCATTGCAATTAGCTTATGGCCATGAGCCAAATATTTCCCATATGAGGATTTTTGGATGTGCAATATATGTTCCAATTGCTCCACCACAACGTACTAAAATGGGTCCTCAAAAGAGGTTAGGAATATATATTGCATATGATTCCCTCATTAATTATAAAAAATCTTCAACTCCTGACGGGTGATGTATTTACTGGATGATTTGATGATTGTCATTTTAATGAGACAAATTTTCAACATCAAGGGGAGAAATTTAAGAAGTTGGAAAAAGAAATTACATGAAATGCATCATTATTATCTCGTTTAGATCCTCATGCATATCAATGTGAACTTGAAGTTTCGAAGATAGTTTATTTGCAAAATATAGCAAATTAGTTACCATATGCATTTATATATGCAAAGAAAGCAACTAAGTCACATATACCAACTGCAGATGCTCCACTGAAAATTGATATCCCAACACAGCAAGTTGTCACTAATGAGTCTGGGACACGCCAGAAGCGTGGTAGATCAATGGGTTCCAAAGATAAAAATCATCGAAAATAAAATAATTAATATTCAAGAAGACTTGGTTGAGGATGTAAATACCCATGAAGAAATTTACTAATGAGGAGATAATAATGAGATTTCAATAGACTATGTCATGACAAAAAAAAAGGGGAACTGAACTCGTGTAATTATTGACACTATTTTTGCGTATAACGTTGCTCTTGATATTATATCTGAAAATGAGGATTATGAATCAAAATCTGTTGAAGAATGTCGACATAGAAAATATTGGTTTTAGTGGAAAGAAACAATCGAGGCAGAATTAAACTCACTTTCGAAATGTCAGGTTTTTGGACCAGTAGTCTGAACACCAGAAGTGTCAAACCTATGGGATACAAATGGGTATTTGTGAGGACAAAAAAAATGAAAATAATGAAGTCACAAGATATAAAGCAAGACTATTTGCACAATGTTTTTCACAAAGACTTGGTATTGATTATGAGGAGACGTATTATACGGTGGTAAATGCAATTACACTAAGATATTTAATTGGTCTTGCTGGGGTTGATGTCCTAAATCTCGTAAGGTCTTATAGTTTGTAAATGTATTGAACAAATTAATTGTCTATTTAATAAAATATATGATATTTTATTCCATATTTTTGTTGTATTAACCACAAATCAATAAACTAACATCCCAGGTTATCTTTTAACTTAGACATGTATGTAGAGACATACAGGTGGATCGTGTTTAAATGATAACCTAAATGACATGTAGTAGATGGATAAGGCTGGATACCTTATCCTGGTGACACTACGAGTATGACCCGCTTTGTAAGTGTTACAATTGTTGTAAAGTGCTACAAATGATCCGATGATCATTTATGTATAGACATGTGAGCGGGGATATTTTATACAAACGAGTTTGTATAAGACTGGACCACGAAATGTCTAGTCTCACTATATAGCACTGTTCATAATTGAGACTTACATTTCACTAGGATGAACATAGGTAACATGACCTAAATCTTGAGTGAGTTGTGAATTCCTGCTTATGAGGGCGGTCCTTTGATTTGTATAGGTGAGAGTGGCCAAATCGCGGACTCAACAAGCCTACCATTTTGGGGATTCGTCTGATTGGGGAGCTGAGAACATAGCTATACAAGAAGGAATTCACTCCTTCTCCGAGATCGGGGTAAATAGATAAATTATTTCCTCAAAGGCTGATTCTAAGGCTTGAACAATGTGGCGCAAGACCTTCTCCTGGCCCGAGAAGGGTTTAGTCATAGTTGAACTATGATCTATTGTTCATTAAAGGGATCAGTGGTACTTAAAGAGTTAGATGTAACTACAGGGACAAAACAGTAATTTTGGCCTAGTTGTACTTAGGAGCAATTTGTGAAAGGTCAACGTATTGTTGATTGGTTATATCCAACGGACACAGAATATATCTTAAGTGCGAAGAGTGCAACTGTCGGTCTTTAATGGAGTGCCCGATAGTTAACGAGTGGTGAATAAATTAATTAAAGAGTTTGATTAATTATTCATGTACCGTTGGAGCTTCAAGCTATAGGTCCATAAGCTTCAAGCTACAGGTCCATGAGGTCCCCTTGGTAGCTCAATAAGATTAAATGATAATCAGTTTTTAGACTAATTTGAATTGTTCAAATTGATAGAGGGATTTAATTATATATGATATAATTAAGTTATTTTAATTATATGTGATATAATTATTATAATGTGTTTGATACATTATAGATTAATTGGGAGAATATAAATATTTGAATGAGATTCAAATATTATTAATATGAATTAGATTCATAATTGTTGAATTTAATATAAATGTGAATTATATTAGATGCCATATAAGAGAGAAAAGAAACTATAGGTTATGTTGTATGTGATAAAATATTAAATCTATATGTTATATATATATGATAAGTTAGTTATCATATTTTTATTAAATATAATTTATATTTTATTTTAAATAAAAATGAGGGAGACTTCCTCCCCCTCTTTTCTCTCCACTCACGTAAGTGGGTGGTTGTGGTATTTGGTTTTTTGAAAGACAGGAGAGAGTCTCCTTTTTCGACGATCTGATCATCAAATTGGATACATTGGAAAACAACATAAGAGTTCTGTGTGCAAGTTTGAGTTTTTTGTGAACAATTTAAAACCTTCATCTTTACTACTAAAATTCTCTCATTCCAAAATAGTCAGAGCCCACCACTATTGGGTTCTCTACTTGAGAATACCGTGGAAGTCTTTGTGGTAGTGTTCATGCTTTTCGTCGAGATTTTCTAGAAGAAAGTCTTCAAGGCGTTCGTGTACTATTCAAGGGATTCTTTAAGAAAAATTTTCAAAGGTAAGGTTTCTAAAACCTTTTTAACAGCATGCTGTAATTTATATAAATGCATATCTAGTTCTTTATTTACTGTAAAATTTATATTCAATGAAAAATGGATTTGGGACAATCGTTCTTCCGCTCAGGTTCCCTTCAATTTGGGATCCTTCAGGTCTAACCGTATATGAAAGTCTGGATATGCATCTTATGAATGTAGTCACGACATATTTATATGGATCTCTTGATAATGTTATTTATATAAGAACCCCATAAAGATCTAAGGTGCTTGAAACATATAAACCAAATTCTCGGGAATTGTATTAATAAAATTACAGAGATCGCTATATGGATTGAAACAATCATGACGAATGTGGTACAATCGCCTCAGTGGATATTTGAGAAGGATATCAAAATAATCCTATACGTCCATGTGTTTTTATAAATAAATCACAATCAGAATTTACTATTATAACTGTATATGTTGATTATTTAAATATAATTGGAACTCCTGAAGAACTTTTAGAGGCAATATAATATCTTAAGAAATAATCTGATATGAAAGATCTCAGAAAAACAAAATCTTTTATTGGCTTGTAAATTAAGCATTTAGCAGATGAGATATTTGTTTATCGGTCAACTCATACATGAAAGGTTTTGATTTTTATATGGATAAAGCACATTTGTTGAACATTCCAATAGAAGTGCGTTCACTATATGTAAAAAAAAGAGATAGAAATCGACCTCAAGATGATAATGAAAAACTTTTTGGTCTTGGAGTACCATATCTTAGTGCAATTGGTATATTTATGTATCTTGCTAATAATACAATACCATATATTGCATTTTCAGCAAATTTATTAGCAAGAAATGTTTCTTCTCCAACAAAAAGATATTGGAACGAAATTATGCATATATTTCGTTATCTTCGAGGAACGATCGACATGAGTTTGTTTTATTCAAATAAATCAAAATTTGATATAGTTGGTTATGCAGATTTTGGATATTTATCTGATCCACACAAAGCTATATCTCAGACATGTTATTTGTTCACACATGGAGGAACTATTATATCATGGCAATCGGTGAAATAGACCATAACAACCGCTTCCTCAAATCATGCTGAAATTCTTGCAATTCACGAGGCTGGTCGAGAATGTATGGCTAAGATCAATGACCCAACACATTCGTGGAACACGTGGTTTGTCTTCTAGTAAAAATTTTCAAATGATACAACATGCATATCCCAAATCAAACGTGGATATATTAAAGGGGATAGAACAAAACACATTTCGTCGAAACTTTTCTACACTCACTATCTTGAAGAAAATGATGACATCACTTTACAACAAATTTGTTCGAAAGATAACCAGACAGACTTATTTACAAAGACATTACTTACCGCAACCTTTGAAAAATCGGTGAACAACATTGAAATGCGACAACTCATAGATCTCAAATGATGTTTCCACGAGGGGGAGTAACTAGTATAGATTTTATGAATTATGTACTTTTTTTTCGTTCATTATGATTTTTTCCCAGTGGGTTTTTTCATAGTATGGTTTTAACGAGACATATCCATGTGTTGTCCAAGTGTCTCAAGATTACACACCATTAGTGTCAATGTAATTGACCTCCTACTTGTCAAATTGCCTATAAATAATGACATTTGGTGAGTTTTGAAAGATACACATATTGGTGTTCAATCCAAAAAGATTGGAAAAAGTGAAGAAATCAATTATTTGTTATTTTATTTACTTTTTGTTATTTATTTATTTTATATATTATATTATATTCATATATGTTACTATATTATATTTTCTCCATATCTATATTTTCGTCGTGGACGGTTGTACTTCTCAAATTTACAACAAAAATATGATTGGAATGTTTTTTTCCCCCACCAAAGTAGAACAGAAAAAGAAAAATGAAAATAACTATGGAAGCGACTTCAGTTGTTTTGTGAGAGCATTCACTATTTATTACGCCAGCCGCTCGTGGCGCCACGTACCACGACCGTCGGGTGCGATTTCACTCGCTTTATAAACTCATGTCCCTGCGAACTTTCGTCTCTAATCACTCTCTGCTTCGCAAGCACCCATCTCTGGCGCCTCGACTCTCTGTACTTCGGCCATTCATTTCAACATTTGCAATGTCATATCGGCCCAACTATCAAGGTGGCCGTCGTGGTAGTTCCTCCGGAGGAGGACGCGGCGGTGGTCGACGAGGCGGAGGTGGAGGTGGCGGAGGTAGAGGCGGCGGCGGTAGAGGGGAGCAACGTTGGTGGGACCCAGTCTGGCGTGCTGAGCGTCTGCGACAAAAGGCTGCTGAGGTACTCTCTACACGTTTTTTATAACTTATCCTTCAAGAGTTGGAAGGTGGCCGAGGACGGTGATGATCTGTTCGGTGGGTTAGAGAAAGGGAGGAACGAAAATTAAAGAACCGTTCAGCTTAATTAGCTGGGTTAGTTGTTGCATTAGGTTTAACCGATTGTGTCTAATGTTTGGGACGGATCATCGACTCAATCGTTCTTTCTTTCTCTATATGCGTATTAAAAGCCCCTCCAATCTAATCTCAACGTGTAAAAGCTACTGTAGTTACAATACAGAAATCAATACGAGAAGGTGAAGGAAAAATCATTAGATTTATTTAAAGTATGGTTAAACGGGTTGGGATTTTTAATATGTAGCCAATAAATACAAAGTCAATTAAATCACAAGCACAAAGGAGCTAAAATTAACAACACCAACATTTACATGAAAACCCTCAGAGTAAGAGGAAAAACCATGAGACGGCTCCAAAAAATTCCACTATGAATGCAATGAGCTACAAAAGTTTCTTCCCTAGTCGAGGATACAACGACCATCAACAAAATACATCACTAGTAAACAAAATGGTGCATAAAAATACCCTTCATCAAGTAAAGATGGAACAAAAACATAAAGGAGAGATCTCATCGGTGAGGACAACTCAGAGAAATCAATAAAGATGAACCAAACTGATTCTTCGACCACCACACAAACTGCACTAAGTACAATATCAAAACCGTCAAGTACAATATCAAAACCGTCTCCTCTTATCTTCTTCTCTTGAACGAAGTCACCAAAACCCAGCTTATGCAGCAAACTCACACACATATATTTTGTTCTCTTCTCACCTCCCTACGTTTTTTCAACTTCTTTAGAAAAAACTAGAGGAGGCAAGCTTGCTAAACAAGCTTCTAATTTTTCCATTCCATTAAAAGCAAATTGACCATATTGGACCAAAACTTTGGGCCTCCTGTGATTTTTGTCAGGACCCAAGAAACTCCCCCACTTGACTACATAGAAGGGCCAACCATACCCGCTATCAATCTACATAATTCATGCTTTCCTCTAGGTAAGGCCTTTGTCATCATATCTGAGTCGTTGTCATTTGTGTGTATCTTTTCAGTTTCTAACAACTTATCATTCAACACGTCCCGAATCCAATGATATTTGCCATCAACATGCTTGGACTTCGAGTGAAAATTTGGATTCTTGTTTAGATGAATAACACTCTGTCTGTCATAGTACACAACACATACCTTTGTTAACACTTGCAAGAATTTCTCCATCCAAAGCATTTCTTTGCAAGCTTCGGTCGTCGCTATAACCTTAACTTCTATAGTTTAAAGAGCAACACACTTTTGTAACTTGGATTGCCACAATGTAACTCTCCATGCCCCTTACATATGTAATAAAAAACCATGAAGTGGATTTTCTAGAATTAACATCATTGGCCAATTTCTTGGTGATTTAGAGGGTGGATTTTCACATGGGGGCACAATATCACCAAGAAAAACCAGTGTTCTAGAACTGGCAACTCATCAGGGGGCACAATATCATCAATACTGTTATTTCCATTTTTGTCTTCCATATGTGAAGAAGAAGAACCCATATATATTAGATCATCTTTTTCAGGCTGTAGTTTCTTTGTTCTCTATATCTTCAATAGTTTGATCTTCGAGAAATGCAACATCTCGGCTTCTAATAAGATTCTCTTCAACTGGATCTACAAACCGTAACCAAACTCATCATATCCATAACCTAAAAATATGCATTGTTTGGTTTTATTGTTTAGCTTTGTTCTCTCATCTTTGGGGATATGAACAAACACTTGGCATCCAAAGGCCTTCAAATAATCATAGGAAGAATACTTTCCTGTCCATATCTTTTGGGGCCATTTCACATTTGAAAGAAACGGTTGGAGAAGGATTTATCAAGTTCACTGTAGTTTTCACAATTTCACCTCGAAAATGTCTCGACAACTTTGCATTTGACAACATGCATTTGGCTCTTTCTACAATGGTGCGATTCATTCGTGCAACTTCACCATTATGCTAAGGAGTCTTAGGAACTGTCATTTGATGTCTAATTCCATGCCTTTTACAATACTCATCAAATGAATCTCTATACTCACCACCATTGTCTGTTCTAAGTATTTCAATTGTCTCTCAATCTCTCTTTCTACTTTGACTAGAAACTCTATAACACATTCAAGACCTGGGTGGTATGATATGCTTCTTTGCAAGAATATCTAATCCTTTCTGACTCGTGACCAAGTCATTTATGCTATAGCTCCATGAGCGACTCATTTTCGACTGCATTTACATGACCGTTTGCGAGCTTTGCATTCATCACATACATTGTGGAGTTTCTATTTTTTCTTGCTACCACCAATGAGCCTCTAGTGAGTTTCTAATGATTATCACCAAAGTGACTATGATAGCCATCGTTTTCAAGTTGTTTGTGGAAATGAGATTCAACCGCATATTTGGAACATGTTAAACATTTTTTAGACCTCCAAGCACACATAATGACAAGCATTAGAGTAATTGGATTGAGTCTTAAGTTTGCCAATTCTCAAGAAAAGAAAATGTTGAGGATCCCAAATTGGAAAAATCAAGGGACCTCCCACTCCTAATAAGATTGTTGGGTTACTTTTCTCATTGGCAATTGGTTTTGATAAGGAACTCTATGTTATCTAATATGGTATCGGAGCCCATAAAGTCCAAATGGGTATTTGGTCCAATAAAAAAATTGAGATACGATCAAGAATGGTGAACCCAAACGAGGCATCATTTTGAAGGGCATGTTGAGGATCCCGCATTGGAAAAATCAAGGGACCTCACACTTTTAATAAGATTGATGAGTTACTCCTCTCATTGCCAATTGGTTTTGTGAAGGAACCCCATGTTGTCTAATACCATTTTAAATCCTAAATCACCTGCTCTGGTACCATTTTAAATCACCAATTGACCCAAAAGCTTAATATAATATCATTTAACAGAAACGATTTCATCCAAGACTCCATTATATATATATAATGTGCTTAGACATCGGAAGGCCAAGGCCTCCCTTCCATTTTTTGTAAATTTTTAATACTCCAGTGAAATCTTATTGCAATTGAAAAAAATCTAATAGAATATGGATTTTTTCAATTGAAATAATCTAGGATTTAATATCCTATGAGTTTCATTTGACACCCAAATGTTGTAGAGTCAGACAGGTTGTTCCGTGACATTAGTCGAGGTGTGTGTTAGCTGGCCTCGATGCTCACAGATACCCAAAAAAAAGAAAAACAATACAATAGAATCAAGTTTGGTGGATAACTAAATCTATTCCTCATTTTCTCCATCCAGAAGTCCTTTCATCAAACTTTTTTGTTTTTTCGTTGTTTTGATAAAAGCAATACTTTTCATTGAGAATAAACGAAAGAATCCAAGCGCAAACAAAAAGACCAAAGCCCACAAAAAAAAGAACCCAATCTTTTTTTTTTTAAATAAGAAAACAAAAAATTAAAAAAAAAGAGCCAAACACTGGCATATTTCTAGTGGTATCATCTATTTGGGTTTATAGCTTGAATGAAACAATCAATATTTTAAAAACAAAGTGAGGCATTTTGGGTTTCATTTCCTTTTTAGTGTATGACTTCGATAATGTTTGATCTTATATTCTTGTTTTAACATTCAATCGTGTAATGTATAATTTTGCATTTTAATCTATGTCCCCCTTGAAAATAACTCCTAAATGCAGATGGAGGTTCTTAATGAAGATGAATGGTGGACTAAGATGGACCAGATGAAAAGAGGAGGGGAACAGGAGATGATAATTAAGCTTAGTTATAGTCGAAGTGATCAAGAAATCCTTTCTGACATGGCTTATCAACAGGGTCTTTACTTGTACGTTTCTGCTGCCATATTTAACAAGAATTAATATTAGACTTACTGAAATCTATAATTAAGTACAAAAACAAGCTTGAGTTTTTACTTGTCTCAGTTTTTGTCCCCTTAATCATTGAGAATATTTTTTCCTTCACTATTAGCACTTCATTGTTATTTGTGTTACGAGCCTACAACCTTTTGTACTTTTTATGGTACAAAAACACTATATATGCAATATGCTACCTCGGATGGGATCTGATACTTTATTTTACTGATTCTGTGCTTGTGGAAAGAAAGCCATGTATATAATAAGGGGAAGACCCTTGTGGTTAGTAAAGTTCCATTGCCAGATTACCGGGCTGATCTTGATGAACGCCATGGGTCTACACAAAAGGAGGTTCATTTTTTGTCTTTTAATGAATTGTTATGACTTCTTTTGGTTACCCAAACTGTTTAAGCTGAGTCTAACCTCATTTTAATCTATGTGTAGATTCGAATGACTACAGATATAGAGAGGAGAGTTGGAGATCTTTTGGATGATTTGCAGTGTCAGGGGAGGGAGCACAGTGTTTCGTCTACTGCATCAGTTGATAAAGGCAAACAGTTCCCAACTTCTGTAAATAACATAAAACCTGCCTACAAGTTGGAGACTGATTCAGCAAAGGAGAAACTTAGTGCTGAACTTAAGCAGACACAGGAAGCGATGAAAGTAAATTTGCTAGTCTTTTCTAATGATGCTTTCTCTCTCTCTAACATAAATATAATGTAACCTATTGTGCATTGCAGGGAAACGATGGCTTAAAAGCAATGTTGGCATTTAGGGAAAAGCTTCCTGCATTCAATGTAAAATCTGAATTTATAAAAGCAATGACAGAAAGCCAGGTGCAAATGCTTTGTCTCTATCAATCTTTATATTTATCTTAGCCAAAAAGTTATCTTCATTTTGAAGCTAACATTTATATTTGAAAATTTGAACATTTTCTTCTCTCCCCTCCTGATTTGACCAAAAAGATAACAGAAAGGATATAATATGTGACACACTATTCTATGCTGAACATTTGTTAGAGTTCGATTAGGAGAGAGCTTAGTTTGTACGTGAGGAGTTATGTGAAATAACTTGACATAGCACTAATTTGTTAGAGATTATTAGTTTCCACGGTCATGATGGAACAAAGAAGGCATATTTGGGTATAAACTATTGGAGACAGATAGAGCCAGCCTTCTCAGAATCAACCTTTGAATTTCCCTTTAGTATTCTATTTCTTTTTCTGAGTTTTTATTGTATTGATTGATTAAGTCTATTTTCTCAAAGGTGACTGTTTCAACAGAGTATTGATTTCTATGAATGTTTGACTCAAGGGGCATTATGGCTTTATTTCTCTAGTTAATGCTATCCACAATTTTTGTCTTGAATGTCAGGTATTGGTTGTTTCAGGAGAGACAGGATGCGGTAAAACCACACAGCTCCCTCAATTTATTTTAGAAGAGGAGATATCAAAACTTCGTGGTGCTGACTGCAAAATAATATGCACCCAACCTCGGCGTATCTCTGCTATTTCAGTTGCTGCTCGCATATCCTCTGAAAGGGGAGAAAATCTTGGTGAAACAGTTGGATATCAAATACGATTGGAAGCAAAACAATCAGCTCAGACTCGACTACTATTTTGCACCACTGGAGTTCTACTGCGGCAGTTGGTATATATTCTTTTCATGTGCATGTGTTTCTGATTTATTTTTAATAGCCCATGGATCTCTTTTTAACTCCCCAATAATTTCGTCTATGCTATGGATATTTATAATTAGACAATAAGGGTGTTACATAAACTAGCTTGATAAAAAAGAATCCCAGGCCAATGCTTGTGAGTTGTGACTTCCAGTGTTTACTTAATTCTGAGTCAGCAATTGAAAACTAATTCCTGGCCACTTATGTTGGTGGATGCAGAAATTGGAGGAATGGAGATATTAATCTCCTTTCTTTCTTATTCAATATGTGCACGTTAGGTCTTCTTATATTGGAGAGAGACCTTTTACAGTTATGGAAAAAATAAAGACCATGAAGGAAAAAATATTCATATACAAATATAGAAATTCCAACACTCCCCCTCAAGCTGGTTTGAAGATGTCTTCCATAGCCAGCTTGTTAATCATTCTGTCAAATTGTTTCTTTGGAAGACCTTTAGTTAGCACATTAGCAATTTGCTCTGATGTAGGAAGATAATGAATACATATGGTTCCTCCAATTTTTTCTTTAATAAAATGCTTATCAACCTCAATATGTTTTGTTCTATCGTGTAGAACTGGATTATGGGCAATAGAAATTGCAGCTTTATTGTCACAATAAATCCGTATAGGCATAGTAAAAGAAATCTTCAACTCTTCAAGTATCCTTTTGATCCATATGCTTTCACAAACTCCATGAGCCAATGCTCTAAACTCTGCTTCAGCACTACTTCTGGCCACCACATTTTGTTTCTTTACTCCTCCAAGTAACCAAATTTCCTCCAATAAAAAAACAATAACCAGAGGTGGATCTTCTATCTGTAGTACTTCTAGCCCAATCTGCGTCAATATAGACTTCTATTTGGAAGTGATTATTCCTTTTGAGAATACCTTTTTCAAGAGATCCTTTCAAATATCTCAAAATTCTGTAGGCTGCTTCAAAATGAGTCGGTCCAGGAGCATGCATAAACTGACTAACTATGCTCACAGCAAATGCAATATCAGGATGTGTATGAGACAGATAAATTAATCTACCAACAAGCCTCTGATACCGTTCCTTGTCCTTTATTTCTTTTGCTTTTGCTGCTAGAAGCTTTATATTAGGTTCAATAGGAGTTTCTGCAACCTTGCAACCAAGCAAGCCTGTTTCTTTAAGTAAATCAAGGACATACTTTCTTTGGTTAACAACGATCCCCTTTTTTGATCTTGCAAATTCCATTCCTAGGAAATATTTCAACGTTTCTAAGTCCTTAATTTGAAATTCACAAGCCAGTTTTTTCTTGAGATCAGCTAAGCGTGCTTCATCATCACCCTGAGAATAATAGCATCTACATAAACAATCAAAATTGAGATTTTATTATTCTCTGAATGTTTATAAAATAATGTATGATCTGTTTGACTTTTAAGAAATTCATAACTGGACACAACTTTTCCAAAACGCCTAACTCAAGCTCTTGGGGATTGTTTAAGACCATAGAGAGATTTTTTTAATTTGCAAATTTTACTACTGCCAATCTTCTTCTCAAAACCACCAAATTTTTTAATTTGCAAATTTTATTACAGCCAATCTCCTTCTCAAAACTTGGTGGTAAGCTCATAAAGACCTCTTTCTCAAGATCACCATTCATAAAAGCATTTTTCACATCAAGTTGGTAAAGCGGCCAATCCAAATTAACTGCAAGAGACAAAAGAATTCTAATAGAGTTAATTTTTGCAACAAGGGCAAATGTTTCTTGATAATCAATTCCATATGTCTGAGTGAATCCTTTAGCTACCAGTCTGGCTTTGTATCTTTCAACACTACCATCAGCATGATACTTTGTACACCCCATTGGTTTCTTATTTTTAGGTAATTCTACTATTTCCCAAGTTCCATTTTGTTTTAGAGCATTCATCTCTTCCATAACTGCTAATTTCCAATTTGGATCATCTAAAGCCTCGTGTATATTCTTTGGAACAAACAAGTCATCAATTTTGGAAGTGAAAGATCTATGATTATTTGACAATTTTTTATATGACAAAGTTTGCAATAGGATGTTTGGTACAACTACGAATACCTTTTCTAAGAGCAATGGGAACGTCGAGATCAGACACTACTGGAAAAGTACTTTGAGTAGTTGAAGGGGTAGGAATAGAAGAAGAATTACCAGTTTCAGTCGTCGGGGTCTCAGATTGGTCGTGTGAAGGATCAACTATCTTGTCTTGGTTCCCTTGATTGAATTTTGTTCTAGTATAAAACTTAAACTCAGACACTTGATCAATATGATCATTTTGTAGTATTTCTCCCCTTGATCGAGAAGTTTCTACACTTGACATCATAGATCTAGTAACATTTGGATGATTAGGGTTGGAAATAGGAATACAAACATCTCAAAAATTTTCTTCCAAATTTGGCTTCTCCCCTTAAGAGAATTTTGGGGAAATATGGTTGATTTTCTAAAAAAGTCACATCCATACTCGAGAGTTTTTTTGTCAAAGGGTCAAAACATTCATAACCTTTTTTATTTGAAGAGTAACCCAGAAAAATGCATTTAATAGCCCTATAATCAAGTTTAGACTGGAATTGGTCGGGTATGTGAACATACGTAGTACATCCAAAAACTTTGAGGGGTAATTTAGAATATATGCGGGATGTTAGAAATTCTTCTTTAAGGCAGTGGATGGGAGTCTTAAAATTCAAGATCTTACTAGGCATTCTATTTATTAGGTAGGTAGCTGTAAGAATTGCTTTCCCCTATAGATATTTTGGAACTTGCATAGAAAACATTATAGCACGTGCCACTTCTAGTAAATGCCTATTTTTTCTTTAAGCAATCCCATTTTGTTGGGGAATGTCTCGGCATGTAGATTGATGAATGATACCTTTGTTTTCAAAAATTCACCAAAAAACTCATTTAAGTACTCAGTTCCATTATCAGGGTGTAAAATGAAGATTTTGGTTTGAAATTGAGTTTCAATCATATTGTAAAATTGTTTAAAAATGTCTTTCACCTCAGATTTTTTCTTCTTTAAATAAACCCAAGATAAACGAGTATGATCATCAATAAAAGTTACAAACCATCTTTTTCCACTATGAGTCGTAATTTTAGAAGGACCCCAAACATCGGTATGAATTAAATAAAAAGGTTTTGAAGCCTTGTAAGGTTTTGGAAAATATGTAGACTGACGATTCTTGGTGAAAATGCAACTTTCACAATCAAGAGATGAATAATCAATTCCCTTAAATAAATATGGAAATAAATATTTCAGATAAAGAAAACTGGGATGTCCTAGTCTATGATGCCACAGTATAATTTGTTCTTTAACAAAAAGAGAACTGATACTACTAAGACCTTGAATTACTTTATTTCTAAAATAACCTTCATCAAAGTAGTAGAGACCATCAAGCATCCTAGCACACCCAATCATCCTCCCCGAATCCTGATCCTGAAAAATACAATGAGATTCAAAAAATGTAACACGACAATTAAAATCTTTGGAAGTTAGAAACGGATATAAGATTACAGGCTAATTTTGGAACATGTAAGACAAAACTGGAGAGAAATATTTTCAGTCAATTTAATAGTTCATTTTCTTGCAATAGAAGAAAAATTACCATTGACAATTCTAATTTTCTCATTGCAATATAATGGAGAGTACGAATTAAAAGAAGACGAAGAACTAGTCATGTGATTTGAAGCTCTGGAATCAATAATCCACAAAGATGAATTACTACACGAGAATGTCTTGGGACCTGTGTAAGTCAAAGAAACACATGAATTATTAGATGAAAAATTGGTGGTTGATAGTTGTAGGATTTGATGAATTTGCTCTTGTAACATGATAGAAGATTTAGCAAATAGTAGAAATCCACCCAAAAAGAAAGAGTTTTAACCCAAATCCAATAGAAGCAACCCAAACTAGGAGTGAATCAAACTAGAAAAATAGATTTTTAATAAACCAGCTGGCCAAGCCAGACAGATTGGATGCTGAACCAAAAAATTGAACCAGACCCGGTTGAAGTTGCTACCCAGTCGATAAAACACTTTTCCCACAATTTAATCTGCTACCCAGTTGAGAATTGGCCACCCACGACAGTATAGGAAACCAAGCCCACGACAGTACGGCAACCTTACGGCTTTCTGACTTCACGAGGCTCACGGCAATTGGCACCCACGATCGGCGATGATGCTTACGGGAATTGACAATCAACAACGCGATTCGGCTGGATGCTTTCAATTGATGAACGAGTTTCGTGGTCGAAGAACGTGTTTCGAAAACCGACCCAGACTTGCGCTGTGAACCTGATTCACAACCCACGACGCATAATTGGACCTGGAATCGAAATGGAGTTGGCCCACGACCCGTCTCAGTTGCACGGACTCAACCCACAACTTGGATACACGCGACCCGACGACCCGGTTGTCCCATGATGAGGAACCCTAGCTTTTCGTTGCTCAGTCGGGACTTCAATCCATGATTCTTGGCCGATTTGTTTCAGAGGGTTTCGATCGGCTGTGATTTGCTTCTGATGTGAAGCTTGGCTACAATTTTCTTCCTTTTTGAATGATTCCTCATAAGTCATGGATTTGCTTCGGACGTGAAGCTCCCGTTCATAGATAGAGTTTTTCTGATGCGCACCTTCAAACGAATTGGTATGTTGATTGAAGTTTCAATGCTCTGTATTTTTTTTACTAGGATTTCGAACGTGAAACCTAAGAAAATTCGCAGAGATGGCTCTGATACCATGTAGAAATTGGAGGAATGGAAATATTAATCTCCTTTTTTTCTTATTCAATATGTGAAGGTTAGGTCTTCTTATAGTTTAGGTCTTCTTATATAGGAGAGAGATCTTTTACAATTATTGAAAGAATATAGACAATAAAGGAAAACATATTCATATACAAAAATAGAAATTCCAAAATATACAAATATAGAAGTTCCAACAGTGGAAATTTAATGTTCCATCTGAACACATCTTCAGACTTCTCCAGCCCCTTCATAGGCTTCAAATTTCTGCTGTTCTGTCTTAATGCATGTCTGAATATTGTTCTTGTTGTAGCTTTAGCAAGGTCATGGTCTCTTAAGTCTGCTCAAAGCTGTGATAGGTACACAATCTCAGGGGCTCCTCGTCTTGAATTTCAGGTTCAGGACCCACAATTGACTGGTGTTAGCCATTTGCTTGTGGATGAAATACATGAAAGAGGCATGAATGAGGACTTTTTATTAATAATTCTGCGCAACCTTCTTCCTCGGCGGCCAGATTTACGTCTTATTTTAATGAGTGCCACCATCAATGCAGACTTGTTCTCCAAATACTTTGGAAATGCCCCAACCTTACACATACCAGTATGTATAACATCTTTGTCGTAACATATTTTTAATATGTATTTATTTAATAATTATAATATATAGTGTTTCTATGAAATGTCAGGGAAAAACATTTGCTGTGACAGAGTTCTTTCTAGAGGATGTGCTGGAGAAAACTCGTTATAATATCAAGTCAGAGTTCGAAAACTTTGAAGGAAATTCAAGGAGAAGAAGGAGACAACAAGAGTCTAAGAAGGATCCTTTATCAGAATTATTTGAGGTATTCTTTATCCCTAATGCTGCATTTAATGTTTAATTTATCTTTGTTGTGTATTCGCATGGTTAGTTACATTGCTATTTTGTATATTTGAATGTTATACCGTGGATAGTTTTAGTTGTGGGTCCTTTTTAAATTTTTTTTATATCCGTGAGTGTCCGGGCTAGCTGACGTGTATCTCGACTAATCTCACGGGACAACCCACTTGACCCTACAATATTTGGGTGTTAAGGGAACTCGTTGGATATTAAATCCTAGGTAGGTGACCACCATGGATATTAGTTGTGACTTCTTTTTCGTTTTGTTCTCTTTAGAAAGTCGGTAGTTTGTAACTTCTCAAATATCAATAAAAAGCTCATTTCTTGTAAGTCGTTAAAACAAAATTTTCTTTGAGAGTGAAACATGCAGTCCTAGTAGCTTGTTTTTCTTATTCTTTTGCGGTTGTAACATTGTAATTTCTGATGCACTCAGAGGATTTCAATTTCATATTACTGAAATTTTGATTGGTGGGATTTCTAATTTTAGTGCACTGCGGGAAGCAGCAGTAGGTTGTTGGTTTAGTATGTATTTTTTTGTTAATGATGGACCAATTCAAGTTATCTCTGTTGACATTTTGCGTATAGCCTTTAAAATATTAGAATCATTCCTGATTAGAGTTGTGTAATCAATGTATTATTTTCAGTAATACTGATCCGCAGCATTATTGTTGTTTTGTAGGATGTTGATATTGATACTCATTACAGAGGTTACAGTTCATCTACGAGAAAGTCACTTGAAGCCTGGTCTGGAACACAACTTGATTTGAGTCTGGTATGTTCTTAGATGTTATAACGAACCACAGAAGATGAATCTATTGCTACTTCGTCCTCTTCTCTCTCTCTTCTCTTAAATAAAGAAAACAATATTACTGATGAGATGGAAGTACAAAACATGGGGGACATAAGTAATCTGAAATCTTCTTTCAGCTTTTGCAAAAGATAAAAAATTTGAAACAAAAGGGAGAAATAAAGGATAAAGGATTTGAGATATTGTGTAAAACTCCCGTTGGCTTCACTGCACGATGGCCATGGGAAGGTTACGTTTCTCAAACCATGTTGGATACTCCAGGGAGATTTTTCATAAATATAGACGTTTAATATTTTAGATCTTGGGCCCATTTTCTTCTGGTTTTGAATCCCTACAGGTACCAAATATACTGGCGCATTATGTCTTATTTCTAGTGTGCAAGAAGAAATTGGATCTTGCATCATGTAACCTATGCATGTGGATTTTAAAGGAATCCATTTTTTAACCAGAAACAACTTTCGATTGATGCAAGGAGACAAACAAAACAAAAAATCCCAGAAGGGAGAGGAGACAAAAAGCCAAAAAAGCAACCTCCAAAAGAAAAAACCAACAAAAATTCGCCAGAACAGCGGACTAGCCAGCAACAAGCTAGCCAAATCTCCAAAGCAACAAATTAACCAAAACTCAAAGAAAATCCCACAAGAACTAAAGAAAACCAAAAAGAGATCCACCCCCAAAAGACATAACCATCCAAATAGAACAGCAAACCATCTGAAAAACAACAAAAAAGAACATCTCTTTCTGTGTCAAGAATTTCAAGCCCTTTTTGGTCAATGGACTTGATAGGAACACAAGGGATGCTGACTTGAGCGAAATAATCTGCGAAGTTCTCACCATCAAGATGTTAAGGAAAAAAGACATTTTAACTTCCATAAATAGTATAAACCCACTAATTAAAATAGTATATGAGAGGAGGGAAAATGCATTAAAAAAATCTATGTTTTGATTGGGTGTTTTTTCTTTTTTCTTTTTCTTTTTCTTTTTTTTTTGCTAACCCCGCTAACTATAGTTAATATAAAAACTTATTACTCTATTTGATTTCTTTAATTTTAATTTATTCGTCTTACTTGAAAATTTTCATATTTTGTATGAATGAAGTAATTTTAAACGACTATTGTCAATAAAGTCTATTCAACTTTACCCAATAAATTTTGTAAGGAGTACAATTCAATTTTTAATACATGCTAAACAAATCTTCCTCGCCATTACATTCTCGTTCCTGCATCCTAAATGCCTTCTTGGAGATTAAAAGCTAAACTCAAATGCTCACTGTTTTTCCTATCCCAAAAATGCTCACTGTTTTTTGCTCATTCAATTCACTTGGTAGAGATTATTATTTTTTTTTTTTGGAGATCTTCGCTTCAATTTGACAATTGAGATCTTCAAGCTGTACAAGTTTAATTGATTCCCTCCTTTTCTTCACTAGGTCATGCTACTTCTAAGCATAGATTTTCTTTTCATATAACCAGTTGTGCTGATTATCTGTAGGTGGAATCAACTGTTGAATATATTTGTCGCCATGAAGGTAATGGTGCTATTCTCGTATTCCTTACCGGTTGGGATGAGATTTCTAAACTACTTGACAAAGTCAAAGCAAACAATTATCTTGGAGATTCTGGAAAGTTCTTAGTCCTTCCTTTACATGGCTCCATGCCAACCATTAATCAACGAGAAATATTTGATAGTCCTCCCCCCGCCAAAAGGTAAGTTTGACCCTCTGCTAGTTTAACTTATAGGATCCCCTTTTTCTTAGTGTGCTGAAAAGAAAGCTAAGGGATTTTTTTGTTTCTTTTTCAAGACTTTGATCATTGTTTAAGGGATTTTCATCAACCCTTAAAAACTGTGAAAAGTAGCAAGAGGTAGTACAGTAGTAAAGATCTCTTGGATTCAGGTTCAGCTAAAAGATGATGGGATTAAAAAACCTTTGTGATATTGTATTATTCTTTTCTTTTTATAATAACAAACTGAACAAAATGACAGAATGTAGCACAGTCATTAAACATCATAAAAGAGATCCCCTATGGGAGTAATCATGTCAAAGGAAATTTTAGTTCCTCAGGAAATTCATGAAACCTTTTTAATATTTCTTCTTCTTCTATATATTTGTATATGAGAGGAAGAATTCGTAATTTTTCTTCTTGATTTTCATGGATTTGTATTTGTATATGAGAGGATGAAAATATATCTTATCCAAAAAAAAAATCTTAATTTGTTGCTACATTTTCCTTCTTTCAATCCACATTTGTCTATTCTTGTAGAAAAATTGTGCTGGCAACTAATATTGCTGAGAGTAGTATCACCATAGATGACGTTGTCTATGTCATAGATTGTGGAAAAGCAAAGGAGACGAGTTATGATGCTTTAAACAAACTTGCTTGTCTGCTACCTTCATGGATTTCCAAGGCTTCAGCACACCAGGTATCCACTTTCTTGTAATGATAAATTGAAATTTATGACCCCTTTTGGTTGAGTGATGAAAATAAACTTCCATTAAAGATGAGGAGGGTGGGTAACCCCGAAAGAGAATCAAAAAACCATTTAAAGGAATCTGCTCTACAAGTATTTCCTTGCTTGCAAGTAAATAAATGAAAGAAGAATACTGCAAATACAAATTTGTGGTATCCAAATTTAATGCTCTTAGGTTTGTTTGGTTTACAAATTGATTTTGTTTTTCTCATGAATGATTGCAAAATTTTCAGAGGCGAGGTCGTGCTGGTCGTGTGCAACCTGGTGTTTGTTATAGGCTCTATCCAAAAATTATCCACGATGCAATGCTTCAGTATCAGTTACCTGAAATTCTGAGAACTCCTTTACAAGAACTTTGTCTGAATATCAAAAGTTTGCAGCTAGGAACTGTTGGATCCTTTTTGGCACAGGCATTACAACCACCAGATCCTCTTGCAGTCCAAAACGCCATTGAACTTCTCAAAACAATTGGTGCTTTAGATGATATGGAGGAGCTTACACCACTGGGTATATAATGGATGGATTTTCATTTTCTTGTTGAATATTGAATTGTGATCACTAATCTTGCAAGCCATGTTGCAGGTCGTCATCTTTGCACCCTACCACTGGACCCAAATATAGGGAAGATGCTTCTCATGGGTTCTATATTTCAATGCCTGAGTCCTGCCTTGACCATTGCTGCCGCTCTCGCTCACCGCGATCCATTTATTTTGCCCATTAATAGGAAAGAGGAAGCAAATGATGCAAAGAAATCATTTGCTGGTGATTCTTGCAGGTGACAATGTTTGGTGTGATAAAAAATATATATTATTTGTAAATATATATAATAAAAAGCTATAGCTTACTACTACTGTGGGGGATTTTCAACTTTTTTTATGCGAGATTCTTTTGTTTTCTATTTCTGAAATTGGAATTAAAAACTACCTGTGCAGTGATCACGTTGCTCTTCTTAAAGCCTTTGAAGGATGGAAGGATGCAAAAAGAAATGGAGCTGAAAGATCGTTCTGTTGGGATAACTTCTTATCTCCAGTAACCTTGCAGATGATGGATGATATGAGAATGCAGTTTCTAGATCTATTATCTGATATTGGCTTTGTAAACAAGTCCAGGGGACCAAGTGTAAGCTTTCTGTCAAAAACTTATTTTGGGAGGGAAATTTTGGGTCCCTTCTGAATCAAAAGGTGTGCAGCACCTCAGTTATTTCATTGAAGTGATTCATCTTGATGTACAATTGCATTAAGTTAGTTTGAAACAAAGCATAAATAACTATAAATAAAGAATAAAGTTCACTTCATAATTTAACAAGATTTATGAATTTGGTATTTGGTAAATATATTGATACATTACCTAAACCTCCACGTGATCGAATTGTAAGGTAGCAACCTAGCAACTAGTAATGAAATTAATGAGTTAGCTCTTGGTTAATAACACGTATATGTAGCCAATACAGACAGAGAGAGCATAGACATGGAAGAATTAGCCTGTAAAAAGAGGGATTTTGGCCTTTTGAATGCTTGAAGATTTGTCATACGGTTCTGCAACTGAGTAAAAGGCATTAACCTTGAGTTCTATTTTATGTCAAATCCTTAAGTTTTGATCTCAGTGCACTTCAATTCCTTGAGGGCTGGCCGTATGTTCACATTTTTTTTAGGTGTCATCCTTGATCGATTTTTGCTAATTTTTCATTGTTTTATGAAAAAGCACTTGGTTTTTTTTCACGAGTTCTGAAATTTGACATGCTGGAATTTTTATTTTCCTCGTCTCTCTTGTCCTTTTCTATTGGTTTCAATCTCTGTCCCCCTTTCCCCTTGTACATTCTCTTTTTGGATTAGAGATTGGAAGAAATCTTTCGTTTATTCTTTTTAAAAGGAATATCAGGCATTTCTAGGATAACAGAGATGTCACTTGTTCTGCAGGCTTACAACCAATACAGCCAAGATTTGGAGATGGTGTGTGCAGTGCTTTGTGCTGGACTATATCCTAATGTCGTACAATGTAAAAGAAGAGGAAAAAGGACAGCCTTCTATACTAAGGAAGTTGGGAAAGTGGATATTCATCCCGGATCTGTCAATGCAGGGGTTCATATCTTCCCTCTGCCTTACATGGTTTACAGTGAGAAAGTCAAAACAACTAGTATATACATTAGAGACTCCACCAATATATCGGACTATGCCTTGTTGTTGTTCGGTGGTAATCTTGTACCTACCAAAACTGGAGATGGCATTGAAATGCTGGGTGGCTACCTTCATTTCTCTGCATCAAAGAGCGTTTTAGATTTAATAAAGGTAATTTCTTCACGACGTCTAATTTATTTTTCACTTCTTTGGCCCTTCAAGTGCTTTCTTCCACCCGGACATTTATGTATTGCAAAGATGAGGGTTTTAGGAGACATTTGCTCTTACAAGTGATTGTTGGGTTTGAATATCTTGGCTAGGACAATGAAGGATTTTTCATTTTTCTTAATAAAGGGACTTTTGGACTTATTGAAGGCATGTCAAATTTTGATAGCCAGGATTAAATTGCCATTGCATTTATTAACGATCAAACGGAGCTATGTAGCAGATGTATATTTATGTTTTGGGGGTTCCATTGCATTGATTTACCTTTTATTCGTTTCTTTCCTTTCCTCAGAAACTGCGCGGTGAACTAGACAAGCTTTTGAATAGAAAGATTGAGGAGCCAGGTTTCGACATTACTACGGAAGGAAAAGGGGTGGTGGCAGCTGCAGTCGAGTTACTGCACAGTCAAGTTGTACATCACTAATTCAGAATTGCTTCTTTTGGTTGTAATTGCTTCTTTTAGTTGTAATTGCTTCTTCTAGTATCAACTAAGAATAGAACAAAGGGATCGATATGTTCTTTATGCTTGGGTACCCTTGCCTGAATATGGTAAATAATATCACTAATCAATAGAACAGATCATTCATTTTGTCGGTATGGAGTAGTTTGCTGACGTTTTTGTTTTTAAGTGATTACACTTGCGCTAGCTGAATTCTGCACAATTTATGTGAAGGTATTAGGACATTAGTCACTTAAATTTTAATTTCTGATCTTCTATTATTGGTTAGTAGCAATCTTTATTACTGACACATGGCTATTTATAATGCCTTTGATCATTGAATAAAGGTGGGAGAATTTATTGGGAGAATTTATTTACTCTCAGATTTAATATGGTTGGTATTCAGATGTATAAAAAGTTCTCTCGGTGGGTTTCTTTCTTAGTTCTTTGTTCGCCATGGTTGGGACTGATTCTCTTAACCCTATCAGTGAACCTTCATCTTCCTTGTTAACGACTCAACCTACACCTCAATCTATGGTTGATCAATACTTGAATCCCTATTTTCTTCTTCATTCCGATAGTACAAGCTTAATTCTTGTCTTTGATTTTTGCATCGAACCCAACAATACCTCATGGAGTAGAGTGATGATTATTGGTCTGACTGTCAAGAACAAGATGAGACTTGTTGATGGATTGTATTGCAACATTATGGCTACTACTTAGATTCTAAATGTGCTTTCAAAGGAGATTTTTCATTAAAGCTGGGGGATGTGATCCCGTTAGGTAATTATTTTGTTTTTTGGTTTTTGTTTTGTTTTGTTTTTTTTTTTTTTTTTTTGAAAATTAAGTCTATGGATATTATTTTTACTTCTAAATTTCTTCTTTTCTCATCTATTTTTTATCAATGATTTAAAAAACCAAGCAAAATTTTGAGAATTAAAAAAAAATAGTTTTAAAAAAAGTTATTTTTGTTTTTGGAATTTGATTAAGAATTTAACAATTGTACTTAAAAAAGATGCAAATAATTTAAATAGGCTTAAATTTCAAAAACAAAAACCAAAAGCCAAAAGCCAAATGTAATTTCTTGTTTTTCTGGTATTGGTTAAGTGTAATCTTTGTTATTGATATTTGCCTCTTTATAATGTTGTTGATAATTCAATAAAGGTGCACAAGTTTTATTTACTTTGAGCACTAATAGAATATCACTGCGCCAACACCTTTCAGAGGTGTATGATGGCAATATTTTTCGAATTTTTGGAGAACTAGATGGAGGTATTCATGGAGTGTGCCTCAAGAACCTGGAAAATGTGCTGAAGAAATGCGAAGAGACCGATCTGGTATTGAACTGGGAAAAATGTCATTTTATGGTTACAGGGGGAATTGTGTTGGGACACAAAGTATCCAAAGTAGGAATTGAAGTGGACCAAGCAAAAATCGATGCGATAGCCAAGCTACCACCAGCAGTGAATGTCAAAACATTGAGAAACTTTTTGGGGCACACAAGATTTTATCGACGATTCATTCGAAGCTTTTTCCAAATGGCAAGACCTCTTAGTGCACTTCTTGAGGTTGATCAGGTGTACAACTTTGATGACGATTGCGTAAAAGCATTCAACACTTTAAGAGATGTGCCCATATCTGTGCCCCTTTTGGTTGTGCTGGATTGGTCGCAAGCCTTTGTAGTAATATGTGACACAAGTAATTATGCAATGGGAACTATACTGGGCCAATGACAAGAAAAAATCCTTCATCCTATCTATTATGCCAGTAAGACCTTAAATGACTCACAAGAAAATTACACCACCACCGAAAAAGAAATGCTTGAGGTGGTATTTGTGTTAGACAAATTCCGCCAATACCTGATGGGGACGAATGTTGTGGTGACTCAGCAATCAAGCATCTGATGACTAAAAAAGATGTAAAGCCAAGATTGATTCGGTGGGTCCTGCTTTTACAAGAATTTGACTTAGAGATTAAAGATGGGCAAGAAATTGAGAATCAAGTGGCCGGCCACTTGTCAAGATTAGAAAATTTGGAGACACAAAGGAAAGAAAAGGATATTGAAGATTGTTTTCCTGATGAGAAATTGATGGCAGTAAACGACAAAGAACCTTGGTACGCGAATATCGTAAACTTTTTGGTTTGCGGCCTAATACCAGAGGAATATTCTTCACAACAAAAGAAGAAGTTGCGGCATGATGCAAAATTCTATTCCTGGGACGATTCTTTTTTGTATAAGTTGGGGCCAGATCACATTCTACGCAAATGCATTCCTGAACACGAAACTCAACGCATCTTGGAGTAATGTCATGAGTCCCCATACAGAGTACATTTTGGTGGGCAAAGGACTGTGGCAAAAGTGCTTCAAAGTGGTTACTTTTGGCCAACTCTATTCAAAGATGCCCGAGCCCATGTGATGAAATGTGATCGATGCCAAAGAACGGGTAACGTGTCCCGAAAAGATGAAATGCCACTAACTTCCATTTTGGAAGTAGAATTGTTTGATGTATGGGGTATAGATTTCATGGGCCTCTTTTCATCATCAGAAGATCGTCAATATATCTTGGTTGCAGTCGATTATGTCTCCCAATGGGTGGTGGTAATCTCTTGCACTAAAAACGTTACAAACATGGTGGAAAAATTCTTGAAGAAAAATATATTCACACGGTTTCGCACTCCCTGTGCATTGATAAGCGACAAAGATACTTACTTTATTAACCGCATTGTTGCTAATCTGCTAATAAAGTTTAATATCAGCCATAAGGTTGCGATAGCTTACCACCCACAAATGAATGACCAAGCGGAGATCTCTAACAGAGAGATAAAATCCATTATGGAGAAAGTTGTCAGCATATCTAGAAAAGATTGGGCGCAACGGATAGACAAGCTCTTTGGGCGTATCGTACTGCCTACAAAACGCCCATTGGAATGTCCCCGTTTGCGCTCGTATTTGGGGAAGCTTGCCATCTACCACTGGAGCTGGAGCATAAAGCATAATGGGCGCTTAAGAAGCTAAACTTGGATTTATTCAGCCCAGGGGAAGCCAGAAAACTACAGCTGAGCGAGTTGGCTGAATGGCGCTTTACCGTATACGAGAATGCCAAGCTCTACAAGGAACAGACAAAAAGATGGCATGAAAACAAAATCTATAAGAAAAATCTAGCTGTGGGGCAATAGGTTTTGTTATTTATTGCTCACCTTCGTTTGTTTCTAAGGAAACTAAAATCACGATGGTCTGGTCCTTTCATCCTCACAAATATCTTCCCACATGGAGCAGTGGGGCTAGCCAATGAAGACGGAAGTAATGTCTTCAAGGTCAATGGTCAACGCATTAAGCCTTATTATGGAGGCGTGATAGAGTGCAACGAGGAGACCATTGATCTAGTCGGGCAAGCTTGATCGCCCGCGTGGATGCGTTTTGCGGTATCACGATTTATTCTTTCAAAGGCATCCATTTTTACCCTTTTACTGCTTTCTTAGAATAGTTTTTTATTCTTTCTTTTGTTTGAACTTATTATTTTGAGAAATTGTTGGTTGAACTACAATTGCGTTAATTCTTGCGGTCGTGGGCGCTCATTGCACCCATAGTCAATTAAGTGTTAATTAAGCATCAACGTTGTGGACGGGTTATCGATTATCTTTTTGAGGTATTATTAATGCACTGGCAGACAAATTGTCTTTTCGTCTAACGGGCATTAAATGATGGGTATGCTTTTGGGATTCCCAAGTCTTCCGTCACACATCATTGCGATACTGGGAATTTCTAAGTGCTTAACCTTTAAAAACACATCTGATTCCTATCTTCTTGCTTATCTGCATTCTAGTTTTCTCTCGAGCCTTTAACTTTCTCATTCCTATCATCCGATCGTTTCTTCGCTCTTCAAACTCTCACCAGATTCCATGGCCGAGCAAACCCCCAACACCTCTTCCCAGCCATCTTCCCTTGCCAAAGCCCCTTTTTCCGCCCGAAAGGCTGCCATTTTGGCAGTAAGCCGTTGTATCGCCGCCCAACCAAAGCTACTTCCCTGACTTCCCATTAAACCTAGAAAAAGAACTGTTTCCTCCACCGACGCTTCACCGTCTGTTCGTCGAGAGGGGTTGAGCAAGGAGAGTGCCCCAACCATCAGCACTGAGGTGGTCGCTTCACAGCTTCCGTCTGAAAGTGAGCTGAAGAGGAAAGATGACAAGGAAGTTTTTGGGATGATCCTAAACAATATGGAATGTGAAAGGGGGCTGCCAGAAGCTGGAGTGGTTGACCAGCCACTACCCCAAGAAGATGCATAATAAGCTAAAATCCATGCGGCAATGGATCTTAAGGAGAATGCACTAGCAGACTCCAATGAGGGACCTATAAGGGCAATGCTGGAAAATGTAAGGAGAAAGGGTGACAAAGGGAAGCTTGCTAAGAAGGTAGAAGATTCAGAGGATGAGGAGCAAGCGCAAAGAAGAAAAAAAAAAGGAGGGGAAGAAAGTTGAGAAGAAACAACGCAATAAAGAGGAAAAGCGCATCAAACGCGAAGAAGAACGTAGATAATCGATAGAGAGCCCAATTGTGGAAGGAGAATCTACCACCGCAAGGGTGGAAATGACGCATGTGGAGATATTAACGCAAGACAAATCCACAATCCCTCATGACCGATTGGCAGCATCAGAGGCTCAACTACGAAGTTTTAAGAAAGAAGATGATGTCGTGCCAGGCACTCCACTTGTCCAGCGACCGAGAACTCGGACTGAAGAAGTTAAAGGGGTGAAAGTGGTGGACGCCAAAAGGGAGCAGGCACGCCAAATCATCGCATCTGCGAATTTGGCGAGAAGACTCCATGATGAAGAAGTGTGCCGCATGAATACGATAACAGAAGAAGAAGCTAAGAAAAAGCTTGCGGATGAGCAGAGCATCGCACTTGCCTCTAAGCAGTTGGAAAGGGAATTGAAAGAGGACAAAGAGGCAGAAAAGAAGAATAAGGAGGAAAAGAAAATGCACCGTAGGACAAAAGTCCAGCGCAATCTTGAGTTGAAAAGAAAAGAGAGAGAAGAATGGGAGAAAGAAAAAACAGGCAAAGAAAGGGAGAAGGAGCGTACCAACCGCCAGAAGGCTCGACTTGGTGCTGTGCAAGCCAAGGGAAAGGAAAAGGTTGAAGGTAGCAGGTCGTCCCTTGCTCAAAGGCGCCCAAAGGCTAGAAAGGGAACTGACGACTTAATCCTGGAGATGAGATTCTTCCCTGCATCAACCCCACTACCGGAATTCATTACAAGCATTATAGTTGAACTTGGATGGGAAGTATTTTGCCAATGCCCATCCATAGTCATCCCAATGGTAGTGCGAACATTTTATCAAGGCAACGTGCATAAATCAAGGGGTGTGATGATCATTGATGGTAGGGTTGTGTCGTTCAATGCATAGGACATCAACAAACTTTACAAGTTAAAATACTTTTCGGAAGCACCCGGTAATAGGTTGATTGAGAATCCTGATGACGAGCACTTGGAGGATGCATTGAGAATATTGACGCAACTTGGAACCCAGTGGACCGTCTCCTTAACCGGCATTCGCACTTTAGCATCCAACTGTCTGCTGCCAAAAGCGCGTCTATGGGTTTACTTAGTGAAGAAGTAACTCATCCCAAAAATGTATGATAAGACGATTTCAAGGGATACAATCATGGTTGCTTATTGCATTACGCGTGGCATCCCCATCGATGTTGTACGTTTACTTGTGAAAAAAATCCGTGGATATGTTGGCAGACCCCGTGGGCAACTTTACTTTCCTTGACCATCACTAGCCTATGCTTATCAGTGGGTTATGAAACAGAAGAAGAACCCATGGCTGAAGTTCACGGTATGATCAACACTAAGATCTTGCGAATCTTGCTGAAGGATTCGTCGATTGTCCTAAGCCTCTGCCCAAGCGTCCAATCATCGACCTAAATGCAGCGAAACCACCTCAACCCAAGAGACAGTGCCGAAATAACAAAGGGAAAGAAATTGCGCCAGAAAGCCCTGAGCTCATCCCTCTCGATAAGCCTACAAATCAACCTTCTCCTTTAACCATTCTCCCTTCAAGCCCATCTGCTCCTTCATCTTCTCTCCCCGAAGCCTACACCAATATTTTTCTTCATCATGACTCTTTTCATCAATCTCCAGCAACTTCGCCCCACCCTTCATTGCAATCCCATTCCTCGCCGAATCACGTGCCTCATGTTCATGACCCACACGATTTGGGTGCTGGTTCTTGTAATCAGCACCAAAACGAAGCTGGTGAGACATCGATGGCATCCCCTCCACACCAACCTTCCATAGCATCCTTAGTTGTTGCTGTCTAGCCTATGTAAGGATTCCAAACCCTAAAAGAAGAAAGCTAGCTAGTAGAGCGTATAAGTGAGTTTTTATAGGTTATGCCATAAATAGTAAAGCTTATAGGTTCTATGATATAGTAAATCAAGTTATCATTGAGTCAAATGATGTCGATTTCTTTAAGGATAAATTTATTTTTAAATCGAGAAATAGTGGTGTCACACCCCCTCCCAGACAACCTTAAGCCTGACAGGGAATGTGATGGTAGCAGTTACCAACACTCTCGCTGGCACTTGCTACTAGTGTGAAAAAATTGGTAGAATATTCAACGCTAACTACACTCAACATAATTCATAACTTAACATTAATGGAAATTTCCACATCAAGCCTAATATATAATATAAATACATATGACCTTAACCGAGTGGGTTTTACCCATAACAAAACCCTATATAACCCAACATGTGTACAATCAAACATAATATAGACACCTAGATTCCTTCTGCTATACTTATGTCCTTTTGAGTGGCAACTGCAGTAGAGTTATCTTCAGGGAGTTGACCACTACCTAGAAAACATTTTAAAATAAAACAAAATGAGCTACTAGCCCAGTGAGTGACTCAGTTTAAAACATGAATATCAAACTTTTAGGTTAAGCTATAACCAAATACTGTAAATAATCACTAAAATTGCACCATCAAACAAATACATTAACCTTTAAAACATTTTACTTCTGGAAACATAATTTATCAAATCTCAGGTGAGAGAGAACCCTTTTGGTCAATTCACCACTTCAGTCTGAACTGTTCAATTGTCATATGTGCACACAGAGCAACTAGATAAATCATCCCGATGCCTTCTCCTTGTCCCTCAGTATCAGAGTTATAGTGTAACTATTTGATACCTTCTATTTGTCCCTCAGCATCAAGGTTCTAGTATACCAACTGATACCTTTTCTAACGTCCCTCAATATCAGTATCTTAAGTAGTTCAGATTAGGTTATACCGCTCGGGTACCTTCTCAAATGTCCCTTAGTACCGTGTTAGAATACTTTGTGGTACATAATATCATAAACAAGTTTTACTGAAACTTTAGTTCATAAATATAAGTGTTTGAAAACACCAACGCATTGCTAAAACATACTTGCTTAAAATCATAATAGGTCAATTCTCAACCTTTCAATAAAACCATAGCGCATGCTTGTACATTGGAAAGTAAGTTTACTCAAATCATGTTACTATTCCTTTGAAAGTTTGGCATGCGTTAGTTATGAAAATATTTTATATAAATAATGCTTAAAACACATTATGCGTTGGACATACTTGTTGGCATAATGATTTAGTTACTTAAACGCATGTAAAGATTGCAACTAGCAAAACATGGTGTAACAAAATCATTAGTAAAATAGAAGAGTCACTCACAGGTTTGAAGTTCCTCCTTTTTGTGCCCACTCTTTTAACGCATACTTCACCATGAGTTGTACATTTAGGGACTTCTGTGGACTTAACATTGGCTATGCGACCAACAATCTTTATGCACTCATTGCATGCCCATTGTGCTGGATATCAATGCACAACCCTGCCTCTTTAGTGTCCAAGTTCTCAACGCATTCTTACACCATCTCAACGCACTGTTGGCGCGTGGTCATGCTCTTCTACACATACTGGCTGTCGAGCTGCCTGCTTGTTCATAACTTCCAGATTCAACTTACAATTTTAATAATAAATTTTTCAGGTTTTTTCTCAAGAAATTTCCTTATACAAACTTGCTCTAAAATGTCTTAGCAAGTTTACCTTAATTTTAGCTCAAAATTCCTCGTGGTTTGGCTGGAATCCTCAAATCATCAAAACTGGCCCAAGCTTACCCAAGAGCTTGACCTTCAGTTAGCTTCTTTAATCTCCAGCCCGATTCCTCTAGAATTTCCTTTCGGCAATCCAACTTCAGCAACTAGACACACTCAGTGTAAACCCTGAGCCCTAATTTCTCTACTTGATTATGTTTCCCTACTGAGGCCAGTATGGTGAGTAGGTTAAGGTAAGAATTAATGTGTAATTATAGAGAAAAGGGTAAAAATTTAGAAGGTTTAAATTTAAAAGCTTGACTCTTGGGTGAAGCTAGAAAAATTGGCTAAGTGTTTGACCATGCGCTGGCCTTGTGCTAGGCGTTGGAGTTGAGTCAAGGGCATTGGCTTTACTCATTTGAGAGGTTAGTTGGGCATTTAAGGAAGCCAAGTATGGCTGAGAGAAGAAAAGCTATGCATGGACAAGGCATGCGGTGGCCAAGTCTTGAAAGGTTAGCATGCATGCGGCAACATCAGATGTGTGCGAGCGTAGGCGCTGGGCGTTGGAGTTGCGCGTGCGGACGACCGTGTAGCTACGAGCAGTACTAAGCGATGCGCTAGACAATCGTGTAGTTACGGGCGATGCTAAGCGATGCGCTAGACGATCTTCGGCACTAAAAGATGCAAAGTGATGCGCTAGACGATAACACTACATGATGGACAATAGTAATAAACGATGAGGCGATGGCACTACACGATCAACATCAATACTAGATGATGGGCGTGATGCGCTAGACGATGGTGCTACACAATAGGCGTGATGCATTAGACGATAGGCGTCAGCGCTACACGATAAGCGACAGTGAGAGCTACACGATGAGGGCAGCGAGAGCTGTGCGATAGGCACGACTATTGGAGCTTTAGCCACAGGTACATAAACTTTTTAGTCAGCTATTCACGTGCCATTGGAGCTTCAAGCCATAGGTCCATAAGGTCCTCTAGGTAGTTTGGATAAAGTCGAGAATCAGTTTTTGAGTCAGTTTGAAATATTCAAATTGATAAGAGGGAATTCGATTATATATGATATAATTGACTGAATGTATGAGATACATTATTTTAGAGGAAATTAGATATAAAAATGATTTATATCAAGTGGAGGAGAAATTACTATAGTAGATATATGATATCAAATTATAGAGTAAGAATATAATATGATTGTATTCATTTATTAATTAATTGGTTAATTATGTGTTAATTGGCCGAAAACTTCTACTCAATCGTGCGTTAGTGGAAAATTTTTATTCGATTATTATAACTGAAGAATAAAATGAAAATTGGTTTTCATTTTGCAGTGTGTTCGAAAAAAAAATCGCTCAAGGTGTGAAAACGTATTGATCGCTTAGCTGAGAGCCTATACGATTGAAGGATCTCATATCTAAGAGTTCCATGAGCGCATTCGGATCGGTCCGATCTCACCATGACCGAAATATAAATTATACATTCAAATCATACAATTATGCAAACAATTCTTAATTAACAGCATGCTTAGAACAAACAAAATCATAAGGGATAGAGTTTCATACCAGTTGAAGACTATCTTCACACTCTAGAACTCCAATGCAGCGAAAACCCTCCAAGAGATCTACCAACGCCCGGCGGGAACGTCGACTGCAACAGCACGATCAACGCGAACACGAACACCGCAACGGGGACGACACCACCACTAATGAGCCCCGGGTATTCTCGTAGTGAAAACCTAAAGGGTGGGCTTTGGTGAATTTGGTAGAGGACAGAGGAAAAACGAGTCGTATAGGCGATAAGCAAGTGGGAGAGAAAACAATGCTATCGTATAGCAGAAGTGCTTATTGCATAGAAGAGCTACATGATCATGTAGGAAATGCTGAACTATCGTTTAGGAAAAGGTATACGATCGTTTAGCTAAATCGGCACACTATACGATCGTTTAGAGAAGCTATCCGATCGTCTAGGCGACAGTGTGCGATTGTTTAGGCGCGAGGAGCTATCGTATAGTCTCTTGAAATGCTTAAGCGATCGTTTTGCTTTCTACCAATGCACACTCTCACTTTTCTCTTCGGGTGATTGAACGACGGGGTTTTAAAATGAAGACATTTTTCATTTTAACTTATCAATTACAATAACCGACGTTCCCCACTAACCCACGTCCAAACGTAAAAATTGGCTTAATTATCATATAATTAACCAATTAATTAATATAATCATATTATATTTTTATCCTATAGTTTGATATCACATATCTACTATAGTATTTTCTTCTCTACTTGATATAACTCATATTTATATCTAACTTCTTCCAAAATAATGTATCTCATATATTTAGTCAATTATATCATATATAATTAACTAGTCTAATTATATCATATATAATCGAGCTTCCTCTTGTCAATTTGAACATTTCAAATTAACCCAAATACGGGTTCTCGACTTTTATCCAAGCTACCTAAGGGACCTAATGAACTTGTGGCTCGAAGCTCCAACGGTACGTGAATAGCTGACTAAACTCTTTAGCCACGAGATCCATCATTCGTTAACTGTCAGGCATTCCACTAAAGACTAACAGTTAAACTCTTCTTACCACATATATATTTCTGTGTCCATCGAATATAACCAATCATGAGTACGATGACCCTTCACAGATGCTCCTAAGTACAGGTGGGCCAATTTACCGTTTTACCCCTATATTTATATCTCACTCCTTAAGTACCATTGATTCCTCTAACGAACAATACAACATAGTTCAACTACTCGTGAACACCTCTCGGGCCAAGAGAAGATGTGTGGCGTCACATCGTTCAAGTTTCGGAATCAGCCCTTAAAGGAGCCATCTATCTATTTACCCCAACCTCGGGGGAAGGAGTGAATTCCATCTTGTGTAGCCGAGTTCCCAGCTCCCAAATCAGACGAATCCCCAAAATGATAGGTTTGAATCGGCGACCTGACCACTCGCATCCATACAAATCAAAGGACCGCCCTCAATGGCAGGAATTCCCAACTCACTCAGGATTGAGGTTATGTTATCTATGGTCATCCTAGTGAAGTGAAGTCTCTGTCATGAACAGTATTATATAACGAGACGTTAACATCTCATGGTCAGGTTTTATACAAACTCTTTGTATAGGACGCCCCCGCTCGCATGTCCACAACACGAATGATCAAGATCAGACCATCTGTGACAAGTCACAACATTTGTGACCATTCCACAAAGTGGGCCACATCCGTAGCGTTACCATGATAAGGTTTCCCTCTTTTATCCATATACTACAGACCATTTTGGTTATAACTCAAGACATGATCCACTTGTATGTCGCCACATACATGCCTGAATCACATACAGATAACCAGGGATTTTATGTTTGTTGGTTTATCTAAAACAAATAAAACAATTAATCGAGCAAAATACAAGATGTGAAGTAAATATCATATATTAATAACATAAGTGTTCGTACATACTGTTTACAAACTACAGGACACGAGACTTTAGGGCATCAACCCTAACAACGATAGCCTCTATCACTTAAACGATCGCACACCCCGCATCTAAACGATCGCACACATTCTCTAAACAATCCCTCAACCTTTCAAAATGATCGCTTTGCGTGCCGAGTTTTCTAAACGATCGCTTAGTAAAGCCTACACGATCGTGTAACTTTCTCTAAACGATAAGCATTCGTTATACGATAGCCTTCTCCCACTTGTTTGTCGTTCTACACGATCATCCCTTTCCTCCTTCCTTTACCAAATCCAACAAAGATCACGCTTTGGATTCTCACTCCGATAATACCAAAGGCTCTAAATGGTGGTGTCATCCCCGCTTCTGCTTGTTCGTGCATTGTTTTTCGTGTAGACAATTGTGCTGCTGGTAGCCGACTATTTGTTGGGCGATAAAGAACATAGAGGTTTGGTTCCTCTGGGTTGAGTTCGAAGTGAAGTGAGTCTTTAACTGGGGCGTATACTCAATCTCTTATATTTTATTTATCAAAGCATACCATTAATTAGTGTTAAATTGCATACCTGTTAGATAGAATGTGTGTGTGGTAATTTCGGTCATAATGAAATAAGAAAGATCCGAACGCGCTTATGGATGCTCTTGTTTAAGAGTTCTTTCACAAACAACATTAAGTATTAAACACAAAACATTTACAGAGATTACATTACTAGTTTCATAAGTCCCGAAAACCCAAAACTTAGTCCCTACATGAACAACTATAACATGTGTACAATATTTACAATAACCACCTGGTAGGCGGGTTACAATAACTCTTGTCTTTGAGTGGCAGAGCAGATGTAGAGCTACCTTCTGAGGATTTGACCGCTACCTAGGGGAAAGAAAAAAAATTGAAAATGGGATGAGCTTTCTAGCCTAGTGAGTGACTTAAGAAAAAAAAAACGGATTCTCATGCATAAGTCTCAATTAAGAGGAACCTCATTTCTGTAAAGTGTTTGTTACAATGTAAATAATTGTTTCTTTCAATGTGGATAAAGCATTTATTCATAAAAATGGTGTTATTATTTGTACAGCAAATCTAGAAAGTAATTTATATGTGCTAAAGCCATTAGCCATTAATTCCCTTCATAACATAGAATTGTTTAAAATGGTCGTAACTCAATCAAAACGTCGACGTATTTCTCCAAAAGAAAATGCCCATCTTTGGCGTCTTCGTTTAGGGCACATCAATCTCAATAGGATTTTACTGGAAAAGATTATAGAGCCAAAAAGCCTCTTGAGTTAATACATTCTGACCTTTGTGGTCCTATGAATGTGCGAGCCCGAGGTGGTTATGAGTATTTTATCAGTTTTACTGATGATAACTCTAGGTAGGGTTATGTTTATCTTATGCAACAGAAGTCTGAATCATTTGAAAAGTTCAAAGAGTTCAAGACTGAAGTTGAAAACGCATTGGATAGACAGATTAAAACACTTTGATCGGATTAAGGTGGAAAGTTTTTGGACTCGGGATTCGAGGACTATTTGATAGGACATGGAATTGTTTCTCAACTCTCAGCATCGGGTACACCTCAGCAGAATGGTGTAGCGGAGAGGAGAAATAGAACCTTTTGGACATGGTTCGTTCGATGATGAGTTATGCTTCCTTACCGGACTCGTTTTGGGGTTTCACAGTGGATACTGCGGTATACATACTCAATTGTGTTCCCTTCAAGAGTGTTGTGAGAACAACTTTGGAGTTGTAGAATGGGTGTAAAGCTAGTTTACGTCACTTCTACATTTGAGGTTATCCTGCACATGTGCTTGAGGCAAATCCCAAGAAGTTGAACCCACGGTCGAGGTTATGCCTCTTTGTAGGCTACCTCAAAGGTAGACGAGGGGGTTGTTTTTATGATCCGTTGGAAAATATCGTGTTTGTTTAAATGAACGCTACTTTCCTGGAGGAGGATCATGTAAGGGAGCACAATCCACGAAGTAAAGTCGTGTTGCGTGAGCTTTCCAATGAAACTACTGAAACTTCAACAAGAGTTGTTGAAGAGCCTGCTACATCAGCAAGAGTTGTTTATGGGAGTTCATCTAGTAAATCGGTTCCACCTCAAGAGTTGAGGGAATCTAAACGTAGTGGGAGGGTTGCAAACCCACCTATTAGTTATCTGGGTTTCACAGAAATCCTTGCTATGGTAGCAGATGGCGACATTGAGGATCCGTTGTTTTATCATAAGGCAATGGAGGATGTTGACCAGGATTAATGGGTCAAGGCCATGGATCTTGAGATGGAGTCGATGTACTTTAACTCAGTATGGGATCTTGTAGATCAGCCTGATGAGGTAAGATCTATAGGTTGTAAATGTATCTACAAGCGCAAACAGGGTGCCGATGGGAAGGTACAGACCTTCAAGGCTCGACTTGTGGCAAAGGGTTATACCCAGGTAGAGAGAGTCGACTATGAGGAGACTTTCTCACCTGTTGCCATTTTAAAGTCGATTCGCATCCTCTTGTCCATTGCAACTTATTATAATTATGAGATTTGGCAAATGGACATCAAGACGGCCTTTCAGAATGACAATCTTGAGGAGACCATTTATATGGTGCAACCCGAGGGATTCATAGCCCAAGGTCAAAAAAATGTTTGCAAGCTGAATGGGTCCATTTATGGGCTGAAACAGGCATCTCGATCTTGGAACATACGGTTTGATACTGCGATCAAGTCGTATGGATTTGACCCAAACGTTGATGAACCTTGTGTCTACAAGAAGATCATCAACGCTTCAGTAGTCTTCTTAGTGTTGTATGTAGACGATATACTACTCATTGGAAATGATGTAGGTCTACTGACTGCAGTTAAGAACTGGCTTGCGACCCAATTCCAAATGAAATATTTGGGAGAAATTCAGTTTGTTCTTGGTATATAGATCTTTTGGGATCGTAAAAACAAAGTGCTAGCACTGTTTCAGACATTGTACATTGATAAGATGTTGCTCAAGTACTCGATGCAGGACTCCAAGAGGGGCGTACTGCCGTTCAGGTATGAGTCACTTTGTCTAAGGACATGTGTCCTAAGATGTCTCAAGAGGTTGAGAAGATGAGACGGGTCCCATATGCGTCTGCTGTTGGCAATTTGATGTATGCGATGCTCTGTACTCATCCAGACATCTGCTACGCTATGGGCATAGTCAGTAGGTATCAGTCTAACCTAGGCCAGGGTCACTGGACCGTAGTGAAGAACATCCTCAAGTATCTTCAAAAAACGAAGGACTACATGCTCGTGTATGGATCTAAGGATTCGATCCTGACTAGATACACGGATTCCGACTTTTAGACTGATAAGGACTCTCACAAATCCACATCAGAGTCAGTTTTTACTCTTAACGGAGTAGCTGTAGTCTAGCGAAGCACTAAGCAGGGGTGCATCGACTCCACTATGGAGGTGGAATACGTAGTGGCTTGCGAAGCTGCTAAGGAGGTCGTCTGGCTCAAGAAGTTCTTGACAGAGCTGGAAGTTGTTCCAGATATGTCTAGACCCATTACCTTATATTGTGATAATAGTGGGGCAGTGGCAAACTCCAAGGAGCCTGGGAGTCACAGGCATGGCAAACACATAGAGCAGAAGTATCATCTGATCCGCGAGATAATGCATCGAGGAGATGTGATTGTCACGAAGATCGCTTCGAAGCACAATGTTGCTGACCCGTTTATGAAGGCTCTCATGACTACAGTGTTTGAGATCCACCTACGGAGCATGGGTTTACAAGATCGCTTACGGCTGGACTAGGGCAAGTGGGAGAGTTTCTTGTACTGAGCTTTTATGCCCTAGATTATTGCTTTGTACTAGTTTAATGTACACCCCACTTCGCTTTAGGACAAGTGGGAGATTGTTGGGGTTGATGCCCTAAAGTCTCGTGTCCTGTAGTTTGTAAACAGTTTGTACGAACGCTTGTGTTGTATAATATATGATATTTACTTCACATCTTGATTTTTCTCAGTTGTATGTTTTATTTGCTTTACCACAAACCGATAAACATAAAATCCTTGGTTATATGTATGTAACTTAAGCATGTATATGGTGACATACAAGTAGATCATATCTTGAGTGATAACCAAAATGGTCTGTAGTATATGGATATAGAAGGGAAACCTTATCCTGGTAACGCTACGGATGCAACCCGCGTTGTGGAATAGTCACAAGTGTTGTGACTTGTCACAGGTGGTCTGATCCTGATCATTCGTTTAGGGGACATGCGAATAGAGGCGTCCTATACAAAGAGTTTGCACAAGACCTGACCACGAAGTGTTAATCTTTCGTTATATAACACCGTTCATGACAGAGACTTCACTTCACTAGGATGATCATAGGTAACATTACCTCAATCCTAAGTGAGTTGGGAATTCTTGCCATTGAGGGTGGTCCTTTGATTTGTATGGGTGCGAGTGACCAGGTCGCCGATTCAAACCTACCATTTCGGAGATTTGTCTGATTTGGGAGTTAGGAACTCAGTTACACAAGATAGAATTCACTCCTTCCCCAAAGTAGGGGCAAGTAGATAGATAGTTCCCTTAAGGTCTGATTCCAGGGCTTGAACGATGTGGCGCCACACACATTTTCTTGGCTCGAGAGGTGTTCACACATAGTTGGACTATGTTATATTGTTCATTAGAGGAATCAGTGGTACTTAAGGAGTGAGATGTAACTACAAGGGCAAAACGGTAAATTGGCCCAATTATACTTACGAGCATCTGTGAAGGGTCATCATACTCATAATTGGTTATATTCGATGGACATATAAATATATTTGTGGTAAAAAGAGTTCAGTTGTTGGTCTTTAGTGGAATGCCTGGCAATTAACGGATGATGGATCTCATGGCTAAAGAGTTTAATCAACTATTCACGTACCATTGGAGCTTCGAGCCACAGATCCATAAGGTCCCCTAGGTAGCTTGTATAAAGTCGAGAATCCATTTTTGGGTCAATTTGAAATGTTCAAATTGACAAGAGGGAGTTCGATTATATATGATATAATTGAACTGTTAATTATATATGATATAATTAGTTAAATGTATGAAATACATTATTTTGGAGGAAATTAGATATAAATATGATTTATATCAAGTGGAGGAGAAATTACTATAGTAGATATATGATATCAAACTATAGGGTAAGAATATAATATGATTATATTCATTTATTAATCAGTTGGTTAATTATGAGATAATTGGCCGAAATATTCTCCTCAATTGTGCGTTAGTGGAAGAATTCAGTATTCGGTTATTGTAACCAAAGAATAAAATGAAAATTTGTTTCATTTTGCAAAAGGTTCGAATAAAATCGCAATCGGTGTGAAAACGTCTTGATCGCTTAGTTGAGAGCCTATACGATAGAGCTTCATCGCTTAAACGATTGTACACCCGCGTCTAAACGATCGCACGCTTTTCTCTAAACTATCACTTAGCTTTTCTATATGATCGCTTATCGTGTTGTGTTTTCTAAATGATCGTTTACCTATTACTAGACGTTCGCTTAGTAAAACCTATACGATCGTGTAGCTGTCTCTAAATGATAAGCATCCCTGCTATATGATAGCTTTCTTTCCCACTTGTTTATCGTCTACACGATTAGCCCGTTCCTCCAACCTCTACCAAATTCAATAAAGACCACGCTTTGGATTCTCACTCCGAGAATACCAAGGGCTCTAAGTGTGGTGTCGTCCTTGCTCCTGCTATCTCGTGCTTGTTCATGTTGTTGTCATTCGTGTAGACGATCGTGCTGTTGTAGCCGACTGTTTAGGCGATAGAGAACGTAGAGATTCTTCCGTTGCATTGAATTCGAATTGAAAAGAGTCTTCAATTAGTATGTGAACTCAATCCCTTGTATTTTAGTTATCAAAGCATGTTGTTAATTAGTGTAAATTGCATAACTGTTTGATAGAATGTGTTTGTGGTAATTTTGGTCACAATGAAATCGGAAAGATCTGAACGCGCTCATGGATACTCTTCATTAAGAGTTCCTTCAAACACTTTATGGTCAGGTCTTATACAAACTCTTTGTATAGGATGCCCCCGCTCGCATGTCCCCTACACGAATGATCAGGATCAGACCATCTGTGACAAGTCATGACACTTATGATCATTCTACAAAGCGGGCCGCATCCGTAGCATTACCAGGATAAGGTTTCTCTCCCATATCCATATACTACAGACCATTTTGGTTATCACTCAAGACATGATCTACTTATATGTCACCACATACATGCTTAAGTTACATACTAATAACTAGGGATTTTATGTTCATTGGTTTGTGGTAAAGCAAATAAAACAAACGACGGAGCAAAATCAAGATGTAAAGTAAATATCATATATTATACATCACAAGAGTTCGTACAAACTGTTTACAAACTACAGAACACGATACTTTAGGGCATCAACCCCAACAGTTTGGCCATAGAGGCAGCCACTGTGTATGAGAATACATATTGGTATCAAATTATTTTCACTAGAGTTAATAGGCAGTAAGTGTCAGCAAAAGGGTCGATAACTGTTGTAGTGATGTCCTTTCCTATGCTCATAGAGTAGTCTGGGAGGGGGTGTAACACTCAGGGTTTGAATGGCTCTGGAATCACTCTAATTGCACTTGTAAATTGCTCAAACCCTCTCTTCAAATCCAAGCTTCCTTTTTATACTAGCAACTGCATGATAACCCTTCATCGATAAGCTGCCACCTCATCCTTAAAAAAATAATAACATACCTAAGCATGATAGGTGGCTTTGCTGATCAATCACTAGGTTGATCCTTTCCTCTTGGTTATCAATGCAAGGGTCAGCTCTCAAGCCAACGCTTGCAACCACATGGCCCCATGCCTTCTTCAGACCATGCATCGCTCAAATTGGCCAACGCATAGCTCACCTTGAGGCTATCGCGTCCCTCCTATAGTCGTGTACTTTAGATCAACACATGTTCTAGTCCACGCATAACTTTGTCTCGAACACCACCAACCAAACGTTAAGCCTTCCTCAATGCACAACCACTAAGCATGGCATGCCTCGTTTACCTTGCGTCAAGACTGCCAACACTTCCAAGCAATCGCCCAGCCTTCCGATGCAATCGCATACCTTATTATTTACTTCCTCACTCCATCATATACTTCACGTACCTTGCACTCAACGCCGCAAATTGGTCAACGTGCACACCCAGCCTCAATGCTCAGCCTTGCGCTCATCGTGTACCCCATCGTCTAGCGCCTCTCGCTAGTGCCTATCGTCTAGCGCCTATCACCAACGCCTATCGTGCAGCCCCACATGCCCTATGCGATTACCTTCGTGCAATGCCTCAATGCCCAGCGTCTTGCTCGCGCGCAACCGTGCGTTCTTCGCTCGTCCTGGCCTACTCATTGTGCGTGGCTCTTCCTCGCTGCACAATCATGCAAGTCTCAGTGTATCTCTTGTATGCATGCGCTATGCTTAGCGCCTAGCCTTGTGCCAACGCCCAGCATGCCTTGCCTGACGCTCACTAACCTCGCAAGCTCCTTGCTGTCGTATGCCTTGTCAACGCATCATGAAAGATCCATCAACTCATGCGTTCATCCTTAGCTTCAACGCATAATTTGTCCTTGGCTTCAACACTTAACCCCACCCCACCTCTATAACTTGGCCACCACACACACATATAGCCCCATGCGTTAATGCTTCCTTATGTCAATGCATACCTACTTTTAACTCATATACTTAGCCAAATTTTCACTTGTTAAGTGATGACATGCATAAATTCATGTCATCTTAGGCCTTTTACTTAGAATTATGAAGGTTGTTAGGTAGAATATACGACAATCATATTAAAAATTCATGAGAAAAAGAGTTTGTGTCGATCAGCATGTCGAATCTCAGCTAACCCATTATTTTGCGTTAATTATACGTTCAATGTTCTATTTTTGTAGCTAATGCAAGAAATGAACACAAATGCAGAAACCAGACCACCGCATAGACGACTGCATGCGGAGAAACACTCTATCGCAAAGGCAAATGCATCGATCAACTCATGGATGTTGCGATAATCAGCCGTATGCGTCCATCGCATGGGAGTTGCGCTCGTCAGGCGATTGCGGTCATTGTGTAGAGTTGCGGCATTTAGCGAATGCGCTCATTGAATGATTGCGACTACGTAACAACGCAAACTAATGGGATCAACGCAAAGTAGGTGGAATGAACGCATCAACGCATCTACCTCGAGAAAATCCAAAGTTGATGCTGACATTTCACCTACCACGTCGTTAGTGGCAGAGGTTCACAAAAGGACTAACGCACCGAATGTCAGACTCAGAGCAGTCTAATTAATGTTGTCGATGACTCAAGCACTATAAATAGAAATCGATGAGCTGAAATTTAAATCATCCGGGGGAGGATCCTTGTGAACTGGGGACTTTCTCCATGATCTAGACAAAATGCATGAGAAGATGCTTGAGAATTCTTCACCTCCTTCATCCATTCCGAGTGACGATCGGAGCCTTCGACCGGAGCTAGATCTCAAGAGAGTCAGCTTCTCTGCCCATCCATGGCACCATCGGCAGCCTTGATGCACATCCACCCAAAGCAAAGCTTTGCTTCCAACCGGTCATTTTTTTCCTTTCTTTTCCTATATTGTATTGTATGACATTTTGTGATTAAGGAATTAATACAACCTGTTTTCAATGCATTTCTCTGGCTCCTTCGACTCCATATCCATCTTCTTTGCTTAGCATTTTTACTTTCATTGTAACACTTAGTGAGAGTGCTTGGGTATTGCATACTTAGTCATGTGGATTAGAAATATGAAGCATGTAGCAACCCACCAAGAGGTGTGCGTTGCGCGAGTGTGTGAGTAATCTTATTTGCTTAGTGTGAAGCTGCTGCAATGCTTGTATATAGGTTAACGCATTGCTTGTCTATGAGTAAAGTCAGCAACAATCAACTGCCCAAGAGGGTAAGTGGTTGGATGCATTAAGCAATGTATGTGTTGTTCACTAGGGATAGTAACAATCTTTCGTTAGCCAAGTTCATGCGATTGTCTTGTAGTATGTATGCTTCATTCGCCCATTAGGGATACTCGAAAGGGTAGTCTAAAGGCAGGATCTAGGCTTGGGAAGGTCAGATCAGAATCTCGGCTCGGGAGAGTTAGATTAGAACGCATAACACAAAAGATAGGAGCTTAGGAATAAGAACTGTTTGCTATTAACCTATCGCATGCATCCTAGAGATAGGATACGATTGAGTGCGGTCACCGCAGCATTGTGTGCATTTTGCATCATCGCATAGGAAAAGAGTAGAGACTTAGGAATAAGCTCTATGGACACTTTTGCATTCAACACATGCATCCTAGACTTAGGAGCACCGCATTTGCATTGGAAAATGATTTGTCGTGCATGAGTGTAGCATGAGTGCATTAACTTGCGTTGACTAGGGTTGCCCTTGCGGTCACTCTTAAGAGTTGCAATGAAAATCATCTCCGCATTTTATCTATTTTCCCACACATTTATTTCATGTCAAGGTTTTTCTTATCTCTACTTTTCATACATATTCTCATTGCGTTATCTGTTAGATAGAAGTAGGAGTAGGAGTAGGATTAACTTAGCAACATCCCCTCCATTCTTTTATTTAAACCGCCGTATGCACAACACCGCAAACATATAGCTACAAGTCCCCGTGTTCGACCTCGGATTACCCAAGAAACTTGCGTTCACATTATACTTGGCGTGAGCGTAAGAAAACTTGTGGCAGGACGCATGGTCATCACATACATTCGATAAACATTATCATTCCAACGCATGACCATTGACGCATGACTATCAACACATATCTTAGGAACATGCATCGCATACTGCGTCCAAGGGAGTTTGGTTGTCGAGTAAAATTGACTCCCAAATTCCCGTCATCATTAAGGTCCAACTTCAAACTACCCGAGACTAAGGCTTCCAACACTTAGGATTCCCTTCTTTTCCTTCTCTACTCTTTCAACCTTCCTTTACAACTTTCCTTAACATACTCTTAATCTTTGTCAGCATACTTATTACTTACTTAAATAGGTAAATTAGAACTCGGGGTTTATAAGTGGGGGCTCGGTATCCAGTAGTCTAACCCTAGTTAGAAATCCTACCTTTGTAGAGGAAACTGACCCAAAACCTGAAAGAAGTAAAAGAGCTAGAACCACTAAAAATCTCGGGGATGACTTCCAAACGTATAAATTTGAAGAGGATCCCAAAGATCTAAAAGTTGTCTTGTTCTCAATAGATGCCAACTTATGGCAAAAAGCTATAAATGATGAGATGGACTATTTTGAGTCAAATAGGACTTGACACTTAGTAAGTCTACCCCAGGCTGCAAGGCAATAGGTGTTGGATTTTATGTCCTAAAACTCGTAGTTTGTAATATCATATTCTTGTTCAATAAAGCTGTTATTGAAAATCTTTAGTAAATTTAAATTTTGTAATCTTGAATCCAATAAACTAAGATCCTGAGGCTATTTAATGTAGTTTGAACTTTATGTTGTGACATAAAGGTGGATCAAGTTCAAATATATAGCCAAAATGGTCTATAGTATATGGATAAGGTTGGGCGCCTTATTCTGGAGACACTATGGATGTGGCCCATTTTGTAGTTAGTATAAACGATGTGATCCTAAATCATTCATGTGGAGACATGAAAATGGGGGCATCCTATGTAAAGAGTTTACATAAGACTGAACCATGAAATAGTCACTTTTTACGTTCTAAATGTCGTTTTATGTATAAAACTGACTATTTTGTTATTTGATGACCTAAGTAACTTAATCTTAATCCTAAGCTAACTATGAACTCCTGTTCACTCGGAATTATCCTTAGATCTGCATAGGTGAGGCAGCTCATTATTGCTGGCCCAATAAGCCTCCCATTTCAGGGGTAAGATCAGGTGGATAGTTGGGAACATAAGATGCAAGACAAAATTCACTCCTACCCGTTATAGGGATAGTAGATAGGTTGTTCCCTTTAGTACTAAATCCAGGTCTTGAACAAGGGGCCCCACCCTCTCATTGGCCCGAGAGGGGTTCGGTTTAAAGGTTGGACCTTAAACCAATTGTTCATTAGAGGATCAGTGGAACTTAAGGAATAAGATGTAGTCTCGGGGATAAAATAGTTTTTATGACCCAGCCGAGATTATGAACAACCTGTGAAGGATTAGCTTACTAATCATGGTTATATCATATGGACACAAATATATCTATAGTGAGGGGAGTGCAACTACGAGACTATAGTGGAATGACCCGTTAGTTAATGAATGTTGATTAGCTCCCTTTAAAGAGTTTAGCCAGCTAATCTCGGATCATTGGAGCCCATGATCTATAGGTTCATTAGGTTCCCCTACTAGCTCATATGGAATAAACTTAGAACAGTATGATAGAATGATTCGAATTGTTCGAATTAGGTGAAAAGGGAGAGAAACTGACAAGTATATGTGATATAGTAGTCGGTTTTCAATTTAGAGATACAACTTTAATATTTAAATGTGATTTAAATATCAAGAATATGAATACGTTCATATTCGAAAGCTCGGAAATAATGGAAATGGTCAAAGATGTAAAAAGTCAAAGAGTTGACTTTTGACTTTGAAAAGTCAAACTTTGATCGATCTTATATTCAAATGTGATTTGAATTTCGAGAAAATGAATGCGGATTCATGCTCAGGAGGTCAAAATTAGTCAACACGGAAAAAATCATAAAAAGTCCAAATGTTGATTTTTCAGTCAAAGTTTGACTTTGATCAAATGACTATTTTGCCCTTTGACTAAAGTTAATGGGAAAATCCAAACTTTTGTTGGATAATTCCACTAACAAAATAGTGGGCTCGGTGTTGGCTTATAGTGGAGACATTAAGCCCACTTAAATAGTGGATTCTGAGTGTTGGGTTTTTATGAAGTTATTTCATGCAATTTTGCATGGTCATTTTCTATAAATATGGGCTTGTCATTTTGGATTAAAAACTTTTGGAAATTTTGCAAAATTAGTTTTTAAAAATTGGGTTGAAAAAATCCAAACCCAACCCAAATTTCACTATACTATTTCCATCTCTCTTTCTCTCTCTCGGGTTCTTCATCCATCGAATTCCACGACCCGGTTTTGAGTCCAGAGGATAGTAGGTCAGCTCTAGTGGTTGTCCGTCGTGTTCAAGCAACGATAGAGGAGTTTTGGGAGCTTCAAAGGTATTATTTCAAAATAACCCTAATTAATTCATTTAGGGTTGCATGTTTAATTTGGGCAATTGGAGTAAAATCGATTCTCTTTTCCGCTGCGCATGCCGACTTTTCCATCAATAGGGTGCAAATGGATCTTAAGGAAGAAACTTAGACCTGATGGAACAGTTGACAAGTCTAAAGGCAGGTTAGTGGCAAAGGGCTTTAGGCAAAGAGAAAACATAGACTTCTTTGACACCTTCTTTCTTGTGACTAGAATTACCTCAATCCTTGTCCTATTCTCTTTGGTTGCCCTTTATAACCTCGTGGTACATCAAATGGATGTAAAGACCACCTTCCTAAATGGTGAACTTGACGAAGGGATTTAGATAGAACAACCTAAGGGTTTTGTAGTCCATGGTCAAGAAAATAAGGTTTGTAAACTACAAATCTCTCTATGGTCTAAAACAATCTCCTAAGCAGTGACATGAAAAGTCTGATAACCTAATCCTATCTAAGGGTTTCAAGGTTAATGACATCCTAGGAAGTCTTAGATATGCTATTGACTGCACTAGACCTGACATAGCTTATGTTGTAGGATTACTTTATAGGTTTACAAGCAGACCTAGTAAGGAACATTAGAATGCTATAGAAAGAGATATGAGGTACTTGAAGAAAACCCAAAACCTAGGATTACATTATCAGAAGTTTCCTGCTGTCTTGGAAGGGCTTAGCGATGTTGACTAGAACTCTCTCTCGGATGATTCAAAGGCTACAAATGGCTATATCTTTAATATAGCAAGCAGAGTTTTCTCTTGAAAGTCCAAGAAACAAATTATTTTAGCCCAGTCTACGATGGAGTTAGAAATGATAGCACTAGCGACAACTAGTGAAGAAGTAGATTGACTTAGAAGTCTGCTATTAAAGATTCCCCAACCGGTACTAGCCATATTGATCCATTACGATAGTATTGTAGCAATCGCTAAAGTTCAGAACCGTTGTTACAACGGAAAGAGACGACAAATACGTCGTAAGCACAGTACCATTAGAGAGTTTCTCACTACTGGTGCAGTTAGAGTGGATCATATACATATTGATGAAAACTTGGCAGATCCTTTGACGAAAGAGCTGGCCAGAGAGAAGGTTTTCAAAACCTCAGAAAAGATGGGACTCATGCCTATAGAAAGATGAATCACTGTGAGGAAAACCCAACATGTAGACTGGAGATCCCAATAAACAGGTTCAACGGCTAATAACTAATCATAAGTGATATATAGTGAATCATGCTAAAACACTCACAAAGTTCAATTCATATGACTTAGAGTTTGAGCATGATATCCTGAAGTATAAGAGAGGTTGAACTCAGTTCTTAATGAGATCTATACTTGATGTCAAGTGGGGGTACCTAGCTATAGGAGTATCTAGATAGACTTACCTATGTGAATGTGAAAGTGGGGGCCGCTTCCTATGGAGTTTTATTTTAGGCAAACTATCTAGAGCGTTCACTAAACCATGATACACGTGCCAGGCATTAAAGCACGGGCTTTCGAACTACACCCTAGTGACACTGTGTGTGAGATGTTGTTAGAGATAGAGTTTAAAACCAAGGGTTACTCTAGTATGTTCTAAATCATTTACACTACGTAAAGTTTCAAGTCGTAAGACACCTTTGCCTACGCACAGTGTTGTATAGAATGAAACTGCTTGATGAAAAATGTTTTTTCTTAGGTTTTAAATTTTAAAGTGGGGGATTACTCTCGGATGGAGTATTAGAATGGAAAATCCATTAGATAATGAACTATTGGTTCTAAGCCATCTTTGGCGATGAATCAACAATACGAATGTTAAAAGAAAGTTGGCTTTTCATAACCCCACAATGGTTAAATTGGGGAATGCACTCTTCTTTTTATACTCCCAAGTTGGACCGTGAGTCCAAAGGGCACCCATGTTTTAGAGGGAGTGAGAAGATAGACCAATGTGGGTACGGTGGAAATCCCACACGTCGCCACCGCCATTCCATCAAGCATTTCACATCATATCGTTTTTTCATTCTCCCTACTCTCTCAATCACTCCCTCTCTTTAGTTTTTTTTCGTTTTCCGTGCAATCCAGTCTAAAGGTGTGTTTTTCTGTCGACAACGGTGCATTTTCGGTTGAGTTTTCTTTTTTGGGTATTTTATCCTTGGGACGACGTGGTAGAATCTTTGATCTACATGCACACTTGAGCAGAGTCACGAAACGTCTTAAAGCAAGTGAGATCCGCGACTCAGCTTGTAACGAACTTTTGTTTTACAAGTTATGTTCTTTGTCCGACTGTCGATTCCTAACCGTTCGCTGTTGTACTGTTCATAGTCTGAGAGTTTCCGTTTACAACAAGAAGTCTTTCAATCTTTTAGAAAGATCAATGACAACATTCTGTTTGGAGTCTTTGTCTTGCCCATCTTCTGTTTCATAATATGCTTCCTACTAAATTTTCCCTACCTGAAGAGTGAAGACCATTATCAAAGTTTGAACTTCAGTGCAAAAGAAAATTCCAACTGTGCATTGACGCCAGGGTGTAAACTAAAACCAAAAGAAACTGATTAAACCGAATCATCGCAGTCGGTTAATTCAAGTTATTAGGTTTGCTTAGTCTATTTTCCAGTTATTGTTGTTTTTTTCTAAGATTTGGGTGCGCACCAATTTCACAATCTTTGTATATTTCTAGCTTCAATCGATTGAAAAACTTACATTCAAAGGAGGTGAAATTGTCCTGCTAGCAATCAACTCTCAACTGAGAGTAGATAAAAAAAAAAAAAAATGAATCCTTGATTTTAGATCTACAAATTCCCTAAACTAGGTTAGATAACTAAGGAGAGATATAGAAGATTTTGGTGATTGATGATTCAAATCTCCTTGATTTATGGAATTTGATTTCTTGATGAAGTAGGCTTTGATGGCCTATTTTATTGTCCCTTGTGCGGATTCAATGGCTACTAGATTAGTGTCTAAATTCTCGAGTTTTGGAGCAAAAGCATTATTATAATTATTTTAATTATAATAATGGATGAAGAGGTTGCAAAGGGGAATCAACCAACCACTTCGCGTTGGGCGGTGTTCTCCTCCAAGACGGACACCCCATCGCGTACGAGAGTAGAAAACTAAATGATGCAGAACGGAGGTATGCCGCCTCCGAGAAAGAGATGTTAGCAGTAGTTCACTGCTTGAGGGCCTGGAGACAGTATCTCTTGGGGGCCAAGTTCGTGGTCAAGACCGACAATAACTCCATTTGTCACTTCTTCAACCAACCGAAGTTGTCGTCCAAACAGGCACGGTGGCAGGAATGTCTAGCGGAGTTCGACTTCCAATTCGAACATAGACCGGGGAAGAGCAACCAAGCGGCTGACGCTCTTAGCCGAAAGAGCGAACATGCGGCCCTGTGCATGTTCGCCCGCCTACAAGCAAGTACGTTGAGTGCAACAGTACGAGAAACTGTCAAAACTCACTTGACAAATGATACAGCAGCGCAGGCCATCTTACAGTTGGCCAGGGAGGGGAAGACACGCCAGTTCTGGGTGGAAGATGATCTACTATACACCAAAGGCAATCGCCTCTACATCCCCAGATCCGGGGAGTTACGAAGGTCGCTGATGAAGGAGTGTCACGACACACCGTGGGCAGGACATAATGGTTGGCAGAGGACTTATGCCCTTCTGAAGCAAGGCTACTATTGGCCAAGTCTTCGAGACGATGTCATGCAATTTACCAAGACTTGCCTTGTCTGCCAACAAGATAAGGTTGAAAGGGCGAAATTAGCGGGTCTGCTGGAACCCCTACCTGTGCCCTCTAGACCGTGGGAGAGTGTGTCTCTCGACTTCATCACCCATTTGCCCAAGGTGGGAGAGTTTGAATCGGTCCTTGTTATCATCGACCGGTTCTCGAAATATGCCACGTTCGTCCCAACGCCGAAAATGTGCACAGCCGTGATGACTGCTCAGTTGTTCTTCAAACACATCGTGAAATTATGGGGTGTCCCCATGAGCATTGTTAGCGATCGGGACGGAAGATTCACTGGGACATTCTGGACAGAATTGTTCAGAATATTGGGATCATCACTGAATATCTCCTCTAGCTATCATCCCCAAACTGACGGACAGACGGAACGCTTCAACAGTATGCTCGAGGAATATCTGCGTCACTTTATCGACGCTAGGCAGAAGAACTGGGTCCAGTTGTTAGATGTGGCTCAGTTCAGCTTCAATAGCCAGCAGAGTTCCGCGACCGGAAAAACGCCCTTCGAAGTGGTGTGCGGCAGACAGCCACTCATGCCACACTTGGTGGACCACCCTTATGCAGGCAAAAGTCCTCAGGCACATAACTTCACTAAAGAGTGGAGCGAAACCTCTGAGATCGCTCGCGCCTACCTAGAAAGAGCATCGAAGAGGATGAAGAAGTGGGCTGATAAGAAGCGGAGGGCCCTTGAGTTTCAAGCTGGGGACAAGGTCCTGATCAAGCTACGACCGGAACAGTTTCGTTTCCGAGGCCAGAGAGACCAACGGCTAGTAAGGAAATATGAAGGTCCAGTGGAGGTAATTGAGAAGGTCGGGAGAACCTCATACAGGGTTCAGTTACCCTCATGGATGAAGATTCATCCTGTCATCCATGTGAGTATCCTGAAGCCCTATCATTCCGATCCCGAGGATGAACAGCGAAACATGCTAAGGCGCCCACCGGTCACGATGAAGAGTTCTGCTGAGAAAGAAGTTGCACAAATCCTGGATAAACGTACGCGCCGTATTGGAAGACCCAGACGAGAACTGACAGAGTTCTTAGTGAAATGGAAGGATCTCCCCGACGAAGAGATCAGTTGGGAGCGGGCCGAAGACTTGAAGAATGCAGCTCCAGCCATTGCAGGTTTTGAACAAGGTCGGTTGACGGGGACGTCAACCAATTAAGTGGGGGAGAATGTAACGGTCATGCTTGTCCAGGGCCTGTTGCCCATGGCCGCATGCCCAATCCAACCCCTTTCTAGCTTACTTTCACATCCTGTATTGTATTAGTGTAGTTAGCTTGCTTTCTTTACATTTTCATTGTAAGTGACCACTCGCCCTTTTGCATATGCAAGGGCGCCAGTTGGCTTTTTGTTCAGAATGCACTATATGGGGATAAGACTAACCATCATTTCCTCATACCCGGAGTAGTACTCTATAAAGCCGTTGTTGTTGCTTATTGCTTTCTAGTCTACTACAATCTTTCTTTCTTTATTCACACTCACAAATCTTCTTACGAAAACCTTTTCTCCAAACCCGTTTTCTAAAACCGTTTTCCCTAAAACGGGGGTGGAGGTTGCAAGAGGCACTCGGTGTGCCATCGGCAGTCCGTAATTGAGTTGGCTGGCTTGTTCGTGAGCGGGAACAAGTGCCGCACAATCGCTAAGAGAAGCTTCCGAAAGAGCGATTGTGACAGTTGGTATCAGAGCCAAGGTTGGCTTATAGAGAGAGATCAGCGATCATGTCGGCGACGAAGAACCTGAACAAGTCCCATGTGGACAGATTGGTAGAGATGGAAGAACAAATGCTCTACCTGAGAGAGGTCCCAGATAATGTTCGTTTCCTTGAGACTCGGCTACAAGAAGTTGCCGAGAAAGCCGATGGAATTGATGCGGTGGTAGGCCGCCTAGACGGATTACCCGTCAGAGAATTGATGATGAGGGTAGAGACCCTCGAGACCAAGACAGTACGGTCCGGCAGCTTTGAACGAGGCGATAGCTCCTCGGGCTCTGTTGCCCACATAGAGGAGCGTGTCGAAGAGCTGGACAGCTCCCAAAAAGCAATACTTCAGATGGTAACTGACTTATCTGAAGACTTTCGATCGACCCTGGATGTCGTCAGAGCCGAGATAGCGGATGTGAGTGCTAGAGTGAATCTCACCATCCGAGCGGTAGGGAACCAAGCCCCACCTGGGGGAGCAATGGCAGTGAGCCGAATAAAAATCCCAGAACCGAAACCCTTCTGTGGGGTGCGAGAAGCGAAGGCCCTGGAAAATTTTATCTTCGACCTTGAGCAATACTTCAAGGCGACGAACACAGTGACTGAAGAGTCGAAAGTCACAATAGCAACGATGCATCTAGTTGAAGATGCAAAATTGTGGTGGAGATCACGATTTACAGACATACAGGAAGGACGCTGCACTATTGATACTTGGGATAGATTGAAACAAGAACTTCGTTCGCAGTTCTTCCCTGAAAATGTCGAGATCTTGGCTCGACGAAAACTTCGAGAGTTAAAGCAAACAGGTAACATCAGGGACTATGTAAAACAGTTTGCAGGACTTATGTTAGACATACGAGATATGTCTGAAAAAGACAAGGTCTTTTGCTTTGTGGAAGGGTTGAAACCGTGGGCAAAAGCAAAACTATATGAACAGAGAGTACAGGATCTCCCCTCTGCCTACGCGGCAGCTGAACGGCTGTACGACCTTAGCACTGACTCGCAAGATGTGAGGAAACAATCAACTTCCTCCAATGGGGGAAACAGAAACAGCCGTTCCAGTCCTCCCCGACCTGGGGGAGGAGACAAGAACACAGGGGGGGACCGTAAATCCTCCCAACCGAGATCAGGAAACAACTGGCGGGGGCCGCCACAACAGCATAACAATTACAATCGCCCCCTATCTTGTTTCATATGTAGAGGGCCACACAGGGCGGGCGAATGTCCAAATCGAACTGCGTTCAATGCTTTTCAAGCCACATTGGCCTCTACCTCCGAAGAACAGGGCCGTTAACCGAACTGTTGAAGAAGGATAGCCAATGGAGCTGGACTCCTGAATGTCAAGCCGCCTTTGAGGGCTTGAAGAAAGTGATGATTGAGGGGCCGGTCCTCGGAATTGCCGACGTGACCAAGCCATTTGAAGTAGAGACTGATGCTTCTGACTTCGCGTTGGGCGGTGTTCTCCTCCAAGACGGACACCCCATCGCGTATGAGAGTAGAAAACTAAATGATGCCGAACGGAGGTATGCCGCCTCCGAGAAAGAGATGTTAGCAGTAGTTCACTGCTTGAGGGCCTGGAGACAGTATCTCTTGGGGGCCAAGTTCGTGGTCAAGACCGACAATAACTCCATTTGTCACTTCTTCAACCAACCGAAGTTGTCGTCCAAACAGGCACGGTGGCAGGAATGTCTAGCGGAGTTCGACTTCCAATTCGAACATAGACCGGGGAAGAGCAACCAAGCGGCTGACGCTCTTAGCCGAAAGAGCGAACATGCGGCCCTGTGCATGTTCGCCCGCCTACAAGCAAGTACGTTGAGTGCAACAGTACGAGAAACTGTCAAAACTCACTTGACAAATGATACAGCAGCGCAGGCCATCTTACAGTTGGCCAGGGAGGGGAAGACACGCCAGTTCTGGGTGGAAGATGATCTACTATACACCAAAGGCAATCGCCTCTACATCCCCAGATCCGGGGAGTTACGAAGGTCGCTGATGAAGGAGTGTCACGACACACCGTGGGCAGGACATAATGGTTGGCAGAGGACTTATGCCCTTCTGAAGCAAGGCTACTATTGGCCAAGTCTTCGAGACGATGTCATGCAATTTACCAAGACTTGCCTTGTCTGCCAACAAGATAAGGTTGAAAGGGCGAAATTAGCGGGTCTGCTGGAACCCCTACCTGTGCCCTCTAGACCGTGGGAGAGTGTGTCTCTCGACTTCATCACCCATTTGCCCAAGGTGGGAGAGTTTGAATCGGTCCTTGTTATCATCGACCGGTTCTCGAAATATGCCACGTTCGTCCCAACGCCGAAAATGTGCACAGCCGTGATGACTGCTCAGTTGTTCTTCAAACACATCGTGAAATTATGGGGTGTCCCCATGAGCATTGTTAGCGATCGGGACGGAAGATTCACTGGGACATTCTGGACAGAATTGTTCAGAATATTGGGATCATCACTGAATATCTCCTCTAGCTATCATCCCCAAACCGATGGACAGACGGAACGCTTCAACAGTATGCTCGAGGAATATCTGCGTCACTTTATCGACGCTAGGCAGAAGAACTGGGTCCAGTTGTTAGATGTGGCTCAGTTCAGCTTCAATAGCCAGCAGAGTTCCGCGACCGGAAAAACACCCTTCGAAGTCGTGTGCGGCAGACAGCCACTCATGCCACACTTGGTGGACCACCCTTATGCAGGCAAAAGTCCTCAGGCACATAACTTCACTAAAGAGTGGAGCAAAACCTCTGAGATCGCTCGCGCCTACCTAGAAAGAGCATCGAAGAGGATGAAGAAGTGGGCTGATAAGAAGCGGAGGGCCCTTGAGTTTCAAGCTGGGGACAAGGTCCTGATCAAGCTACGACCGGAACAGTTTCGTTTCCGAGGCCAGAGAGACCAACGGCTAGTAAGGAAATATGAAGGTCCAGTGGAGATAATTGAGAAGGTCGGGAGAACCTCATACAGGGTTCAGTTACCCTCATGGATGAAGATTCATCCTGTCATCCATGTGAGTATCCTGAAGCCCTATCATTCCGATCCCGAGGACGAACAGCGAAACATGCTAAGGCGCCCACCGGTCACGATGAAGAGTTCTGCTGAGAAAGAAGTTGCACAAATCCTGGATAAACGTACGCGCCGTATTGGAAGACCCAGACGTGAACTGACAGAGTTCTTAGTGAAATGGAAGGATCTCCCCGACGAAGAGATCAGTTGGGAGCGGGCCGAAGACTTGAAGAATGCAGCTCCAGCCATTGCAGGTTTTGAACAAGGTCGGTTGACGGGGACGTCAACCAATTAAGTGGGGGAGAATGTAACGGTCATGCTTGTCCAGGGCCTGTTGCCCATGGCCGCATGCCCAATCCAACCCCTTTCTAGCTTACTTTCACATCCTGTATTGTATTAGTGTAGTTAGTTTGCTTCCTTTACATTTTCATTGTAAGTGACCACTCGCCCTTTTGCATATGCAAGGGCGCCAGTTGGCTTTTTGTTCAGAATGCACTATATGGGGATAAGACTAACCATCATTTCCTCATACCCGGAGTAGTACTCTATAAAGCCGTTGTTGTTGCTTATTGCTTTCTAGTCTACTACAATCTTTCTTTCTTTATTCACACTCACAAATCTTCTTACGAAAACCTTTTCTCCAAACCCGTTTTCTAAAACCGTTTTCCCTAAAACGGGGGTGGAGGTTGCAAGAGGCACTCGGTGTGCCATCGGCAGTCCGTAATTGAGTTGGCTGGCTTGTTCGTGAGCGGGAACAAGTGCCGCACAATCGCTAAGAGAAGCTTCCGAAAGAGCGATTGTGACACTAATACTCATGATCAATTGAAAAACAAGTTTAATAAATTAAGACAAATTCACAAAGACTTCAAAAAAATACTAGGTGATATGACAAGAAATGGTTGAGATCTATTATTAGGCATTATCACTCTAGAAGAGGAGCAACAAAATGATCTTTTTAAGGTATAATTAAATTGGAAGTGCTCTTCTTCATTTCTAATCATCTATTGAATCATAGTTTATGTTATATATTGTTGTGCTATTTCTTATAGGTGAATAAGAAAGCTAATAAGTTTTAAAAAAAATGATTGCACATTACGCAAAGCTTCTGAGGATTTTTGGAGATACTACTATTAAAGTATAAATGTTTGCCCATCAACAAAGCTTTGATAAGATTTTGAAGATGAAAATGATGTTGGAAGAAATAAAACTCTGTTGGTGAAGAAGATGATAATGAAAATAAATGGAAAACGAGTTCGAAGAAAGAGATGACATGATCGATTAAATTTGGACAACATTTGAAAGATAGATATTGCTTTGTTATTTTTTTAGTTTGCATCGAGACATATTTGTGTTGAATGATATAAACTTTTTGGTAATTTATTTTTTGATGTTTATTGTATGACATATTTTTTTTTTATATCATGTTACTACAAAAAAAGGGAAAAGGAAAAAAGATGAAGAAAAAAGAGAAACAAGAAAAATAAGAAACAATAAATAGTTATGAAACAAGTTTATGTTTTGTTTTTCAAGAAATAGGAAACATGAACAATTATCAAACATTTTCCTGTTTCTAGTTCTTAAAAAATAGGAAATAGGGAACGGTAAAACGAAAAATAGGAGCGTTATCAAACGGGCCCTTAGTCACTAAATTTTAATAAGGAATGATTTGGTCACTATACTTCATAATTTTGTAACAATTTATGGACCGTTTGATAATTTTTCCGTTCCTTATTTCATGTTTCCCCTTTTACAAGAACAAGAAAGAAGAATATGTTTGATAAATATTATTGTTCTCCATTTATTAAAAAAAACTAGAAACAGAAAACTTGTTTTATAACTATTTATTGGTTATTGTTTTTTCTTTCTTTTTCTTTTTTTAAATAGAATATAAAAACAAGAAGATATATTATACATTATACATTAAACATCGAAAAAGATATTATCAAAAATCTATGTCATTTAATACAAATCTTGATGACAACTAAATATAATAACAAAATTGTATCATATCCTTCACATATTATCAAAATTTGATCGACACCGTCATCTGTAACTCGAGTCGTTTGTCTTAAGTGATGTCAAGTCAAATTCAATTTAATTATATTTTTATGTAAATTTCGTGGTTGTAAAATATTAAAATTAGATTAAAGGAATGTCTTAATCAACAAAATCTATATATGGTAAAATTTTACTTGTTTCAGACATACTAAAATTATTAGAATATAAACATGCATATTGTAAAAATTAACACTCAAAAGTTGAAATATAAAAAAGAAATAACATACATATTGAAAATTAAAATAACATATCTAAATAATTGGAGAATATTAAAATTCAAAATTAAAATAAAATATAAATGTATCAGAATTATTTTTGTAAATTGAACAATTAACAAAAATAAATAAAATAAAAAAATGGAAATAAATATATAAGAAAAAAAATAAAAGTGCACATATTAGGAGTTGAAATTTGAAATATAAAAAAATTAATATACACATTGAAAATTAAAATAATATATAAATCTAAATATTGAAGAATTTTAAAATTAAAAATTAAAATAAAATATAAATATAGCAGAATTGTTTTTGCAAATAGCAAAATGAATAAAGAAAATAAATAAAATCTGGAAATTGGAGATAAATATAAAAAGAAAAAAACAAAATAAAAAATACACATTGTAAAATTATATATAAACATGACTCAAAAGTTGAAATATAAAAAAATAATATACATATAAAATTCAAAATAAAAATATATTAAAAAACCATATCTAAATATTGGAGAATTTTAAAATTCAAAATAAAAATAAAATATAAATATACAAAATTATTTTTGAACATAGAAACATTAATAAAAAGAATAAATAAGACATAAAAGATGGCAATAAATATATATAAAAGAAACATAAATTTAAATATTTGAGAATTTTAAAATTCAAAATGCAAAAAAATATAAACATAGCAGATTCTGCCAATAACAAATTCAATAAAGAAAATAAATAAAATATAAAAGTTGGAAATAAATATAAAAAGAAAAAACAAAATAGAAGTAGTTCGTCATTCCTGATGCTAGAAAATAGCAAAAAACTGCTTATGATCTTCCCCCATTTGGGAGCTAAACACATAACCAAGAGGTGAAACAATATTTTAGGCATATATGACTACCAATAGGCCAATGATGAGTTTTAGTAAGTAAAAGAAATAATATTATATAAAATGAAAACCAGATATGGAGTCAAATTTGACCCTATTTTCATAAAAGTTTCTTAAATTTTAAAAACAAGCAAGTGAATTTTTAAAAGAATGAGAAAAACAGTAAATAGGAAACAAGAACGTTATCATATGAACCCTTAATTTTTATGATGAAAAATTTCATCCAAATTGAATGTCAAATATATATAACGACTTAGTCTTTATAATATATAAATAAATTCAATTTTCAATCACTTTATCAATATATATCTTAAAAAATATGTCATTTGATACCTTTTCATGATAGATACTAAAATTATTAAAATCGTAAATTATAAGGATTAAATCTCAATACCTACCATTTAAAAGTTATAAATTTAAAAGTATAATAATTAAATTAAAAAATGTAAAAAAAAGAATAGAAAAGTCGGCGCGCCGGACTGGGTTCCGAGGAGCGAGTTCGCAACTCACAGCAGTTTGTTCCTCCGACTCGCTAAACCCCAATTTCCCTCGCTCAGGTCGGTGGCGACAACATCAAAAACCCTTCCAGATACCAAAATTCTCCATTTTTACCCATCGCCGGAACCCTAGGTCGCAGAATCACCACCCCGCATTTCCCTTCCATGGTCTTTTAACTGTCTAATCATCTTCTTCAGATGGGTCGGCCGGAACCCTACGTCCTCTTTGCCCAGACCTTCGCTCACCCCCACCTGGACGAGTACGTTGACGAGGCAAGTACCCTTTCTTTCAAATTTTGTCCAATGCCATAGCTACCAAATCTGAACATTCTTGTTTGATAATGCGAATATAAGCATCTCTGCAACTGACATTCCTTACTTGATGAAAGCGCAGGTATTATTTGCCGAGCCAGTTGTTATTACTGCGTGTGAGTTTATTGAACAGAATGCTTCGTCTACCTCTCAAGCAGTTGCACTCGCTGGGTAAGTGTATCTTGCAACATTGAACCTGTTGTTACTTACTCTTGAGCATTTGGTTTTTAGATTTGTACTCGAAAGTTTGATTCTCGATTTTAAATTGAAGGTTTGCTTAGTGAAGTGCAATTCTCATCTTAATTAGTTGTGGCTGTAATGCCCTTCTTATCCTTTCCCTCAAACTTCTCTTTCGTTATTGAGGCCTGGGAGCAAGTTTTTGTTGCGTTCGTTTTTAATGCGCATCTACTTTTCATTTTCAGTGCTACTTTGCCCCCTTCATTTGCCGTGGAAGTGTTTGTTCAATGCGAGGGAGAGACAAGATTTAGGCGCCTCTGCCAGCCTTTTCTATATTCTCATTCATCATCGAATGTTCTGGAAGTCGAGGTAATTTATTGTATGAGATGTAAAATTTATCATAGTGTTGATGATATATTACTGATTTTTTGAGTAACAACACAATTATGTTGTTTAGGCCATTATTAGTTGATTAGGAACAATTCCGTTGATGTATGAAATTTACAAAAGCATTGTTCCCCTTAGAAGTGATAGATCTTGACAAATAGCACGGTTTGCAATCTTCATTGGAAATGACCTTGCCAGTTTTGAATAAGGATAAAATGGGATGCTTCGGATAGTATCGAATCGTTCACTTTTTTTTTTTTGGGAACAAGATGTTAAACTTTGTATTAAGGAAATGAAAGAGACTATTGCTCAAGGATACATATTTGGTTGTTTACTAGTGGATGGTATTCTTTGATGTGTTTGGTTTCTTCAGATATAGAGAGATTGCTATTGTAGGATTAATCTGGGTGGATTTTTAATCAAATCTTTATTGAATAACACCTCTTACAACATATGAACCCCTATTTAGAAGGCTACAAACTAGCCTTTAAGTCATTGGCACAGTAACTAAGCCAAATGACAACAATAAAATTGAATGTTCAACAGATTACAGCCTCACTAAATAACTAACAGTAACTAGGCAATTAACTTTTGGCCATTAACAGGGGTTAAAGGCTTAAGACTAACCTCCAACAATAAAATAAGATTACAGCCACGGTAAAGCCACAATAAAAGAGAGATTCAACCAAAAAACAGTATACTAAAGAGTACACTACATCATATGCTCCAGGAGTTCCTCCATTATTTGCCTTTTCGAGAGATGGGGATACTTTTTTGACAAGTGGGCATTTGTTCAGTTTTGTGGGGCTTGCAGGGAGAAATAGTTGGACCTTTGGAGGCGTTGATAGGGACTCAATTGATATTTGGTCCATTGTTAGGTTCTATATATTTTGTGTGGGCATCAGTGACAACTTTTTGGTAATTACCTTTACATCTCATTTTACTTTGCTGGCGTCCTTTTCTCTTGTTTGGCTCTCTTTTTGGACTTCATTTTTCTTGATGCCTCGTATTCTTTCACTTTTTCTCAATGAAAGTTTGGTTCTACTTAAAAAAACATATTATGGATGATTTAGAGCTCTCAAGGACTGATGGTTTCTAAGTTGTGTTTCTTTGGGACTATTTGGTCCGAGATTTTGTTTTATTTATTTATTTTAATTTTTTGAGATGCACGAGAAGGTTCACTTTCTATCACTTTTTGGCATTTGATGACTAAGGGTTGTTAGATTTTTTCATGAAGAATTAAGATGATTGTATGTCTTCTTGTGTTCTGTTGTTTGTCTGTAAACTCTCTCTCTCTCTCTCTCTCTCTCTCTCTATACATATACTTATATTCTAGAAAAAATTACAAAAATTGCCTCCATATATATATATATATTCTAATTTATTCTTGAAACGACTAGATCTGGTATATTATTGAATTACTTGAAATTAAAAATTTTCTTTGAATGTTAACTTCTCGGTAGCATTATTACTTATGGTTGACTTCTTTGCTGTTGAATAGTATTTATTTTGTTTGACAGGCTATTGTAAGTAACCATTTAGTTGTTAGAGGCAGCTACCGCAGCCTAAGTTTGGTGATCTATGGAAATACAGCAGAGGATCTTGGACAGTTCAATATTGGTTTAGATGATAGCTCATTAAATAACCTTGTTACCTCTACTGAAGGGAACCTAGAAGATCTCCCTCTGGCTTTACATTCAAATAGTTTGATGATTGATGAGCCCATGACTTCTCTGATGAAGTTGTCACAGCCTGGTGTTGTATTGGACATTTCAGTGGAGGTTAAGCAATTTTTACAGTTAATGGACAGCATGTTGGAACAGTTGAGTCTAGGTGATGCAATTCATAAAATATTAGTCATTGTAATTTCAACTGCTTCCTCTTATGTCTCCTACATACGAGAGAGATCAGAAGATTCAGAAAGATTATGTTCTATTTTCAATAATGCCAAAAAGGATCTTCTTAAGTTGTGTAAAGCTATGCAAGATTCAAAGGATGTATCAGCTCGCTTGTCCGTTGAGTTTTCTTTCCTTGAATCCGAGGATGAGTTGGCTTCTACAAAACAGCTGGTGGATATTTTGAGCAAGCATTGGAATTTTAACTTGAGCTCCTCAACTGTTGGCTGTCCTTGGAAATCGAAGGTTTTTTAAGATGTTTTATTTTTATTTGAGACGTTGAACGCCTTCCAAATTAGTTGAAGTTGTTTTCTTTTAAAATACATTTTCTCCTCTTTGCTGTTTTAACTGCTTGTTTTCTGTCTTTTCAAAAGAAAAAAAGAAAAGAAAAGAAAAGTATTTCTGCTTATTTTTTGATTCTCTATCCTATTTCAGAACACCAGTGTCATTTTTGGGTTGAGTGTGGCTCTCTTCTTGTGCTCTGCTAGAGAGAGTTGCTTCCATTTTGTCAATGGTGGTGGAATGGAACAAATTGTGCATCTTCTGTGTAGTGGGCTGCAAGATTCTACCTCTGCCACGTTACTTCTTCTTGCAGTTATTGAACATGCTTCCCGGCATTCATTTGGATGTGAAGGCTTTTTAGGTTGGTGGCCTCGTGAAGACGAAAATGTTCCATCTGGAGCTAGTGAAGGTTATAGTCAGTTGTTGAATTTGTTGTTGCAAAAACCACGTCATGATATTGCTTCACTTGCAACTCATATCCTTCAACGCCTAAGCTTTTATGAAGTTGCTTCAAGATATGAGGTAGTCTTCTCATTTGGACATGTATGCATCAGTTCATCTTGTTGACTATAAATGATAGGTTTATAGATGGCTACGTTTTCATTCTGTATGAGGGAAAAATTGTGATATCGTTTTTGCAGTGTGCTATCTTGTCTGTATTGGGAGGTCTTTCTAGCACTGGCAGAGTTTCAAATGTTCATTTGGACGTGCTTATCAGTATGAAGACCCAATTAAAAAAAATTTTGGTCAGTTTTGTTGTCTTGCATTTGTTTGTTTTTCCATTCTAGTTACGGCTTACTGACTTTCCTGGTACTTCTTCTCTAAAGTTAATTCTCAGTTTGTGTCCATTAACAAGTATAATTGCAGAATTTGGTAAATTTATGTGGGCCAATTCAAGATCCTTCTCCACCTTCCTGTGCTACGAACTCATTGTTTCTCGGTCATACTGATGTGTTATTAACATGTAAAGCAACAAGTTGCTTGATATCCTCGTCGAAGTGTAGATTTTCACAATGGGATGCAGACCCTCATTTACTTGCACTTCTTAAGGTCTGCAACCGTGGTACTTGTCTCTGTATTTGAGGAGCAATTCTTGATTCTTCATTTTTATATTGTCTTGCCTAGTATTTAGGGGCTTATTTTTTTTAATTAATTAATTATTTTTTAAAATATTATATTATATTATTTTATTTTAATTTTGTAAAAAATACTTTTCATATATAGGTTGAAAAAAGATTAAGGCCAACAAATACAAGAAATCGAAAGGGATACAAAATCATAATAGAAAGTGAATTAAACAACAAAACATAACAAAATAATGAGAGCAACATAAAAACGTTCTAATTAAGACAAATATCTTGAATATTATATCCTACAAAGCTTTTAGGAAGACAACACAATGATGAGGCCTTCAAACGAGAAAAGCCAAATTGATCATTCCAAGAAAGATGTTTGTTATGAAAAACCATTTTATTTCGTTCAAACCACAACTCAGATAATAAAGTGTTCACTACATTAGACCATATGACTTTTTTCTTTGAAGCTACGGATGGACCAATTGATAGATGTAAGATGTTTCCCGGTTTGAAAAATGAGAAAAGTTTCCACCAACAATTGCTCGAATACGAACAGTCAAAGCATGCTGCAAGGATTCACTATTCCTTATTCAAATAGGACATATAATAGGTGAAAGATAATGCATTGGAGCTTTCTTTGAAGAACATCTGAACAATTCAACGAATCATTACTCTTTGTCCAAATGAGAATATTGATTCTTTTGGGAGCTTTGGACATCCATAAACCTGACAAGACCTCTTCACAAATAGGAGAATATACTGTCAAATGCTTTCTCAAAGATTTTACAAAGAATTTGCCGGATGAGTCAAGAGACCAACTGCGAAAATCTGGCTTGTGATTAACTTTTCTTCTTGCTACAACACCAAGCAACGGTTGGAAATCGATAATCTCATCATCTTTGAGAAGTCTTCTGAAGAAAATATTCCATGAACAAGAAGCTTCATCCAAATGGTCAAAGATTGACCCCTTGGGAAGAGAAGCAATGCTGTATTACCGAGGAAATCAATCTTTGGAGAATTATCGGCCCAAGTATCCAACAAACTGATTCTTAAATCACCAATTGACCCAAAAGCTTAAGCTTGTGGATGAAGGTAGATTTAATTATATATCATTTAACACTCTCCCTCACTTGTGAACTTGAAATATGAAGAAGACCCAACAAGTGGAAATCAATATTAATTGGGGAGGAAACAACGTGGCAGGGGCTTGAACACAAAACATCCTGAACCAATCTGCTCTGATTCTATCTTTGATGATATGGGGTTCCATCACAAAACCAATTGGCAATGAGAGGAGTAGCCCATTTATCTTATAAGAAGTGTGAATTCCCTTGGTTTTTTCAATGTGGGATTCTCAACATGCTCCCTCAAGATAGTGCCTCTTTTGGGATCACCATTCTTGATCGGATCTCAATTTCTTTTTATTGGACTGAATACCCGGTTGGGCTTTTTGGGCTCTGATACCATCTTAAATCACCAATTGACCCAAAAGCTTAAGTTTGTGGTTGAAGGTAGATTTAATTATACATCATTTAACATTGATTCTTCTTCTTGAGACAAGTTTGAAAGTTGCAACAGATTCAAATTGGAGCCAAATTTTGGATATACTAAATCCATGGGCAGGCTTCTCAAACTCTTTCCAAACCTTCCAGAAGTATGCCAATTATTTGTACCATTTCCTCGAATACTATGAACCACTTTGCACCAAAGGGATTTGAATCAAACATGAGTTTCCATCCCCATTTAGCCAAGAAACCCGATTTTGGATTGCAAGTCCACCAAAACTGAGACCACCTTCAATTTGGGATTTGGAGACTAAATCCCATTTAACTAAATGAGAGAGATTGCTACCATTATGTCCTTCCCAAAAAAGGATCTCAAAATTCTTCCATCTCCGAACAATCTTCCTACTCTTGACTAAGTTATCCTTATGAGGGACTCAATTTTACACTAAGATAACTATACCATCAGTACCTTGGCCCTCCTATGGATGCTTCATGATCATCTCAGTTCCCACTGCTGGTGTAGAGAGAATATCCAATTGTTACCAATTTTTAACAATTATGGAATATTTGAAGAAATCATTGCAAATGTCCTGGCACCCCTTCTTTATTTTCATACAGTCTTAGTTTAAATTAAAGTATATATTTTTCATTGGTTGCTGAGCGCTAATTTCATGATCACCATAACTTTTGATCTTCATTTTCTTGGTTTTAGATGATCTTCTGAATTCTAATGTTGCAATATGTTTTTGAAAGCAGGAGAGAGGATTTTTCTCTCTTTCAGCTGCATTTTTGTCATCCTCCATAAGGCGTTCAGAAGAGAGTAAAATCATGGATGTGTTTTTGGAGATTGTGTCTTCTATTGAAGCCATTATCCTTTCACTTCTTTTCTGTCGCTCAGGTTGTCAAACTTTCATCTACTTTTTCTTACTTGTGTTGCACAATACGATAGTGTTATTGAAATGAATAGACATCATAGACTTTAAGTTTCTTTATAATAATCTAACTAAAATAATGCAATTAAGCTAATTTTGATGCATTTAGTAAATTTTTTTGATGTAAAATAAACGGCTTTCATTGAGGAAAAATGAAAGAATACATGGACATACAAAAAACTAAGCCCAGAGAAAAGGGGGCTCCCTTTACAGGAAGGGATCCCAACTATGCAATATCATGCCTATAGTATAATTACAAAAGGTCTTCGAAATCGAAGCTCAAAGGGAAACATGAAAACGAATGAGGGACCAAAGCTTCCTATAATCCGTCTTCACTCCCCTAAAAACTCTGCTGTTCTGCATGTTTATATTTCCCCCCAAAAAAGAAAAAACTCTGCTGTTCCACTTCCCTCACAAAACCCATAAAATCGCGCACACACCAGCACTCCAAAGAAACTAGCCTTTCTCCCCAAAAGGCAGATCGAAGAGGAACTCCTCGATCATAGCACCAGTGATGAGCATTCAACATGCCAAACATTTGGAGAAAAGGATCCCAGACACCACTTTTCATTGATGAAATGAAAAGAGACTAATGCTCGAATTACAATGAGATATAACTAGAAAAGAAGCGAAAATCCAAGAAGATCAGGGGATCAGTAGGCACACCCGGATATCTCAACTAGGTTGACACACCTGTAGCGCTCTCATCACATTCTAATAGAAAAAACTACCAATAAAATGTATCAGTGATCCTTATCCTACATGTTTAGCGTTATGTTGAGCTGCCAACTTTAATATTTTGTGAGAAATGGTAAGTTAGGGGGAGAACATCATCTTTCAGGGGTGTTGGGGATGTGAGCAAGGAGACCTCCTTATCCTCCCTCTTCCTCGTAGTTGTTCATATCCTCCACTAAATGGTATCGATAGGGATAAATAAGGGTTGTGAGAATATTCACGAGGGTGGGTCTCATTTGGTGAGGTGAGAGATTGTGCCGTCTGGCTGGCTTTGGTGGGTTGTGTATGAGGAGTTCTAAATTTGAACTTTGTAATGTGGGTTCACTAACTAAATGGTTATGATGTTTTTCTTTATAGATCGATGTTTTGTGGCATGGAATACACAATGAACAATAATACTTGATTTTCATCTAGTTGAGTGGGTTTTGAGTCATAGGATTGAAGGCACCTTCAGAAACTTGTTGGGTTGAAGGCACTTTTAGAAATTTGTGAAAGTCCATCTTTTTTGGTTACTTCCAAAAATCTTAAGGTTCTTTAATCAGGATGGCACAGTGATTCATTGATCTGTTTTTAGGAAGATTGTTGGTGGATGATAACTTCCTTACCTTCTTTTCTCTCGTCATTATCATTTATTCCCCCTTGCAGTCTGATTTTGTGGGTTGCGTCCTTCATTCTTTTGTGGCTTCCCTCTTGCATAATTTCTGTTTTGGGTGCACATTGTCCGACATTTTTTAAAAATTTGTCTCTCTCTTTGTTGGCCGAGTGGTGCCATGTTTGCGGGATGTTCATTTGTGGACCTTTAATCCTTTAATGGAGTTTTTCTATAGTTCTCTATTTTGTGTGGGTCTAATATTTCCACTCTGTTTTTGTTTTACTTGCCTTTTGCTGGGCAAGTCTCACATGGGAGGATATTGACCTATCGAGATATCTTACTCTCTACTTCGGAAGGGTGAAAACAACAACCTAAGGGCTGGGGGAAGAGGAAACCCCCACCCAAAGAACTATTTACAAATAGCTTGCCAATCCAAAAGAATCCAGGAAAGAGGGGTGTTACGAAAGAATTTATAAATGATACCAACAATAAGGTACTTAATTGTACAAAATCTCAAAAAGCCTCGAAAGGCAAGGACTTACCTTAAAAAAGTCTTCTGTTTCTCTCACGCCACAAATTCCACTAGCAAACTTCCAAAGGACCCCAACTTTGTCTTTCAGACTCCAGCAACCCAAAGCTTCCATCATCCAGCCATCTACCTTATTAGGAAGACTGCACATCAAACAAAGCCAAAAACTTACACCGGCCACGACTAGCAAAAGGGCAGAGTAGAAAATGATGGTCTATCGTTTTCTGACAACACCAGCACATGGGCCAATCTGAAGGACCGAGAATGAGAGATGGATTCCTTCTTTGGATCCTATCATATGTATTCTGACTTCTATGAGCCAATGGCCAAAAGGAGATCTTCACCTTTTGGGGACTTTGAACTTCTGAATCAACTTTGACAAGGAGCATTTTAAGGCTGGTCTCGGTTATCAATATGAAAAAGAGGTATTTGGTGGAAAAGAAAGTCAAAGGGTCAAGAGACCAGCAAATATTGCCTTTTACCACCCCCAGTCGAAAACCCTTGAAGTTTTTTTTGAACAAGAAACAAATGGGTTTAAGCAATCAGGATGGATGTTCATGGACTAAGAGAATGACAACCATAGAGCAATGAAACACTCTCTTTTCTCCTCTTTAGCTTCTTAATCTTTTGGTATGTTTTGAAGTTTTCGAGGTTCTCTTTTGTTGTTATTTTTTCATCCGGCCACTATCAAATTGTTTTTTTTAAGCTGGAAGAAAAGAGAGGTAATTGCCATTTTCATATCTCTCTTCATAAGAAACAACTCAATTGGTTTGAAGAAGCTTTGGTTGATCTACTTCAAGCTAAGGGAGAAGTTGGAATCAATTGACTTTTAAAGAAGCTTAATCAACATCGTTGTTAATACGCTTTCTTTGTTTCTTACATAAAAAAATAATTATGATCAACATGATGTTAGAGCCTTGAATGTGTCTCCGTAACTAGTTTTGGAAAGAGAAGTTGCATAATAGTGCCAATGGAATCAATAATAGGATTCTTCTTTTGTATATATTTCATTGTACCAACAAATGTGAGATGGTTTTGTTTCTTATGAAAAAAGGGATGGTCGTTTATTTGGGAAATGGTAAGAGAATCTATGATGAAACACATCAAGAATGATTCTTTATCTAGTTGAAGATCTTGAAGTTTAGAAAGATGTGATAGTCTAACGACCTTACTTGAATAGGATCTATTTTTTAGGATGCACAACTGTGTCCTCGAGTTCTAAAGAAAAACAGAACAGTGTTCTTCAATAATATAGTCAATGTTTTTTTAACACTTAAGGCGCAATAAAGCGCAAAAGTCCTCTAGGCATAAGTGTAAGGTGCAAAAAAAAGGCGTGGATCTTTATATATATGTGTGTGCGCGCGCGTGCGTGTGTATTAAGGTGCACTATATATAAAAGTACTACATAAATAAGAGAAGAAAGCATAATTGAAGTGAAAGTATGAATAAAAGAACCTGAACACAAGATAATTTTCATTTAGACTTAGTAAAATTGACTTTTTTTTTAGTTAATAAAGAAGGAAAAACCATGATTATAACTACTTTTAAAAAATAGTGAAAAATTTGAAGGCCCAAGGTTTCAGTTTTGGGGCTTCGCGAAAGGTGTGTGCCTTATTTTGTGCCAGACTTGCGCCTCGCTTAGGAGGGCTTTTTAAAACATTGAATATAGTTCAAATCAAGCCACAACAGATTCACCATCAAGCATTTTGGGTCAACAAGGAAAAAAGAAGTGGTTGAGATTTAGATGGATTGGAACTCAATAATTGTTATCTAAAGACTCAATGCTCATGATAATTGGAAGAAGATCTCCATATCTTCGAAAGAAGTCATTTTGAGGTTGACTGCTTAGGCTTTATTCTTTTTAGTCTGAATTATGATATAAAATTTATGGTCGATGTCTATAGCTAAGGTTTGTCGTTATCTTTTACCTCTCATTCTCATTCTCATTCTCATTCTCATTCTCATTCCCATTCTCTTTCCATTCTATCCTTTTGTGTTGCTTCATTTTTGTCCATAAAGATACAGCCATAAATATTAAGTTAACATCCAGGAATCATAGCCATTGATATTAAGTCTGCTTTTCAGGTCTGATATTCCTACTCCACCATTATGAACTTTCAGCTACAATTCTTCACGCTTTAAAGGGTGATGAAGAGGCCAGTTTGGAAGAGTGTATGCCCATTCGATATGCATCTACCCTTATATCTAACAATTTCTTTTGTAAACCCTCAAATGTTTCTATGATCGTACGGATACACTTGAGAGTGGTAAGTTCTCCTCAGTAAATAACAGTGGTACCTGATTTATTGATTCAAGTTATTATTCTTTTTCTCCTACGAAGTTGCATTTCAACTATGAAGTTATTGTGATATAAAGAAAATTTCATATACTCTATGCAGGTCAAGGCAATTGATCGCTTACTTATGACAACTCCAAACTCAGAAGAATTTCTATGGGTCTTGTGGGAACTTTGTAGTATTTCTAGGTGGAGTTCAGGATTTTCTTTTCCTTTTAACTTTCGCCCACTTGACATAATCAATCATTTGACCTACCTTCTGTTTTGCAGGTCTGAATGTGGACGCCAGGCCTTGCTTGCTCTGACATACTTTCCTGAGGTATTAAAGGCTTGTTGGACTGTCATACAACTTTCAGGAAATTAAAGTTTTTACTTTACAATTTCTATGTTATGTAACCTACTTTTATTTATTTAACAGAACTTTTCATCTTTAAGTGAAAAGCTAAAAAGTTACAATGATCAGTACCAATAACAGACAATATAACCTTTAAAGCACACTATTACTAACCTCCTAACATGATTACAATAATGGAGTTTCAGCAAACATAAATATCAGAAGAAGATACTGATGAATTGTCTTGATTCAAATTCTGACATTGGGTTGTTCTTTTTGGCTCTTTGTGGGGGTTGGGATCATTTTCTTTTTTCTTTTTTGGGAGTTTCATCGTTTTCTTCATGTATTTTCAACTGTAATTTTGCAACATCAATTCCCATGTTTGTTTCTGAAAGAAAAAAAATCAGAAGATGAGAAAAGTCTATGCCACCCCAAGCAGCTGAAGATAATTTAATGAAATCAAATTCTACAAACTTCATTAGATACCAACATTAAATTGATAACTTGTATTCCTATGATAAATAGAATGGCATTTTGATTTGTACACGCTAATCACTCGATTGATTGGCTGATAATTTTTCACTGCTCTGGCTCTATTTTATTAATTAATTTATTTTTGTGTGAATCAAACAATTGTGATTACTTATTATAAGAAACACACAATTATGGTTACTTAAGAAGTTTAGAGGTGACTTAATTGTCAATTTTTTTTCCAGGCCATTGTCATTTTTATCGAGTCCTTACGGTTGGTTAAAGAACCAGAGTCAGGAAGCAGGAATAGTGGTAATCTTATTTTTATGGGCGGCAGTATTTTTCTGTAGTTTTGCAACTTTCTTTTGTTGAAAATGTTTATTTCTCCCACCTCTGGTGTTATTCAGGTGCTTTGCCTCTTAATCTTGCAATATCTCACGCTGCTGCTGAGATCTTTGAAGTCATTGTAACGGACTCGACTGCATCTTCTCTTGGTTCTTGGATTGTGCATGCCATGGAGCTTTACAAGGCTTTGCATTCTTCTCCTCCAGGGTCTAATAGAAAAGATGCTCCCACTCGATTGTTGGAATGGATAGACGCTGGTGTTGTTTACCATAAGAGTGGGGCTGTTGGTCTTCTTCGATACGCTGCTGTATTAGCATCTGGAGGCGATGCTAACTCAAATTTAGCTAATACTTTAGTGTCAGAGTTAACAGATTTAGATAATGCTGGAGAACCTGATGTTAATGTAATGGACAATCTTGGTAAAACCATTTCTGAAAAGACATTTGATGGTATTACTCTTCGTGACTCTTCTATTGCACAATTAACAACTGCATTCCAGATTTTGGCATATATTTCAGAGAACTCGGTATGTTATTGTCTTATTATTTATTTATAATTGTTTTATTACTTTCTTGAAAACTATTCTTTAAGCTTGTGCTTGAATTTTCTTTGTCAAGAGCCTAAGCTATTTTTGATGTAGACTGTTGCTGCTGCCCTGTATGACGAAGGCGCTGTAGCGGTTATCTATGCAGTATTAGTTGACTCTCGATATATGCTGGAGAGGTGCTCAAACAATTATGGTTAGTTGTTTAGATCGTTCATATGTAATATGGCTTTGGTAAATTCAAGTTATTGTTGGGTTTTATCTTTCTTTCTTTCTTCTTCTTCTTCTTCTTCTTCTTCTTTTTTTCTTTCTTTTTTGTTTTTAAAAATAAAAAAAAGGAAAGGCACTTTTGCCTTTCAAAATCCAAGCGTGTGAGGTGAAATAATGTTGTGAGCCTTGGAGAGGCAAGGCATGCGATGTTATGCACTGAAATGAAGCTGAGAAGCTTGTTTTCTCGTAGTTGAGAATGCTTATGCCTATTTGATCAATTTCTAGAAGCTAACCACCAGAAGCTCACACTTCAGGTTTTGGTTTGTTGCGAGTTTGTAAGGCCCCCAATTGTTAATAGTATGTATTTTTTGGATAAGATTGTTAATACTTATGTTAGAAGGGTTACAAAAGGAATTTCGCCCCAGAAATGACTGATTAGGCTAATTGTCAGTTAATAATTTTTATGTATTGGAAAGTTAGCTGTAACTTGTAAGGGATGTGTGTATATTTTGTAAGGAACTCTAAGGATAGTGGGGAAGATTTCAGCCCTCTCTAAAGGCCTTGATTTTACTGATCTCATTGGGAATATATATGTTAGGTACTTAAGCACCTTGGAGAACCACACCCAAAAAGTTAGCTATTGGGATGGGAGAGCCAAGCCTAGGTCATCCTATTCTAACCAATATGGGACTAAGGCATCCCATACTACCTTGGTTCCTAACAATACCCCATCTCCGGAAAGCCGACATCCCGGTGGCTACTCTGGCAGTACTTCACTCGGTCACACCCAGTCAGAACCCTCTGCCGGTTCCACTCAGGAACGTCGACAACTGGCTCTGATACCATTGTTAGGTACTTAAACACCTTGGAGAACCACACCCCAAAAGCTAGCTATTGGGGCGGGAGAGCCAAGCCGCTTAAGTACTACATTGGTTCCTAACAATATAACTCTAATATTTTGGTGGGAATAGATATCTCAAATAGTTGAGTGCCCTTCCCTCACCTTTAATAGAAAGTTAGGTCAACTGGTGGTTTTCTTACCTTCTTATTGGAAATAATAACAAAGGAATGAGCCAGCGGAAGCCAATTGCTGGCTGAGATGCCTCCTTCAGATAATATTGGGAGCCCCTTGGGGTACCAAGTGCCATTTTCAACTTTCTGGAGCGATGGAGCATGAACTAATAGGAACAGAATTGAGAGCTGAGGGCTAAAGTGCCAATAGTAGTTAGATGCACTATGGCAGCCAATTGTTATCTTCTCTTACATTTGTTCCTTATTATTGATGTTATGACCTTCCAACAAATTATGCATTCTGCTTTATCATGAATATCCTTTTTTGTGATCGACTATTTTAACAGATTATCTAGTTGATGAGGGCACAGAATGCAATTCTACATCAGATTTACTCTTGGAACGTAATCGAGAGCAAAGCCTGGTCAATCTTTTGGTACCATGCTTGGTGCTGCTTCTCAATCTCTTGCAAATATTGCAGGTTATTTATATTTTATTTTATTATCTTTAATGTTTAACTAGAATTTCAGAATTTTTTATAATTAATGAGCAATGTGGTACTTGGTTTTTATATATTTATTTATTAATTTTATATGATTGATATATACATATTATTATTTTACATCAATGATACTGGGATACTTCCTCAAACTGGATTAGTCTCTGATAGTGAGTCTAAATACATAGGCCGCTTGTGTTTTTCTGAGTCAGAATGAAGGCTTATCTGCAATCACAGCAGAATTTCAGAATAATTTCCAACATCTCGACGTGCCCCATATATATATATATTCTTAAAAGGAAACAACACTTTTCATTTTTCATTGATATAATAAAAAGTGCAAAAGCTCAAGATATGATATTACATGAAACAAAGATTACAAGAGAAATAGATGTCTAGACTGAAAAGATAATTACACTCCAATTTAGACAAATATATTAACATGTCCCATATATGGAACAGCTGTCAGAACTTCAATCTTTTTAAAGAACCTCCCTGGCCAAATACCATAGAGCAAACCATTTAATGCTTTGTTATTCCGTATAGTTTTATCCCGTTTCATTAGAATTAATTTTTTCATTTGCAATTATATGTAGGTTGCTAAAGAGGAGCATAGGAATTCAAAACTAATGAATGCTCTCGTAAGATTGCATCGAGAAGTAAGGTACAAATGAATTTCTTGTCGAAAGACAGCTGAAGTTTTTCACTCATGAATCTTGATCGACCCTTTGTGTGATCGCAGTCCAAAACTTGCTGCATGTGCATTTGATTTATCCACTTCATTTCCCAATTCTGCTCTTGGTTTTGGAGCTGTCTGCCATCTTCTGGTGTCTATACTTGCTTGTTGGCCTGTATATGGCTGGTCTCCCGGCCTTTTCAGCTCACTCCTTGATAGTGTCCAAGCTACCTCTTTACAGGTTTTGGGCCCAAAAGAAACTTGCAGCTTGCTCTGTCTGCTGGTAAGCAAGCCTTGAGATTCTAAAAGAGTGTGTTTTTATCCATAGAAGTAACATTTCTTTATGCTAATCAATATTTTATGGTGGAGTGCCCTTTTATGCTTGCTAGTACATTAGTAAGTACTTCAGTCTTTGCATATCCAGAAGTAGATAACTGTTATGACCTCGTTATCTGTTCTTGGTTGATATCAATACTCTTTAATAGTGGACGCAGTAGTTGTGTGTGCTTTGTTGATTGGAGGACAAGATCTCCATATTGAGATGTTTTGTTTTTTGGCGATATTTTCACTTTTTAATGGAATCAAATTTTCCAGTTCATCAACTTGTTCGGCCTCACTCTAGTTCGTTGTGGAGCATCTTTGTTGTATATATATATTTTAAATTTTTAAATTTTATTATCTTTTTATAATTGTTATAATTTATATTATTTATTTATTTATCATCATTATTATTATTTTTAATTCTAGTTAGTTGTGTGCGCTTTGTTGATTGGAGGACAAGATCTCCATATTGAGATGTTTTGTTTTTTGGCGATATTTTCACTTTTTAATGGAATCAAATTTTCTAGTTCATCAACTTGTTCGGCCTCATTCTAGTTCATTGTGGAGCATCTTTGTTGTATATATATTTTTTAAATTTTTAAATTTTATTCTTTTTATTCCTTTTATAATTTATAATTTTTATTTATTATATTATTATTATTATTTTTTATGGAAACAATTACTTTCATTGAGGAAAAAATTGAAAGCATACCAGGTTATACAAAAAAATCAAGCCCACGAGAAAAATCCCACTAGAAAAAGGCTTTCCAACTAAGTAAGATGGTATCTTTTGTTCTATAATACTATTAGAAAGACATACTTTTGACTTAAAAAAGAAGAATATGTAGGAAACAACATAATAAATAAAAAAGAAACATAATTGTGTTGGAAGTGGTACAAGAGAGAAGAATGCTTGCCGAATCCTTTAAAGTTGGAGGCTTGGGTTTTGTCATGGTGGTTAACGACCAATGATGTTTTGGACATTTACAATCTCTTGATCAACATCATAATATTCTCTCTTTTATATGAGAATTATTGGATGAAAGAACATAATGATTAGTACGGAAATGTAAACCGACAACAAAAAGGAGCTGCCAAAGAACAAGAAACTGAAAAAAGGTTACAAATATTACAAAACGAGTCTCCAATAGTTAAAATTTTAAGACAGTGGTAATTACAAAATTCCTAGGTGTGGACATGATCCTGTACCTTCCCCTAAGAATCCTTTCCTAGGAATCCAAACCTTACTAAAAATTTTCCTTGTCCAGTAAATAATCCACAATTTCTTTGGGTAATATTCCTTTTCCCTTGGTGGAAACTACCCCCCCAACTTTTCCCATGGATTCTTTACAACTTATCGTTCCAATAAAGATCCTTCAACCCTAACTACGAAAATGGACTTCAACCCAAAAGAACTAGGCCAATGCCATAATTTTTTGTTTTTTTTAAATAAAAAGTTGATGTAGAACAATGTTTCATCATGAATTTTAAATGAGTGATCTACAGAGGAAAAATGGAAGCTCTTCTCTGGATATATCACCTGATGCATAGGCTGGTTCTGTCAAAATTTTGTTTTAAGTTTCTCTATCAACTTTGAACTTCTGACATGAAGTGTTATTTATTTATTTATTTTTATAATTTTTTTTTGGTTTTTTGTTAATTATTTTATGCAAGAAAAAGTTTCTCCGCTGGCATCAATTACTTTAAATTTCCATTTGCAGCTTCTAATTTCTCCTCACTCTTTATCTATCATTGTTATGGTGCTAGAATGATTTATTTCCTGATGAAGGAATCTGGCTTTGGAGGAATGGTATGCCTTTGTTGAGTGCCGTTAAAAAACTTGGTATCAAGACAATGTTGGGACCTCAAATGGAGGATGAGGTCAACTGGTATTTGGAACCTGGCCATCAAGAGAAACTATTGGGTCAACTGTTGCTACAGCTTGAGAAGATTTCCCAAGTTGTCCAACATTATGCCATTTCGGTGAGTGATTTCTTTCCTATTTTAAGTGCATTTATCATGTATATGTTTCAAAAATGCTTTCTTGATTATTATTTATGTTTCATGTCAACAGACATTGGTGGTCATCCAAGATATGCTGCGGATATTTATAATTCGCCTTTGTTGTCATAAAGCTGACAGTGCTTCTATTCTTTTGCGACCAATATTCTTGTGGATCCGTGCTCGTGTTTCTGATTCGTCTTCTCTTTCAGACGTAGATGCTTACAAAGTAAAAACTTCTATATTTCCATGATAGTCTTTAATCCTTATCTTTGCATTTAGATTCATTGATGCAGATATATGAAATGCTTGTTTTTAACATATATTGGTCACTGCGGCATATGTCGGGCCCGTGTTATATACTTATTTTCTTAACTCAAAATTTATAAAGTGAATATAATAATAAAACTGTGCCCAAATGTATTTGCAATATATTTTTCTCTGTATTTTTATTCGACCATGTCTTATGTTTTATCCGTCAGTGTGGTTCTGTTAAGTGAGTGTGCTTGTGTATTCATAAAGAAGTAGTCATAGCTTGATTTAGGTTCACTTTTCTGTCATTTGGGTACTGAGTTATTAAGCTTGAATGATTGAAATCAATGTATCTTATCTTGATATCTTGATTTTTTTGAAAGTCAAATATTCTAACTGTTTATCCTGTCAAACGTTCATTGCGTGCTTATCATTTTTTTGGCAGATATGTAGGTATCTCGATTTTTTTGCCAGCTTATTAGAGCATCCTCGTGCCAAGGTATTACAGTTTTCCTATGTGGTGTAACCCTTTCGCTCTCTTGAAATAAAAAGGTTTAAATATCGGTTAGAGATCTTACGTTGACACATTCATAATCAGGCTCTATTGTTGAATGAGGATGCCATCCAGTTGCTAATTGAAGTATCACATAGATGTTTAGATGACTTAGATACAGATGAAAAGCTGGTCGCTGGGTGCAGATTTTCTACTAAATGTGGCTTTTCTTTACTGAACTGGTGCCTCCCTGTTTTCAAGTCGTTTTCACTACTTTGCTACTCTAGCCCATCCCTTAAGCACGTTGGAAAACACAATCTGTAAGTAAATTGTTTGTATGTTAATTAATTTTGTTACTTTTTATATGACATCTCTCTAAAGAAAATTCACAATCAAATATCTGGTGATTTTATTTCTTTATAGGCGTCATTTTGGATTATTAAGTGCAGAAGACTATTCATTGATTCTACACAATATTCTACTGTTCTGTCAGGTAAATTATTGTTCCTTTCTAAGTAATTTGGTCATAGGCCCTTTTTGTTTTCCTCCCATGATGAGAGCTTCTGAATTTAGTCATAAATGAATTCAACCGTTGCTGATCAAATGTTAAAATATTCTTGCACTCGATCAAGGCTTGGGGGAATTTTTTTTTTTTTTTTGTCAACTGTCACTATTGGATATTAAAGATCACGTGTTCTGGCCTTCTTAATGTCTCAGGTTTAGGTTTTATGTGAATACCTCTAAATTCTTTTTGCTTCGGTTGAGGGGCATGCTTGTAACTTCATTTTTATATCCTCCATAGATTGACGTAATTTTCTTTTATTTTATAAAGGAAGTATAAGTAAAATATTATTCAGTTAGATGCCAATCTTCAATTTTGATGTGAATTTCATCTTGTTAGATAAAGTGCTTCTTGTTGATTGACTTTCCATGTTTCTCGTTTTATCAAAATCTTCATTGAGTAGAAGAATGAAATTTCCTCCTTTCTTTTTTAGATTAACTAGCGTGTCCTGATTCTCAGGTCCTGCCTGTTGGAAAAGAATTAGTTGCTTGTCTTGCGGCTTTCAGAGCCTTGGGATCTTGTAGTGAAGGGCAAACTGCTTTAGCATCTGTTTTGATTGATATTTATAATGTTGACGAGCGTGGATCTCAAGGACATAAAAAGAGTAGTGACTGTACTTTTAATGTATCTAGTTGGAGGACAAATCCTCCTCTGCTCTGTTGCTGGAAAAAGTTATTAATATCAATCGATTCAAATGATTACATGCCGATGCATGCAATTCAAGCAGTTGATGCTCTATCTTCAGGATCATTAAGCTTCTGTCTGGATGGATCAAGGTTAGGTTTCTGCTTGAGCTATTTTTTGGTGTTACAAGTGGAAGTCATAATTCATATTTGCTGGTTGTCTCAATATTTTATTATTTGAGCATTTATCTTTATTTTACGACTTTGGAACATTTTTTTATATACAATCTAAATGTGTTTATTGATTTCTAAATAATTGCTGGCCTATACACACATATGCCCATGAGAAAATGAATGTATCTCGACTTCGAGCTATTGGCTAACTTATCTAAGTATTGTTAATGGTGGGTTAGAGGACCATATGACGTCGTTGGAAAACTTTACTGAGCCAACATGGGTTGTCAAGAGGAAGAGGTGGTATGCATAGTTTGCCAAATCTATAATGCTTAGTTGTCCAAACGGTAGTTGGAGTCAACTTCTCTCTTGGGAGTGATGTAAGATGAATAGGGTTAATTGGGTAATTTGGCAATATTCTAGGTTGATTCTCTTTTTACCTCCGCTTGTAATAGGACTCCATAAATAGGAACATTCCCCTCTTGTATGTAACACATTATCTCTTATTTTGTTTTGGAAATGTTAATTCTTCCTTGATGTTGAATCATGTTTTGGCCTTATTTGAGGAGATGTCGGATCTGAAGATTAACAGGGGAAAGTGTTGTGTGTTGGGTATTAATGTTGATGGGAATAAGGTTCGTAGGTGGGTTGAGTGGATTGGTTGTGAGGTTGGGAGTCTTTCTTCTTCTTACTTGGGTCTTCCTCTCAGGGCTAATCCTGAAAGTGTCTCCTTGTGGGATCCCGTGGTGGACAAAGTTCGTAGTAGGCCGGCCATATGGAAAATGGGTTTCTTTTCTAAAACGGGCCATCTTACTTTGATCAAGTCCGTATTGAATGGAATTTCGGTTTATTTCTCCTCTCTCTTTAAGGCGTTGGGTGAGATGTGTAAGCATTTGGAGAGGCTTATGTGTGACTTCCTTTGGGAAGGGGTTGAGGAAGGAAAAGGAAAAGGCTCGTGCCTTATTTGATGGGAGGTTATTGAAAAACCGGCTTCTTTGGGGGTCTAGAAATTGGAAATGGAATCGTAACAAAGCCCTTTGAGCCAATTGGCTATGGCGCTTTTCCTCTGAGCTTGATTCTCTTTGGGGTAGGATTATTGTTAGCAAACATGACACTCGCCCTTTCGATTGGATGGACAAAGGGTTCAAAGGTACCTACCGGAATTTGTGGAAAGATATTTCGAGAGAGCTCCCTTTTTTTATTCCCTGTGTTCGGTGTGTGGTGGGGGATGGGAGAGAGACATACTTTTGGGAAGATCTCTGGGTGGGGGAGAGAGCCTTTTCTGGGTTATTCCCTCGTCTCTATCATTTGTCTTCTTTTAAAAATCACTTTGTGGCCGATTTCCTGGTGTGGACACTCTCGTTTTTTTTCTTTCAGGTTTCGCCATGCTCTTTCCAACAGGAAAATGACGGACGTGGTTGCTATTCTCCCTATTCTTGGGAGTTATCCTTTTTGTCTTGGGAGGAGAAACGTGAGGGTTTGGAGTCCTAATCCTTTGGACGGGTTCTTATGCAAGTCTTTTTTTAACTGTCTAGTTAACCCTGTTTCTTTGGGTGAATCGGTCTTTGCGTCGATGTGGAGGATTTCTCGAGAAAAGTCAGATTCTTTACCTGGCAGGTTCTTTATGGTCGGATAAGCATGTTGGATGTGTTGGTTAGGAGGTTGTTATCGATGTTTGGGCCTTTCTGCTGTATTCTATGTTGGAAGACGGAGGAAGACTTGAATCATATTCTTTGCGCTACGAGTTTGCGAACTTTATTTGGGATTATTTCTCTAGATGTTTGTTTCACTTGATGTGTGTTCGCCATAGGGGTGTTAGAGATATGATGGAGGAGTTCCTCCTCAATCCGCTTTTGGAGAGAGAGAGGCCAATTCTTCTAACTCACATGTGTTTGTGCTATTATTTGGGTGCTATGGGGCAAGAGGAATGGGGGGGGGGGGGGGGTGGATACTAGGGATGTTGTTCGTTTCCATGTTTCTTATTGGGTTTCGATTTTGAAGGCTTTTTGTAATTATTCTCTTGCTATATTTTGTTTGAAATTGGAAGATGAATTACCTATGTGCCTGCTTGAAGTATTGTGTTTTTTTTTTTAAAGAATGGAAGCAAGACTTTTCATTGAAATAGTGAAATGAGATAATGCTCAAAGTACAAAAGATGATACAAAAAGAAGATACAAAACGCAAAAGCTATCCAGAACTAAAGCTTGCCATACAGAGAGTAATACAAGCCTAGTCCACCAATTAACCCCCTTTGTTTTGAGACTCCAGAACTAAAGCTTGCCATACAGAGAGTAATACAAGCCTAGTCCACCAATTAACCCCCTTTGTTTTGAGACTCCAAGAATCGACTAATAGTAGAAGAGTAGATAAAAACATTCCAGTTTAGACAAATGTCTTGAGAAAACCGCAGAAAAATCGGAAAGAGAGCACCAGAATACTCTCAAATGAAGACTTTAATTTCTCATTGGACAGCTTGAGTTCAGATGAATCCAAAAGCCAGCTATTTGAGGCTCGGCTAACCCCCACCCTTTGACCCACTAGAGATGCCAATAGCTTCTGGAGATCCTGCACCTCATTTTTGGTATTAGAATCAATTATGAGTGAAAACCATCCTGGGTTGGCCTAACATCCCTTGATAAAAGCTAAGATCATAAGTTCAATCCATGGTCCTTGATAAAAGCTAAGATCATAAGTTCAATCCATGGTGGTTTCCTATCTAGGATTTAATATCCTACGAGTTTTCTTGACATCCAAATGTTGTAGGGCCAGACGGGTTGTCTCTTGAGATTAGTCGAAGTGTTCGTAAGCTGGCATGGACACAAATATATATATTTTGAGTGAACTTTAAAAAAAATGAATAAAGCCAATAATCATGCCAAAAAGAAATCCTGCTGCCATAGCGAAGTGAAAAGAAGATGATCTACTAATAATCAATCTTGAGAAATATTGAACCAAGGACTGAATCAGAAATTTCAGTATTGTGACCGAGAAATGCTTGAAGTATTGTGTTAATCTTTCTGAAACAGAAATTTTAGTTTTGTCCAAACAGTTCAGAAGGTCTAGTTTGTTATTCAACTTTTTAACATGAAATCTGCTCAGTTGTATCAAATGGGAGTGCATTATGTATCTAACATGACATCTGCTTAGTATCATCTTATGGAAGTACACTATGAAAAATTGTTTTACCCCCAAAAAAGTAAAGAATATCTTTTGCCTTCTAGGTTATCTTTGTAGTTGGTTGTTCTCTTTACCAACCTTGAAAAATTTTAACTTGTGTTTCAAGTCCAGAAACAGATGCGATTATTTTCTGAAAAGCATTTGGCCCTAGGAAATTTCTGTTGTGTTTGGCGGATGTAATTGGTAATCTTACTGTTTTCTGTTGTTTAGTTTGGTCTTGGACAGGATTGGAGAAGTTAAATTTCTCTTTGGCCTTCCTGATGCTGTAGATGGTGTGAATGATTCTTCTCCCAAAGATGTAATAGGTTATATACAAGAAATGATTGATATTTTTAAACTAAAACTGAGACTTGGTGATTATCCAGAAGACTCCAACATGTCGACTTTTATGCATCAGGTATAAAGTATTTGGAATCACACTCTTCATTTTCCTCTGAATTTAAAGTTGAAGTTGTCGACCTTGGCATGAATTGCAGGTTTTAGAGACTGCAGAATCATTATTATTGTTGTTAGAGAAGCCTACTGGTTCAGTTAATCTTGAAGATATTAATCTACATGGCCATGCTTCTTTGACACCTAGTATCATATTAGATTCTCTGAAGCTTTGCCAGTTTGCTGATGACAGCATAGGAAATGTAGATGACAATCTTCTTCTAGGTCTGGGGGACAAGTTCATGTGGGAATGTCCAGAAATATTACCCGATAGACTGAACGCTCTTCCTGCAAAAAGAAAAATGTCAACAATGGATGGGCAAACTAGGCGTGCTAGAGGAGAGAACTCCCCAGCTGAAATCTCGTCCCAGAACACATTTTCACGTGGATCAGGGATATCTACTGCTCCTTCACTTCCATCACGTAGGGATACCTTTCGGCAGAGGAAACCAAATACCAGCAGGCCTCCTTCCATGCATGTTGATGATTATGTTGCAAGAGAACGAAATGTAGATGGGGCTATTAATTCTAATGTGATTTCCATTCAACGAGTAGGATCTTCTAGTGGGAGACCTCCATCGATACATGTGGATGAGTTTATGGCCAGGCAAAGGGAACGCCAGAATCCCGTTGCACCTGTGGTCGGGGAGGCTGCATCCCAAGTGAAGGGTGGGGTTCCGGCAAATGACACAGACTTGGAGAAGTTAAGCAAACCTAAGCAGTTAAAGACTGACCTTGATGATGATCTTCAGGGGATTGATATCGTATTTGATGGTGAGGACTCAGATCCTGATGACAAATTACCCTTTCCTCACCTGGATAATGGTCTGCAGCAATCTGATCCCGTATTGGTTGAACAAGGTTCTCCTCGTTCAATTGTTGAAGAGACAGAAAGTAATGGTAATGATACGAGCCAGTTTTCTCCCATGCGTGGACCTTCCGCGTCTAATGTTGACGAAAATACGCAAAGCGAATTTTCTTCTAGGATGTCTGTTTCACGTCCTGAATTTCCATTGGCTCGTGAATCTAGTGTGTCTTCAGGTAAGAAGTACTTTGAGAATCCCGATGATGGGAAGAATGCTATTCCTGTTAGAAATACAGGTGGGGTTGATACTTCCGCTACAGTCAACTCTTCATATAACAATGCAACCACTCCACCTTCAAAGTTCTTAGCTGAGCCTAGGGCAAATACACAGAATCACTTCCTCAATAATAGTCCTCAGCATCTTGGTAGTGGACCACCACCATCCGTAGGGTCTCAAGGATTCTATGAGCAGCAGAGGTTTTTTCCGAGTCAGCCACCACTACCCCCAGTGCCTCCACCACCAACAGTTACACCTGCAGTATCTCAACCATCTGATCTGGCTCCCAGTCAGTCTTCCCCATTTCCGAATTTTGTATCTGATACTCCACAACGATACTCTTCAACGTTCCATGTAAGAAAATTCTACATGCTAGTTGAATATTTTGTAGTATATTTCTCTTCTGGTTGTCATTATCTGCAACTTATTTCTTCATTTTTCTTTTGCAGGTCCCTTCAGATTATCCATCTGGATACAATAGTTCTACATCATTTTCCAGTGGATCTGTCAGGCCACCTCCACCTCTTCCTCCAACACCACCACCTCTGTCGTCCAGCCCACTCAATTTACCCTCAAGTAAAATTTCTCTTCCAAGCACTCCAGTTTATAACATGGAAAGTGTTGGGATGACTGAGATTCCTCAGAACCCTACTGCAAGTTCAACGGACACACGATTAGGTGGTGTATCTGCTTCTGGGGTTATGCTACCTGCTAATTCTCTGCCTGGACTTCCACACCTGGTATTTAGTAGGCCTTTGATGCCTGTAAATCTCTATGGGGGCATTTCAACTCAGCAACAAAGTGATAACTCGTCAAGTATTTTGCCAAGTCTAGCTATCCCTCCATCTTCTGTGCCGTCACTACATCCTCTTCCTCAGTTACAGCCCCTGCAACCTCCACAGCTTCCTCGACCTCCTCAGCCGCCCCCTCAGCATCTCAGGCCACCCATTATGCCTTCACCACAACCTGAGCATGTAGTATCAATGCAAAGCTCGGTTCAAATGCAAATGCATCAATTACAAATGCTACAGCAGCCAAGAGTTTCTCCTCAGTACTACCAATCACAGCCAGTGGGGTTGTCACATGCTCCGCCTCAGCAACAATTTGAACATCCTCAACATCAAGCTATGCATCAGCCTGGGGATACTGCAACCACATCCCAGCAACAGCAGGATTCAGCAATGTCATTGCATGAGTACTTCAAGTCTCCAGAAGCCATTCAGGTAACCATTTTTGTTACTTCCCATCTAGAGCTATTTCACCAAGTTCTCTCCTTTCGATTGTAATTACTTAGCTTTCCTTTTTGAATGCAGTCATTGTTGAGTGACCGGGAAAAACTATGTCAGCTTTTGGAACAGCACCCTAAGTTGATGCAGATGCTTCAGGTAAATTCAATGCCTTCATTCTTCAAACTGATAGGTTTCTCTGTTACTACAGTTAGTAGGCTGCTTGTCACTGCTCTGTGCTAGTCAGTGCTATCCACTTACTATCTTTTAAAAACCATTCAAATATTCTTTAAGGACATGAAGAAAAAACAAACATAAATTTTGAAGACTGAAAACTAGAAACGAGATTGTTACGAGGCCAACTGATTCTGATGACTAAATCTTTGATTCTTTTCTTGTTAACAGGAGAGATTGGGTCAGCGATAGTAGCGTGAGATTGTAGAATAGAGGGGACAGAACTCTTTTGTACTTAATAACGGCTCCAGTCTTGATAAACTTGCTTCAAAAAACGGCCTGTATGTATCATTACCGATGAGTTTTGTAGTAAATAGCAATTATGTAATATTTATTATTCTTGTAATTTCTTCTATCATGTAACTACAAACAATTCTTTTGTTAGTTCATGAATTTTACCCTCTTTTCGCTTCATACTCTGCTAGTTCATTCTAGTAAAACCGCAATCCCTGTTTGTAAATATGGGTGGGTCAATGTTATTGAGCTATTTCTTGCTATTTGGTTTTAAGTTATTATATTATTGTTCTGAAATTACTGGTTTTGAATATTTGCTTTATAATTATACAACTTCAATGATTTCTACATAGTGATCTTTGCTTAAAAATAACTTTTAGGTGATATTTCAAGCTATACCCTTAAATGTATCACATTGTCTATAATTTTTTTTAATTATTATTATTATTTTTTAATTTCATCAAATGAGACTGGCATAATTTTACAGGTGAACTATTTTAAAGACTCAAAAGGTTAAATGACCTTTTGTTAATGTTATGGTTGAGAGAAGTTACGAATATACTTTTAAGTTATTTCTTATTTCCTTATTCTTCTTTGTTGCGACCACTTCTCCTGCAGACCAATTTTGGCGAATCTCTTCTTTTTCCCTTTTTCTTTTCCGGTGGACCATTTTAAGTCCAAAAAGCCATTTTTTTTCTTTTTTTCCCTAGCCTTCCCAACTTGACGGGGAGCATTTTAAATCCATGAGCATAAAAATAGAAGGAAAGAAGAGGTCAAGAATGTGAAATGAAGAGAATCACGTACTTAGGAGGGAGAGCGAGACCCATAGAGAGAGCAAGAAATATTAAAAGATGAGATTTATGTGTGGAAAAGAAAGAGATATATAGAGGGATTTATGAGTGAGGAAAGGATTAGAGAGTGAGAGAGATCGAGACCGAGTGAGAGCGTGACCAAGAGAGAGCTAGAGAGTAGTGATTTGTGAGTGAGAAAAAGAAAAGAGAGTGAGATAGCTTTTCCGCATGGACACGAGTATATTTTGGTAATTTCACTTGAATTTAACGTTAGCAAAGGGTCATTTGATACATTTTTTTAAAAAAATTTGTGTCATTTGACAATTTTGGCACAATTTTTGGGTTCTCCGTACAAATTTTCCAATGCGACTATACTTAGCTCTAGAGATCCAATTTTCCCACGGGGGTTTTGCCTCAAACGGGGTGGGGATTCCCCGATTAGGCGGGGAATGGGGGAGGGAGTGTGGGAAAAAATTCCCCGTGAGCTAAACATGGATGGGGAATGACCCCACCCCGTTCCCCGTCCCCGCTCCGATTAGCTTTTATATATTTATTTAGTATAGTTATCTAATGTTATGTTATTATTATTATTATATAAATATTACATTTAAATTTCAAATTTGATTATTTATTGGGAAAGATAATAAATATATTTAAATTTAGATTATGTATATGTGAATAATTTGATTTATATTTATTTATTTCTAAAAAAAATAATTAGCTTTTTTAGGCCAAAATTTGAGTAATTTATCTTTAAATTCAAATGATCACCATAATAAACAATTTAATTAACTTTACTCACATTAGTGATTTAAATTAATTGGTTTTTTACAAAAAAAAAAAAAAAAAAAAGTAATGGGAAAAATTCCCTACGGGGAATTCGATCTCGCGAATTCCCATCGGGAATCCCCGCATCGATCCCCGTTTGGAATTTCACGGGATGAGGAATGAAATGGGGAGCGGGGATGGAGAATGGCATCCCCGGTCCCATCCTGTCCCGTGGACATCTATACTTAGCTCAATGTTGTAATTTTTACAATTTTTTTTTTTTTTGTTAATTCATACACTAATTCTACCAAAAAGAAAAATAAATCTTGGTCTCGAGTTTGGTACAAACTTAAGTTTTAGTTATGTACAAATAAACCATGGAATAATTTTGTTAAAATATATAAATTTTCACAAAGTTTTATCTCTAATATCATTTTCCTTTAGTTTTGTATATATTTTATATCACACATGTTTTAGAATTATTCAAAGCATACGATAATATTGTTTTGAAGTTTGAGGCTTAGATTGCAATACCTCCCTAATTAAGGGTGTAATATGCTGAGTTAAAGGTTTAGGATAAAATCTGATAGCACTCGACAAGTTTTAGGGTAAAAATTGACTTTATTCTCTCAAGTTTGAAATCAATAGTTTGACTTGTGCTAAATTGCATTGTAACTTTTTGCAATACAAGTTCTTAATCTTGGGTGGAAGGTGGGTGAAAAGGTCAATACGTAAACAATTGAATGTAACACATGCCACTAACGATGGTAGAGAGACTTCGAAACCAACTACATCGTTAATACTTTTTTTCATACTTATTCTAAGCTTTTATATAAATGTTGGTTTGTTAAGTATATTTTTGGTTTCATCTTTCAACACCTGAAATTGGCTGAATACAATAGGTTTTTCAAGCGTCAAACAAAAAGGTTTCAACCCGATTGTAGTTTTTGTCCATTTGAGGGTTTTGTTTTTCAAAATTTCTTGTCTTCTCAATTTTTCCCTTGCACCCTTAGTGTTATGGTTTCAACTTTATAGTTGAAATGAATGGTGTATCACAATGATGTTATAAGTTAGGAAATATGTCACAGACAAAGATGAAAACAATAGAAAGATAGATAAGAGAGAAAGAATATAGAGAATTATTAACCCAGTTCGGTGTAACTAAACCTACATCTAGGAGGCTCTCCGCCTAAGTGAAAAGAAATTCACTAGTATGTAATTTAGTTTTACAACATACACTTCAACTAAAATTACATAAAATCAACTTACATATAACTGAATTACTAGTGAGCAAGTTAGGCTCCCCCGACACGAGTACTGCTTTAAATGAGTCTGTAGATTTAGGCTTTTCCTAAATCTGTTGTTGCAGCAATGACCTCACCTTCTCTTCACCAACCAGATAAATAACCTCTCACCTGGCATCTTGAACAATTCTACAAACAAATTGCTTGAACAAATCAAACTACATAGAGAACCACTGTTCTTCTTCATAAAGATAGCCCATCGTACAATATCAAAATCTTCATGCAAAACCTTTTTCCGAAGAAACTCTGATCAACGGCTTGCCCTAGAAACATCAAAACCAACCAATAAATACAAACTATACAAGGGAAAGAAACCAAAACCGGCAACATGAATAAAAGAAAAGATCTCTCCAATAATTCTGTCACCGATAAGGAAAGAATAACTCAACCATATCAAAGACAAGAAAAGAAAAAATATCTGCCAACCTCAACAATAACAATAACACGTATGTTTTGTTTATCATTTTATTATTTAATTTCATTCTCACTATTAAGTATGGATTTGGTTAAACAAAGTTTTAAAATTTGAAAGTATACAAAATTTAAACATTTCTCTATCATATATTCATATTGAAGGATACTATAATAATAATAATTATTACTATTTTTTTTCCTAAAAAAACAATGTGTACTTTAAAAATAAAAGAATACATTGAACTCAAAACAAGATTCATAAAATCGTTTTTCGTCTGAATTTCACATATAATAATTATTTTTGACAAATTGGTAGCCTCAAGTGGAATATTCTTTTTTTTGGGTATACTTTTCAGTGGATTACGTGGCGTAATATAATTGGGCGCACGAACTAGAATTAAATATGAAAGTCTCAAAATTACGTGATCCAAGAAGCCCATGATCCAAGAGATCCTTTCTTTACTTTAGTACGCTACTTCCATTCATAATGCTCCCCAACCAATTCCGGCTCTCCTCACAATTTTATCATTTTTATTTTTTGAAAATTTTTAATACTACGATAATACATACTCTATTCACCATTCGAAATATGATATATTATTTTATTTATTAAAATATCTTTCTTGTTAATGTATTTTTAATTTTCTAGTTTTAGACTTTGTTTTTCAAATAAATCTTAACATCGGTATATACCGTTAGTTTCTTGTTGATGTTTATTTTTTTTAACAAAATTAGAATTTAGTCTCTATTAGAATCAACTTTATAAATTTTGAAAATATATTTATATAATCTCTTTCTTGCATGAAGATTATTGTTATTATTTTACAAATTTTTATTAAATTTATTTTTGAAGGAAATTTAGATTAATTGAAAGTATAGAGACTAACTTTATAGATTACAAGTACATGAATTAAAATTGAATAAATTAAAAATTACATAGATCAAAATAGAACAAAATTCAAATCACATTGACTAAGATTAGTATTTTGACCGTTCTTATTTCATAGTTTTCATTCCTTTCTTAAATACTTATTTTATAACAGACAACAAATCGAATTAGTCTGGAATGTTTTTTTTTTTAATATTTCTATAGTACTTTTCCCCCCTACTTTTCTTCCTTTTCCATCATTTTTTAAACCAAAAAAATTTTAAAAAACTATCCCGAGTTCTTACTTACTCTAAGCTATACTTAAGAAATGGGCTCTAAATAAGATTATTTATTTATTTAGAGTTGTCTATAAATTAAATGGACTAAGAAATTTAAAAGGTTGGAAAATTTTACATTTTGGTTTAATATTGAGAACAAATTAAACTAGAACTATAGTAAATTTGAACGAAACAAAAAGGTTAAAAAAAAAAATGAAAATAGAAATGAGCCAAAGAGATTTGCCACCCGGGTGGAATTTGTCTTGGCTGTAATAAGAGATAAAATTACAGCTAAAAATGCACATATTAAATATTATAAGGTAAGACGAACTACAAATATATTAACTATTTACATCTCAAATTGGAGTTTGCTTTCTATAGTAGAGTCATTGTGATTTAATAACATTAAATAGATCTTTAACATACTAGCTCAAACTTACTTTTTTTTTAAGGTTTATTAATAATTTAAAACAATAGTAGAGCAAAACATATCGAATACAAACCTTACCATGTGTATAATTTCCTTATCGTATTATGCAATATCCATGTTCTTGTAGTTTTGGTGTTGACATCTAAACTCACGTGTGAAGGAGATCATTGTTAAAAATAATGCTAACGTGTTATCATATAAAAACTAACCTACCAATTTTATCTTTGAGTTCAACAAATTCGAGGGTGAAGGATTAAAACATTAATCTTAAAGATAATAGGTACTAAGATTTCATATAATTAATATTATGAATTACAAACTAATCTTTCAATACTTAAACTTTTAGATATTCATAATGATTAATATTATGAATTAGTTGTCAAAACAAGCATAATCCAATTCCTATGAAGTTCTTTAAGAACTTAAAGAATAAATGTTAACAATCAAAGATCGATCCATACACCCATAAGTAGAGTATAATGTCAAATTATACCTCCTTCGTGTTTTTGCAAATAATACCTTTCTAATTCTTTTTTGATTTATGATTTAATTATTTTGTACTTGTGGTATTTTTTTTTAATCAAATTTCTTTATATTACATCGCAAATAAATGATGAAGCACTAATATTCGAATCTTATAACCTAGGGTAGAGATGTACTAAATGCTCGTGTTAGCCCAATTTTAATCAAAATGAGGCATAAAATTTTGAACATATAACTGATATTGTGGCACCAAGTTGTATAGAACCATATTATAAAAAATAATAAAAGGATATATTATGATTCTCAAAACCATAATTCTGAAAAAAGTTTCAAACTTTATGATATAAAATTTGTAAAATTATCGCACATATTTGGAAATTTGATATTTAAAAAAAAAAAAAAAATAAAAAATCCAAAGGCATGTGGCCTTTTGTCTTGATAACATAAAGCAAACCCTAAACTTAGGTTATCGAGGGTTTTGCTTCCTCATTCAATTTCATATCCACCAATCCCCTTTTGCCACGTAAGCCAAACACCGACACCTCGTATTAGCCTTCGGATCAGTGGCTTAATTCCATCCCTCTTTCCTCATGTGCTCATATAACTTAACCAATAACACATTCCCAATGTCTCTTCTTCTTCTTATTTATTTATTTTTTTAAAAAAATCTTCTTTCTTTAGGGAGAAATTTACAAAGCTTTTTTAATTAAATGCCAATTCCCATTTGGGATTTCTCTTAATCCCATTGGAAAAAAATGGAGAGGGGATGGAAACCAATGGTGGAAATATCACCAAATTGTCCAAGGTGTGGCTCTTCCAACACTAAGTTTTGTTATTACAACAACTATAGCCTTACACAACCTCGCTATTTTTGCAAAGGTTGTCGTCGTTATTGGACCAAAGGCGGTTCTCTCCGTAATGTCCCCGTTGGTGGTGGCTGTCGAAAGAATCGACGTTCTCCGAAGCCCTTAACCCTAGCTTCATCACCCTCAAACCCTAAATTTCACCACACCAATAATGATAGTAGTTACCACCGCCACCACCGTGGTCTCCCTGACCCTGAGGTGTCGCCGGCCATCGATCTGGCGGTTGTCTACGCTAATTTTGTGAATAAGAAGCCAGACACATCCAAGACTACTTTGACAGCGCCTAATACGACGTTGAACGCAACCGGTCACTTTCCGGTTTCTGGTGAAAGTGGTGTGATTGGATGTGGCAATTTTTGTGAGTTTTCCATGCAGGAATGTGGATTGGGGACCAATGATTATCAAGTGGGCAGTTGCTTTGGGTTAGAGGAGAATAACAACGAACATCAAGTAGCGGCGCGTGAGCTTCAATTGCCGCCGTTGCCGGGGGAGGAGATGGTGGGAGGTTGGGGAGGCCCTCTGATAATGGTGAATAACCATAATCGCTTGCAACCAACAAGAGTGGAAATGTTTGGAATGGAAACTCAAGACCCAAATTTGCTGAGTGGCAATTGGAGCCCTATTGATTTGTCAAATTATGATACATTCTCAAGGGCTTAACAAATATACATATATAATAATCTCCGGTATTATATTTTTTTTTCAAAAGTATTTTTGTGTATGATCTTCATGTCTTTTTGTTTTGTTGTACTTTGTTTATGTATACAAAAAAGATTACATTATTGTCCAATGTTTGCTTATATAATAAATATTTATTGCAATATCATCAATTGATGCATCAAAATGTCCTTTGAATCATCTCCAACTCTTAATTATACATGAATGTTCTCTTCATGCTACAATTATATGGTTGAATTGCATTATACTAAAATAAATTAAATAAGATTAACTATCTAGGAAACTTTAATTCAATAGTGTGTACTAGTCCTTGCAATTATTTTTAGTATGTAAAGGAATAATAAAAATACCTACAAATTAAAAGGCCAGTTATTTGGGGTGAAAAAAGAATTTATATATATATATATATATATATATATATATATATATTTGGGTACTCTCCCATTGAAGCAATTGGATAATTCTCCTTTTAATACATATGTAAACGTGTATTTTGTTATATAGGTAAAATTAGACCCCATTAAAATACACTAATGGCTACAAAGCTACAAAAGTGCCACAAAAGAAATGTCGTTCACTTAGCTAAGAATAAGCTGAGAAAAATTAAGTCATTCCATGTAAATAGAAAGAATAGATATTTACACCCGTTAGTTCTAAAACTCTAACTTTTTGCTTTGCTCATCTAACATAAACATCAAAAGGTGTATTTGGCCAGTACCACAACAACAATGTACCGAAGTAATTATTTTTTTGTGAAAGCTCTATTTTTTTTTGAGATTATATGTGAATCAAGTCGATCAAATTAAATGCATGTTTAGATTTGAACATCAACAAATTTAGAACGTTCTCAAGAAAATATTTGAAGTCTTGACAAATCATTCTCTATGATATATAGACAGAACATGCATGGATTGGAAATTGTTTATATGACTATGGCTTATTTAAATTTTTGTAGTATAGTGAAATAATATTAGTACAAACCCATATATCAATTCATCATGAATGAGAACCATGTCACACAGAAAGTATATAGAGAAATATGTGGTTTGCTCTAACCAATCTGAGTTGTTAAAACATGCAAATGTTTTTTTTTCTATCAGTCCAACTTGTTATACTTTAAATCTTCAATCTTTGATACTTTTCAAATGGTCTTATTTGGAATAAAGAGCCTAAACTCTTTGAAATTTGAGAAACAAAGCCTTTGAATTTATATGCTAAACTTTAATTTTGAGGACCAAACTAGTCAATGGAATCAATATATGTAGGCTCAAAATTGTTTGTGCTCTCTCTCCATTTCATTGAATTTATTTGTTTGTTAGAAGAATCTTCACCCAAGTCTTTAAAGTTCACAAGACATTATTAATGAATACAAAAGACTTCGTGCAAAATCTTATAAAATGAGGGCCAAGAGAAATGGAGCTTTCCTACCTCATTTTGATACTTTTCTTTTTCACCCAATCATATTTTAATTGGTTTTTTAAACTTTCCATATTTATTTTAGGACAAAAATAGAAAAATAAATAAAATATTTACTCAAAATAGTAAAATCTTAATTTCTTTGATAGATACTGATAGAGACGGATAGAAGTTTATCATTGTCTATCAATGATAGAAATTGATATAAGTATATCACTGATAGACGCTCATATAAGTAGATCAGTCTCTATCTGTGTTTTTTTGCTATTTCTATGAATAATTTGACATTTTTTTCTATATATGTTTCTTTATTTTATATAAACATAGATGTTTTCCCCTCCTTTTGGAAGAATGCTAAATATGCTTTGAAACTTATGATGTTTCAAAATTTGATATCTGAATTGAAAAAAAAAAAGAAAAAAGAAAAAGAAGGGATTTTTTTAATATAATTATTAAAGAAATATTATAATTTAATTTGAATTATAATTATAATAATTATTATTTATTTTAAAATTTTTATCGACCATGAATAAGTAAGTCAAACTAAACATGATTTTATTGTTCAATTTCAAAATATAAGGACTAATTTGATACAAACTTTACATCTCATAAACTAACAAATATTAATTTTCCTTTTCTTTTTTATTTCAACCAAGCATATTTTAATTATTCTGACTTTTCATTTGTATACTTTATGTACGACTAGACGCTTTGAATTTTGTCTAAAATACGTATTTAGTTATATTAAACTTATTTCATTCTTTAACAAACCAGGTTGCTGTGGTGTAGTGGTTATCACGTTAGTCTTACACACTAAAGGTCCCCAGTTCGATCCTGGGCAGCAACATTTTTGAAGTTAATTTTTCCATTAACTTTTCTAATTTTCAAGATCAATAAATTTCAAATTATTATAAATATTATGATAATAGATATCTGTGACACTCATGTTTTCATTTTTTAAAGTGTTGTCAGTGTATCTCAACATTACATATTATTATGTTCATATAATCCACTTCCCATTTGTCAAATTGTTTGTAAATAATGATATTTGTTGGGTTTTGGAATATACACACATTGGACAAAATTAAAAAAGATTGGAGAAAGTGGAGAATTAGAAATTTCTTATTTTATATTTTGTTAATTTATATATTATGTTTAATTTATTATATTATATTATATTTAATATATTTATTTTTATTGGTATTCATGTTTCCGTTGTGCTCCTCAAGTTCACAACACGTTATCAGCACGAGCTCTATCATTTCTCTCTCTAAAGGTATGTCCTAAAAATATGTCGGGTTTTCCTTCTTTGTTATAATTAATAAATTTAATGTTATTTTGCAAATTTAATAATTTCTAATATAAATACAATATTTTATGACAATGTTGCCATGATAAATTTCACAAAATTAGAATTTGCCACCCTTGATATTACTGACAATAATTATTTGTCATGAGTGTTTGATGCCGATATCCACCTGATTGCTATGAATCTTGAAGAGACTATTAAAGAAGAAAATATGATATCCAGTCAAAACAAAGCAAAAGCTAGGATTTTTCTTCATCATCATCTTCATGAAGGATTGAAAATGGAGTATTTTACAATAAAAGATTCTCGTATCTTGTGGAAAAATTTGAAAAAGATGTATGATCATTAAAAAACAGTTATTCTTCCTAAAGATCGTCATGATTGGATGCACTTGAGGCTACAAGATTTCAAATCAGTAAGTAATTATAACTTCATATTATTTAAAATCAATTTGAAACTATTGTTATGCGGAGAGAAACTTACTGATGCAGATATGTTAGAGAAGATATTTTCTACATTTAATGTCTTGAATATGCTCCTGCACCAACAATATCGCGAGAAAGGTTTTTAACAATATTATGAACTAATTTCATGTCTTCTCGTGGCCGAACAAAATAATGAGTTATTGATGAAAAATCATGAATCTCAACAAACCGGAACGACACCATTCCCTGAAGTGAATGCTGTAAATTTTAATAATAATCATGGTCATGTTTGAGGTCGTGACCGTGGCAAAGGAAGAAAGAATTATTATTTTTGTGGTGGTTGTTAGAATCATTCAAATTTCAAAAGAACCTCACAAAATGATGATCACAAAGAAAAATCTCCACAAGATAAGAGTTCAAAAAGTGTTGAAAATAAATGCTTCCGATGCGGAATGACTTGCCATTGGTCACGTATTTGTCCTACATCAAAACACTTAGTTGATCTCTATCAAGCATCCTTAAAGGAAAAAGAGAAAAATGTGGAAATAAATTTTGCATACCAGGATAATGACATATTGACCCATCCCATATGAAAAATTTGGATGTGACGAACTTCTTTGAATCTCGTGAAGAGAAAATCGACAGAATTGATGAAACATCAGGTGTTTCCTTTGACTTTGAAAATATCTAGAAACCTAGATCATTTTATATGTTAGGTGACTAAAAAATGAGTAAAAAAAATCTATGTCTGGCAGACAGTGCAACTACACATACAATACTTACAAATATAAAAAAATTTCCAAACTGACAATGTTGAAAGAAAAAGTCAATATAATATCAGGTTTTGCAAACCTGATTGAAGGCTTTTGAAAAACAAATATTATTTTATCTAAAAGAACAAAATTTACAATTGTCAATGCATTATTCTCTAGTCAATCAAAGAGAAATCTACTTAGTTTTAAAGATATACGTTCCAATAGTTATCATATTGAGATAGATAGAAAAAATAATATAGAATATCTTTATATTATATCTACTATCTCATATGAAAAACATATATTGAAAAAATTTTCTGCTTTATCATCTGGATTATATTATACTCATATACGAGTAATTGAAACATATGCAACAATGAACCCGAAGTTCATGAATTTAGACATATTTACAATTTGGCATGACCGATCGGGTTATCTAGGATCTATAATGATGAGAAGAATTATTGAGAAGTAAAATGGACATCCATTGAAGGGCCAAAAAATTCTTCAATCTAATGAACTATCATGTGATGCTTGCTCTCAAAGCAAATTAATCCTTAGACTGAATCACCTACATTTTTAGAATGAATTCATGGTGGTATAATAGATGCATTTAGATATTTTATGATATTAATAGACAATCTAGCAGATGGTCACATATGTGCTTATTATCAAGTCGAAATCTTGCATTTGCGAGATTACTTGCTCAAATAATTAAGTGAAGAGCACAATTTCTAATTATACAATTAAGACCATTCGTCTTGATAATGTTGTTAAATTTACATCCCAAGCTTTTGATAACTATTGTATGTCAATTGGAATAAGTGTTGAACATCCTGTACCTCATGTTCATACATAAAATGGTTTAGTAGAATCATTCATAAAACATTTGCAATTAATTGCTAGACCATTGCTTATGAGAGTTAAGCTTCCTACATCTATATGGGGACATGTTATTTTGCATGCAACATCACTTGTACGCATTAAGCCAGTATCTTATCATAAATACTCACCATTTGTAACGACCCGACCCCCTAGGACTTAAGTTAGGCCGTTACTAAATACATATATGCATGAAACTCAAAATGACACTCGGTTATGATGAAATAAATGATAATTAAATAAGGTAAGTTCAAAAGACTTTCATTAATTTCAAATATTAAAACAATAGTAGGGTACCCATAAATCATAAAGGATAATAAATAAGTCTGAAAGACGATTCTTAAAAGTAAGTTTTAAACATCAAAACTAAAAGTTAAAAGAAACATGAAAAGAACTCTAAATCTCATGAGCGGAAGCATAAAAACTAGTCCCAGTTGCTCGATCACGAATTCCGCTTGTCCATCGCTGGTGCATCTCTACCCTTACCTGAAACAACAACATGAGAAAGAATGAGTATAAAATACTCAGTAAGTAACCCCACTACCGGGGTCAGACTAGACATCTATGTCCTCTAGATGCCTACTTCTGGTGAAACACATAAACTGCTCTAGTCCTCAAGGGATACATACACACATGAAATAAGAAGGAGACTGAGTCAAGTACTGCCAAAAATACGGGTAAACTCACCCAACGTGTGATATGAGGCGCACCAAATTTGCTAAAACAATTCCAACTTCACCAAACAGCACCTTGATACCTTCAAGAACATGAATCCAAAGTTGACACATAAAGGTGTGATACGAGGCGTTTGGCAGCGTGGACGAACAATTTCGTGACTGGCAGCGGCAGAGCGACGCGGTGCAGATGTGGCGTCGATGGCGGCTGGAGGTAGGGCTTCGATGAAGGAAAAGGAATTGGTGGGGAGGGCGCGGATGCGTGAAGAAGAAAGGGGAAATTTGATTTTTATAATAATAATAATAATAATAATAATAAAACTAAAAAGGAAATAAGTATAATTATATTTTATTCCTTTCCTTATTCCATTTTATACTATTAAATTCCTTTCCTTCTAAAAAAGAAATTAATTCCTGCCATTAATTTCTAAATTGAATAAATTCAACGCCAAAATTAAATTCCGCAAGGCCATGAGCCAAATATTTTCCATTTGGGAATTTTTGGATGTGCAGTATATGCTCCACCACAAAGTACTAAGTTGGGTCCTCAAAGGAGGTTAGGAATATATATTGGATATGATTTTCCATTAATTATTAAATATCTTGAACCCTGATGGGTGACGTATTTATTGCATGATTTGCTGATTGTCATTTTAATGTGACAAATTTTTCAATATTAGGGAAAAATTAAGAAATTGGAAAAGGAAATTACATGGAATGCATCGTTATTGTCTTATTTAGATCATCATACAAATAAATGTGAACTTGAAGTTCAGAAGATAATTCATTTACAATATATAGCAAATGAGTTACCAGATACATTTATAATTGCAAAGAAAGTAACTAAGTCACATATATCAACTATAAATATTCCATAAACAATTGATATTCCAGGATAGTAAGTTGTCATTAATGAGTCTGGAACACGCCAGAAGCGTGGTAAACCAGTGGGTTTCAAAGATAAAAAATCCTCGAAAAAGAAAAATAATTAATAATCAAGAAGACTTGGTTGAGGATATAAATACCCATAAAGAAATTCATGACATGACTAGTGAGAAAGGTGAAATACCTAAAGATAACAATGAGATTTCAATAAAAGATGGAATTAGACTCATGTAGTTATGGTGTTCTTGATACTATATCTAAAAATGAGTATTTTGAACCAAAGTTTGTTGAAGAATGTTTGACATAGAAAATATTGGTTTCAGTGGAAAAAAGCAATTGATTCAGAATGAAACTCATTTTCAAAATGTTAGGTGTTTGGACCAGTAGTTTGAACACCATAAGGTGTCAAACTTTGGGATATAGATGAGTATTTGTGAGGAAAAGAAAAAAAAATGATGAGGTCACAAAATATAAAACAAGACTAGTTGCACAAGGTTTTTCATAAAGACCTGATATTGATTATGAGGAGACATATACTCTTGTGGTGGATACAATTACATTAAGATATTTAATTGGTCTGACCATGTATGAAAATATGGACATACCTCTTAGAGATGTAGTCATAGTATATTTATATTGGTCTTTTGATAATGATATTTATATGAGAATCCCAGAAGGATTTAAGATACCTGAAACATATAAATTAAATTCTCAAGAATTATATTCAATAAAGTTACAGGGATCGTACAATTAGAACAAATGTGGTACAATCGCCTAAGTGAATGTTGGTTGAAAGGAGGGTATCAAAATAATCTAATATGTCCATGTGTTTTTATAAAGAAATCACAACATGAGATTTACTATATGTTGATGATTTGAGGAGAAACACCTAAAGAGATTCCAAAGACAATAGAGTTTCTGAAGAAAGAAATTGAGATGATAAATTTTGCCTTAGGTAGTAAATAAAGCATAAAGCAAATGGAATTGCATCAATTTATACATAAAAGATTTTCGTGGATTATATACATCATTGAATACTCCTATGGTGGTTCATTCACTAGATGTGAAAAGGATATATCATTTGATCTCAGAAAGATGATGATGAATATTAGGTCGTGAAGAACCATAAATTTTGAGAAATAAGTGCACTCATATAGCTTTACTAGTTTTACACTGCATTTTGTAGAACTTTTTCAATAATTTTGTTACATATATATGATATTTATCCAAAAGGAGAATATTGGACTAGAGTTAAACAAGTGTTTGTTTTATTTGAGAATTGGTTTTCATTGATTTATTTTATTATAATAAATCTAATTATGATCTAGTTGGTTGTGAAGATGCATGTTAGTTATCTAACCCATACAAGCTAGATCTTAAATAGGTTACCCAGTACATGGAGAAGAATTTTTATATCATGAAGATCAGCGAAACAGACCATAACGGCTACTTCCTCAAATCATGCTAAAATTCTGGTAATTCACAAGGCTAGTCAAGAACGTGTATGGCTAAGATCAATGACTGCACATTCGTGGAACATATGGTTTGTCTTCTAGTAAAAATCTCCCAACGATATTATAGGAAGACAACACAACATGCATATTCCAAATCAAAGAATGATATATTAAAGAAGATATAACAAAACATATTTCACAAAAACTCATGATCTTGAAGAAAATTGTGACATCACTATACAACAAATTTTTCTTAGTAAGGTTTTAACGAGACATATTTCATATATATAATGGGCATCTAAGGGGAAGTATTATAAATATTATGATAATAAATACTCATTAGATGCTCATGCTTGGTATTTATTGACCATGTGTCATGGCCTCATGTCCCAAAGTGTTATCCACATGTCTCAACATTACACAATATTAATGTCCATGTAATTCACATTCTACTAGCAAATTACCTATAAATAGTGACATTTAGTGGGTTTTAGAGGACAAACACACATTAGGCAAAATCCAAAAAGATTGAAGAAAGTGGAGAAATCTGTCCTTTTTATTTTATTTACTTTTGTTATTTATTTATTTCATATATTTATATATTATATTTAATTTAATATTTATTTATTTAATTATATTTATCTTAATATTATATTTTATTGGTATCTGTATTCCCATTGTGCTCCTCTAATTCACAACACAAATTACTTTATGACAACTTTCCTCTTTATTCAAACGACATTAAAAGCATTACTGTAACAATCCAAATTTGTATGCATACACTACAGGAAATTAAATGTCAAATGTTAAGTAGGACGAAATTTTATTTAAAGGGGTGGTAAATGCAATACCCTAACCTTAATTTAGAAAGTAGGAAAACAAATAAATTATATAATTAAGAATGAAAAAATATATAAACTTAATAGGAAAATCGGGTGGAAATTTAGAATTGAAAAAAAAAATGGAAAATTTATTAATTATCCAAAAATAATGAATAAGAGGGTAGAATCAGGGAGGATTAATTAGAAGTTGGACGGTATCTAATTCAGGAAACAAAGGGCAATAGATAACTTTTTGGTTTGGCATTGCTCATTGGAAGAATTGGAGGTGAATTAATTGCCCATATACTCTTAAAATTTGAAAGAGTTAAAAAGGGTAAGTGGAATCAAATAAGCAGTAAAGGCAACCCATGCGTGAAAACTAGCGAGATTGGAGAGAGCGAGAGTGGAGAGAGTGAGATTCTCAGCGAGACAGTGGGCGAGAGTGGGAGTGGGAGCGAAAGTGAGAGCGAGAGTCACGGGAGCAAACCAGCGAGAAAGCTGGAGAGAGCGAGATTCTGAGAACAGAAAGAGCGAGATTTGGACAGAAGCGTGGATTATGCGTTGAATTTGACCACGGTCTTATAGATTATACATGGAAAAATCCTAAAATTGAATACAAACAAAGAATGATGGCGTAAGGGAAAACGTCAGCCAAGATTAGGTGTCTTATTGAGAGGAATCCTTAAACCCTAAGTAATTTTAAAGAAGCCACATGTAGAATGATTTGTCACACTGAGAAGAGCTGAAAAGTACTATAAATAGGACCCTTTGCCTGAAGATTTAACCCATTTTCAAACAAATTTCAATACCAAAGAATCGTGTGAAAGAGTAAGTGTGAGTGAGGAAGTTCTATGAGGCTAAAAGAGAAAAGCTCGGGTAAGGTGTTGCCCAAATTTCTGCCCAAAATTCCTTCTAGTTTAAAAAGGGAAAACTCTACTGATCAAATCATAAAGAATAATAAGGAATAACTAGATCACAGTAAGTAATTTATCTCACCATCTCTTTAAATGTTCTATGGTAGTATACCTTTATTATGTTGCATGATTATGTTAATTGTTATATTGCATTACATGTTTAGAACACGTTTCTCTACAAGGGACCCCATGCATTATGTTTGTTCACGATTACGTTAAAATCAAGTTTTAATTAGGTGTAAGTTATGCTTCCAGTCTAATCTTACGTTTATGTTAATGGTTGATGTTGAATGCGACTCTGGCCCTACTGACTGCATGACCCACTAATCATCAGATGGGTTAGTTTCTGCTTAAGTCCTCATCTTCCTATCAGGCTGGAGAAATTTATGCTTCCAGGGCTGGCAGGGCATGTATGGTTGCACCCCTCCAGGCCTAATCTTACGTTATGTTTATGATAGGGACTAGCAGGGTATGTATGGTTGCACCCTCTAGTCCAATATTACGTTTATGCTAATGGTTGATGTTGGATGCGACTCTGGCCCTACTGACTACATGACCCGCTAATCATCAGATGGGTAGTTTTCGCTTAGGTCCTCATCTTTCTATCAGGGTGAAGAGATTTATGTTGGAAGCATAACCGACCACCACATGTTATTATACGTTTTCGGTCCCAATCATATGTTTTCATGGCATGTTGCTTGTGATTGTGCATTTGGTCACTACCCTACATGAGAACTACTTACTGGGTACATTATATACTCATCCTATATTTTTATAGACTTTGTAGGTAAGGACACAACGTAGATGGCAGAATTGGACGTCGCTCAAATGGCCAACCATCAAACTCACTATTATAGGCACATGCATTTTGTACTACCACGCTAATGTTTTATGGATCTTGGTGTTTTGATAAATAAACTTTTTATATAGTTTTTCTATCTAATTAATAAAATTTAGATATGTTCTTTGAAATTTTCACCAAAACTCATCTCATGATAGAAAAGTCTAAGTATGCATGTCGTAGCGGTCGGATCATAATGTGTAAGGATCCGGTCGTTACAATTGCATTCTTTTTCTAACAAAGAAAATGTATCCATTTATATACTTCTATACTTTATGGAGTATCAATTTATATACTCCTATACTTTATGGATCCTATTACTTAAAATTCTAAATTAATGATGATATCAATTTAAACCTTACACACTTAATGCACTCTTTATTATGTTATAATTTATAATAAATTAAACTCTTAAACTTTTGTAAATGAATTGGTAGAATTTTAGTTAGGATTTTTCTAAGATTGTTCATCAATCAACTTAAATCGTTTGTTTTGTAAAGCTAACATTTGAATAAATCTACACTTATGTGAAAATTGTTGGATGGATGATTTTCAAATGTAATCATAATGAAAAGTCTAAATTGATTTATTTATAAATATTTAGGAGTTCAGTTGATACAAATTATAAGTTTTACATAATGTTTTTCAAAAGAATTTGAAAGAGAGAGTAAATTGATATACTTACGCAAATTCAGGATTTCAATTGATATAATTATTTATTTGAAAATAAAACTCGAAATTTAGAGTATATAAATGGATATTTTCCGAAAATAAAACTAAATTTTACTAGACAAAGCAATATGTTGGTAAGATGAGAAAAGAATCCTAAGTCAATGTGTATATTTATTGCTCCATCTAGAAACTTTCTAAAGTTTTACAATATATTTGTAAGATATCTAAAAAAAGAATCCTTAGCTGTTGTTTTTTTTGGTAAATGGAAATTCAAATTCTTTTTCAGCCACAAAAGTTTTAGAATTTTTGTTGACTCAATGAATCTTCACTTTTGAAAATTTTCCTCAACCAATGAGTATATGCCAAACCATATTCAAAATCCATCATTGTTTTATTCCCCTTTAAAATATTTTCTTCATAAGCATATGAATAGAATTTCCATTGACTTTAGGTTAACTTGTCTATAAATGTAGAAGTTTTAATTGATAAAGTTAGACCAATAAATTTGGTTTGTTTCAACATATTTGGCTCCCTAACAACTTTCTCCATGTGTGAGCTTAATTATGAGTTCAACATGTAGATTATTAATATGAAACTTAAAAGTAAATAACATTTAAGTGATTAATACAATTTTAATCTTTTTACTATTTTAAGTTTCATTCTCTTTTAGTTATTAGTCATGTAAAATTTATCCCTTTTTTTTTAGAACTTGTATTTTTTTTCATTCTTTAGTTTTGAAGATGATAATAATAATGTTTTTTTTTTTTGGACAAAATTGGCTACAAGATATCATGTTAATATATTTTCAATATCTAAAGATAAAATGTTAATAGTGATTCAATTTGTTTTGGTAAAGTTAACAATAAACCACTAATGAGGGCTAGTTTTAAGATTCGTCGAGAATATAAGAATTAAATTTAGACATTTATAATTACAAGAATTAATATGAAATAAGATTTATAAAATGATATTTTAATTCAATATATCTTTTTGACAATGCAACAAATAAAATCTCCCTTCAAAACATAAAAAAAAGTAGACTAATATTATTATTCTCTTAGTATGTGATTTTTTGATATAGTTTAAATATAAGTTCTTGAAGTATACGAAAAATTTTATCTTGACAGAATTAAAAGATCTAACAATCTTAATAAAAATAGGTATTAGAATGCTCGAAACTCAAACGAATATTTGATTTAGACATCCAGGTGATTTGAAGATAAAATCTTATATTATAGATAATGTTTGAGATTGGAAAATCAAATCAAATGGTTGGCTTCCATGGACTCTTTTAGTCAATGAAAATGGCTAAAGGTTGGGAAAAAAAAAAAAAAAACCAAAATTTCAGAGTTGTACAGCTACATCGTCCCCATAGGATGGTGAACTATTGAAAATGGTGAAGAAGGATGAGGAGCTGATAAAATCAATGGCCAAGAACTCTCCACGCACTCCAACGTTTTTGCCACTAATTTTTTGTGGCCATTATTTGTAGTATTACTAAGGAACTATATATTAATTCAAATTTAATTTTTGTCAACCTGTTTTGGTCTATACTCAAATCGTATCTTACTTCAAAGGTTAACAATATAGTCTTAGATGTGTCTCATTAATAATATTATCTCACGATATATATATTTATATAGATATGATCTTCTTAATTAATATCTACTACTCCATAATATTTTGGATATTGGGCATTTGGTCACATATCCCTCTCCTTTGTGCCAATCACTTTTACTTGAATTCTAATAATATGGTTATTTTATAATGTGCCATGCAAATCCTACATCACTTTAATTAATACTTAGTATATGTTTTTAAAACTTGACAAATCCTACATCAACCTATACTATTAAGTTTCATGTTGGCTCTTCTTCTTGAGATTTTATTATTATTATTATTTTTTTTTATCGAGTTGTGTGAGTTTTTTAATCTGGAGTTTGTTTTCCTTGTTTTTACTTTTAAATTTCTTATGACTGTATTTTGATTGTGTCTTTATTTCATGTTGTGGGGTATTTATTATTATTATTATTATTATTATTTAAGTGTCTCAAACGTTTTCGTCATAATAAGGTTAATCGGTTTTTTTTTTTTTTTTGGACAACACAGAAGGTAAGATTAAGTAGGTAAGAAAATAAGTAGGGTTCCTATGTATTAATATATGATTATATCTTTTTTAAAACATTAATATATGGTTATATGGCTAAGGTTTTTTTTTTTTTTTTTTTTTTTTTTTTTTTTTTTTTTTTTTTTTTTTGGTTATAATACTTACTTACTAACCAGTTTTATGATATGCTTTCTAAAATAATTAAACTACATTTGAAAAAATATATATTTTATGAATTAAATAAAACTGACTAAGGATTCAAAACCTTTAAGAAAAGATTAAAGCCAAACACAAAGGACAAAATATTATTAATAAATAAAAGAAATCACTAAAATTGGTCTAATATTCCCACTAAAATTTGCCATGAAAATATGAAATTAGATTTCTACTTTGGAAGTGTATGGTGCACCAATCAAATAATATATATATTAATGAAATAATAAATTTGAATAGTCAACCAAATTTGATGAAGTTGATCTTAGTATACTAATTCAGTCAAACAATATAATCCACGTGTCATCCAATTACCTCCTCTGAAATAAAAGTCAATATACGGATATATTAATTTAACCGAAAGTAAGTTTTATTAATTTAATTAATAACATTATTCTTTTTTTTACTAATCGTCTGTGCTAATCTACATGTCGCGTTGCAAACTTTGTCTATTTGATATAATATAAGAATCATAAGATTAGGGACATGTTTAATAAGCGTTGTTGGGTAACAAAAATTAAGTTAAAATACCATTTTATTCGACATATTTTTAGTTTTATTTTATTTTCGTCTTTGTATTTTAATGATCTCATTCTAATCTATATATTTTTTCATCTATCTTAAAATTAGTGTACTTTAAACTTTCATATGGTAGTTATTTATACCCTCATTCGTTCATTTGTATCAATTGAACTCTTAAATTATCATAAATAAATCTTTATTGAAAATCGTTCATCCATCAATTCTTACATGTGGGTACACTTTTTCAAATATTGGATTAACAAAATGAACAATTAAGATTATTATATAGACGATTTTCAAAGAAAATATAGAGTCTAAATTGATTCGGACATGAAAATTTAGAGGGTTTAATTGATAAACTTATAAGTTTTATACAATATTTATCCAAATGAAATATAATAGAGGTATCAAATGGATAAACTTACAAAAACTAAGATAATAATTTTTTATTTGATGCCACACTAATAATATTGTTAGTTAACTTTTTTTTTTTCTTTTACTGTGTGAGATTAAATTCTTTTTAATTGTCTTGTGTGGGTTTGTTCTTCTAAGAAACAATAAATAAAATAAAATGAAATGTTTAGTATACTTTATTAATGCTCAACTAACATCAAAATTAAAAGGAAGACATGTATTAAAGTTCTAATTAAACTTTCTATTATACAATCATTAAAATAAATTATTCAATGGAATTTGATATAAAATTAAGCTGTGTCTAGATCAAATAGGACTTGTTCTTGAATTTATGGCATGACTTACCAAATACTAAAATTTCATTTTTAATTTAATAAAGAGGTAACTATTGTTGATTAACCAATTAATTAGTGGAATGGAGGTCTTAATAAATTTCATCGATTGACCAAATTATAATATATAAAAATAAATTAGGCAGTGTCTTAAAAAATATAATATTGGAATTTTCAAATGAGCAATTCACACAATCTATTCTATAATTAGACTTTTCTTTAGAATTTTTCAAGACCTCATAAATAATTCCTTCTTTTTCTAATATATTTGCCATCAGAAACTTTCCATAAAATATTTATTATTATTTTTATTGTTATTATTGTTATTCTGAGTACATGCATATATTTTTAGATATACACATATTATTGATTGACAAATTAAATATATAAGTTTTCAAAAATCTATTTTCCATCCAAAGCAATTGCACCTTGAGAGACGAATCTTGAATTTTTTTCATTTTTTTTTATCCCATGCTTAGACATATTCTTTAATAGAACATTTTAAAATTAACTATAGTATGATGTAACAGGTGTGAGTTAATTGAATTAGATTAGCATATATATTCTAATTCTTTATTTGCAGGGTATATTAATGTTTAATTAATTGGATTAATTCAAACATAAGATTTTGGTGCTGAAAACATGACATAATGAAGAAGAATCAAAACATACACATGGGTTAATTAATATTTTATTAATGCAAAAGAATTGAATAAGCCAAAGCTTTAGTTGTTGTTGAAGCTTTTACCAAAGCCAACCCTTATTGACGCTTTCACACCATTAATTGAATATTACCAAAGTAAAAAAGAAAATAAAAGACATAAATAAATAAATAAATAAATAAATAAGACTATAACAATTGCAAACAGAAGCCTCAACTACCATAAAATTTGTGCTATCATTTTCGTGAACGGCCATGAAAAACAAAGTTATAGGGTGTGTTTGGTTGACAATGTAAAAAATAGTGTTGTATTCCACGTTTTTAATGTTTTTTATATGTGCTTGTTAAAATTGGTCCATTGTGTTTTAATATAGTTTTGGTTTAAATTCTATTTTGGTTCCTAAACTTTGAATCACGTTCTATTTTAGTTTTTAAACTTTTAAAGATGTTTATTCCATGAACTTTTAAAAAGTGCTTACTTTAGTCTCTGCTATTAAGAATTTGTTATCTCTCAAACAAAATAATGAGATGACGTATATTTTTAAATGACTAGATTGTAAAATAAGTTACTCACGTTAAAAATGTAAGGTTTTAATTTTGAACTAGGTGGCAAATTGATTTTCTATAGGAGAACTCCAAAGTTATCTTGTGTTTAATGTATTGTTTTTAAACCATAAAAATGGTGACCATTTACCTAAATTTAATATCTTACTAGTTTTTTAGACACCTAGATATTATAGGATCCTTTCCCATGAGATCAGATATACATAGGCCGGTCAAGACACTCATTGATATTATAACAAATCATGACGATAGTTTTAATTACCAACTAAATATTAAGATGAATCTCAACTATAATTAAATTATAGACATATTTTATGTTATAGTTTACCATATACATATTTAAATTCAAAAAAAAGAAAAAAAAAAGTAAAATATTTTATGTTTATCAAATTCAAAATCTCTATACAATCAAAACATATTGTTGAAGAAATTTCTTTATTTCTTTTAAAGAAGGAATTTTTATTATTAGAATTACACCATCTTTAAAAAACAAGTTGATCAAACGTAAATCCAATTGATTTAATAAATCTAAAAATGTAAAATATAATTCAGATTTGTATACCAAAAAAGTCATCATGGTTTTCTTCCTATATTAAATCTTGGCGGTTATTCCTTGAGTAATGTAAAATAAAGTTGTGAAAAAAACTTGGGCACTCATCTTTTCTGCCGTTCAAACAATACCCAATTGAATTATTATTGTTATTTTTATTATGTAGGAAAAAGTGAGACCAAGTTTTATAAGATGAGCTAATTTCAAGACTATTATGTTTTTCACATTCAACTGTGAATCTCCATTTAATTTTGTGAGAATTGGAAGCAGAAAAGCTCTGCAAAAAATTTACGTGTATTTTAAATATTATGATAATGGATGTCTGTGAGATGTTCATATTCAGTATCTATTCATCATGTATCATGTCTTTATTTCTCAAAATACATTGGACAAAATCTAAAAAGATTGGAGAAAGAGGAGAAATCCATCCTTTTTATTTTATTTACTTTTGTTATTTATTTATTTCATATATTTATATATTATGTTTGATTTATTTTAATATTATATTTTATTGGTATTCGTGTTTCCGTTGTGCTTCTCACAATACGTTATCAGCATGAGTTCATATCATTTTCCTCATCGAAGGTAGTTCTTAAAGGTATGTCGGTTGTCTCTCTTCGTTATAATTAAAAAAAATTAAATATTTTTTTACATATTTGATATCTATTAAATTTCTAATATAAATATATTTTTTTGTAATATTGTTCCTATGAAAATATTATAAAAATAGATTTTGTAGCATTTGATATTAATGGTAATAATTATTTGTTTAGTGCTTGATGCCAATATACACCTGGATGCCATAAAAATGTGATCATAAAAAAATAATTCTTCTTTCTAAAGCTCGTCGTAAATGGATGCACTTGAGACTTCAAAATTCTAAATCAATATATTAGAGAAGATATTTTTCTACATCTCGGATATGCTCATGCAGTAACAATATTGAGAGAAAGATTTTAAACAGTATTCTAAACTAATTTTATCTCTTCTTGTGGCCGAACAAAATAACGAGTTATTGATGAAAAATCATGAATCTCGACCAACTAGAACAACATCACTCCCTGAAGTGAATGCTATGAATATTAATAGTCGTAATCAAGGTCGTGATCGCGGTGGAGGTCGTGACCGTGACAGAAGAAGAAATAATTATTATTTTCGTGATGGTCATTCTAATCATTCAAATTTCAAAAGAATTACACAAAATGATGATCACAAAAGAAAAACTCCTCAAGATAAGAGTTTAGAAAGTGTTGAAAATAAATGCTTTTGATGTGGAATGACTGGGTAGTGGTCACGAACCTGTCGTACGTCAAAACATTTAATTGATCTCTATCAAGTCTCCCGGAAGAAAAAAGGAAAAAATGTGGAATCAAATTTTGTATACCAAGATAGTGAGATATTTTATCCATCCAATATAACAGATTTGGATATGACACATTTTTTTCAAATCTCCTGAAAAGAAAATTGGTACAATTGATGACATAATAAGCCTTTCTTTTGATTTTGAGAATATTCAGTATTAATATTGTCCAATTTTTTTTCATGTTTTTTTTCCTTGGTTAATATTAAATTTTATATATTCTAAGTGTTGTTCTTCTTATTTTCTTTTAGTGAAGAAACTTGGATCATTTTCATATGTTAGGTGACTAAAAAATGAGTGAAGAAAATTTATGTCTGGCAGATAGTGCAACTATACATACAATACTTTCAAGTAGAAAATATTTTTCCAAACTAACAATGCTGGAAGCCAAAGTCATTACAATATCAGGTTCTGTAAACCTGATTGAAGGCTTTTGAAAAGCAAATATTATTTGCCTAGAGGAACAATATTTATAATTGATAATGCATTGTACTATAGTCAATCAAAGAGAAATCTACTTAGTTTTAAAGATATACGTTGCAATGATTATCATATTGAGACTGATAGAAATAATAATATGGAGTATATCTTTATATCATATTTACTGTCGCATATGAAAAACGTATATTGCAAGCGTTGTCTGTTTTATCTTCTAGATTATATTATACTCATATACGAGTAATTGAAACATATGCAACAATGAACCTGAAATTCATGAATCCAAACATATTTATAATTTGAAATGACAGATTAGGTCATCCAGGTTCTATAATGATGAGAAGAATTATTGACAAATGGACACCCATTGAAGAGCCAGAATATTATTCAATCTAATGCATTATCATGTGATGCATGCTCTCAAAGAAAATTGATAATTAGACCATCATCAATTAAAGTGGAAATTGAATCCCATACATTTTTAGAACGAGTTCATGGTGATATATGTGGACCTATTAACCCACCATGTGGACCATTTAGATATTTTATGGTATTAATAGACACATCTAGCATATGATCACACTTGTGCTTATTATCAAGTCGAAATCTTGCATTTTCAAGATTACTTGCTAAAATAATTAAGTTAAGAGCACAATTTCCTGATTATACAATTAAGACTATTCGTTTTGATAATGTTGGTGAATCTACATCCCAAGCTTTTGATAGTTATTGTATGTCAATTGGAATAAGTGTTGAACATACTGTACCTCATGTTTATACACAAAATAGTTTAGCAGAATCATTCATAAAACGTTTGAATTAAAGGTACAGATATTCTGCATGCGACATAACTTGTATGCATTAGGCCAATAGTTTATCATAAGTACTTGCCATTACAATTAGCTTATGGCCATAAGTCAGATATTCCCATCTGAGAATTTTTTTGATGTGCAGTCTATGTTCCAATTACACCACCACAACGTACTAAGATGGATCCTCAAAGGAGGTTAGGAATATATGTTGGATATGATTTCCCATCAATTATTAAATATCTTGAACCGCTGACAGATGATGTATTTACTGCACAATTTGTTGATTGTTATTTTAATGAGACAAAATTTCGAACATTAGAAGGAGGAATTAAAACGTTGGAAAAAGAAATTACATGGAATGCATCCTTATTGTCTCATTTAGATCTCACAGATCAATGTGAACCTAAAGTTCAAAATATAATTCATTTGCAAATATAGCAAATCAGTTACCATATGCATAAATACTAAGAAAGTGACTAAGTCACATATATTACCTGCAAATGCTCCATTAAATGCAGTAACTTGTCACTAATGAGTTTGGGACACGCCAGATGGGTGATAAACCATTTGGTTCCAAAGATAAAAATCATTGAAAAAGAAATAGTCAATAAATGACTCAGTTAAGAATATGAATGTTCTTGAAAAAAATCCTAGATATGAGTACTCATAAGGATATTGAAGTAAATGAGAATAATAATGAGATCTTAAAAAATTATGGAACCATATAAGTTGACAACATTTTTGCATACAATGTTACTAACGATATTATTTATGAAAGTGAATATGAAAAATATTGACATAGAAAGGATTGACTTATGTGGAAAGAAACAACCCCATATAAATCAAATCATTTTTCCAATCGTGAGGACTAGTAGTCCAAACATCAGAGAATGTCAAACATGTGAGATACAAGTGGAGTATTTGTGAAACAAATAGAGTGAAGTCATGAGATATAAAGCGAGACAGATCCCACAATAATTCTCGCAATAGACTGGTATTAATTATAAGAAAATATATTCGCTAATGGTCGATATACAATACCATGAGATATTCAATTTATCTGATTGTGTATAAAAAGTTTAATATACATCTTATGGATGCAGTCATACCACATTTATATGAATCTTTTAATAATGATATCAATTTACGAAAATTCCTGAAGAATTAAAGGTACGATAATCTTATAATTCAAATATCAGAGTATCATATCTATATCTAAATCTATATCTATATCTATATATCATAGAGATTCTTATAAAATATTCCCGACGAATGTGATATAATCATTTTATTCAATATTTGTTGGTATAAGACTACAAAAATAACCATATTTATCCATATCCTTTTATAAAGAAATCACAACCTGAGATTTACTATATGTTGATGATTTAAGAAGATAAATTTTGCTTCACTTTGCAAAAAAGTATAGAGCAAATGGTATTGCATCAATTTATATATTAAAGATATTTTGTGAATTTTGTACATCATTGAAGTGGTTCATTCACTGGACGTGAAAAGAATATATCATCTAACCTCAGAAAGATGATGAGGAATGTTAGGTACTAAAGAACCATAAATTTTGAGAAATAAGTGTACTTATATAGCTTAACTAGTTTATACACTGTACTTTGTTACCTATATATGATATTCCTCTAAAAGGAGGATATTGGAGTAGAGTTAAACATATGGTATTTTTTATTTGAGAATTAGTTTACATCGATTTATTTTATTCTAATAAATCTAATTATGTTCTAGTTGATTGTGAAGATGCAGGTTAGTTATCTAACCCATACAAGCTAGATCTTAAACAGGTTACTTAGTACATGAAGAAGAATTTTTATATCACGACGATCAGTGAAACAGACCATAACGGTTACTTCCTCAAATCATGTTGAAATTCTTGTAATTCAAGAGACTAGTCAAGAATGTGTATGGCTAAGATTAATGACTAAGCGCATTCATGGAACATGTGGTTTGTCTTCTAGTAGTCTCCTAGTAAAAATCTTCTATCGATATTATACGAAGACAATACAACATGCATATTTCAAATCAAATGAGGATATATTAAAAAAGATAGAAGAAATAATATTTCACCAAAGTTTTTCTACACATATGATCTTGAAGAAAATGGTGACATCACTGTACAACAAATTTGTTCGAAGGATAACTTAGTAGACTTATTTACAAAATCATTACTAACTACAACTTTTGAGAAATTGGTGCACAATATTGGAATGCGGCGACTCAGAGATCTCAAATGATGTTTCAATGAGAATGAGAAATATACTATATTCTTTTTAAGAGTATTAGATTATATGAAATGTGTACTTTTTTTTCTTTTCCATTCACTAGGATTTTTTTCCAATGGAGTTTTTCGTAGTAAGGTTTTAACTAGACATATTTCATATATATAATAAGCATTTAAGGAGGAGTATTGTAAATATTATGATAATAGATACCCATTAGATACTCAAAAGATTTGGAGAAAGTGGATAAATCCATCTTTTTTATTTTCCCGCCTCTCTTCTCCATCCATTTTGATTGAAATATGAAATATAAATAAAATGTCCTTGCCAAATTATTAAGAACAAACTTTTGCAAAGAGACAATGTGTATTGATTTTCATTTGAATAATTGTTCTAAATTCACAGTTTACAATTGTAGTGAATAATATATATACACAAAAATGAGAAGAAAAAGAGAAATGAGTTAAAATGGATGGGGTTTTGTTTGATGAAATTCCTTAATTTGTAGGATATGAAGAAGCCAATTTAGAAGGAATACAAGGCGAATTCTTCCAAACACGAGCATGCATTTTCAAAATCTCTTTAGCTTTCTCCTTCGTCTTGCTTCCATTTTCGATTTGCAGAACCAAACAAAGCTTCGCCACAATCCCCAATTGCGCCATTTCCATTAAAACCGCCGGACTCCCCGAGAATTTCGCCACCCAATACAGAATCCTCACCGCCCTTTCACTCCCCACTTGCGATACTCTCAATATCTTCTTCGAAACCACCGCCATCCCTCCGCCGTGTCCCAGCAGCGCCGCCCTTCCTTCCGCACACCCACAGAGCAAATCCATCGCCATCAATGTCATCTCACACACTCTCCTTTCCGGCGTCGCTAGTAAAATCTCAACCAAAACCCCAACCCCACCTGCTTCCACCGCCTTCACCCTGTTCCTTCCCCATGGACATACCGCAATCAAAATCCCCAATGCTGCCTTGAAAATCTGCTGAGACGATGACCGATCCTTCAAAATCTCAACAATTTGCACAAACAAATCGGATTTCAAGAAGCTTAGTTGAATTGGGTCAGCGACTTCTACAATAGATTTCAAAATCAAGACGGCATACGCTCTCGACGATTCTTGGGTACCCCGTAATTTCATGAAATTCGTCAAAGAATCAAGAAACTCGGAATGGGTAGCCAAGCGTTTGAACGTTGAATCGGAGAGACGGAGGTTATGGAGAGTGGAGAGAGCTTCATAAGAAGCAGAGGAGTCGGTGTCAACAATAACAGAGGCTAAAAACTCTGGCGCTCCGGCGGATTCAACACAGCGGCGATTGGTTTCAGATTCATCGGAGATAGAGCGGAGACGATGAATGGAGGAGATTAAGGAAGAAGGGGAAGTGTTGGCAGAGGAAATGAGGTGGAGGATTTGGGATTTATGAATGGGGGGTTTGGGAGTGGGGAAGCGTTCGACGCCATGGGAGGAGTTTAAAGTGCACCAAGCTTGGATTAGACGGCGGAGGGTGTGGTTGGGGGTGAGGAAATCGGAATCGGAATCGGAGATGGGGAGTTTGGTGACGGGACAGAAGGAGTTTTTGTTGGAGAAGAGCCAGGTTTCAATGGAGTGGCGGTCGTAGGTGATGCCGGAGGGGAGAATTACAGGGTCTTTCATGATTTGGAGGGAGATGGGGCAGAGGAAGTAGTGGGGGACTTCGATTTCATCTTCCATTGTTGGAGCTTCTGTAGATTGATTGTTCGTTCGTTTGTTGTGTGAATTTGGGGAAATGTTAATGGAAATTAGGTGTATTTATAGAGAGAGGCGTTGAAGAAAGAGGGAAGAAAGTCAGAAAACGCGAGTTTAGGGAAAGGAGTTGAATATTCAAAAGGGAGGCAATGGATTGACCAATTTATGTTTGAAATGATGGAATTATTTGCTCGTGTTAGTTTAGTTTTGAGAGGGGCTTCTCATCTTTACTTCAACACGCCTATATACGCTTAAGACGCTTCTTCTCTACTACACTTAACACACTTTGTATTTCAAAACTCTATCCACAAACTTTCTTTTTATGCGTATATTTTAGTTTCTAAACTTATAAAAATTAATTAAAAAGATGAACGAAAAAAAAATTAAATTCGAGTTAGTTTTACTAAACTGATATATCCTAACTTATGCTTCAATGATTGAGTGCTATACTAGTGCGAGTTTTATTCGCAACCATGCATCCAAATTTAAAAGTGGCGAGCTCTCTTTGATCATAACGCGGATCTCCTTAATGTGATTTTAAAGTTGTGGATCAACAAGGGTTTGATTAACAAGGGAGTCATTAAATTTCGATCTTTGAAGAATCTATTAAATCGAACAAAAATAGGATCTTTTAAAGCAAAAAAAAATGGAAATAGGACTGAAACTTTCTTTTATTGTTTCTTAATGTATTTATATATGGATGAGGATATTAGAATAATAAGCTTAATTCTATATATGTCTAATAAAAATAATATTGTGTGATTGAACATAACTCGATCTCATAAGTGTTCTACAACTTTACTTTGGGTTTCATCTAAAAATACTTGTATATCAAAAGAAGATAGTTGATGTTACTAATATATTCATAATTTCTCTTAGTCTATTTATCCTGCAATAAGCCAAACATCTAGTAAACTTTTAAATAATATATTGGATAAATAATAACATTTTAACAAAATGAGAGATTTTGGAGACATTATGGTTAGGGATTAAACATTCACCCTTAAAATGAAAATTATTAATGCCTAAATTAATTGGTTGTTTGGTGTGACATCCGAAATTTTGTTCGTAATGTAATTTCAATATTTTGTAACATTTGAGATTATTTTTTAATTTTAGAAATTTAATTGGATTATTGAGATTCAATTATTGAGAAATGGATGTTTCAATTTGGTGGTTTAATCGGAAGGAGAGTTATGGAAATTGGACTTTTAATGTCACACAAATTAAATTTAAAATCAATATCAAGAATTAATTTCATTTTGGAAGGAAGGGGTGTTTCAATTTAATGGTTTAATTGGAGGGAAGTTATGGAAATTGGACTTTTAATTTATACAAATTAAATTTGAAATTAATGTCAAGAATTAATTTCATTTTGGGAGGGGTTAGTTAAATTCTTTGTGAATTGAAACTTTTAAGGGAAAATGGATTAAAAGTTGGAAGCATGGTCTGATTGAAGGAAGATTTTGGAGATTGGAATCTTGAGGGTAGTTATTGCTCAAGATTCGTTGGGGAATTGAATTCAAAGATTGATTATTGAAGACTGCCGCTTGGATCGATATTTGAATCTAGTATCAAGGTAAGCTACTGGAACTGCCCACGGGCCAAACACTAGATGTATGCTAGCATGACAGATGATATTATGACAGAACGAAAGCATGATAGACTGATAGTATAGTATAATCAATGTATGTTCTTGTATGAGGATTTTAAAGATTAATTGTGCACATAGATACTTGAATGCTAGCATGAGATGATATTTGGTTCCATGAGGTTGTATTTGATATGAGGATATTGAGGCATATATGTATGTTATAGAGTCCTAATGTGGAGGTGTATATGTATGTTATAGAACCATGTTGTGATACTTGTGATGTTGAGATTGTGATAGTGTCCTCACTAATTAGTTAGATGCCCACTAGATGTTGTGTTTCTTTCAGAATTCACTAGAGGCGATGTTATCCTTCGAGATTCACTAGAGGTGGTGTTTCCTTCGGGATTCACCAGAGGTTGTGTTTCCTTCGGGATTCACCAAAGGTGGTGATTTCCTTCGGGATTCACTAGAGGTGATGTCTCCTTCGAGGTTCATCAGAGGTTGTGAGTCCTAAGGGACTTACTAGAGGTAGTGTGTATACTTAACTATAGTAGGATAAAATTAAGATATTCATGTATATATGTGTCCCATGGGGACTAGGGGCGCGCTTACGTCCCACCAAAGATAGGCATCTAGAGGACATAGATGCCTAGCCTAACTTCAGTAGTGGGGTTACTTACTGAGTATTTTATACTCACCCTTTCTCATGTTTATATTTTAAGGGTAGGGACGCACCGACGAATGACAAGAGGAATATGAGCCATTGGAGACCAGTTTTAATGCTTCCACGCATGTTTTAAGAGTTATTTTATGTTTTTAACTTTCGGTCTTGACATTTGAAACTTATCGTTTGAGATTTGTTTTCAAACTTATTTATTTTCATTTATGACTTATGGGTACCTTATCATTTGATTTTAGTATTTGAATTTAATGAAGATCTTTTAAGTTATCTTATTTATTTGATATTTATTTCACTATAAAAAGGATGTAGTTTTAACTTTCATGCATGCGTGCGTTTAGTAACGACCTAGCTTAAGTCTTAGAAAGTCGGGTTGTGGTTGTTACATTTGGAGTTAGGTTTAAATATCAAATTTTATAAGAATCAAAGGGTGCACATTTTTTTTTGGCACATTTACAAAGAACTTCATATATAGTCAAAAGAGTGAATATATTATAATATTGATAAAAATGCATGTCTGCTTCAATCTTTTCTAGAAATATTAGGAATATAAAAGTTTAAGAAGCTAAAAATTCTTTTAGTAAGAGCCTCCAAAGATTAAAGATAAGACATATATTAAGCATATGGCTGTGGCTACTATCATCAGTGGTCCAAAAATGGATCAAAAAACAACAACGCATTGGTTAAAGCATTTTGAAAAGTCATATAACTTAAAAAATATTAAAGTGGCATGTATTAATAAGTTAAATGACAAAGAATAAAATTAATATAATTTCCAGACTAATTATTTTAAACGGTAAAACTGTTGAATTTTCAACTTCAGCAAAATGTTATGGTTGATGAACAGTACTAAGATTTTTTTTTGTTCACACATCTATCAACCTATACTTAGAAACATGCATTTTACATAAAGAAAAAGAAAGTCAATGTTAATATCAAAATAGTATTCTAATCCTTGGAAAAAAAATACAAATTTTTGCCGCAATAAAAACAGTAGCAAAATGACAAAATCACATATGTTTTTTTTTTTTTTTTTTTTTTTTTTTTGAGTGATAACAAAATTAAAGGAAAATTGAATTCAATAATGTTATGGAACGATACAAAAACTTAGATGTGATGGCACTTGAAAGAAGGAGAATTATATTCTCATGCATGATCTCATGAATTAATGGCAACATGGCACATGAGACAAATTATTAATAAAAAAAAATTACTTTTATGTTGACTCTCTCTCACTCTAGAATCTTCCTCTTTCCTCTCTCTTTCTCTCTCATATTTTAAAAATTTTAATAAATTGTAATTTTGAATTTTATGGAAAAATATAATGATGGTGAAGTCAGACCCTCTCCCTCTCATCCAATTAATACTCATTCTTTTCATTTTATCTTTTGGTTGCTCAATTATTAGGGTGTTATTATTATCATTTTAATGTTTTTGTATTATTTCTTCTTTTTAGTTTATGAATTGTTCATAAACTCTGGCTGTTGAACTATTCACCCTTTTGGCTGAGACTAATTCCTATATTAAGTGGTTTTAATACCAATTCTAATTATAGCTAAGAATTTAAATATGTTTTTTTAAGTAATTAATCAAGTTTTAGATCTGCCAAAAAAAAAAAAAAAGAAGAAGAAAGTTTTAGACTATATCATATATTTAATATTTATGGCTATTTTTTGTTTTCAGAAATTAAAGTTTATCTTTGAAAAGTGTTTACGCATTTAGTTGATTTTTTTAATTATTATTTTAAAATGTTTTAGGCCTTTTTAGGTACAGATAGGCAGGAAATGTTGTGACTAAAATTCAATTAGAGTAAGTAAGGGAAATTATCGAAAATAATCCTTACTAAGTTTCACTTTTTAAAACTAACACGTTTTTTAAAAATATGTTAAAAGTAGTTTTTACGTTCTTTCTAGATTGAAATCGACTACCAAATTTTGTATAAAAAGGTTAACTTTTTCGTCTTATAACCAAACTATCAATTCTTCTTGACTTTTTCAATGGAATCTCAGTCACAATGAGGATCGAGATCCACATAATTTTCACAAATATCACCTAATTTTTTCTAGCTTTCCAAAATTTTAAAATTACACTGTCAAAGATGGTATAAATTAGAAAATTTTGAAAAGATAATTGATAAATTCATTTAGATAATTGGTAAATCAATTTGAAAATTTGTATAAACATGAATTGAGTCTAAAATTTGCAGGATAATATAAGATTTAGGAAAGATTATCGAAGAAAAATTGTATACTTAATCTAATATTTCATTTCAAAATTAATTAATAAAATAATATATGTATATTATTGGAAGGTAAAACTATATATATATATATATATATATATATATGTATGTAGGTATAATCCTTCGGTTTTTGCTTCTAATATAAGTACAGAAGTGAAGAAACTTTCAATCTGTTTTTTTTAACCTTATAAAAAAAATCATTTCGTCGTCGGACTCTTTACATTATTAAGTCGATTCTATTAATTTTGTAAGTTAAAAAAAAAAAAAAAGAAGAAGAAAAGTATTATTGTTATTTCACTTTGAGCTATATAACAAATTAACTGAAAATTTTAAATAGCTTTTCCATTAAAATATTAATTTTTTAAAAAATTATTAGTCAAAATTATAAAAATATTTAAATTTTTCAAAAAAAAATTATTCTTAAAAAGTTATTTGAAGGCATACTTATTTATTAAACAACTTAACTAAATTGTTTGTAATAATCAAAGTCTTCATGGTTAAAATTATTTATGTAAGGGAATACAAAATTTATCTTATTTAATCATGATCTATCTATACATAATAATAATAAATAAATAAACATAATTCAACTTACATATCACTTATATCATAAGCTAAAAGTAATACCTAACAAATGAATTTCAACTCGATTATAGATTTTATTAATGTTTAAATTTGTTATAATGTCTATTCAATTTAAAATTTGAATACATAGTAAAAGTTAGCCAACCTACTTAAAATAAATTGCACAAAATATATATATTTTTTTTAAAAAAAAAAAAAAAGAAAAGAAAAGGCGACTCCCTACAATAGGTTAAAGTAGTTAAATTATCATTACATAACGATTACAAGTCTTCTAAGATTAGAATAAAATGATTCACCATTAAACTTTTATTATTATTAAAATTTACTATTTAGAGCACTCGAGCATATGCATGGGATCTAAAGGGGCATTATAACTCTACTTGAGGTTTTATATTGTTTTTTATGTGAAATTATTTGTTAATTTAACATGGGTGTTGCACATTGGAGTGTTAAAAAAGTCTGATAATCTAAAAAATTCGTTCAATCCAACCAAATCCGTATGATTTGGTTTGCATTATAAATTTGTATAGGTTAGATTGAGTTCAAATAAATGAATACTCTATGAATTGGATTGGTTTTTATGTTCACCAAAAATAACCCCAGTCAACATGAACTAATCCAAACTTATTATTATATATTAAAAAATACTTTCTTTTTTTACTTTCAATACAACTATTTATTTTTAACTTTACTTAATTTTATGATTTTTTAAGATTATTTATTACCCACCAATTCTTTCATGGTTGGATTGGGTTGGGTTGAGTTTATTATTTAATAAGGTTATTTTGGTTGAAGAAATTTACAACCCCAACCATTAAATTGAGTCTAAAAAGTACTTCAACTGAACCTAAACCAACCCACGAACACCCCTACACGAAGTCATATTATTTTAGTTAAAAAAAAAAAAAAACCAGTAGTCCACTTACTTATGGAATGTTTTTTTTTTTTTTTTTTGGAAATTAGATGATTAAATATTGTAGAATTGATAAAAGGGCAGAAATTGATTTAATTATTTTAGAAGAGTACAAAAATATTATAACAACAAACCAATTTATAGAATCATATGCCTGTGAAATATAAAAATTGAACTGCATGGAAAATGCTAATAAAATTGACTGTAGCATTCTCTCAAATGATCAATTAAGTACATCTAATTAATATTCTAAGAAATTAATAATTTTTCTAAAAAAAATGGGTACACAGAGAGAGAAGTTTTAAAAATAGATATGGATAGAAATGTAAGCTCTCAGATTTAAAAAATTTCAATAGTGAATATCAATGAATATTAATGAAAAAATTATAAATGGATAAAAAATATAAATTAAGAAATAAACTTTTCATCTTCTTAAATAAAGTTAAACTTATTATTGTTTAGTATCCACAAAACAAATTAATAGGAGTGTTCAAAAAACTCAATTTCGATTGATCCTACCCAATTCATAGGATGAGTCGGGTTATCAACTCATTTGAGTTGAACCGAGTTTAATTGAATGAAATCTTTATGAATTAGTTTGATTCATGGATTCATTTAAAATAATGAAAATTAACTTGAACTAATTATTAATTTTGAAAAATATGTTTTTGTACTTATGATCAAACTTTATACATATATATATTGTTAGATGATAGATAATTAAATCTACTTTCACCCATTAGATTAAGCCTTTGGGATAATCGGTGATTTAAGACATAAATTAATTTTAATTTTATTTAATTTCATGAACTTTAGACAATTTATTCTTCATTAACTTTTTAAAATAATTTTTTAACACTTTGAATAGAAAATTTTCATAATATAAAGGAAGGTTGAGTGGTTGTTAATCTTAATTCGATTTATTCGGTTTATATCAAACTTAAATGTAGAAGAAAATTAAAAGAGAAAAAAAAAAAAAAAAAGTGTAAAAAGTAGGGTATTTGGTGGGCGTGGGATTATACCAACATAGATACTGAGAATGTAACCCTAATAAATAAATAGATAATTATTCATGCAAATTTGAATTTGTAGGAAGAAAAGTAGGTGAAAACGGGATGACTTTGAGAGCCGTCGGTGATGAAATTAGAAACGTGGTGAAAATCAAATCAAATGCGGTGGTCGCACACCACTTGCCCCGGTTGCCTGTTTCACTCTCTTTTGGATAAGATTCACTCAATTATTAGATATATATATTATAAGTAATAATGTTGTGAAAGGAGTCTCCATTTTCCCCCATCGCCTTCCTTTATTTTTCTTTTTTTTCCTCTCCAATTTCAACATTTTGTTATATTTAAACATATTTTTAATAATTACTCTAATTTAAATAATTATTATGGAATAAATTTAATTAAATAGTTAAACTTCTTACTAACCTTTTTATTTGATTAATTTCACATGAGCAATTTGAATTTCAATATAAATTTTAACTCAAATAGTTTAGTAGAATAAAATACTTACTCATTGTGTTATTCATATATAATCTAAATTTAAATATTCAATTCAAACATATCCATTATATTAGTCATTAAATAATATAACTTGAAATTTAAATCTTATATCAAAGTAATAATGATGATGATAATAATAATAACAACATAACAATATTTATTATAATAATTTAGAAATGAGGCAAACAAGGCAAGAGGTGGGGACATAAATTTTTTTCCCACACCCTCTTCCATTTCCTGCTTAAATGGGGATTTTTCTTACCCATTAGGAGCGGATCATTGGAAAAATGAACATCTCTAAGTAATATTCAGGCTTCACTTGGGATTGCTGTAACTTTTAAAATAATTGTTGGTAACTGTATTTCTAGAAAAATCAACTATGGATAGAAGTAAAACAATGTTTGGTAAATTAATAATAAATTAGTGTAATTTCAATTATATAATTATTTGAAAATATATATGATTTGAATTGAAACCATTTTTGTTTTATTAAAAAAAATTTATCCAATAATTTTTTTAAAAAAGATAATTTTTATAAGAATTTTAACCAATTAAAATTTGGAATAAGTGTGAGAAAATAAATTAATGAAATGAAAATTTAAGACGGGTAAGGGAAGATACCAAATTTTTAAGAAAACTAAAATCTAAAAACTCCCTCAAATAACTTTTGCAAACAATTTTAAGAGTGAATCTGGGTAGATTAATAAATAAGATATTTTACCAAACAACTTAGGCCGTTAAGATTCTCTTAAAATAGTTTTTTTACAATTTCAAAAGCAATCTCAAACAGGTCTCTTTAGATATAACTTAGGTTGCATTCAAATTTTAATAACTCTATCAGTCACATTAAAAAAATAAATTGAAATATATTTTTTTAAATAGTTTATCACGTGACTAAATATAATTAGACAATGGAATGAATTACACACGAGCTAGAGTATTTTCATCCTTAATTCTAATATTCAAACCGGCCAGCTTCAATTCTCTCTCTCTTTCTCTTCTTCTTTGCCATCTTTTGGAATAATATTTATGTTTTCTTCATTTTAAAGAAATGAATTTCATGTTAAAATATAGCGATGTATATAAGGTAAAATATAATAACAAAGTCAAAGGCCTCTAAGACCGCCATTTCAATGGCATTCCTCGTAATTGATTATTAATAATTTTCTCTTATGTGTTATGCACTTTCTTAATGTTGAAATTACTTGGTCAAATAAATGAAATTAATTTGAAAGTTGCTAATGTACAATTTCTTTCACTATTTCATTTTCTGTTCCAAACATTTTTTTTTCTTTTTACTCGAATTTTGCTCAAGTCAAAATTGGTTTTAAATTTGAATTTCTTACAATTAAGCTTTGTATTTTAAAAATAGTTGAATATAATATGGTCCGTTAATTGATTTGTTCTCTTCAAAGTTATTTGGATTTATGACTTGGTGGGTATTTTTGTTAGTGAACCATTTTTTTTAATATGCTCAAAACATTTATTGTAAATACATATGGATGATTTGGGACATCAAAAAAATTCTTAGTTAATTGATTTTGTCATTTTGTTGGATTTAATTTTAGTTTGAGCATTTTTCTAGCTAGTTATATACTGTTTGTTGGATTGTATATGATTTTTTGGGCTTTTTTTTTTTTTCATTCTAAAACAAATGTATTTATCTGAATATTTGTTTAAAAGTTCTAGCTTGTTAGTGCACCTTTGTACACAAGGTTGCAAGTTCGAAACGGGGTGATGTAGGATTTTGTTTTAATTTTTGAAATTTTCGAGAATATATTCCCACCTAATGTAAGTCTGTAAACCAAAAAGCGAGCTGCCCCGACCATTGGTTTGAGCCGTTTGAACAGTTCGGTTGACTATTGAACCCAATTAGAGTTCGATTTATACATATTTCTTAATCAGTTAATCGATTCGGTTTCGGTTGTCTGCTGAATTGAGTTGAACCACACCGTGTACACCCCTAAGAAATAACTCTTTTTTATTTGATTTCTTTTAGGTTACAACTCAATACACGTCGAATAAAAAATTTGATGGCAATGTAAAATTACTACCAATAGAATAATTCAAAACAAAATGCACGTATGTACGTACTTACATATGTATATATATAATATCTAATATTTATCTTCGTATTATTTCTTAAAAAAATTTATCTTCATATCTTTTTAATGTTGAACATACATTTTATCACCAGAGTTTTTTCGTTGTTCTAGAGATTGAATCTTCAATTTATTAAAGAGTCAAATAGTATCTTCAAGTCTTCAATTCTTCAAAGAGCTTCAAGAAGTTTTTTGATGTTTTTGTTTCTAGATTCTCCCTAAGTTTTAGAATTTAAATTTTTTTTGGTCCTAATCCTTTGGACTTGGCTTTGCTGGCTTTGGGTTTAATCATTTGCACTTAGGCTTTAAGCCCAAATTGTCATTTAATGATCTTATTTAATCTTAGATCCAATTGCTATTCAACCATGTTCAACTTAACTTGATCATATTATATAATGAAAACATGAGAGATTGTTTGGAATTTTTGTCATTTTATCTCCAAATTTAATTAGGTACACATGTTAATTTATAATTAATCACAAATTTAATAATATAATAATTTTGTCATAAAATAATAACGTAGCAATTAGTGAATGACCAAAATTTCTCATTTACCAAATCATCTTAAATATCAATAAAAAAAATACAAAACACCGTACACTCAAACATTGGTCAATAGATCCACTATACCTTTTCTAGAATTTCTAAAAAAAAAAAAAAAAAGACAATTATAATTGGGTGCTTAGATTAATTAACTCGATCAAATTCCTAAAAGTGTCATCTAGCTATTAGACTATTCCTTTCTGTGGGCTTTTAATATTTATAAATCTTTAGCCCATGGACCATATTATTCATAGGCTATGAATCTTTTCCAATTTAATTTGTTTATTGAAATAAATCATAGGCCACATGCTAATTGAATTTGTTGGATCTTATCATTTGGACTTCCAAGATTAGGCTAATTGGTAAGCACCATTTTTTTTTTTTTTTGGTTCGAGTACAAAAATACGTAGTGTTTTAGATGGTTGCGTTTCAAAAATATCCGAAATAGAGATTCATTTAAAAATACCTAAATAAATATTTGAGGAGAATTTGTTAGTTTTCATAAGACAAAATTACCCCTCCCTCAAGATTTTGGTTTTTAAATAACATATCCCCAACTAACTCAATCCCTACAATTAAGGACGTATATTAAATAAACTAGAACTGAATATAAAATAATTACTACGTAAAAAAAACAACCATGTGTCCATAATACCAGTCATGTATATACATAAAGATACATGTAAACAAACCTTCTAATGTCATAAATGTTGGTGTTTCAGTGTATATATAAGAACCCTAACTAACATAGAATGTGCCATATGTGTAGGGAAGATACAGAACAACCTAAAATGATAAGTTGAATGAAAGCTTGATGCAACTTACCTTGTTTAACTTCATAAAACACAAAACCATGAACTATTAGTTATTGAAAAGTATTTAAACCTATTTTACATATAAATCTCTTATGCAATGTAAATCTAAAGAGAAAAAATGTTGTAAATATAATTATCTACGTGATATATAACAAAAAACAAAAACACAAAGTAAATAAATAAACTCGAATTTTTCAATGAAATGGGCGATAGAAGTGGAAATAAGTGCACAAGGTTGTTCAGGCGAGATCCTATAACTAAGTACATCACTAAAGATACCATATAATGAAACTGTAAGTATATACCCTAACCTCCTATCCCATGGAATGTTGAAAGCACATATAACTAAGTACACCTAAGGATCCTTATGATGTATATGTGTGTATATAACCTAATGATGGCACCGAAAATTTGTTATCTGACTTCTCTTAATTTAAATTTGTTCTTGGATTTTATGTGTTCATTTGGTCATTTTATAGGTTTAGAGCACCTAGGAAGTAGAGCAGGGCGTTAGTAAAAAAATAAAGCTAAAACGGGCCAAAACAGAACTTAATTACATCAATTAGGAAAGAGAAGGCCAAATTTACCAAAGTGCCCTTGCATACAGTGTTGCAACCCTCCCCTTTATGTTGCCTTTACACTGCCTTTTATGCTGAAAGGCAGTAGCGTACATAGGAGGGAGTGTTGTAACATTACATTAGAGTGTTGCAACGCTCTGGAGATTGACAGACAAGGAGGTGCACGCAGTTGTTTGAGCGTAACGCTCAACGTCGCAACACTAAGGCATTACACTAAGAAAAGATTGTCGCAAAGCTCGGTCTAGCATTGTGACACTGCGCTATTTATTATAAATACCATCTTTGCCAAATTAGTTTGGGAGATCTAAAAACCAGCCGACTCATACACGATTTCTCTATGCTTTTCTTCTGCTCTTAATCTGAGAATGTATCAAAACAATTCTTTGGCGTTTATCATGAATATTATTGGCTAAGGTAATCGCTTCTAGCTTCAGTTTAGGATTTTTCTACCTATTTCGAGGTATTTTTAAGTTTTCGAACTAGTTTATTGTAATTGTCAAATTTAGTTCTGTTCTTGATTGATTATGATTATATTATTAGACGTTTGAGAATTTTATAATTGTAGATTTTGATTATCATTTGACACATGACATATAATCTTGTGTTAATCACCTAAAAGCAATAGGTTAGGTTAGCTTGTGAATCAATTTGGATGAGTATTGTTCTAACCAACTTAGAATTGAACCAACGAATATTTAATTAAGGTTTTTCCTATTAGATATTCAACCTAACTTTGCCCTAGACCTTAATGCAATTAGACCAAATTGAATTTGCATGTTGTTCATCGATTTGAATTGGACTAATTAGTTAATTTGGACGAATTAATTGGCTTTTCCAATTAATTTGGTTAAGTATAAAGAATTACGTGATTCTGGTAATGAGAATTCTATGATCAAATACATTAAATAAGAGAATTCTATCATAACGCTAAAGAGATTGAAATTCCCACGGTGGAAGCGTATAAACACATTTGTGTCTTAGTTTTTTATTTTACATAACTTAAGAAAACAGAAGATGGAAACAAGGATAAACAATATAAATCCTAAACATACTTTCTACAGAAATTTATAGAGAGAAAAGGGAAACGATATACTAACCCTTGAAGAACCGTTCTTCTCGATTTTCCTTCTGGTGAATGATCACGAACACTGAGATCTACTCCCTCAAACACAGATCTTCTCTCAAATGCAGCAACCTTAAACACCGAGAGGAACAACATACCACCATAATGATTACCTTGTTGTTCTTAAGGTGAGCATCAAGAAGAGTGTGTGGGCTTCCTATTCAATTTTGGTGAAGAGAAGAATTGGCGATCTTGAGAGAAAAACAAAAACAGGAGATAAAGATCGTAGAATTGTACCATCAGCAGCAGAAGCACAAAGATCATCTAAACACTCAAATTCACTAATTTTGGCATAATATAAAGCATGTTTCTACAGAAAAAAATTGGTTTCAAGACATACCTCTTGTAGAACTTCATCAAAGCTCTTTCTCCAGCTGCAATCTTCTCCAAATCTTGTTGTAGACCACCTCAAGATCTTTCCCACTATTCTCTTAGTGCTCTAGATTGAGTTGTGGGACTTAAAACAAGCTTGAATCAAGGGATGAAGGAAAAAAGCTCACTGCTGCAACCTTGTTGAAGAACCTTTCTTCAAACCAGTTTTTCTCTAAAAAACTCTATAGATTGCATGCCCGATTTTCACTCCAATCTCTTCATTATATTATAGATCAACATGTAAAGAGAAGAGTTACATGAGTTGCAGCTCATGCTTGGAGAAGACAAAGGCTAGATGTTGCTTCATGTGTGAGCTACTTCAAAGATAGATAATGGAAAAACTTCATTTTTCATTTAAGTGTGTTTTGTTTTCCAATTTTCCAATTTTATCTAAAAATCAAAATTTTGATTTTATAAAATCTATTTTGATTTTAAAAATGAAAAATTAATTAATTTAATATCAAATATTAAATTAATTTTAACACATATCCATCTTTATATATTTAAATCATATTTAAATATATAAATTCTACTATTCCGTTTAATTCTAAAATTAAACATAATTATATCTTATATAATTACTATTCTTTTCGATCTTGTACTGACGCTGAGACCCAATCTCGATGAAAAAAGCAAAAACGTGTGCAACTACATCAAAAACCTCTATTCCTGAAGTAAACTCTAGTCGCTCTCGCTCCGCTCATTACTATTCGAAACCGAGAAAACCATCAAAATCTTCAATGGGGGGCCCGAACGTTCCTTTATACACTGGAAGTTTTTTAAGGGACTCTGACTTATTGCTTGCACTGGGATCATCAATCGCCATAATGACCAGAGCAAGCCAAAGCCAGGCCAACCTACGCCTTTTCCTCACCGTCACTGCCATCTCACGACTTGGATTCGAACCAATCAAGCTACTTGCCCTTTAGTAGATTGTTAATTCTAATTTGAACGTTTCAAATTAACTTATCACGCTATTCAAGAGCTAGTCCGTTACGAGCTAGTAGGGGGACCTCGCGGACCTACAGATCATGGGCTCTAACGATCCGAGATTAATTGGCTAAACTCAATAGACCAAATTAATCTCCATTTGTTAACTAATGGGTCATTCCACTAAAGCCCATAGTTGCACTCCCCTCACTGTAGATATACTATGTCCACATGATTTAACCATAATCAACAAGTCGACCCTTCACAGGTTGTTCGTAATAACAACTGAGTCAAATATTTGTTTTATCGCCGAGATTACGTCTTATTCCTCAAGTCCCTACTGATCCTCTAATGAACAACTGGTTTGTGATCTGATCACTAAACCAAACTCTCTCAACCCAGTGAGAGGGTGGGGCCTCTTGTTCAAGACCTTAAGTCAGTACTTAAGAGAACAACCTTTCTCCTATTCTTAAATTGGGTAGACGTGAACTCCGTCTTGCACCCTATGTCCCCAGCTATCTATCCGGTCTTACCCTTGAAATGGAAGTCTTATTGAGCCGGCGCCGTTGAACCAACCCTCAACTATGCAATCTAAGGGCAATCCTTAATAAACAGGATTTCATAGTTAGCTTAGGATTAAGATCGAGTTACCTAGGTCATCTAGGTGAAATAGTCAGTCTTAAACAGTAAACAGCGTTATAAAGTAAGAGTGACTTATCTCTTGGTCCTGATCTTATACAAACTCATTGCATAGGACGCCCCCACTCCTCATGTTATAACATGTACGAATTAGGATCACATCGTATGTAGCAGTTTACATCTCCTTGTAACAACTACAGAGTAGGCCGCATCCAATGGTGTTACCAGAATAAGGTACCCAACTTCATTCACGTATCATAGATCATTTTGACTATTTACTCGAACCTGATCTACTCTTATGTCTCCACATAAAGTTCAAGTACTCATACAATAGTCATGGGTCTTAGTTTATTGGATTTAGACTTTCATACAATTTATGAGATCAATAACAAGTATATTGATAATAGAAAATGTTTATCATTTTACAAACTGCGATTTTTTAGGACATAAAACCTAACAATACTCCCACTTGGACTAAAGCTTCAGTGGATCAATATACACAAATATATACAATGTCGAGTTTACATGGAGAAAAATAAATGTACAAATACAATAAACTAGGGCATCACAATACCCATCAATTCTCCCACTGCCCTAGTGATACAAAACTTATAGTCCTACTAGGTGACCCTCACACTTTAGCCGAGAGGACTTTCGTAAATGGATCATCTATGTTTCTTTTGCTGATTCGTTTATAGAAACATACTCAACTTCCATTGTGGAGTCCGCAATACAACTCTGCTTGATGCTCCTTCACATAACTGCTCATTCGTTAAGAGTGAATACTGACCCTAAAGTTGATTTCCTCGAATTAATATCGGTCTAAAAGTCAGAACCAGTGTATCCAACAAGGATTAGATCCTTAAGACCATACACGAGCATATAATCTATCGTTCTCTGAAGATACTTGAGAATATTTTTAACAGCAGTCCAATGGTCATGACTAGGATTGAACTGAAATCTTGTCACATCCTCTCCCAGATTACCCTCTTAATCTGGAAGAGGATATGATGGTAGTAGTTACTAGCCCTACCGCCAACACTTACCACCTTAGCCTTCTAGCCTAACTACCAACCTGTAAAACATTAGTAATGTACGCATACAGCATGCCTCCATAAGGCTCAACATAAGATTATATATCACATGCAAACAGTCATGACATAATATCTACGAGTAAAATATTTACAGTTGGGCCCAAACATCACTAACAAAGCCCTAGTCCCTCTCAAAACATGTGTACATAGACAAACCATCAACCTAAGTTCTTCTTAACAAACCGAGTCTTTTAGTGGAAAGCAACAACAAGATCAACCTTGAGGAATCTGACCACTACCTTACAAATAACACCGGAGCTCCCCAAGGCGATACACTAGGTCGAATGTAACCCTTGTCAATTAACTCTTGCAGCTAAACCTTTAATTTTTTTCACTCAGTTGGCGCCATTCTATACGGTGTCTGCGATATAGGAGTTGTTCCTGGAATTAAGTCAATAGTGAACTCCACTTCTCTATCGGGTGGCAATCCCGATAATTCCTTAGGAAATACATCCCGAAACTCATTTACCACGGGAAAATATTTTAGGTTAAACTCTTTCACTTGAGTAATCACCACGTGAGCCATATAGGCTTTACATTCCTTACTCAGCAACTTCCTAGCTTTTACTGCTGAAATCAGATTCCCCGCAGTTAGTCTTTTTCTTCCTACCAGTATTGCATCCTTGCCATTTAATTTTTTGAGCACTACTTCTTTCTTGTAGCAGTCCACTGAAGAACGATATTTACTTAGAAAATCCATCCCTAGGATAGCATCAAACTCTAACAAATCCAAGGGAAGTAAATCAACATAAACATCCTAACCATTGATCAACATCTCATAATGTTTATAACATTCATCTACTATTATCACATCTCCCATAGGGGTAGAGATATACAACTCTTTAGGCATAGGCTCAAGCAACCTATCCATACTAGATGCAAACATGTTGGATATAAATGAATGTGTGGCACCAAGGTCAAATAAAACACATGCAAACTGTCCACATAATATGACATTACCGGTCACAACATCTGGAGACTCCGCTGCCTCCTGGTGTGCCACGACATACACTCGCCCCTATTGCTGGGGTCGACCTAAGACACCCTTCGCTTGGCACCACTTGATTCTTCGCCTCGATTTCAAGCGCCCTTTGGTTGGTTAACTATCTGGAAGATTGTCTGCTGTGATGTTGGGGCTTCCCTGTTCACCTGGGGACTGTCTCTCTTGAAATGGCCTGCTTGTCCGCATTGGAAATTAGGGCACATCGGTTTCCTGTCTGTGCTGGCCATTGACTCACCAGCTAGTGGTTCCTCTGGTTGGCTGACTGCACTGCGAGAGGGTCTTGATTTCCTTTTCTTGGATCCCTGCCAACACGTACCCCTGAATTGGCTTCCACTAATCTGACTTGCAACTGGGGGTCGGGATTCCCTATCTCTCGGTCTTACTACAGCCTCACTGCCTCTTTGCAACTGTTCATCATTTGCCAAAGTCTGCTCTGTTAGCTTTAGGACTTCAATCAAACCAAGTATTTTGATAATAAAAAACTCAGATTTTTTGTTCTAACATTTTCAGTGTTTCAGAGTACTATCTTATAGAGCACGGAAAGATGATTCCAACGCAATTTAAATCGCTCAAATCGGAGTTCAAACGAGAAAGTTATAAGCAAAAGAAGATTAGAGAAGAAATCCAATGTGGCAGTGACACGTGGCACCTTGCTGACATGGCATCCGACGTGGCGGCTGACATGGCACACAAACGGTCAATATTGATGACGTGTAAACTGATGTGGCAGATGACGTGATGCTCTAATCGGTCACTTTTGCTGACGTGGCACATGATGTGGCAATGACGTGGCGACCATGGACAAATGAGATAATGACAAGTGGCGGTCACCCAGCTTCACGCGCAGACGCGCATGTGCGCCGCACGTGCCTACGGTTTCTTCACAGAATGCGGTGCGTGACGCTCAATCTCCTCCCCTGTACGCGCGATGCTCATATCATCCGACTATTTTTATTTTCTTATTTTTCTTTAATTTTCTGATCCAAATTTCTCCAAATTCTCACCAAATTTCAGCATTTTCAAATTTGATTTCCTTCCTAAATTTTCATCATTCAAATCCTTTTTATTCTCCAAATCTCAATAATTCCAATCTTTCAAAACTCCTTTTTAAATCATTTCCTTTTCTATTTTTATTCAATCTCCACCATTCAATTGCAATCATATCCAATGGCCAAAATTTATCCCCCTCGCCTATAAATTCGACTTGATTTTACTTTTTATTGACACACCAAAAGCTATCAAGTCTTAAGCTCTCAATTCTCTCTACTCTCAAATTCTTGTCCTCCTTGCTCCTAAATTGGCCTAGAGTTATTTTTGTGAGTTTCTTTTTTTTTTTTTTTTTTCCCTGAGTGCTCAACTTGTGTATTTAGCCTTCAAGAGGTAATATTGTGAAGTTTTCTTTTAATTTTTGGGAATTGTATTAAGGTGTGGGTACACCTTGGGTTGTGAGAAAAAGAAATTGGTTTGATCCTGAACCAGTAAAAAGGATCTTAGGTTTCTCTTTAGCCTAGGAAAAAAAGGGTCGTGTGTCGGTTTGGTCCTCACCTGCAAGAGGATCACTTAGTGAAATACCCAAGAAGAAGTCTTAGAGAGTAGAGTAGGTAATTTGCCGAACCACTATAATTCCCAGTGTTTTCTCTTCCTCTCTCTCTTTTATTTCTTGTTTTCAATTTTTTTGCTTCTTGTCTTCGTTATTTTTTTTAATCTTTCCAAATTGGGTGATTTAATTTTTAGTGTGTCATTTAAATTTATCCTTGATTAAACTGTCTTTAAATTTGAAGTTATCATAGCTTGCATGATTTAAGTTTTGTCTTGCATAAATTTTCTTTAATCAAATTAGTGGGTTAACTTTATTGAGCATTGTTTGAAGATAAAATTATTTATAAAAAAAAAAAAAAAAAAAAAAATTGGTAGTCAATCCTATTCACCCCCCTCTAGTGTTGCCTTTAGATCCTACACTCTCGACTCGTGTCGCCGTTTCTTCTAACTGGTTAAAGTCTAGCCAATAAGCCGTAGATGTCACCAGAGTTCTAATCTCTTTCCTCAAACCTTGCTCAAATTTCCTGCATCTATTTCTTTCCTCATCAATAATCGGCAAAGCATACTGTGATAACTCTGTAGATTTTTGCTCATATTCTAACTTCCGAGCCCCTATTGGTAGGGTCAATATTCCTGCCTCCTATCTACTTATTCTGTCTACCACTTTGCCTCGGCATTCCATCTATTACAATGTACACATGGTAGGGACTCACACTTTAGGGAGTTAGACTTATGCATGAACTTTCCCACTTATTCCCAAAACCTTATGCTCTGATACCAACTTGTCACACCCCTTTCCAGATTACCCTCTTAATTTGGAAGAGGATATGACGGTGGTAGTTACTAGCCCTACTGCCAGCACTTACCACCTTAGACTTCTAGCCTAAATACCAACCTGTAAAACATTATTAATGTACGCATACAGCATGCCTCCATAAGGTTCTACATAAGATTATATAATTACATGCAAACAGTCATGACATAATATTTACGGGTAAAATATTTACAGTTGAGCCCAAACATCACTAACAAAGCCCTAGTCCCTCTCAAAACATGTGTACATAGACAAACCATCAACCTAAGTTCTTCTTGACAAGTCGGGCCTTTCAGTGGCAAGCAGCAGCAGGATCAATCTTGAGGAATTTGACCGCTACCTGGAAAAGGAAAACATAGAAAATCTGTGAGCTAGTAGCCCAGTGAATGTCTATAGAATCATATTACACCATGCATTACACCATTATAAACATGTAAATATACCGATGAGCATCTCAAGCAACTTCCTCTAAACATAAACATTGATAACCATTCTTAAACATCATTAAACGTCATTATTTCTTAGTTGAGAACGAGCCTACATCGCTCTAGCTCCCAACGTCTGTTACCGGCCAAGAGACCCATACTTCGGCCTCCCTTTGCTGGTATATGGCCTAGAAGACTCATTCTTCGGCCTCTCATTCAGAACTACCTACGTGCATGTGGAGTTTTCTAAGTACCGTTAACATCTTAGGTACTATTACCTAGATACCTTCTCCGTGTCTTTTAGTACCCGGTTATTTTCTAGCATCAAATTAAGTTTCATTGCATGCTATTTACACAAAGACTTATTTTATCATAGCCTTCCTCCTGAACGCATGCATCAACATAGGAACTTAACTTTTGTAATGAAATCACAACATACCTTGGCTTGCGTTAAAAGATATACAAGCCGGAGGAGATACGCTAAGCTATTCATTAAATATTTGTTGATTGAGGAAGTATAAATTCATCATCAACATTACTGTAACATACATTGTCTTTTATGCGTAAGTATTGAAAGCATTAAGTTCATTTTAGTCACTTACAGCTCGTCGGGGCTCTGAACGGTTTATACGCCTCTCCTAGCTCTTCTTGGCCTGAAAGGACATAATTCCCGGTTAGATTCCTTAGAATTCTCAGCAAAATACCTCAGATAGTTCGTTTACTAATGAAACTTTTATCAACAAAATCAGCATTACTAGTATGATAATCATCATGAGTGAGATTACCCACATGAGCGAGATCATCCTTATGAGCGAGATTTACCATTCTTAGTGAGATTTGGCACTTTCCAGCGAGATTTAGTGCAAAACCAGCGAGATTTCCGTCCCTATCAAGTTCCACCTCTCGCTCTCGCTCTCTCTCACTCTCGCTTCCTCCTACTCTCTCTCTCTCTCTCTCTCACTCTCGCTCTCTCTCGTGAGCTACCTACTTAATCTTCCTAAGTAGCTGCTTGTTTACGCACAAATTTCCTGTTTTAATTTCAAAAATTCATAACTCAAAATCCAGAACTTGTTTTAAGAAACTTCCTTCTACAAACTTGTTTAGAATTGAGTTAGCTTTCTTAATTTAAAATATCAGCTGAAAAGTTATAGTAATTTGTCTTGGAGCTTTCAATCTTCACCTCGAGCTCTGATTAACCCGAGAATCTGCCCCTTCTGCAAATTCTTCACTTTTTGTACTTCTCTTCCTGAGATCTTTCTCTGGAAAACCATCCTCAAAAACTATATTCTCCCAGCTTTCAAATGGCACCAATCTCACATAATTTCCTCATGCCATTTGCCGAAACCAAGCTTCTGAAATTTCGCTTCCTTTTATTCTTCTTGCTGCCTCCCATGTTCAATGGTTAAACCACCACCTCATCTCGCACTTAGTGCTTCTTGCCAATTCCAATTAGTGAGCTCCTTCAATTAATTTGTTTTCCTTCCCTTCCTTCATAACCCCTGCAAGTAACCATGAATCTCCACTTATCAAATAATTAATATAACATTCTTTGGGCTAAACATGCTTATATAGGAGCTTTAGAGTTCGGGGTTTATAAATCTGCTGACAATTCCTACGACATAGCATATGTTGGGACGAGTACACAACATTGTATACATCAAACTCTCAACTGCAGATGCATATTGAATTCTATTCATCTCCTCAACCTCTTGAGGTGTCTTAGGACTTTGCTCCTTAGACAAGTGAATTCCATGTCTGAAAGGTAAAGATCCTTTCTTGGAATTTTGTTTTTTGTACCTAGACAACATCTTGTCTATATAAGATGCTTGAGATAATGCCAATGTTCTGTTCTTGCGATTTCGAACTATTTGGATTCCAAGAACATATTGTGCTTCTCCCAAATCTTTCATTTGGAATTGTGAAGCCAATCATCTTTTAACATCAGCTAGATATTCTATCTCATTCTCAATGAGTAGAATATCATCAACATACAACACCAGAAGAGCGACAATTTTGTTGACGATCTTCTTGTATACACAGGGTTCATCAACATTTTGTTCAAAGCCAAAAGATTTGATCGCAGCGTCAAATCTCATATTCCAGGATCTAAAAGCTTGTTTTAATCCATAAATGGATCGATTAAGCTTGCAAACTTTTTGCTCTTGACCTTGGTGTATAAACCCTTCTGGTTGAGACATATAGATACTCTCTTCAAGATAGCCATTCAGAAAAGCTGTCTTGACATCCATTTTCCATATTTCATAATCATAAAATGTGGACATGAGTATTCTAATCGACTTTATCATAGCAACTGGAGAGAAGGTTTCTTCAAAATCTAACCCCTCTCTTTGGATAAACCCTTTTGCCACTAGTTTAGCTTTGTAGGTCTGTACCTTACCATCTTGGTCTCGTTTTCTCTTGTAGATCCACTGGCAACAGATGGGTTTTACCCCTTCTGGTTGATCTATAAGATCCTAGACAGAATTGAAATACATAGATTCCATTTCAAGGTCCATGGCTTTAATCCATTGATTTTTGTCCACATCATTCATTGCTTATTAAAAGACAACGGATACTCTAAACCATCATCTGGTATGATGACTTGAGTTTCAGTTAAGCTCTGTACCGGTCAGGCTGTTGCACAACCCTCCCACTACGACGAGGCATTCTCAACTCTTGAGAAGGATGTGAAGTATCAGTTTCATCAACAACTCTTGTTAAAGGACCTGCTCGATCAACAACTCTTGTTGATAAATTTGTCGTTTCTCTAGACATTTCTTCTATTACTAGCTTAATGAGAGGTTGATGGTTCTTTACATAATTTTCGTCTAAGAAGTTTGCATTTGTCGATACAAATACTTTATCTTCCTGAGAATCATAAAAGAGACCACCTCTTGTTTCCTTTGGGTACCCTACAAATAGGCAAACTTTTGAACGGTATTCCAACTTTTTAGGATTTTGCACCAACACATGTACTGGACAACCCCAAATTCTGAAGTGATATAAACTTCCTTTACGTCATCTCCAGAGCTCGTAAGGTGTTTCAGAAACACTTTTCGAGGGAACTATGTTCAAAATATACACCACGGTTTCAACTGCGTGTCCCAAAAAGAATTTGGTAACTGAGGGTAACTCGTCATGGAACGAACCATGTCCAACAAGGTTCTGTTCCTCCTCTCTACCACACCATTCAGTTGAGGTGTGCTAGGGGCTGTGAGTTGAGACTGAATTCCATGTTCTATCAAATAGTTATGGAATTCTATGTCCATATACTCACCACCTCGATCCGATCGAAGCGTTTTCATCTTTTTACCTAATTGATTCTCAACCTTAGCTTTATACTCTTTGAACTTTTCCAAAGTTTCAGACTTTTGGTGCATTAGATAAATATGCCCATACTTTGAATAATCATCTATAAATCTGATGAAATATTCATACCCTCCTCTTATTCTAACATTTAGAGGCCCACAAAGGTCTAAGTGAATCAGCTCTATGGGTTCTTTGGCTTTAAGACCTTTTCCAGAAAAATATCTTTTTGTCATTTTACCCTCAAGACAAGACTCACATGGTGGCAATGAACTGTCTTTCAACTTATTTAGATGACCATTCTTAATCAATCTCTCAATCTTGTTGAGATTTATGTGACACAGTTTCAAGTGGCAAAGATAGGCATTTGGAGAAATCTTCCTTTTCTTATGAGTCCCAGCAGTTTTAAACATCTCTATGTTCAAAACAGCTTTGACCTCAGTTGGTTTTAACATGTACAACTTATCTCCTAATTTTGCAGAACAAATATGTTTATTTCCCATTTTGATGAACACTTCACCATTTTTGAAATAAACTTTATAATTTTGTTCTAGCAAACAGGAGACAGAAATTAGATTCCTTTTCATAGAAGGAATATAATATACATTTTTCAAATAAATGTACTTATCTCCTATAAATAACTTCATATCTCCCACTGCTTTGGCCGAAACAATCTCCCCAGTCCCTACCTTAAAGATTGTTTCACCTTCTGTCAACTGTCTCCAGGAACTTATTTCTTGTGAGATATACATACATGATTAGTGGCACCTAAAACAATTATCCAGATTTTATCGTTTTCCACTAAATATGCTTCGATAATAAGTAAATCATATTTATCTTGTTGTTTGAATTCAGCATTCTCATCTACATAATTCATAAATTCAGATGAGTTGAGAAATAGAGGACAATCCTCTGTTAAAACTCTTTTGGTATAATCAAACTCTTTTGGAAGTGAGTATTCTAGAATTCGACATGCTGATAAAATTCAAACAAATTCTAATTAGCAAATTGTAACTAAATCCAAAATCAAATTTTAGCAAAAGTAATAATGTACCCATAACCATTATTTATTTGCAATGATATTTTAGTGAGTCAGAATATGTGCTACTGAGGGGCAGTCAGATACTCCTTCACTAAAACAAACAATTTTGACCAAACACTATCCCCAGAATAACTCTTATTCCTATAGTCTCCGGAATAACTCTTATTCCAATATCTTTTGATTATCGTTTTCTGCCAAGATCTTTACTAGCAACTTAGTAATTCTTGTAAGTGTGACCCGCCATTTTCAGATCCTATAGAACGGTATGAATTTGCCTCCGAAATAGAAGAAAACACCCAAGACGGAACTATAAGACCCTATTCATTTTACTGAAGCCTGGGTTGTTCCGAATCCTATGTTACAACCCTCGGTGGGGATAGTCGTCGCTAAATGATTAGCAAAGGGCCACTTAAAGCTAACCAGCAGGATATAGGAATCTCACGGTTTAGGCTAATGAAGAAGACTGTAGGATATATTGACACATATCCTTCACCCCTTACTATGAACTAGTTTCTCCGTTTACCTTGATATTGACTCATACAAAATACTTTTAGAATGGAGGCCACTTCCAAGGTGACACAAAGCATCATATGAATCTCACGGTGTAAACTATGTGGAGATGTGGCAGTTGAAATCTATATATCGTATAATAGGCCTATATTTGAACAACTTCCTCTTATTCACCAAAATCTTGATTTAAGCTAAAAAATACTTTCTAAATGGAGGTCACTTCCTGGGTGACACGAAGTACCGCTTAAATCTGGACACTGAACTCTTAGAGACGTGAGAGCTAAAAATAATGTATCGTATATGTTATTAATCTCCCACTGAAGCTTTCTAATAACTCTATCATATAGAAGTTATTAAACTGCCACTAAAGTGTTCTATTTTGGGTAGATTTATACATAAGTTCTTTTCGGCTAATAAAACAACCCTAAGTCTATGTGGTTTATCCAAGTATATCTCTTATTATTGGACTTTAACCTACGATGTCTAGGTGATAAACCATTTTATTACCTTACATCACTCACATATGCTCATAAAACCGTTACCAACGCTCAATAATTCAGCCATAATCCTTAGGTAGGAGGTGTTTTGTAAACCGTCAACTTAAGTATCCCCAGCCTTAGATAGGATTATATACCGGTTGAGTTCGTAACCTAGGTTTTAAAAGTTTTAACAATTAAAACAGGTGGTCAACCTACGTGAGCATGCAACTGTTGTTTATGGATTTTAAATGTCTAACCCAATCTTATAACAATTTAAAAAACTTTAGACATGCTAAACATCCACAACATACATGAGGCATTCAACATTTAATATAACATTTATATTAAATACGAGAAACCCTAACATGCATACTATATATTATAACAATTATAACATACTTTCAATGCATGTTACATGCTTCCTAGGGTAGGATTTTAAATCTAAATGGCATACTATATGCACATACAATATTTATTTAATTATAACATACATCGAATGCATAAATAATTAAACACAGACTGATATGGGTTTAGTTTTGGCAAAAAAAAATCAAACAAAACCTAATTATTACAAAAACAACTTCTGAACCGCTCCCGGACCGCTCGAACTGGTCCAAAGCGAACTCAAGTAGCTTGAACTGGACCTAAACCGTCTGAATCGGACCAGCCAAGAGAACCGGTCGAACCGGCATCCCTTGCACATGTTGAACATTTTGCTAAGTCTCATCGTTTAGCAATGACGACCATCGTCTAACATTTTACCAGATCGTTTAGTAAATCTTTGATTGTTTAGCATGCGCAAAAGGTAAACAATTGCTTAATGCCATCGCATAACATTCAACGCATCGCCCAGTTGCTGCACAAAGGTATGCGATTACTTAGTGCTATCGCATAGCAACTCAACGCATCACTTAGCTGCCGCATAGAGGTAAACGATCGCGTAGTGCTATCGCATAGCAATTCAACGCATCGTTTAGCTCCCGATCAAAGATAAACGATCAAAGTAAGCGATCGCTCAAGACTATTATATAGCTCTTCATCACTATCGCTTAGCTCTATCGTATAGAACCAAACGATCGCTTAACACCATCGTCTAGCATTACACGTCATCGTTTAGTATCTGCCGTAGCTTAAACGATCGCTTAGCTCCATCGTATAGAACATCATTGCGTTGTTTAGCATCATAGGTAAGCGATTTGTTTAGTTCCATTGCATTGAAACTTCAACGCATCGCTTAGCACTATATCTACACGATCACTTAGCTCTGCATCTAAACGATCGCTCAGCGCTATCGCGTAGACCTTCATCGTATCGCTTAGCGAACATCGTTGTTAAACAATCACATAGTACTATCGTGTAGTAAATTCAACGTATCGTTTAGTTCCTACGCCAAAGCTAAACGATCACTTAATGCTATCGTATAGCAAATTGAACGCATCGTTTAGCTCCCATAGGTACACAATCGTCTAGAGTTCAACACCACAACGACTAGTGCAAATTGTTATACAATCATCTAGCTTTTTCTCACATCATGTAGCATCTGAAGCTAGACGGTCGTTTAGCAACTGGAACCACAACGACAATAAGAACAGAGGCTGATTTTCTGGAACTGTAACTCGGCCTGTTTGCTTGTTTCTTAGATTTACAGCTTAATTTCAACTCTAATGACTCCAAATAAATTACAGACTCTTGGAAACACATTAAAGCTCATCAAGAAAGAGTCAATTACAAATATAAATGAGAAATTAAAGAGAATTAAACAGCCAAAACTCAGAAAACCATATCAGTGCATCAGTTTCATATTTCTCATATAAAACACCCACCAAACTAAAATTAAACTAAGTTGAATGCTTATTTGATGCTCTGATACGAATTGTAGGATTGTATCATTAGCAGCGGAAGCATAAGAATCATCTAAGCAGTCAAATTCACTAATTTTGGTATAATATAAAGCACACTTCTGCAGAAAAAATGGGTTTCAAGACATACCTCTTGTAAAACTTCTTCAAAGCTCCTTCTCCAGCTGCAATCTTCTCCAAATCTTGTTGTAGACCACCTCAAAATCTTCCTCACTATTCTCTTGATGCTCTAGATTGAGTTGTGGGACTTAAAACAAACTTGAATCAAAGGATGAAAGAGAAAAGCTCACTGCTACAACCTTGTTGAAGAACCTTTCTTCAAACGAGTTTTTCTCTAAAAAAACTCTATGGATTGCATGCCCAATTTTCATTCCAATCTCTTCATTATATTGCAGATCAAATGCAAAGAGAAAAGTTGCATGAGTTGTATGAGCTACTTCAAAGATGGATAATGGCAAAACTTCTTTTTTTCATTTAAGTGTGTTTTATTTTCCAATTTTCCAATTTTATCTAAAAATCAAAATTTTGATTTTAAAAATGAAAAATTAATTAATTTCATAAATTAATTATTAGATCAAACTTAATTAATTTAATATCAAATATTAAATTAATTTTAACACATATCCATCTTTATATATTTACATTATATTTAAATATATAAATTCTCCTATTCCGTTTAATTTTAAAATTAAACATAATTATATCTCATATAATTACTAATTTTCTTAATTCTATTTTGAACGTTTCAAATTAACTTATCACGCTATTCTTGAGCTAGTCCGTTACGAGCTAGTAGGGAGTCCTCGCGGATCTACAGATCATGGGCTCCAACGGTCCGAGATTAATTGACTAAACTCATTAGACCAAATTAATCTCGAGTCGTTAACTAATGGGTCATTCCACTAAAGCCCATAGTTGCACTCCTCTTACAGTAGATATATTATGTCCACATGATTTAACCATAATCAATAAGTTGACCCTTCACATGTTGTTCGTAATAACGGCTGGGTCAAATATTTGTTTTACCCCCGAGATTACATCTTATTCCTCAAGTCTCTACTCATCCTCTAATGAACAACTGGTTTGTGATCCGATCACTAAACCAAACTCTCTTAAACCAGTGAGAGGGTGGGGCCTCTTGTTCAAGACCTTGAGTCAGTACTTGAGAGAACAACCATTCTCCTATTCTTAAATTGGGTAGACGTGAACTCCGTCTTGCACCCTATGTCCCCAGCTATCTATCCGGTCTTACCCCTGAAATGGAAGTCTTATTGAGCCGGCGCTGTTGAACCAACCCTTAACTATGCAATCTAAGGACAATCCCGAATAAACAGGATTTCATAGTTAGCTCAGGATTAAGATCGAGTTACCTAGGTCATCTAGATGAAATAGTCAGTCTTAAACAGTAAATAGCGTTATAAAGTAAGAGTGACTTATCTCTTGGTCCTGATCTTATACAAACTCATTGCATAGGACGCCCACACTCCTCATGTTATAACATGTACGAATTAGGATCACATCGTATGTAGCAATTTACATCTCCTTGTAACAACTACAGAGTAGGCCGCATCCAATGGTGTTACCAGAATAAGGTACCCAACCTCATTCATGTACCATAGATCATTTTGACTATTTACTCGAATATGATCTACTCTTATGTCTCCACATAAAGTTCAAGTACTCATACAATAGTCATGGGTCTTAGTTTATTGGATTTAGACTTTCATACAATTTATGAGATCAATAACAAGTATATTGATAATAGAAAATGTTTATCATTTTACAAACTGCAAGATTTTAGGACATAAAACCCAACAAAGATATTGAGAAAGTTTTTTCCAAA